>NC_140954.1:135511122-136111122 GCF_014529385.1 Adiantum capillus-veneris
CTAGAGAGTTGGCATCAATGTCCCCAGGGAAAATCATACAAATTGTCCTTTATGGTAGATTCTAGCCTAGGAAAATTTTCCCATTAATTGGCATTTTTTACAACTTAACTCTATTTTTATGAATTCTCCAAGGGAAAAAAGCCCAAAAAACTCAAAGAAAATATTTTGTGACTGCAATACTGATAGAATGCCACATGAGATGCTGCTTATAACAAAGCTCAATGTTTGTGAGAAAGTAGCTTGGTTTTTTGTTTGCTCGAGAATGTTTGCTCGCCGTTTGGTAAGACTCCACACACACACACACACATAGAGAGAGAGCACCTCAAATGCATGCTTCTCAAAATGTAAATAGGCATGTTTCAATGATATTCGTGTATGTCATTAAATTTTATTTGATTGATATGAGAGAGAGAGAGAGAGAGAGAGAGAGAGAGAGAGAGAGAGCACCTCAAACACACACTTATCAAAACATAAACATGCACTAGTCTTTTACCCATCCTCCACACACACACACACACACACACACACACACAAGAGACAAGATAAACATGCATTATATGATGAGTTCTTGAAAGAGGAAATTGTAAGAATGCTCCCTTTACAAGGTCATCATTGAATTATGTGTGACATAGAAAAAAGCATACAAAGCATTGTGACCACTTGGTGTAGGAGTGTGCAATGATGAGATTGGTGAAAAGCAAGCTAAGCTCCATATTATCTACTCCAAAGGGCAACTATGGATGGAAAATAAATGTAAATGTGTATAGTGGTTTCTTGTTACAAATAGGAAGATGGCGTCGCTAACCAAGGCCCCTCAACTCTTAGGGGGAGGTGTCACCCTATATCATGAACCGCTTTGCAAAACTAGATCCCCAATATTTTAAATCATCTCCTAGACTAGACCATCCCCATCTATATATATATATATATATATATATATATATATATATATATATATATATATATATATATATATCATTTGGTTCATCTCCTCCATCAAAGATATCACCTTACTTTTTGTCATGACCCATATAATAATGTGCTAAACTATGAACCTTGCATGTGTGTGCGTGCAAGTGCAAGTGCATGTGTGTGTGTGTGTGTGTGTGTGTGTGTGAGAGAGAGAGAGAGAGAGAGAGAGAGAGAGAGAGAGAGAGAGAGAGAGAGGTGTCTCTGGGATGATCTGCTCTTATGGGGATAACTAGGATGACTAAACAAAGCTTTTGATGGCACTGCTAGAAACCACAAGTTGGATGTACATGGCAGAGCAACAAGTCTATCGATTGAGATTCAGACTATTGATGATAGTATTGTACCAAGATCTTGAGTACTTTGACATTAAATCAAAGGCAACACAGATTGCAAAAGTCATGTCAAATGACAATAGTCTTATTCATGGGGTCATCGGATTCAAGTTGTGTGTCTATGGGTGTGGGGGTCCATGCATGCCTAAATGCACCCGCACCCATGTGTGTCTACATGCGTATGTGTGTTTGCACATGCATGCACCTGCTCAGGTGTATGATCAATTGAAGCTACTACCTTTTGCTACATGGGAAAGTCCATTCCCTTGATGACAACTAGCCTTGCTCACCATTGCAATAGTATCGAGATTGTACCCCTCACAAAAATTGTCACTGAAATATGTACTAAAGTTGCTATTAGACTAGCTTCAAAGATACGGACTGCCACTACTAAAGTGGCCAATGTTGTGGAAGAGGTAAATTTGTCTCTGAATCATGACACTTAATTAAGCTGCAAACTGAATCTTGAGATGTGATGGAGCGCATAGGTTATAACAAGCAATGCTAGAAGGGTGTGTAAAATTGTCTACACATGCATGTGCACATACATGTACATGCACACACACTACCTTGAGAGAACAAACTTGCAAGACACACACAAAACTCATGTCTAAATATATATATGAATATGTGCAGGTATGCAGGCACGCATCTCTTCCCTTTGCTGAGGATTTTAGAGCGAAAGAATGGGGGTTAAATGGTTGATGGACATGCATACACACCTTTTGCACTGTGGGAGAGAACAAGGGGCTACAATGGAGGACCATTGTGAGGTGGTGTAGCAGTAAGAAACATTGGGTAGCAGGGATGAGAGGGTGGTGGCCCTGCTCGGATAGCCCATCAAGGTGGAGTTTGGGCAATATGCTAAGTACGTGACAATGAATGCGGAGCATGGCATGGCCCTCTTCTACCGGTTCTTTCTGGCCCTGCTCGGATAGCCGATAGAGGGGGAGTTTGGGCAGTATGCTAGGTACGTGACAATGAATGCGGAGCATGGCATGGCCTTCTTCTACCGGTTCTTTTTGGCCCTACTTGGATAGCCGATCGAGGGGGAGTTTGGGCAGTATGCTAGGTATGTGACAATGGATGCGGAGCATGGTAGGGATGAGGAGAGGGTGGTGGCCATGCTCGGATAGCCCATCAAGGTGGAATTTGGGTAGTATGCTAGGTACATGACAATGAATGCGGAGCATGGCAGGGCCCTCTTCTACCGGTTCTTTCTGGCCAAACCCCCAACCCCGCCTTCACGCTTCAAACCAAATTCGTTTTTTAAATAATTCATGATATTTTATATCCTCTAAGGCTCCTTACCAAGCTTCCCTTCCAACCCATGAATCCCCAAAAAGCAGTCCGCGTTAATATTTTGTATCCTCTAAGGCTCCTTACCAAGCTTCCCTTCCAAAACATGAATCCCCAAAAAGTAGTCCGCATTAATGCGGACTGTTTTTTGGGGATTCATGGGTTGGAAGGGAAGTTGATAAAGAGACTTGGAGACCTTGCTCAACCTAGGTCCATGACAATCTCTCTCTCTCTCTCTCTCTCTCTCTCTCTCTCTCTCTCTCTCTCTCTCTCTCTCTCTCTCTCTCTCTCTCTCTCTCTCTCTCACACACACACACACACACACACACACACACACACTCACTTCGTGGGTGCATGAGCGCTCCTCATCATCCTGCGAGCTCGACTGCATTACTCTTACTGCAAGATTGCATGATGGGAGAACCATGCTTGGACTAGGAGGGAAAGCACTCAAAATGTAGAGAGAAATATAGCGTATGAAATGAAAATCTGCACGTAGAGGAAGAGACTGGGGGGGGGGGGAGGTGGGTGCACAAGTCCAGCTTCAGATTTTTGCAACATCTAGTTGCTGCACATGATTTTTTGCAAGATGATGTCCATGGTTGCGCTGCTTCTACTCCTGTAGATCGTGGAGCCTCATCCAATTGGGAAAACAAATGGCGTATGCGCCTGGGATGAGTTCATGTAACAACTTCACATGAGAGAGAGAGAGAGAGAGAGAGAGAGAGAGAGAGAGAGAGAGAGAGAGAGAGAGAGAGAGAGAGAGAGAGAGAGCTCTATTATCGTCCTTGGAGGTCAAATATGACCTATGGGACCAAATGAACATGTCACATGGTGTGAGTGGAGGTCATAAGTGACTCTCGATGCTAAAAAATGGTGAAGTGAGCGTCGCAATAGAGAGTCCACATCGTGGTTGGGAGAGGAAGGTATGTAAGGAGAGCTCATGGCTGAATATATGGGGAAAAGAGGACCTAATGTGGTCAAAATATGAGCACTGAAGTAGTGTATGGTACTCACTCTCTCGCACTTGACGAGGGCATAAGGTGCAAAGTCGATGACACTCCTTGCCAGTGCCCCAACGTCCTGTCTCGTAGCGTAGAGAATGGGAGCTAAGACGAATGAGGCAATGGTGCGGATTGCACTCAACGGGATAGGATCAAGGATGTAGGGATGGGTTCGGTTACCTCGTTCGGAGAAGAAGATAGATTTCTAGTTTGGGGCAATGTGTGTGGTGTAATGGCTGAAGCGAGAACCTCTAGATTTCTCCCAAGCCGTGATACATTGGCGTTGTAAGAAGGCCTCATTAACTTGGGAGTCGATCGATGCATCCTTGACCAAGTGACATGCATCCCATCTTCCAAACCATTTCTTGATGTCAAGCATCCACCCCAAACATAGTATTTTGCTCTTGCATGTCTTTTGAACCTTTTGACTTGCTTCATATGCAATTCTAGGAAGTCGATGCAAAGGGCTACGTTATGTCTTACGCATGTACTCCACAACCCTTTGCATGCCCAAGACCTCAATGGGAAGCGATCCGGACTCAATAAGTAAGAGCATGCAGGGTGTTTGTGTCTTGACTTGGAGAAAGTTGGTGAGAAAACTCTTTTGGACATTCTCAAACTCTTTCCAAGTAGACTTCCCGATGCTTCCACCCCACACCTCCACTCCATAAAGAAGCACCGGTGTAACCAATGTGTAAAAGAGGTACTTTTTGAGAGCCCAACAGTTGATCTCTCCAGCATTGCACATGTTCTCAAATGCATAATAAGCCCTCTTTACGGCTTCCAAGCGACGCATTGCACAATCCTTCCATTTATGATTGGATGGAACCTCAAGGCCAAGGTACTTGAAGTGATCTACCACTTCAAGTTGCTCATTGTTGTATACAATGCATTGATTTTCGTCATTGAGGGTCTTTACAAGCATAACCTTGGTTTTGGATCCATTCACGATCAGCCCGCTATGTAGGAAAAAGTGTTCCAAGACACTCATAAGCTTTTGTGCATCTTTTAAGGCATGTGCCAAGAGCACTACATCATCGGCATAAAGCAAAAGCATGATCACCGCATTTCCAATCTTAACCTCTTCTATGCCTTCTTGCTGCATAAAATCAAGAACCATGCATTCCAATTCATCAATGAGTAGCCAAAAGAGGGTTGGGGAAAGTGGGCATCCTTGTTTGACACCAATGGTGCTTGCAAAAAATTCTGAAATTCCATCTCCCATACGTAATTGGCATATCACTTTTTGGTAGATGCGAAAGACTGCATGCATAAATTCTCTCGACACTTGAAGGCTTTGCATACGTCTCCAAAGATTTCCTCGCGGTACCATGTCAAAAGCTTTCTTGAAATCCACAAAGCAACAATACAACTTTTTTTCTTTCAATCGAGACGCTTTCATAAGAACTCGAAGAGTGACAAGGTGATCAATAGTGCTATGATGCTTTCCAAAACCTGATTGTCCAAGCGTACGTTTGCCATTCTTTTCAGCCCATTCACTTATCTTCATCTCCATGATACATCCAAATAACTTTGCCATCAAAGAACCAACCATTATAGTGCGATAGTTGTTCACATTGTTTACATCTCCTCCTAATTTGTTCTTGAAATCCACAAAGCAACAATACAACTTTTTTCCTTTCAATGGAGATACTTTCGTAAGAACTCGAAGAGTGACAAGGTGATCAATGGTGCTATGATGCTTTCAAAAACCTGATTGGCCAAGCGTACGTTTGCCATTCTTTTCAGCCCATTCACTTATCTTCATCTCCATGATACATCCAAATAACTTTGCCATCAAAGAACCAACCATTATAGTGCGATAGTTGTTCACATTGTTTACATCTCCTCCTAATTTGTTCTTGAAATTCACAAAGCAACAATACAACTTTTTTCCTTTCAATCGAGACGCTTTCGTAAGAACTCGAAGAGTGACAAGGTGATCAATAGTGCTATGATGCTTTCGAAAACCTAATTGGCCAAGCATACGTTTGCTATTATTTTCAGCCCATTCACTTATCTTCATCTCCATGATACATCCAAATAACTTTTCCATCAAAGAACCAACCATTATAGTGCGATAGTTGTTCACATTGTTTACATCTCCTCCTAATTTGTGCAAAGGTTTCATCCAATTTGCACTCCAATAATGAGGCATGTCATACTGAAGTGCAAGGTTAAACATATCGCATATCCAATATCGTGTTTTCTTGCTTGTCCATTTAATCATTTTAGCCTTGAAACCTTGAAGGTCACCTGCCTTGCGAGTAGCAAGTTTCTCAAGCGCGTGGCATACATCTTCAATGGTAAAGAAGGGAGACATAAACGAAAGGGAGCTACAACACTCCATCTTATCAACATTGGGTTGATCATAGAGGTTCTTGCAATGCATATACATATCCTCAAGAGTCAAGTCACCAAAGCTCTCAACGCGCTTGCCTTTTAGATTTTTCCAAAACTTGCCATGTGCATGTGCTTTCTCTTGCTCTAAAAGAAGTTGTTTTTTGACTTCCCACCTTCTCCTCTTCTTTTGAACAAGTGCTTTGTATGTGTGTGAACATTCCAAGTAAACTTCCTTGTCTTTGATTGCATCCAATCTTAGCAAGTGTTTTCGGGCTTGACTACATTCCATGTCAAACCATTTCTTCTTGGTGCTACCCTTCTTAGACCTTTTGCAAGACATGTGTTTCACCGAAAATCATTTCTTCGCACAAGAGCAAATTACTTCTTTGAAAACTTTCCACTTGCATTCTAATGTTGGGCTCTCTTGATGCTCTATCATGCTTAACATTTGGTCCACCATATCAACATATATAAGTGCTCGTTTGAAGTCTAGACGTAGGTACAAATGTTTCACATCATGATTGGAGGCTACATGCTCGGGCCGTTTACCACACTTGAGGTCAATACATAACATCCTGTGATTCGATTCCGGATTCCATTCACCAAGTGTAAAGCTTTGTATGGATTCTAGAGTGGCTTCCGAGAACAACATATAGTCAATCACGCTATCACCATTGTGCTTTCTACATGTAAAGTCATTGGTGCCTTGCCATAGAGATACACCATTTGCAATGAGCATTCCGGTACTATTGCACATATGTAGAAGTGACTTTCCATAGTGATCCAGTTCTTTTACATCATTAGAACTTCGATTATAGATGTATGAGTCATCCATTCTTCTTGAGACATGCGGCATGTCAACTTGTTGTGTATCGTGTTGTAACATATTTGTGTGAGCATTCATGTCTCCAAAAACAATGACTTCACCTTGATCCTTGTAATGAGCAATGTCTTCCTCTAGTTCAACAAAGGGCTAATCTCTATCCATATTCAAGCGAGAATAAAAGTTGGAGTCATAGTGAGGAATGTAGCAACCAGCCACAAACATGACTTGACCATTTGGTGGGCTGATTTTCAGCCATAAGTAGCGTTTATACTTATCTTCCTTGACAATGGAAACATCTTTCAAACCCTTTTTGGTCATACATGCTACGCCTCCTTGGCCTCTTCGTTGCTTTGCATTTTTGGCCCACATCAAAGAATGCACATCCTATTTGTCAAATCCAAGAATTTGTTGCGCATCATGCTCCCATGTTTCGACAAGAAGTATCACATCGGAGTCATTGGTAAGCTCATCAATGCCGATTCCCGCATTCCATGGATATCCGTTACAATTCCAAAAGCTTATTCGCAAGCGTAAGTTGGTCTCATAGATCATGTGTCCCTATTTGTTGGGTGGAATTGCATCCTTCTCAAGTGGCTTTTCTTCTTGAGATGATACTTAACCTTCTTGCTTCTTTCCTCATATGCTTTGCGACGTACATTTTGTTGCATAAGAGTGCGACTTATATACATTACAACCCATTCCTTTGAGGTAGATCCAACCATTGTCAAGGATGATCTTTCTCTTTACCTCATCAGCCATGGTAGTCTTTCTTCCGAGTGAGGGACTCCTTGTTTTCCAACTCAATGTGCACCATAAGCCATGATTCCTGACGTGCCAAAGTGTGTAGCAAAAAAACTCTTCAATAGCAACCACAAGAGATTGGGGTGTTTCCATGCTTTCCTCCTTGATTTCACGAATGACGATGTTCTTTGAGCGCTTTTGTCGTTCTTGCAATTCTTGAGTGTCCACATTCTCTACATTCTTTGCTTGGACAATGACTTGCGTGATAGGAGATGTAGAAACCACATTATCTTTACATATATCAGCCCATGATTTGGATGCATTTATCATCTCACATACATCATGTCGTATTGTATCTATCGTTTCCTCTTTCAATACATGATCACTCTCAACTTTGCTCAAGCGCTCTTTCAATACATTCATGTCAACAAGAGAGCGTTTACATTCTTGAACTTCATTCTCAAGATGCATCAAGCGTGTTGTTTGCATTTCAAGAACCTTCTTGAGGTTCTCATTCTCCACAACGAGAACTCTTAAAGTTCCATTCTCCATTGCAAGTGCGCGCAACTCTTCACCTTGCTTGTTGATGGTTTCTTGTAACGAGATCAAGTAAGCCATGATCATTTGCTTCCGTTGTTGTAGACGATGTGGTTGGATTAGCATCCAAATTCCTTGGAGATCTTGCTTCGTTCTCCATGGTGAGTGTGGCTTTTCCACCCTTCCGAGTTTTGTCTGACATTGCCTTCAAGTCGGCAACAAAAATGAAAAGTTTTGACAGTTTTTTCAGTTCTGAGATGCTGTTACAGCAAAGCCTTCCATTACACAGAAAAAATATGTCTTTACATCAATGCGTAGAGGGCTTCGTGCTCTTTGATTGAGGCTATAGATCACCTAAATCGGAGTTCGAATGAGCAAGTTATGGTCAAAAGAGTGAACTGCTTTCTACTAGGTCAAAAAACGGCTGAGAGAGAGAGAGAGAGAGAGAGAGAGAGAGAGAGAGAGAGAGAGAGAGAGAGAGAGAGAGAGAGAGAGAGAGATGAAGTCTCGGGGAGGTCACCTAATAAAAATGTAACCTATTACGTGCGTTCAATAGAAGGGTATATAAAGTTCTTGAAACTTACAGAAATATATATACAGAAGCACATGATTTTTTTTAAATTTGAAAAAAACTTACAAATTTTAAAAGAAAAGGGTATATTATATTCTTAACAAAATTCACAGATAAGGGGTTTTACAAACATGTCTTGAACGCACATGATATGGTATTTTTACACATAGTAACCCCCCGAGGATGAAGTTTTATCATCCACAAGCAGGCCAAAATATCGTGCGTGTGTGTGCGTGCACGAGAGAGAGAGAGAGAGAGAGAGAGAGAGAGAGAGAGAGAGAGAGAGAGAGATAGTTCTATTATCATCCTCGAAGGTCAAATATGACCCATGGGACCAAATAAACATTTCACGTGGTGTGAGTGGAGGTCATAAGTGACTCTCGATACTAAAAGAATGGCTGAAATGAGCGTCCTAATAGAGAGTTCACATCCTGGTTGGGAGAGGAAGGTATGTAGAGAGAGCTCATGGCAGATTATGTGGGGAAAAGAGGACCTAATACGGTCAAAAGTGAGCACTCAAGTAGTGTGTAGTACTCACTCTCTCGCACTTGATGAGGGCATAAGATGCAAAGTCGATGAGACTCCTCGCCAGTGCCCCAACGTCCTATCTCACAACATAGAGAATGGGAGCTAAGATGAATGGAGGCAATGGTGCGGATCGCACTCAATGGGATTGGCTCAAGGATGTAGGAATGGGTTCGGTTACCGCGCTCGGAGAAGAAGAGAGGTTTGTAGTTTTGGGCCATGTGTGTGGCGTAATGGCTGAAGCGAGAACCTCTAGATTTCTCCCAAGCCGTGATACATTGGCGTTGTAAGAAGGCCTCATTAACTTGGGAGTCGATCGTCGCATCCTTGACCAAGTGACATGCATCCCATCTTCCAAACCATTTCTTGATGTCAAGCATCCACCCCGAACTTAGTATTTCGCTCTTGCATGTCTTTTGGACCTTTTGACTTGCTTCATGTGCGATTCTAGGAAGTCGATACAAAGGGCTACGTTGTGTCTTAAGTATGTACTCCGCAGCCCTTTTCATGCCCAAGACCTTAATGCGAAGCGATCCGGACTCAAGGAGTAAGAGCATGTAGGGTGTTTGCGACTTGACTTGGAGAAAGTTAGTGAGAAAACTCTTTTGGACATTCTCAAACTCTTTCCAAGTAGACTTCCCAATGCTACCACCCCACACCTCCACTCCATAAAGAAGCATCGGTGTCACCAATGTGTCAAAGAGATACTTTTTGAGAGCCCAACACTTGATCTCTCAAGAATTGCACATGTTCTCAAATGCATAATAAGCCCTCTTTCCGGTTTCCAAGCAACCGATTGCGCAATCCTTCCATCTATGATTGGATGGAACCTCAAGGCCAAGGTACTTGAAGCTATCTACCACTTCAAGTTTCTCATTGTTATATACAATGCATGGCTTTTCATCATTGAGGGTCTTTACAAGCATCACCTTGGTTTTGGATCCATTCACGATTAGCCTAGGGTCCAAAAATTTAGCCATGCAGTGGACAACAAGTGGTATTTTGATTATAAGTCTTTGCTCGTGCGAAATTTTCACATGACACCCTGAGAGAAAATGTTCTAAATGATGTGTTTAATCTTTGGTTTGAAGGGTGTGGGACGTGTGTCTAACCTCACTATCCTATCTTATTGAAGTTTTAGCGAGAACCACGATTAAATTGTCAATTCATGGGATGAAGCTGACTCGACTAGTGCATAGAGGCTACAAGAGGTTGTCAATCTCTCAGAGTGACAATGAACAAATTGCATCTAACTCAAGCTACACTCAAGTGACTGAAATCATCAAAAGCCAATTGCTCATCGGCAAACAAATCACACCCGTTACAGCATCAAATGACATCCAAATGTAACAAAACTTCTAAGACATGTTTATAAGACCTAAGCACATATGCTTATGTTCTCAAGCCCCACTTTAGGTCAAGTGTCAAAATTGCGATTATTAACAGCAATGGATTTTTGACCTAGTCGTTTTCGACCCAAAATGCACATAAATGCTTAGCATGATGCCCCAATACCCACCTATGCTTAGTTATTTATTTTGAAATGTAAATTCCTACTTATGATGAAATTAGGCCGCGGGTCAGCGACGCCAAAAGCTACGAAATATCGTGAAGTGTTTACGTCAATGCGTAGAGATCTTACCTGCGGTTGCAATGCAACAAACGCGTCTGCAATGTGACAATCGGGGAGGGAGTAGGAAGCGCGAGAAGGAGAGAAGTGAGCGTCGTTAGCTCACACTGTGTATTTCATTATCCAAAATTTACAAATAACTTACAAAAATTGGCTTTTATACCTTAGCCAAGATTTTTGGTGGTCACAACTAATAATTTGGGAGCTCTAACTAAAGATAGACAATGACAGGTTGATACAATCTGGAAGCTTGCAGCCCCGGCTCATCAATTACAAGGTTTATCCAAAAAATAGGAGTTACAATATTTCCAAATTATCAAAAATAATAAGTGTTTTTATAATGAGAGCTCCAAAAAATGATATCCGTGGTATCCGTTGATAGCCGTTTTTCGGCTCTTTGTAATTGCCACAGTGAGTTACCTCACCCTACCAAAATCACCCAAACACTGTGGCTATCCCTACCATTTCACTGTACATAGGCGTGCGTGAGTCACGGGACTTTTCCCATATCTTCTTAAAAAAACCCTCAATTAGCTAGTCATTGGGCTAGTTGAGCCAAAATAAAAAATAAAAAAAATAAGTATATTATGGCCCATGCGTATGTAAATATTTCTTTGTATATAGGGCCTAAATAAAAGATTTTTTCATAATTATTTTGATATTTATTTAAATATTTCTACCTAGGTGTGTGTTATTTATGCTCTGTACATTGCCTCACCATTACCACAATTTTTCTTACCATTTTTCATACTCTTTATTCCATATAGAAATATTTTCATGTAAGCTTCTCTTATATTTGCTGTAACTCCACCCCAACAAAAATCCAAAAAAACTAGTTTTATTTATGTGTATATTTTCTCACTATTGTGATTTTTCCCTTCCTACATCTATTTTTTTTTTCTAAAAAATTAGAACACCAAAAATATTTATCTTTTTATGGTAGCCTCATAATGAGAGAGATTTCTTTTGACCCCTTTATATTTTTTCCACTTATATTATTTATATTTGACATGTACATATTTTTTAGACCCCTCAATATTTGATTTTCTTAGTTGTACTATTCACTTATATCATGCTCTCAACAATATCTTCAATTATAGACCTATCAAATAAGGTCAAGGGTAGGTGGCATGCATACATGCACTATGGAGGGCTCACTCTTGGAGGTATTCAAAAGAATCATCCAAAGAAGGACCCCACAAGGACCTTGTGCAGTGGAAAAAAACGGTCGGTTTTGCTGAATTTTTAAAGTTCACTTGCTCTCCGAATTTGAAAAGGTGATACAAACAAAGGTTGTAGCTCGTGGGCTGAACTTTTGCCTCAAATTTTTTCATATTTTTTTGAGCTACGAGCTGTGAGCTATGATTTTATTAGTGGACCCCAGTTTTCCCATGCTATGCAGCCACACTCTCTCTTCCACTTTATCATTTTCCTCTTTCACACACACTTCTCCACTCATCATCCCCACCTCTCTCACCACTCCTCTCTGCACCCTCCTCACCTTCTCCTCAACCTTGAAGAATAAGAGAAACCATGGTGAGCTCATACCTCCCACACGCAATTCCATTCCAAAATTGACCACCTAGTCTCATTTTTCCTCCTCCAAATTACCCATATCTATAAAAAAAACCACAAAATTCAGCCTCTTCTCTTAAAAGACAGCATCATGGTGGTTGATTACTCAGCTTCAATTACCTTGTCTCTCAAGGAAGGTCAAGAGTGGAGAAAAAATGTACCGTCAAAGCTAGTGGACCGTCAACAAGCGTCAAAATTGGCCCTACTCAAGACACTTGGAGCATCAACCTTGTAAGAAATCCACCTTTTCTTACCTCTTAAGAGTTTTTCTTCCTTATTTGTATCCTACATGGATACTCCCATTGTAAATATCCAATTCCATTTGTAAATTAATACTAACTCTACTAACACTAACCCACTATGAAAAGTCCTATCACCTCCATTTCTCTCCTCTCTCTTTCCCCACCAACTTCTTGATAATTCCAAGCAAAAGAAATTAGATAAATTGCTGAAAATCTAACCCAACCATGGTTAGAGGAGTAACCCTAGCCTTCAAAATTGCTATAAAAGGAGGGTGTAGCTAGCACAAAAAGGGGGAGCCATAAGCAAGAGCACTATGCTATAGCTTGAGAAGCCAAGCTCAACCTCTCTAGAAGGAGCTCTTGAGTGGAAGCTCATTGTCTTTTGCATGTGCATGTGTTGTAATAGGGGATTAGCAAGGGAACTCTATGTCATTGTAAGAGAGAGAGTGATCATTCAATTGAGAGTAGGAAATCTATCATTTCTCCTACTAGTGTAAGCCCAACATTTGCTGAATCAAGGAGGGTGGATTTGGACTAAGCTTGGATACTTTGTCTCCCTTCCAACGTGAAGTAATGGACAACAATGATGCGTAAGTGTCTTGGTGTTTTTTGTTAAGTTCTTGATAGCTTGTCTCTGGTGTTGTCATCAATCTAGCCATAAATCCCACATACTGTAAGAGGGCGACAGGGTGGAGAGGACTCCCCTGGCCTTAAGACAGTGATTGGGGTGGCTTTTCTTGTGATGTGTTGTGGTGAAATTTACGCAAGCTATGTTGAACAAATACTAATCTCACTTTGATTTGTCATGACAGATTTGTAAGAAGGTATTAATGCAACAAGCACCCCCTCCCCCCTTTCTCTCTCTTTCTTAAATATATAGTTGTGTTTGCTTGATCATTGCCGATACGTTTCAAAGCAGCCCGAGCACTATATCTCTCTCTCTCTCATCTCTCTCATCTCTCTCTCTCTCTCTCTCTCGTGTTTTAGTGTGTGAGAGTGTTCCATTGGTGTTAGGGTTAGTGTAAATTCCTTGCTTGTTTGTGGGTTGCTCTAACGATTCTCCTCTTTTGCGTCCTAGTTCGCTCTTAAACTAGGTGGTTCCCCTTGTGTAGTTGGGATTTGGCTGGGGGTTTGTTGTTTTGGTTTGTGTTGTGTTGTGCCCCAGCCCCATTGAGCAGCACGGGAGCCTTGAAGGGTGTCTAGAGGTTGCTCTTCTTGTTGCCCGCCCCGGATCGCCTCAAATTGGTGCCCCCACGGAGGAACGGCTTGTGTATGTTTTGTGAAGGCTCAACCTTTAGCATAATCAAGTAGCTTGCATGAATCAGAGAATTTGTATAATCCCTTCATTCCCATTGCAAGGCAAAAGGTACACTTAATTGTTAGTACTAAGTTGCAATTTCATTGAGTAATTCGTAGAATTTTAGGTCCTCTTAGATTGGTAGAGATAAACGCATCAGTAAATCCTTTTATTTTGCCTCTCATTAGGTATGACCTTAGTTTGGACGTCTATATTTTTGTTTTGTTTTAAGAATTAGGTCATGCATAGACCATGGATAATGGCCCAGGAATACAGGTTTTTCCCTTTCATTTCACTCCACACATTAGAGTAAACATTGCAATTAGTAGAAAAATCCATTTTCAACAACATATGGTATTCATGTTTGGTGCCCAAAGAGTAGGAGAAATTCTCGCATCACCAAACCCTGTCATTCTACCTCTTATTGATTATCATAGGTCATTTGATGTGAATATTTTATTTTGTTGTAGAATAGATTGCAATTTAGAAAATATTATTGTGTAAATCTGTTAAAGAAAGAAAAAACAAAAACGCGTCACTTTGAAATCAATTCAATGGAGAGCCAACGCCAAATGTCTGGATATCCTCTTTTCTTTGGAGAGCCTAGAGAGGATGCAGAATTATTTTTAGCGAATTTCAAGATGTCTTGCCGTATCAAGAGGATAGTAACTGATCAAGAACGTGTAGAAATGTTTGAGGTGGTCCTTAGGAAAGATGCTAGCACTTGGTTTTACTCTTTGCCTGAGGAAGTTAAAGGGAATTACACGGAAGTTTTGAATCGTTTCAAGAAATACTTCTTTGATCCCCAAAACACTCAGAAATTATGGCAAGACATTGTTTCTCATAAGCAAAAAGACTTAGATGACTACTACTTGTACAAGCAAGAGTTTCTACGTCTTTGGGCTCTATGGATACGAAATGTTGCTAACCCTGGTGATGGTGCAGAATTTTTAAGAAGGAGAGGTTCATAGCCGGACTCTTTCCTGACCTTAAGGTAAAAGTTGAGGTGGGTGCACCTGCTACTTTTGATGCAGCGGAAACTAGGGCTGCTGAGAAGTATAGGAAACTCAAGTGCTTAAGGGGAGAGGTTCCAATAGAAGTTCTTAGACCCAAAGGTAAGTCACAAGCATCAACATCTAGGGAGCTTCCTGAGGTAACGGCTGAAGTGATTGAGAAGTTAAATGAATCTTTAAGCAGCCTGTCAATTCACCTTGCACAAGCTGTAGGTCCGAAGGGACAAGCAAAGAAGTCTGAAGAGCGAGATCCACGACCTAGGAGAGTCTTGCAATGTTGGAATTGCGGAGAGTCTGGACATGGGATGTATAATTGTCCTTGGCCCCGTGGGGAGCCAGGGAGACCTAACTTGAATTACCCAGTGATGAATGCAGGTGAAGGAACTCGTCAACAACCAAGGGTTCTACAAAGACCAAATGGACCAAGGCCACCTCGACAAGGGGTAGAAGGAGTTCCACCTTTGCCAGATCGAAATGTGCATGTGGTAGAGGTGACAAATTCAAATGAGTTTGACATGGAAGCCAATGGCATTAAGCGTGGCCGAGGAAAAGGTAAAGAGAAAGAGGGTGTCCCATCACAGAGTGACCATGGACAAGGCAAAAAGGCAAAGGAGACCAAGGAAACCAAGAGGACTCGACGTCGTATCAACCTCCAAGACTTCCCTCTTGGACATGGTATGGCTCCGTACAACTTGTTGGAAGACATGGGAGGTAAGGGTCCTGATATTTCATGGCCTCAATTTCTTGCATTATGTCCACAAGTAAGGAGGGATTTAACAAGGGCAGTTAGCACTAGGAGAAAGGTAAAAGAGAGTGTGCCTGTTGTAAAAATTGCACAAGCTGAAATGAATGAGGACATTACACCGGTGCTAGACTGTTACATCAAAGGAAGATTGGTTAGGAAAGGTCTAGTGGATGGGGGTGCACAAATTTGCATCATGACAGAGGGACTCATGCAAAGACTAGGCATGCACATCCATGAGACACCTGAAATCAAAGTCAAGATGGCAAACAATAGCAAGGCTAGGTGTGTAGGCATTTGTAAAAATGTCTTTGTAGAGGCCTTTGGCATTAAGAAAGCAGTGGATTTTTATGTTATGTCGACCAAGGGAAGTGGTTATCCATTTATCCTAGGAAGACCATGGCTAATGAAAATGCGAGCTTTGCAGGATTGGGAGAGTGGAAAGCTAATTTGCAGGAATGACAATCACAAGAAGGTTGTCTTTGACATGAAGGAGCAACGCCAAGAGGAGCTCCATGAAGAATCATCTCAAAGTGAGACGGAAGAAGGTTGGACCGAAAAGCACTTCAGAAGAAGAAAGTAGCGGCAGCATTACTGAAGAGGAGTCTTCCATCGAAGTCATGGGGGTAAGGTTTAAGCCAAACAACCAAGAGACCTCTTGTCGAGGTTTGGAAGAGGTAGGTTCCCAAGAGAACCAAAAGGTGGAAGATGAAGGAATGTTAGAAGGTATGTTGTCTACAACACTTACAAAGGATGAAAGAGAGGAGTTCAAATGTGTGCTAAGGAAATTTCCGAGGCTTTTTGCTAAAGACTACACCGATGTGCGTGGAGTAGATGTTGTTCAACACAAGATTGAGTTGAAGCCAGAGGCCACACCTAAGGCTCAAAAGCTACGAAGGCTAGGAGTCATTAAGGAGCAGGCTCTACTCAAGGAGGTAAGAAAGCTTCTAGCAGCAGGTTTCATTTATCCAGTGGAGAATTCAGAGTGGGTCTCTCCCGTTGTTGTCACTCCTAAGAAAAACGGCAAGTGGAGGGTGTGTGTGGATTATCGTCCACTTAATGAGGCAACAAAAAGAGATCACTTTCCCCTCCCATTTCAGGATGAGATACTAAATGAAGTAGCTGGTCATGAGAAGTACACTGTGTGTGATGGCTACTCGGGTTACTTTCAAATAGGTATCGCATTGGAGGATCAATTGAAAACAACCTTTATCACTCCTTGGGGTTGTTATGCTTTTAGAGTCATGCCATTTGGCCTGACAAATGCTCCTGCAACTTTCCAACGCTTCATGAACATGGTGTTTCAAGCATTCTTTGGAAAGTCCATTAGGGTTTTTATTGATGATTTTTGCATTTATAGCTCAAAATCATTGCATCTACAAAGGGTAGAAGAAGGTTTAAAGAAGCTCTATGACATGGGAGGTCAACTCAACCCCGACAAGTGTCACATAGCTGAGGATGAAGTGATCTTGCTTGGTCACAAGGTTTCCTATAAAGGCATTGAGGTGGATCCTTCAAAGGCAAAGGCTCTTATTGAGCTCCCCTCACCCAAGAATCTCAAAGAGGTCATATCATTCATTCAAAAAGTGAAGTATATGTCACGCTTTATTCACTTAGCTTCGGAGTTGCTTCATCCTTTGCAAAAGTTGACACAACAAGTAGAATTTGCATGGTCTGATGAGCTTGAAGAGTATTTTTGTAACATTAAAGTCATTTTGTCAGAGCTACCAACACTCATGCCTCCTTGTTGGGAGTACACATTCTTTGTTAGCTCTAGTGTTGGAAGGGAAACAATTGGTGCTGTGTTGCTACAACAAGATCCCCACAGTACAAGGATGCGACCCATCTACTTTGCTAGTAGGGTCATGAATGCTTTGGAGAGAGACTACACAGAAGCAGAACTCATGATGCTTTCTCTCATGTTTGCGGTGAGAAAGTTTAGATCCTACCTGCTACCAAAACCTTTTGTAATTCTCACTGCAGAGAATTTGTTCCCTTGGGTGTCATCTCAAATGAATCTTAGTACTAGGATCTCAAAGTGGATTATGGAGTTGCAAGAGTTTCAATACTCTTTCAAGGTAGAAGATAGTGTGCGTGCACAATTGGCAGGGATTCTCACTTATAGGGTGCATGAAAAGGAGATTAAGGTGCCTGAAGTAAAGACCCTACCATTACCACCACCAAAAAGTATTCCTAATGCTTTTACCTTGTTCTTTGATGGAGCTTTTCGTCGAGCCACAGGAAAAGCAGGGGGAGGGCTAGTGTTGCTCAACCCAAGTGGAGAGGTGGTCATGAAAGAGAAGTTCAATCTACCAAGTTCAGCTAGCAACAATGAAGCAGAATACGACACACTAATTCATGGTTTGAAGATGTGCATTGGCCAAGGGATACAACGCCTCATGGTAAAGGGAGATGCACTTCTCATTGTTAAACAGATTTTAGGCATTTGGGCATGCAAGAATGAAAGCTTACGGACAAAAGTTCATGCCATTCGTAGATTGTTTAATCAATTTGAAGAAGTGCAACTATATCATATTCCTAGGAAACAAAATGAAGATGCCGATTTACTTGCACAGCAAGTAGTTACATGTGTTGAGAAAGAAGTGCAGGTCATCATGGTGGCAGCAACTGTCAAGCAACCGAGATACCAGGGATTGGAGTCATTGACTCCCATTATTAGCTACATTTTGGAGGGCGAGTTTCCACAAGACTTCACGAAGGCTCAGAAGAGGAGACTCATGAAGAAGGCAAGCGCATATCTCTTCCTAGAAGGCTCCCTCTATCAAAGAGGGAAGGATCAAGTGTGCAGAAGAGTACCAACTATCGCGGAAATTCCAGCCATTCTAAAAGGTTTGCATGAAGAGGCATGTGGTGGTCATTTTTCCCAAGAATTAACTGTGAAGAAGATTTTGCTTGCGGGGTATGTTTGGCCAAGTCTACATGTGGATGTCCAACATTGGTGTAAAAGTTGTCACAATTGTCAGATAAATGGAAATAGAAGGTTGGTGCATGGCCCGAGGCAAATAGTGCTTGCAAATGGACCCTTTGAAAAGTGGGGCATTGATGCTATGGGTCCTCTGCCTAGGACAAAAAATGGTAAACTCTACATTCTAGTGGCTGTAGACTATATGACTAGGTGGGTGGAAGCACAAAGTGTGGCAAAGGTAAATGAGAGGACAGTGAGCAAATTCGTCTACACTCACATTTGTTGTAGATTTGGTACACCTTTGGAGATTGTTTCTGATAATGGTCCAGGGTTTAGAAAAGGATTGCTCACAGAAGTTTGTGAAGAGCTTCACATTCTACATCGTCATAGCACACCATACTACCCACAGTCAAATGGTTTGGTGGAGAAGGCTAATGGTGTCATTGCAGGAATCATTAGAAAGATGGTGCAAAACAAGACAAAATTATGGGATGACTTCTTGGATGGTGCCTTGTGGGCATATCGAACCACATATAGGGAAGCCACGAAGTTCACACCATTTCACTTGGTCTATGGTCAAGAGGCTTTGCAGCCTATCGAGCTCAACATTCCAACAATGCGACTTCATGGCAAAGGAGCACAAGATGATCAAGAGGTATGGATGGATCGAGTTCTTACGTTAGTGGAGCTTGAGTGGAAAAGAGAAGCAGCATATGAGTGCTACAAGAGGAAAGCCACACAAGCGAAAGAAACGCACGACAAGAAACTGAAGGACAAAGGCATCAAGGAAGGAGAGCTTGTGCTAAGGTATGACAATCGTTTTGATGCCAAGTTTGAAACAAGATGGCAAGGGCCATACATAGTCAAGAAGGCTTTCAATTCAAGTTACTATCAGCTTATGGACTTGAATGGTAAAGAGCACTCCAGGAAAGTAAACGGGTATCGCTTGAAGCCCTATTTGAGTCGCCTTCTACCAAAGGATCTACCAAAGATCTGTCCAAAGGCCGCTGTCTCATGTAAGTATTGTTACATGAAGCATGAGTGTAACTCCAGCCAAAATTCTGAGGGGCCAAACAATAAATATCTCGTCAAGGACTCTGAAGCACTCTCTTTCGAAAAGATGCTCTATGATGGTACATGAATATACCATCATCCAGGGGGAGGGCTAATGATAGCCGTTTTTCGGCTCTTTGTAATTCCCACAGTGAGTTACCTCACCCTACCAAAATCACCCAAACACTGTGGCTATCCCTACCATTTCACTGTACATAGGCGTGCGTGAGTCACGGGACTTTTCCCATATCTTCTTAAAAAAACCCTCAATTAGCTAGTCATTGGGCTAGTTGAGCCAAAATAAAAAATAAAAAAAATAAGTATATTATGGCCCATGCGTATGTAAATATTTCTTTGTATACAGGGCCTAAATAAAATATTTTTTCATAATTATTTTGATATTTATTTAAATATTTCTACCTAGGTGTGTGTTATTTATGCTCTGTACATTGCCTCACCATTACCACAATTTTTCTTACCATTTTTCATACTCTTTATTCCATATAGAAATATTTTCATGTAAGCTTCTCTTATATTTGGTGTAACTCCACCCCAACAAAAATCCAAAAAAACTAGTTTTATTTATGTGTATATTTTTTCACTATTGTGATTTTTTCCTTCCTACATCTATTTTTTTTTTTCTAAAAAATTAGAACACCAAAAATATTTATCTTTTTATGGTAGCCTCATAATGAGAGAGATTTCTTTTGACCCCTTTATATTTTTTCCACTTATATTATTTATATTTGACATGTACATATTTTTTAGACCCCTCAATATTTGATTTTCTTAGTTGTACTATTCACTTATATCATGCTCTCAACAATATCTTCAATTATAGACCTATCAAATAAGGTCAAGGGTAGGTGGCATGCATACATGCACTATGGAGGGCTCACTCTTGGAGGTATTCAAAAGAATCATCCAAAGAAGGATCCCACAAGGACCTTGTGCAGTGGAAACAAACGGTCGGTTTTGCTGAATTTTTAAAGTTCACTTGCTCTCCGAATTTGAAAAGGTGATACAAACAAAGGTTGTAGCTCGTGGGCTGAACTTTTGCCTCAAATTTTTTCATATTTTTTTGAGCTACGAGCTGTGAGCTATGATTTTATTAGTGGATCCCAGTTTTCCCATGCTATGCAGCCACACTCTCTCTTCCACTTTATCATTTTCCTCTTTCACACACACTTCTCCACTCATCATCCCCACCTCTCTCACCACTCCTCTCTGCACCCTCCTCACCTTCTCCTCAACCTTGAAGAATAAGAGAAACCATGGTGAACTCATACCTCCCACACACAATTCCATTCCAAAATTGACCACCTAGTCTCATTTTTCCTCCTCCAAATTACCCATATCTATCAAAAAAACCACAAAATTCAGCCTCTTCTCTTAAAAGACAGCATCATGGTGGTTGATTACTCAGCTTCAATTACCTTGTCTCTCAAGGAAGGTCAAGAGTGGAGAAAAAATGTACCGTCAAAGCTAGTGGACCGTCAACAAGCGTCAAAATTGGCCCTACTCAAGACACTTGGAGCATCAACCTTGTAAGAAATCCACCTTTTCTTACCTCTTAAGAGTTTTTCTTCCTTATTTGTATCCTACATGGATACTCCCATTGTAAATATCCAATTCCATTTGTAAATTAATACTAACTCTACTAACACTAACCCACTATGAAAAGTCCTATCACCTCCATTTCTCTCCTCTCTCTTTCCCCACCAACTTCTTGATAATTCCAAGCAAAAGAAATTAGATAAATTGCTGAAAATCTAACCCAACCATGGTTAGAGGAGTAACCCTAGCCTTCAAAATTGCTATAAAAGGAGGGTGTAGCTAGCACAAAAAGGGGGAGCCATAAGCAAGAGCACTATGCTATAGCTTGAGAAGCCAAGCTCAACCTCTCTAGAAGGAGCTCTTGAGTGGAAGCTCATTGTCTTTTGCATGTGCATGTGTTGTAATAGGGGATTAGCAAGGGAACTCTATGCCATTGTAAGAGAGAGAGTGATCATTCAATTGAGAGTAGGAAATCTATCATTTCTCCTACTAGTGTAAGCCCAACATTTGCTGAATCAAGGAGGGTGGATTTGGACTAAGCTTGGATACTTTGTCTCCCTTCCAACGTGAAGTAATGGACAACAATGATGCGTAAGTGTCTTGGTGTTTTTTGTTAAGTTCTTGATAGCTTGTCTCTGGTGTTGTCATCAATCTAGCCATAAATCCCACATACTGTAAGAGGGCGACAGGGTGGAGAGGACTCCCCTGGCCTTAAGACAGTGATTGGGGTGGCTTTTCTTGTGATGTGTTGTGGTGAAATTTACGCAAGCTATGTTGAACAAATACTAATCTCACTTTGATTTGTCATGACAGATTTGTAAAAAGGTATTAATGCAACAAGCACCCCCTCCCCCCTTTCTCTCTCTTTCTTAAATATATAGTTGTGTTTGCAAAGCAGCCAAGCACTATATCTCTCTCTCTCTCATCTCTCTCATCTCTCTCTCTCTCTCTCTCTCTCGTGTTTTAGTGTGTGAGAGTGTTCCATTGGTGTTAGGGTTAGTGTAAATTCCTTGCTTGTTTGTGGGTTGCTCTAACGATTCTCCTCTTTTGCGTCCTAGTTCGCTCTTAAACTAGGTGGTGCCCCTTGTGTAGTTGGGATTTGGCTGGGGGTTTGTTGTTTTGGTTTGTGTTGTGTTGTGCCCCAGCCCCATTGAGCAGCACGGGAGCCTTGAAGGGTGTCTAGAGGTTGCTCTTCTTGTTACCCGCCCCGGACCGCCTCACCGTGTTAGCTTGCTGCTAACATTTCCCCCCTCCTCGCATGTGTCGTCCCTTAACACAGCTTCATGGGCTGAAGTAGTCTTCAGGTTGACGGCTAGCGAGGCGGTCTTTAAGCGCATTTAGTGCCTTTTGGTATCTGATTTTCTTCTCTTTATCTGGCACTTGCAAGAACTGCATAGTGACTATTTTTGAGCTCCATTGTTGAGTAGCCTACAAACCGTGATGTCAGGTTGTTGATCACTGGCCCAAATATTTTCATTCGCCAAGTGAAGAATCTTGTGTAGAATGCTCCCTCAAACGCCAGCATATTGTGAGAAGGTAAAAACATACACCTAGCGTAGAAGCCATAATGTAGGGGGAGTATCATATGACGTTGTGAGTTGGATGAAATATTTATATATGTTTTATGGTTTGTTTTGATGAGTTGATTTCATGTGTTTGATACTCATAAACTTATATGGGGATATATGGTTAGTCATCTTGAATCATACGATGAATAAGGCGGATTTCTTTCTGTGTTACCGTTTGTTACATGAGTCTCATATGGCCAAAGTGATGTGATAAGGTGTTAATCTATATGATGGAGCTGAGACTGATGTATTGGTTTACTTTCATTTGCACGTTACACCTGCACTTGAAAATATCAGAAAGTTTTTTTTCGCATATGTGTGATGTTATGGTATATGGTTGATCAAAGTGACTTGGCTGTTTTTCATCATGATTATCTTGATGGGATGATGTCAAGTGATGTGCATGTGTAAATAAATTACTTTTTGCCATTCTAGGTCAAAACTAGCTCTATGTGCTAGGGGGGTGAGCTGCAATCATAGTGCATCACTTATGCATGGCTATACATTGTTAAAATTGGATTTTGATATCATGTTTAGTTGCTGTTCAAACATCTTTTATGCATAAAAAGTTCATGTTCTAAGGGCCATGTTTGTGGGCTCAGTTTTAGCATATCTTTAAAAAAAGGAGCTTTTTCTACCAATAGGGAGAATACCTACGTGCTCAACAAGCAAACTCTCTGCCACACACCTAATCCTAGTGAGAGATTAGAATGTGTTAACAACCTCAAATTTTTGGTAATTAAAAGCTCATCCAAGAGCTGTGGAAGAGGGCTATCTCCAACATGAACCAAAATGATGCCAAAACGAGGCTTTATTATGTTATTAATCGTAATTGCAAATGCGACTAACTAAGTGCAAGCATCAAAAGGCTTATTAAATAGCACAAATAATGCTAAAGAGCGATGAAAAGTATGTTGAGTATAATCAATACAAAGTGCAAAGGGGTATTGATCATGCAACCAAGATGAGCAAGAAGAGGACTCGCTTGGTTTAGCTTAGAGAGATTTATAGGCTTAGGCATTGAACCATCGGCTCTAATACCACATGAAAGGAAATTGGGTTATGGCAAAAATGAGAGTGGACCATTTATGGCACAGTTAGTAAGTAAATTACGAGAGAGAGAGAGAGAGAGAGAGAGAGAGAGAGAGAGAGAGAGAGCTTGACACTAATGGAAATAGCAAAACATGGATTTAATTAATGATAAACTAAATGAAAATAGTGGATACAAAGTAGCTCAAATGATGGGGCAAATGCATGATACAAAGTGCGTAGCTTAGGCTTTTTTTATGGAGTAGGGAGAGAGCATCCAATGACATAATCGATGATGTCAAAGTATAGGCTTCCAAAGTAAAGGGGGTTTCCACTAGTTGGTGGTGCGTTTGTCACACACCCCAATATATTTATGGCAAATCATGCAATGAAGAACATTTTGAAATACTTTAACGATACAATGAGCAAGTGCTTAATCTTTGGGAATAGCGATGTGTCCATAGTAAGTTACATGGATGCAAATTATGCGGGTTGTATAAATAATAAAAAATTCATAACTTAGTTGTATATTGATGTTGCTAGAGCAATCGTTTCGTGGAGGTCATGTCTTTGGGATCGCACTTCATCTTCCACCATAGAGGTAGAGTATATTGCAGTTTCTAGTGCTAGCATTTAGGACGTTGTATGGTTAGCTCATTTAGTGGAGGATCTTTGCATTCATTAGTGTCCAATGCTGCATTGTGATACTCAATATGCTATGATGTTAGCCAAGATCCCCATGTTTCACTCAAAGTAGAAACACATAGAGGTCAAGTATCATGTGATACAAGATATATTGCTAACAAAAACATTGAGTTAATCAAGGTCCGTACGGATGATAACCTTGGAGATGCTCTTACAAAGAGCTTCACCTCAGAGCGGTTTGTACATTGCATTGAGATGATGGGTGTACGATGAATCCACATGCATGCTCCACAATTGTAGATTTTTATACATATATAAGCCACTTGAGCCACGTTGACCTTTCAGTGGGAGTTTGTTGGGGTTTCATGATAACTAAGCCAGACACTCACTTAACCCATCACTAACACAATTCACTTATTTGTTTAATAGAATAACAAAATGAGTGGATGAGAAGAATGGACTCCACCACATGCTATATGTATTCTTCTTCCTGCACTCACTACACACATACTCTGTCCCCACTCACATACTACTTGCAACTCTCTTGAGTGTGGCCGAAGATCTTTTGCTTTGGCGCCTGCAAGTAGAGACTCTCTCTATCAGACCATCAAAATTTATGTATTGACCTTATATGTAGAGAAATAACTAAGCATGAAAATCCAACCAAAGTAAAGAAAAGTTATCTCTTTGCATGAGGTACAAATGTATATTGAAATGGTTGAGCAAAAGTTATGGATAAAAAAGCTCCAATATGACACACCAGTGAACGAAATGGGAAGCTTTCAAGAAAGGTTATTTGTTCTTGTGCCATAGAATGCTCTGTCATAAAGCATGTCCATGGTATCAACAAATGTAGATCATGAAAAAGATGGTTTGATAAGGAGTGTCAAAATGCTCCAAAGAAATGCAACTATAGATAAAGATAACTATCAAAGTCATTTACATGTATACAAAGCATTGATTCAAAAAAAGAGAAGAACATGAAAAGTCAAGCATTAATCTTTTCAAGTTCAAGAAAAGACACGTGTATATAAAATATTTTGGAGAAACTTGAAAGGGAAGTGGGTTGAGAATACTAGTAACTTGAGTCTTATGGATACATATATGCATTGTGAGCAACTATATGAGAAACCATCTACCGAAAATCTGCCATTTTATGGTTCACTTCCATGACCCTTCGCTTTTAGTATTGAATACATGTGCGGCAAGCTTGGAAAGTTGGGCCCTTGCAAAGAGGGAGATCATCAAGGTATCAAACCGGAAATGATCCAATGGACAGGTGATTTATCACATGATTGCATGTGTAATATGTAATGTGTACTTGAAACTCATCCTTGCCACTTAGCTCTTCGGTTGGCTGTGTCTCCATCTCAGCGAATGAAACTGAGGGGATCTCTATCTGTGGTTGCTCTGAAGTGCCTGCCTCTTCTTGTGTTATCGACCGTCCCTCTCTCAATAGTTGGATGATTCTTTTAAGTCCTGCTATTTCTTTCAATAGCTCGTCTTCTCTTTGGACCCGCATCAAAGCCAGGTTTCTGTGCTGAGACTGCTCCAATTTAAGCTCCAGCTCGAGGTCCTTATTCTTTTTCTCTAATGATTTGCAGACCTTGTCTGTTCCTTTGATTGAGGCCACTACGGGATTTTGTCTAATTTGCTGCAGGAAAATTGCCTGATCATTTATTCTTTGCTTTGAGTACTGTAGGGAGGCATTTGCTACATCTAATTGAACCCGAATCTTCTGAACTAACAGGGTTGTAGTTGGAAGTTCATTTGTAAATTCTCTCAGTTGTTCATCTTTTGCTTTGCATGCTGTCAATGAGTGCTTATGAGACGGGGGACAACCACATGAAGTTCTCCATCCAACCCTCCAATATATATGCCCTTGATCTGCTACATATAGATCCCTTTATTGCATGTGAGTCATATCCCTTGGCCTGTCATTAATCCCTCCTTAGAGAATCATTTTCGTCCTCAAAAAGAAAGTTTTGATATCTTCATTAGAACACTACTGATTTCCACAGTGGCACCCCTCACGGGTCCAGTTGTTCATCTAACTCATACACAATTCAGTAGGAGGCTCAATGAAACCAAGAAAAACATATTCATTTTCCACATTGTTCTCCATTTGGAACTGTTTGTGTAACTGGCTTGTATGTAACACAATATGCAGACTCTTATTTATAACTCATATGAGTACTTCTAATGAGTTACAACAACTAAGAGATGTCTAAATGAATAATCAAGTCTCAAACTTTTTGAAGGTGCTAGAATATATAAGAATACCTCTTATCCACTTTCCATGAAAGTGACATGCTGACATAAGCCATCAACATAGATTAAGTACTTGACTTACTGTCATTTTCAATCAGTAGGCAACACCACCATAACTAGTGATCAAGGTTGACAATCTGTGAAAGGGCTAAACCTAGTTGCAACATGCTTTGGATCATGGTAAGTAAACTCCAAACTAGAGAGATAACCTTTCCAATTTGATTTCTTTTTTACTAACATATGCTCTTAGCATATCCTCTAGCATGATTAACACTTGGAAACTACCTATCCATCTCTAGATGACTGACAATACTCATATTTGTTTTTCCCCAACTATTTATAATACTCCTCTAGAAACATGGTCCCAATTACTCCCAATATGTTTGAGTAAGCTATATAATCAATACAAATTATAAAAAACCAACTTGGTCAAATTAATAGATTGAATAGTGAACTAAATAAACTTTACAAAGTTTAGTCAACTTATCTACAAGCACCCATACTAAGCTAGGTCCTTGTATGGAGATTGGTAGATCCACAAGGATTTCCATAAAGATATTGCATCTTCGGTGAAGAATGCTTCATAATCTATGAATTTCATGATTTTTCATGCCTCTCCAAATCTACCTTTGCTAAATACTAGGGCCCATAACACCTAGTGTGTATGCATTTAGCAAAAAATTGATCCAAACTTGCATTTTATGATAGTGATTGCCAATGCTTATGAACAATGTTATGCCCATAACACATGTGAAAGAGGAGGGTAAATATCTTTATGAAAAGAACTAAATAGTCTCGTCTATTGCAATCGCTTGAAAGATGTGCTTACATGTTTGAACCATAATAGAATGTGAGAAATAAATCACATCTAGGTACAAACAATGAAACATTTTCATTAACAATACATATCCTTACTATATGCATAAAAAATCATCCATTAATGTTGTTTAATAGTGTTAGGAAATATGACGTAGCTAAGTAGATATTTGAGTAAGTTACTTAATGGAGAGAGATAATTTACACACACAACAGATTATAGAGTAGAGAGAGAGAGAGAGAGAGAGAGTACACATGATATACGTGGTTCACCCCATGTGGGTTACATCCACGGGAAAGCAGCCACTTAATGGCTTTAGTACTTCAAACAAGAAGTAGGTTACAAACGGATTATACCCTTAATAGATCTCCCCCCTTGCTTCACTCTCACCACCTCACACCCATCTTGTAACATCAACTTCACACTATGTAATGTGTGTTGACATGGCCTCCCTTTATAGGCCAAAAGGGCTACCCTCTCTCATGAGAGGTAGCCATGTGTAGCCGTCCTTGTGTAGATACGTCCAAATCGGACCCTCCAATCCGCCCATGTATGGCCGCCCTTGGGAACACAAGTCCGCTTTTGAATTCAGCCACCGGCCATTGACTTCCGACCAACGGCCATCGACCAACCGGCCAACCGACCAGTCATTTTTCGACCACTTTTCAGCCGTTGTCCGACCATAATATTTTGAGAAGACCTGGGGGAAAAAAAGATCTGGGAAACATACCCGATCCAACAAAGTCCCAAGTCATCGACCCTTTCATCTAAGGCTAAGTGATAATGTGATCCTAGTCTGTAGCGATTCTACCATGATAAACATAACACATGAGTCCAATCACAATAGCATCTTCAATATGCACAAACAATATTCTCCAAGCATCAGACTGCATAGGATCTCTAGACTTACACGTCGAACCTTTCATCTAAGGCTAAGTGATGTAGGTGATCCTAGTCTTGTAGCGATGCTGCCATGAGAAAAATAGCACATGAGTACAATCACAACATCACCTTTCATATGCACAAATGATCTTCTCCAAGCATCACACTGTATAGGGTCTCTACCCTTACACATCCTCTATAAACCATCAAAACCATTTCATGATCAAATCCATAACCACAAACCATAACCACATCTCATCGCATGGATGATCACTCCACCCAACTCCGGGTGATAGACATCCAATCTTGCAAAAACAACTTTAGCACATAACATGGTAGCATGACCATATCCGAAAAAGAAATCCAAGATTTCACAATCAAAATCACAACCATAATCCATGAGGGATTTTAGCCCTTGACTATAAAACATATTTCATACTAACCCAATCCTTGTCTACCCATCAATGTGCACTTTTCAGAATTTGGGCAAATCCTATAAAGTCTACATTTTTCAAATACCTTTTTGAGGTGTTCAAAATTGTCAGCCCGGATTGATGAATGTACACATAGATCATCCATATAAACTTCCAAGAATTTTCTAAGATATTATTTAAAAGCATGGCTCATAATCTTTGAAATGTGACAGGAGCATTAGTTAACCCAAACGGCACCCAATAGGCAAAAATACCCCATTCCGTTGCAAAAGCAGTTTTATACTGATCTTTTGGGTAAACCAAAAGTTGATTGTATCCCAAAAAGCCATCTAAGAAGCTGTAAGCTTCTTTACCTACAACTCGTTCTAACACATGCTCAGTGATTGAAGAGGAAAGTTGTCTCTAATGGTAGATGCATTCACTTTCTTGAGATTGCGCACACTCGTAATTTTCCATTCTTCTTGGGTACTACCACAATTAGAGACACCCAATCTGTGTGTTGAATTTCATAAATGAATTCGGCTTCCTTTAGTTTTTCAATCTCTTCTTTGATATTCCTAGCAAATGTTTCATTGTATGTGTATGGCCTTTGTCTACTTGGTTCGCATCATCTCTCAATGGTATGGTATGTTGGCAGATTTTTGGATCAACACCCTTGAGATCCTTGTAAGACGAAGCGAAGATATCTTGGTATTCTTTTAGTAAGCTTAATAAAAGCTCTTCTTCTTCTTCCGTTAGGTCATTTGCAATGTAGGCAGGCTTAGGCTCTTCTCCTAGTTCAACCAAATCTACCTTTTTCACATTTTCAGGCCCTTCGTAGGACTCACGCTGTTTTCGTAGTAACAAGTCCTAAATTGAATTTGGTAAATTTTGGTCTTGCCGGCATCACTTTGTGCTTTGTAGACTCTGAAATCACTGATTTCTGTGAGTACACTGCCTGTTGAGTTGGTCAGTCACTTTTAAGGCTATGGACTTGTCCGCAACATAGTTGTGAAGCAACTCATCCAATTTTGGCTCATGTGGAGTCAATTTGACCCCGTATGTCGAATTTGATGCTTTGTAGACTTTGAGCCATTTTCTGCTTTTCGAGGGCTTTTCTTGATTGATTTCACAAAACCCAATCATATACATTGTGTATAGACCTCGTAGGTAAGCTGTTTGTGGAGTTAGAACCCAATTCTGGCATCTGCCAAAAACCTAGCTTTTCTACTTGGGACCCCCTCGACCCTTGCCAAATGGTCAACTCTTGATATAGAAGTGTTCTAATATGTTGGGGCATGCTACAGTTCAAATCTCATCTGATTTGGTTGAGTTGACGGGCCGCTATGGTCAATTTTTGGTCGTAGGTCTTCGTGCACTGATCGGATTCTAGGGTTTTTTCTAGGGGTTTAGACTAGCTTCCAACCATACAAAATGGATCATTGATGAGTAAAGAACTTACCCCTCATGTCTCATGTGAGACGACGCTGGAAACAGGTGACTGTGGACTCCGAAAAAGACGCGCAAAAGAGGTCGAAAAGCTCTCTCTCCAAAGGAAACAAGTGGAAATGAGGTGGTTTTAGCCTACCTGGGATAACTATACCCGGACTTCCCGAACCCTTTTTTTCCCAATTTCCCCTGTTAGTCCTACTAGTCCGTGAAATCTAAGCTATACTCAAAAATTTTCCCAATCGGGTTCTTGTAGCTCATTCTGCAAGAGTTCTGCAAAAGTAGGTTTGGCCGCCTAATTTAGGCTTCCCGCTTCCATCTTCCAATTTCATTGAAATCTTTTGTGCTTGTCTGCCTTGTCTTTCCGATCAGCACCGTGTCTTCAATTTTTCTATCTGAGCTCCTTTGCTATTTATGATTAATTATTGACCTGTTTATTAAAAAATCAACGATTATAACAAAATGCACTAAAAAAGCAAAGTGAAAATCCAATAATTAAGAAAATCCAGTGAAAAACATAGCTTTATTGTTTTTTGTTGGATATCTCCATTTTTAAGTCTCAATATCGAGAAAAATGATGAAAAATAATCAAAAAGGACTTTTTTTAATGATTTTCTGATAGTATATACACTATTTACACTCATTGGGAAGATATCATCAGTTAAATTTTCCTTGTTGATGAATTATAAGGGCATTAATAGGTAATTTTGCAAAAATCACACGTTAACATCAAACTTTGTCCTCCCTCTTCAAACGTTGCCCTTAATTAGTTAGTACTCTTCCACCCCTCCTAAATGGCGTACTCCGGGACGACTGTGTGCATGAGTTGAACAATCGTGTCTATGCATAGCCTTGGTTGGATCTACCATGCTGATAAGATTTATGTAGTTCAAACCAATATGTTGTGCAAGAGGTGGGTCTTGAGTGATTAGCTCAAGGGTTTTTGATGTTGAGGTTTGTTGATGTTGTCTTCCAAAGAGCAATTCTTGTAGCTTGTGTGCTCTTTGCTTGATTGTGCCATCAGGATGCTTTAGCACGATGATTTTCTGAGCTGTTGGTAACACTTTGATTGTTGTCAAGATTTTTCTCTCCATTGATATCTCGGTTTGTCTTGGTCAGAATGATGTGGTTGAGCTTTCCGAGGCTTAACTCTCCAATGCTTGATTGGTTTTGCAGTTTGTAGAATAAGTGCTCTTTTTTCTTCCAAATCCATTTCGTGTTGAGTTCCCTAGTCGAAGATGCTCGTATCTATGTTTTGACCTTTGGAACCGTCTTTGGTATTGTCCACGATGTTTTGGACACCCAGATTTGAATCGGTTTGTCCTTAAGCTGTGCCTTTGGTACCCAAATTTGCCTGACTCCTTGCATTTGCTTGTCAATAGGATGGAGAAGATTGATTGCTCCATGGTTTTCTTTGTTGGTAAGATCCTTTCCATTCCTACTTGCTTGGTGCAATTGGAACAATGAGTTGCCCACCTTTAGGCAATAGCTTGAGCTTATTTGTATCCCAATTTGGTACTGCTTTGTATGTCCTCATCCATGAGATTCTTAGAATCATTGTCTCATTCATGTGTTCATCTGGTAAGCGTACAAACTGATGAGGGCATGAACATCCATGAACTATCACGTTTAAGTTGACTACTCTCAATGTTGGTGTTGGGTTCTTGTTGCATCCTTTGATAGATGCTATTCCTGCTGTCAATGCTTGACTTGTTGCTTTCTTGTACGTGGAATAAATAACTACATTTACTCGAGCTCATGTATCGACCAATGCATTCATGCTATGATTGTTGAGTTGAACTTTGATGCCAAGGTCCATTCCATCTAACCATTCCTCATCTGTGGACACTGCATCTTTTGGCAATTCCCATTGTTGGTCATCTATTTCCAGGGTGTTGATGGAAATAGGTTGATGATTCTTGAGAGAAGCTTTTCTTTTGAGTACCCAAAGCTGAGCTTCCTCTTGGGCTTCATCAATAACCTGGTGTCTTTTTATCTTCCTCATGTGCTTAGCTGCATGCATTCGTTCTAGCAATTCATTGGTTAGTGGCAAATTGTACTTCTTTAAACGACATCCGCTAATCCAATTAGCCATTGGTTCACCATCTAGGGTGGATAGATTAATTTCTCCATTTGGAGATACATCTTCAATGATAAACAATTCATTTTCCTTTTTCTTAAACTTGGAAATGTGTTGCTTAAGGAAATAGACTAAAACTAAGTCCCCTTTTTTGAATACTTTTGTAATTAGATGGGAATCAAAAAACTGTTTTTGTTTCCGCTTTTGTGCATAGATATGAGCTACAACAGTTAGCCTTTTCTCATCTAGCTTCTCTAAATCTTCAAGTCTTTCTGACAATTCATGCCCAGTCCACTCAAGATTCTTTGCTACCCTTAGTCTCGGCAATAGAAATTCTATTGGCAGTATGACATCAAGACCATAAAACAGGTTAAAGGGTGTAGCATTTAAAGCTGTTTTGAATGAAACTCGATAAGCCCATAGAGCAGCATGGAGATTCATTTCCCAGTCTGTCCTTCCTGAACTAACCACTTTGGTCAATACCGAGCTAAGAATTTCGTTTGTATGCTCAACTTGTACATTTTCTTGTGGTTGATAGGGAGCTGATTTGTTATGGATGACCATAAATTCATTAAGCAAATACTCGATTACCTCATTGAGGAAATGAGTTTCCTGATCACTGAAAATTTCTCTTGGCAGTCTATATCTTGTGAACACATACTCATATAAGAATGCGGCAGTGGTTCTGGCATCATTATTTTGAGTTGCTTTAGCCTCGGCCCACTTGGTCAAATAGTCCATAGCTACAATAATATATTGATCTTGGGTTCTATAAGCAGGTGGCTGTATTGGCCCAACAAAGTCTATTCCCCCACTTTGCAAAAGCTCTAGTCCCCATCATTGGTCTTAAGGGCATGCTATCTACTTGTGTTGGCATCTTTGCTCGTTGACAAGCATCACATCTTCGAACATACTCTTTGGCATCTGCAAATAGTGCTGGCCACCATATGCTTGCCATTAAGATTTCTCTTGTGATGGTCTCACTAGAAAAGTAACCTCCAGCTAATCCAACATGTGTTTGTTCTATAATCGGAATAGATTCGTCTTCATTTGCACAAAGACACAAATGTTGATTCTTACCTTTCCGATACAATTGGTTTCCAATGACAGCATAGTCTCTTGCTTCAGTTTCAATTTCTCTTTGATAGGATTTACTCGTATCCTCAGCAAATGTTCGGTTCGATAAGTAAGTGACTAAATAGTTACTCCACTTAGGAACATGCAACATTTGAAACAATGTTACATGAGGTATGGGTGCTTGTTTTTTACATTGAGGACAATCCTTTACAAAAGAGTGAACATCACTTCTCAGAGTTGGCCAGAATACTCCAAGTCTCAAGATCCTTTGCATAGTTTGGTCTTCCGCAAAGTGAAGTCCCACTATGGTAATATGTGCTTGACTTAGGTATTGGTTTTTCTCTTCAGGATTAATGCATAAGAGCAATATTCCATCTCAGTTTCTTTTGTATAGCCTACCAACTAGTAATTGATACATAGCTTATTGCTCAATTAATCCGATTGTAATAGGAAGTGGTATTTCCAAATCCACTTGAGCTATGGTCAATGATACCATATTTTTCGACCATTGAGGTATCATTTCTATGGAGAACAAATATGCATCTGGTAGATCATCATCTACTCCTTTAGGTGATTCCCCTGAAACAATCATGGACAAATGATCTGCTCTTTGACGAGTGGTGGCCTTTTTTACAACCACAGTGAAATCAAATTCTAGAAGAATGATAAACCATCTCACTATTCTTTCTGTGCTGCATGGTTTATTGACCAAGTACAATAAAGCTTGGTGGTCCACAAAGAACACAAATTTGTTTTCTAATAGGTAATGTCTATACTTTTTTACGGCATAGATCATTCCTAATCCTTCCCTTTCAGTGGTGGTATAATTATTTTCTATCATGTTCAACTATTGGCTAGCATAAGAAATAGGGAATTCAAGTTTCCCGTCTCCTTGTTGAGCTAGTACACAACCGATGGAAAAATTGAAAGCATCTACATGTATGTGGAATATCTTATTCCAATCTGGTGATTTCAATATTGGAGCTAAAGTGAGAGCTTGCTTAAGCTTCATGAAGGATTCTTCACATGCCTCGATTCATTCAAAGTGCGTGATCAAGCTATTCATGGGTTTTGCAATTATATCATACATGTAAATGAACCGTCTGTAATATCCACAATGCTCCATGAAGACTTGAACCTCCTTGACTGTGGAAAAGCAAACGATTGTATTGTTGTTTTGTGGACTTCAAGAAAGCCTTTGATATGATTCTACGCAAGAATTTGTGGAGGACGAAAGAAATCAAAGTCCCAAGTAAGTTTATGCTTACGATTTCTCGAATCTATAAGAAGGTGATATGTCGATCGCGCATGGAAAGAGGAATCTCTTGCACTATTGGGATTAAACAAGGATGTTCATTGTCACCAACCCTCTTTGGTCTATGACTCTATATCAATCCCACATGAATGTTCACAAGCTTATAAGAAGTCTGAACTTTAAAACCAGTGCGAAACCTCGGTAGCACGCACAATCAAGCCCCACAAAAGCCTCTAAAAAAAAGAATATGAAACCAAAAACAACATTAATCTCTTTTCTTTGCTCTTGTGCAAATAGATGAAACTTAATTGAAAACAATACATAGGTCCATCTCTCTTTTTCCACTTAACATGAATTGTGAGAAGCTAGCACACTGAGGGCATTCAACATAACGACTAGATTCCTACAGCAAATCTTAAAAGCTAACAGAAGCCTCAATATGTATAGGTCTGGCATGAAGCCTGAATGAACACTTAGAAACCCATTCAATAGCTCAACTTTTAACCTGCACAACAGCAGGAAAGTAAATAGAATCCTAAACCTACTATAGTGAATGAAAGCATACATGAACATAATGAATGAGACGATCGCACGTAGATGTCCCACCATGGCCATGACTAACTGAAGGAGAGAAAATACCATCTCTCTGTTTTGTTATCTGCTGTAGTAAAGTTAAGAAAAACACTTCCACTTAACTACAATTTAATCCAGGCATATGACTGGAATAAATCAATCAGTAAGACTACATTGCACCCGCCTTTTTCTTCTCTTTGTTTTTGTCATCCCTCTTTGAATTATGGTGTGGAGAAGCGTGCGATGGTCTTCTCCGTTTTGGAGGTGATGGAGAGCGTTTAGCCCGCTGTCTTCGTGGAGCCATTTCCACCGAGGTGGCGGGAGACTCGCTTCTTTCTCGTTCCTTCGGTGGAGGCTCTTGAGTTCTCCTTTGGGAAGAAGATGCATCATCAAGAAGTAAATTCTTGAGCCCTTCGTATGGATTCTCTTCTTCTTCCTGAATCGGAGAGAGGCCTCTTTTGGAAGTCTCACAAGGAGGCTTCCTAGGTGTTCTCTCGTCATGGTGGAGAGCATGGAGAATCCCATGAGCATGAAGCTGCCGTTGCACTTCACTTTGGAGGGATGGATTTTCCATGGCTTGTTGAAGCCTAGAAACAAGATAATTAACAAGCATGGGGGCATCATTAGTAGCCTTCTCATTAGCAAAATCAAAGTTATCAACATTAATTTCACTCTCTTTACTATTGTCAGCCATTCTAACAACGTTTAGGCGTACTTTGGTACTTCAAGCCCTAGTTGCTACTCCTCTTTACCCCTTTTGAAAAAGCACTCAAGCTACTGTACTCGTGGCTCGAATACCATTAATTGCAAGAAATAGAAGAGAGGGTCGTTCAACACCAAAACAGCACCGACTCTTGTCAAGCTTCTAATAGCTCAATAGTGGTTAAGCCATAGGCAATCCCCGTAGGACTCCACTTTTGTTAGCATCAAAGCTAACGCGGACACCATTTTTCGGAGTTCTCCTTGTAAAAACAAGTATTATTTTGATAAATCGGGAATATTGTAACTCCTAATTTCTTGGTAAACTTTGTAATTAATGACCTAGGGCTACAAGCTTCCAGATTGTATCAGCCATTCAATTCCCAGCTTTGGTAGAACTCCAAATTATTACTTTTGACCACCCAAAAACCTTGGCTAAGGTATAAAAGCCAATTTTTGTAAGTTTCTTAGAGGTTTTTGGATAAGAAATACACAGCGTGAGCTAACGGTGCTCACTTCTCTCCTTCTCGCGCTTCCTACTCCCTTAGCGGTTGTCACATTGCAAATGCGTTTGTTGCATTGCAAACGCAGGTAAGAGCTCTACGCATTGACGTAAGCCATTCACAGTATTTCGTAGCTTTTGGCATCACCGACCTGCGGCCTAATTTCATCATAACTAGGAATTTACATGTTCAAATAAAAAACTAAGCATAGGCGGGGTATTGGGGCATCATTGCTAAGCATTTAGATGCATTCTAAGTCAAAAACAACTAGGTCAAAAATTCACTGCTGTTAATAATCGCAATTTTGGAACTTGACCTAAAGTGGGGTTTGAGGCCATAGGCATGTGTGCTTAGGTCTTATAAACTTGTCCTAGAAGTTTCATTACGTTTGGATGTCATTTGATGCTGTAACGGATGTGATTTGCTTGCCAATGAGCGATTGGCTTTTTGTGGTTTTAGTCACTTGAGTGTAGCTTGAGTTAGATGCGAATTGTTAGTTGTTTTCCAAGAGATTGACAACCCTTGTAGCCTCTATGCACTAGTTGAGTTAGATTCATCCCATGGTTTGACAAATTAATCGTGCTTCTCGCTAATACTGCAATAAGATAGGATGGTGAGGTTAGACATGCGTCCCACATTTGGCGCCACTGCCGAGGATCGAAGAGACCTAAACTAGAGAAAAACACGAGCGTCTTGTGTAATTGTCCTTTAACTTCCTCTAGGTTCGCCTAGAGTTCAAAACTCTCTTTTAAAAACAGCATAGCTTAAGATTGTCCTCTTTTGCTGTGTAGAGGTAGCTTAGAAGTAATCGTACTTGCTGAGTGCCTTTAGGATTGTAGATTTAGATTAGGATTTGGAGAATGATTGGTAGACGAGACAAGTCTTAAGATCAAGACTCTAAAAAACATTAAAAACACAAGAAAACAAGTGTTTGTGGACACTTTCCACAACCCCATTGCATGAGAAACTAGGGGTAGGGTAAGTAGGATCCGAGGTGGATTTCATAGCATTGCTCTCTCTGAAAGAATCAAGTGTGAGTTGTTATGTAAAGTTGCAGAATTTCAGGTCTACGACTAGAAATAGCACGAAAAGACTCGAATTCACTCAATCCAACTGGGGAGTAAGCCTAAGAGTTGTCCGAACCAGTGGGTAAGCTCAAGGACACTTCGAGGTAAAAATTTCAAGAAGTTGACCAAAACTCATATTATCTACTTTTTCTTGACTTTTTAGGCCAAACTAAGTTTTGGCTTGATTCATAGGCTTAAAACACATCATAAAAGGACTGTCCTGTAGATATTTCAAAAAAGTGCTCATTTCAAGCCTCAAGTTAATAATCACGATTATTAACTTTTTGCTCTAAATTAGCCAAGACTCATATCATTGATTCATTGCATGTGTACAAACAACTTTTGTAAAGGCCCAAGAGATTTGGATCACTAAACTGGCAAAAAACTAGGTGAAAACTAAAGTTTGTACTGACTTTTTGAATCTTGTGTGTGAATTGAGGAAAAATTTATCCAAAATTAGTGAAAATTGGCTCATAGGCTTATATTGATGTGATAAACATGTGTATATACTCAATTGACAAAAAACTTGTAAAATTTTGACAAAAGTAAATAATCGCGATTATTTACTTCTGCCCTCTTTTTGAACTTTTTTTACCAAGTTGGCATACCACTAGCTTTACCATGTTGTAATAAGCCCACAAACCAAATTTGGTAAGATTTGGATCACTGGAGTGAAAACTGTGACAAAAATTGCAAAGTTAGTCTGCGGACAGATAATTGATGACCATTTGATCAAAAATTGTCCAAACTTGATGAAAATTGGCAAGTGACCTTAACATAAGGTGCTTAACAGATTTGTGTCAAAGTTGGGACAGAAATTTGCAAAAAATTGTCAAGAGTAAATGATCGCGATTATTACATTTGCTTCAAAACTTGGTGATTTTGCAAATTTGAGTATACCACAAGGTCAAGCACATCAATTGGACCCCACAAATCAATTTTGGTGAAATTTGGACCACAAAAGTGAAACTTAAGCCAGATTCTCGAAATCAGAGTCTGCGGACACGGAACAGTGGGTAAACTTGATCAAATTTTGTCCAAACTTGTTGAAACTTCCCCAAGGGCTTTAACAAGTTGTATACTTGCCAAACCAATCCAGAAAGTGCAAAAAAGTGACAAAAGTAAATAATCGCGATTATGTACTTATGCTATCCAGAGACTTCAACTTTGACTTTTGGGTTTATACAGTGTTTGACCAGCATAATATAAGGCCACAAGGAAATTTTGGGTTCAATCGGATCAAAATTGGTATAGATACACTCAGTTTACAGATTATAGATTAAACCTTTGATTTTGCTAAGCTGAATTTGAAAGTCAAAATTTCGACTTCCATAGTACAAATTGAAGTGAAATACACAGACCAATCATTGGAGTTCTCAAGAGCTCTACTGTCCTTATAGAAAAATAGCTAAATTGACAAATTTTGTACAGGAATCAGGTTGCAGACGAGGAATTAGTGGCTTGACAGAAAGTTGCAATTGAGTCAAGTGGGAATTGACGACAAGTCAATCTAAGGTGAGTACTCTTACCAGGGCTTCATAAGTATATATGAACCTTAGATCCGATCGTGTAATAGGAAATCAAGGCCTATTTGGAGAAAACACCAGTAGAGTATCTACTGAAGAAAGCATAAATCAAGGAAATTCCTTGCACACAAATTCCTGAAGAAGTTTCGGATACTTTTTCAGATTCAACATCCGAAATGTCTTCTTACTCGACTCACTAGAAAACCGGAACGACAATGCGCTACAAGCATATACTATCTTTTTACAAGACTAATCGTCATGGAGCCCAGGTTTACTTGGATCCTAATGAAGAGTATGCTATTCGCATTGATGATCATGGTATTAAGTTCGAAGAAGAAGTTAGGGCCAACAAACAAGGAAAAATGTACATGGATCGAAACGGAACTCAATATGTACAAGTTGAAAATCCTGATATGCTAGACAAATGGGGCTTAGAAGTAAACACTTTAATCCGGGATATGTCATCAAAAGAAGGACCGTCAACTTTGGAATTCGAGGGATACGATCAAGTAGACTTGAAGCCTTTGAAACGGCTTAGTACGGATAATCCTAGGATCGGAGTCTATTGTTGGGAAGATAGAAACATAAAAGATCTTTTGTGGACTTGTCATTCTAGACCAGGACAATTAACGGCCATGAAGATCATCTATATCTTCAAAATCAAAGATAAGGGATCTGCGGATCTACAAACTTACTTGTTTAGGGATTGTTATAACAACAACTTTGTTATGATGACTCATGAGGAGGTAGAACAAACCAAATACCAGGGGTATTCCATATGGGATTGGATATTGGGTCAAGGACCAGAAACCACTCCAAGAGACGAACATTGTGAGAGATCATCTGAGAGTAATGTGAAGAAATCAGAAACCACATCATCACGTAGAAAAACGGGTGACACTAAAGCCATCCCATGGCTACATGAGTCACTATTTTCAACAGACTGGTTTGAAGGACTCGGAACAGGACCAACTCCCAGAAGACCTAGAGTTGAACCAAATAGACGTGTCAAATCAGCTGATTTTCAAAAATAGGTTAGAAAATACAGTGGATCAGGGGACCCATATGACCACTTAGCAAGCTTCAAGCAAGTGCTAAGAGCAGAGCGTATATTCGATTTCCATACTCAATTCGAAGGGTTTGCAATGACATTAGAAGGAAAAGATTTGACATGGTTCCAAAACATTTCATCAAGGTCAATCATGGATTTGAATACATTAGCTCAATTATTTGTAGCTGCTTGTTCTAAAACGGGGATTAAACATAATACGGTAAGCTCAAATCTACAGCTTTAAACAGAAACATGGTGAGTCTGTTAGGGATTGTGCAACTTGTGCAACTTGAATGAAACAATAGATTGCCAGATGCCCAGAGATGGAGATGCCTGCAATGGAGCGACTTGTTTCATTGTTTCTGGAGGGACTACTAAACAAAAAACTTCATGCTATATTCTCTATAGTAAAAAGTATACAACCCTAGAGGCGTGTGTGTCTGATGCTATCGACCTAGGAGACAATTGTGAGATCTTTAATGAAGAGGGTGTCCCTAAGGATAACCAAAGCGAGAAAACTGCATCCACAAAACTAGCACAAGTAGGAACAGTTGCTGCAGCACCACTCTCAGCCATAGAAGATATGCTAAAAAGGATGAATGACATGATGAACAATATGTAAAAAGCACCTATGAGAGGACCAGGACAGGCAATATCCCCACAAGGACAACCAATTAGGCCACAAAAATGGTGTGCAACTCGAGGGTAAATGGACCAACCACGAGACCCATGAGTGCTACTTCAAACCAAAGTATGATGGGAATGTTTAATACATGCCCATGAGACCACAAGGACAACCCATGTACAGATATCAGCCTAATATGGCTCAAGTTCAAAGACCACCAATGGGTATGGAGAGACCTCAACCTATGTTGGGACAACAACCTCCTTATCCAGGAAATAATGCGGTGCCTATAAAGTACATGCACTCAAAAGCAGTCATAGATGAACAAGCATTAGTGCCTGTTACACCCTATGCAGAGCCTAGTCCATCTGCAGTAATGGTAGAGGGAGATTGGTGTAATCCACACCCACCACCAATGGAGGAAACCATGACTTATGCTCCACCAGAGCTTGCACCTATGTATTATGTAGCTAATCAAAGTGTCAGACCTCCTATGGGAAGACCCATGATGAAGCCCAAAACAAGAAACTGTCATAACTGCGGTGTTGATGACCATTGGAAGAATGAATGTCCAGATCCTGACAAAAACCTCAAACCAATTGAAGCCTATTGCATACAATGTTGCAAAAAGGGAGGATACTTTCCGGAAGATTGTCCTAAGAATCCTTTGAACAAGGGAAAAAATGTAGTCAACGTAGTCCAAGTGATGCCTAGTAGCTCATTAGAGAGCAAACCGATTGTTCCAATCAAGGTAATCACTAGAGCCCAGGCAAAGAAAAAGAAACACAACTCCTATGATGATTCGGAGAACACGAGAGTTTCTTTTCAAAGAATCACAAGGAGCAGAAGCAAAAAATATGAGATGAGAAAACAAAAACAACGAGTTGAAAACGAAGAGAAAGCAAAAATTCTATCTGAGGACAGGTCGAAAGAAATTGGCAGTGAATTCAAGGAAACAACCGTAAAATCTGGAGGATCCATTTTGGTTGATAAAATTTTGAGCCTATCAATGCCGCCTTGGAAGCCTACCAAGCAGGACTTAAAGCGGGCCAAAACATGGAAAACAAATGAAAAAACTATCCATCTCCAGACATGGAAGCAGCTAAGCTGGAACTTATCAAAATTTGGTAAGAATCACGCAAGAAATGCTGGATAAACAGAAACCCAAACTTGAAAGTATTGCAAAATCGGAAGATCTTGCGGTAGAAGAAACGAAAGAAAAATTCGATGTGGTTGCAGAACCCCACCTTGAAACAAATGAACCAGAGCTCTTAGTGCCGGACAGTGAAGATGCCTTAGACGGAATTCCATTCGTGGAGGAAGACTAGCCAGGACACGTATGGGAAAAGGTAAGGGAGATCAATGATGGGAGCCTAACTTTAAAGTCAGCTCCTATAGAGGAAGTCTGGTTGGATAACCTACCATCTGATATAAACATGGATATACAATCCTTGTACGGGGACTGCGGATCAGAGGCTTCAAGAATATCTAAACCGATGATATTAAAAACATTACCTTCTTACTTGGGAGATAACGAAGATGAGTCTATCATTTGCAAAACCACTCAAGTCAAAAGAGCCAAACAGACCCTAGAAGTAGACAACATTCATTCAATCATGTCTACACCTATCGAATGCACTCTTACCTTGGGAGAACTGTTGAAACTCATGCCATACTTATGGAATGATCTACATAAAACCCTAGAAAAGGTGGGGATAACGGGGTTAACCTCTAAGAATCTAGGAAACCGAAAAAATGAAACATAATACAAAGAGATACGATCAGTTCCTATGAACAAGGTCGGAGAATATTATAAAGAGGAAGAAGGAAACACTACCCTCCCAGTGAAATATAATGACATTGAAACCATGGCAATACTAGATAGTGGAGCGGGCATAGCCATAGCCATAGCCATAAAGCAGTATGGGAATCCTGGGGACAGCCAGCTATTAGACAAACGCAAATGAAATTGCACTTGGCTGACGAACACATTGAAAGACCACTAGGGCTATTAGAAAAAGTGAGTCAACTCCTGTGGAATTGAATATCAACACACTTTTGCCATAGTAGACTTTGGGAAAAAACTCAACTATGAAATCATATTGGGAAGACCTTTCATGCGACAGGTACAACTTATCCAAGATTGGGAAAATGACTATCTGTACTTGAAGTAGGTGGGATCTATAACAAGGGTCAATCTAAAGGACCACACCTATAGAGACGTCTTGAAAACACCCATCCAAGAGTTTGATTCAATCTCTTCGGCTGAAACTAAACTTCCATCTTGGCTAAACAAAGACACTCCTATTTGGATGTGCAGAGCTTCAGAAAACGGAAGCTTAAGACGAGAGGAATGTATCCTAGAAAGGGATTGTATAGACGAAGCCTACATACCTGAACCCTTTCCAGAGCATTTATTTGAACCATTCGAGTGGACTCAAATTTTAGTGACAATGGATGTATGTGTGAATACGTCTATGCCTACTCAATTTTGCAATGAGGATGGCTACGACATAATCCCATCCAAATGATGTCAGTTCTTAACATTGAAAACAAGAATGAGGAAACAAAGAACTTGATGAAAGCTCAACAAGTCTTTTCTGAACTCTATTATGATGCAACTGATGAGTCGAATGAACACTCAGCTGCCTCCAAAGATTTGGGATCCAAAAAAGAACATACAAGAGCTCAACTACTCTTAAGGGGAAGGGAGGAAATTTTTTTTGACTTTCCAAACCAGAAATCAAGAAGACAAAAATGGTATAGAAGAAAGAGGGACACTACAATTTTGAAAGCACGACCTATGCCATCAGTCTCCAGTAAAACACAATTCCTGATGCAGATAGATTCCAATGATTGTGTGAAGGACAAAATAACTGGCAGATATCCTTCAAACAAAAAGTCAAAAATGTATCGAACATTGAGAAACACAAAGAAGGGTACTCACGAAGAAGAAATATCAAGAGTTGAAAAAAGCTCTAAAGGAGATATACACCACCGAAATGGAAACCATGGAAGAGGATGGCAAGGATGTAATGATGTTCCATCCCATTACAAAAAGTATACTCTCCAAGATCAGAAAATCATAATTGAACAACTGATTAGGAAACTACGTAAACAAGGCGAGTCTTACGAAGGCCTTGAAAACGCTAAAAGGGTAGACTTGGCTAAACCAAGAAAAGAGCCTAGGCCGGCTTACATTGCAAATGACCTAACAGAAGAAGAAGAAATATTTTGCTAAGCTTGTTAAAGGAATACCGGGATATCTTTGCTTGTTCATACAAGGATCTCAAGGGTGTTGATCCAAAAATCTGCCAACATATGATCCCCATGAGAGATGATGCGAAACCAAGTAGACAGAGACCATACACTTATAACGAAACATTTGCCAAGAAGATCAAAGAAGAGATTGAAAAACTAAAGGAAGCCGAATTCATTTACGAAATTGATTGGGTGTCCCCAATTGTGGTAGTACCTAAGAAGAATGGGAAATTACGAGTGTGCGTTAACCTCAAAAAAGTAAATGCAGGTACCATTAGAGACAACTTTCCTCTTCCAATCACTGAGCATGTTTTAGAACGAGTAGCAGGAAAAGAAGCTTACATCTTCCTAGATGGTTTTTCGGGATACAATCAACTTTTGGTTGACCCAAAAGATCAGCATAAAACTGCTTTTGTAATAGAATGGGGTATATTTGCCTATCGGGTTATGCCGTTTGGGTTAACTAATGCTCCAGCCACATTTCAGAGATTGATGAGCCATGCTTTCAAAGAGTATCTTCGAAAATTCTTGGAAGTATACATGGATGATTTATCTGTACATTCGTCAATCCGAGCTGATCATTTTGAACACCTCAAAAAGGTATTCGAGCAATGTAGACTTTACAGGATTTTCTTAAACCCGAAAAAGTGCACATTCATGGGAAGACAAGGGAAAATCCTTTCACACATAGTGTCTAAAAATGGCATAGCTACCGATATTGAAAAGATTCATGTCATTGCTAATTTGCCTAGACCAACAACAGTCAAAGGGGTACAAGCCTTCATGGGACATTGTGGATATTACCGACGGTTCATCTACATGTATGGTATAATTGCAAAACCCATGTATAGCTTGATTACGCACTTTGAATGGACCAAGGCATGTGAAGAATCCTTCGTGAAGCTTTAAGAAGAATGCAAGGCTAGAATAGAACAAAGATGCTTACATCAAAAGAGTGGTAGTAATCAAGAATGGGCAAGATGATGGGACGTGGGGATCTAAGGATTTTGTCAAGCATCTCTACTCCGAATAGAAAAATAATCTTTTGCTGGTTATCAATGTACACGTTTACATGCATGTGTTGCAAGAAACAGAAAGGAAAGACTTCTGGCCTATTATAATTATTCATATGGGGTATAGGGCAAGTCTTTGACCACTAGAGTTGCACACCTTAAGTGTTGACAAGGTGACACCTTCACTATAGGCCTCTACCTCTTGTTGAAGTCCACATAATCCTCCATATTGGGTTCAAAACAGGCAGGGCAAGAAGAGTCTACCTCAATTGGCTTTCCATTTTGCATGCAGTGGCGATGCTTGGGTGGTTGTACTTCACTTGAACTCTCTAGGTCTAGAGAGAGCGTACGCCCACTTGCTTCCACCAAATGCTTTAGGTTTTGTAAATTGAAGGTCTTTTCAAAGCCCTCCTTAGTGGGGGCACCAAATGAGAGGCAGAAGTGCAAAACTAACCGGGTGGCTTCTACACCAAGACTATGCACGATGGCCTCATCATGGGAGGTACACAATAGGGGCACCACCTAGCAAGATATATGGCTAGGAGGCATACATATACACTATCAAAAATGCCATGGAAAACAATTTTAAGATCCACGCCCAAGTGTGGGATGGGATGGTCGAAAAACAAGATGAGAGGAATGGTTAGTGAGTGAGAATGAGCTTGCTACTTGTGCATGTAGTAAGGAAGATAATGAGGTAAGGGAAACATACAATAGGTGGCAAATCTGCACACCTTATGATGCAAGTAGCAAGATGATAGGAATATGAGAGGGAGCAAGAGTGTGTGTATGGTGGAGAATCGGCACACCTCAACATAAGCAAAATGGAAAGAACAAGCATAAACCATACTCACAATGAAGTGTATTCCAAACAACACAAGGTATGGAACCAAGATGGAGTGTGTTGATTGCTTGCAAAAGATGAATACAATGGGTAGCATAAGGCAAGAAGATGAGAAGGGGACAAGATTGTACGATGCATAATGAAGGGATGGGAGTTGATAGCGAGGAATATCGTGAGTGTATCCATCATTCTTCTTCTTGAAAACGTGCCTTCAATCCTTCATTACAAGTGTGTGGAGATATGGTGCTCATTATTGTGCATGGTGATGGTGATGGTGATGGTGTTGTGATTATGTGATTAGGGTTCATGATACTAGCATGTAGCACAAGGGTGTGTATGTGTAGTGTGTGTGTGTGTGTGGGGGGGGGGGGGGGGGGGGGGGGGTGTATAGTGTAGTGTATTGTAGAGAGAGGGCCTCCTTTTATAGGCCAAGAGAGTGATTATGAACAAAGTAACCTCAGTTAGAGGCATTCCCCCAATGAGAGAGCTCTGTGTGCTCTGCTTATTGACCAATTTTCTCATAATCACCTTCATCATGGCGAGCTTTGTCTCCATGCCACCTCCCATAGCTTGAGTCCAAGAGCTTCCTTATAATATTTGAGAGAATCTTGATAAAATAAGTGAAAATAAGCAATAATGGAGAGACACCTATAAGAAATTGTGTGTGTGGAGTTGGATAATCATGACTTCTTCCCATGTGGATAGATAGGCTCCACCATGTTGGCCATATCTCCTAAACCGTAGCTCCAAAAATAGTTAAAAGAATAGGAGAAAAAAGATTCATGCCTACAACTTTGCTGTTGAATTTTTTTCCAATTCCGATTTAAAAAAATAGAGAAAAATCCCACAAAAATATGTGTCCATCTTTTTTCTTCCAAAAGTCTTCTAGGTGGTCCCCTCTTGACTCCATGTGCAAGCCTTCTGTCCACAGGTGAATTATGCTTGGATTTGATAATATTTTGTTGACTCCAACTCGATAATGCATAAGATTCTCCTCCCTTTCATGTAGTGACCGTCGGGTAGAATCAGCATCCCATTGATTTTTCTTTCTTTTCATAGGGTTTGTTCTTACCTTTCCTTAATTTCGAGATCCAAATGTGTCAAAACCACATCTATGTACAAAATATATACATAGATTTTTCTGTGATTTTCATGCATCAAGTCCTTCCTCCACAAAGCCTTGAAGCCTTGCCACCAAGTGCAATGTGTCATAATAACACTTGATTACCTCGTAAATTCCACTTGAGGTATTGATCTCAAATTTTTTTGTGGATTCCCTTTTCTTGGGAGAAGTATACATCTCAAGTGCAGTAGAGTATAGCCAACACAACATGTGTGGGTGTGAGAGCTTTATGTTGTTTTATAGGTTTGGCCAAGTAGGCACCCTACTAGAAGTTATCCCCCTACTCCTAGAAGCATGTCCCTAGCTTAGAAATCAACCTCTCCTTGCTAAATAGGTTATGCGAGTTCCTAAAGGACGCCTACACCTTCTATATAGCTTATTTGGCCAAGTTCTAGGGCTTCCAAGCCCTATAGTGGATTCTTGCTTGACTTGAGTGCCACACTATTTCCATGTGCATCCATGTGATACCTTATCCCCTTTTAACCAATGTGATTGCATGAGTTTTAGCCCTTAGAGTTTACAAAATGTGTGCAAAAGTATAAAATTTCATCAAAACTTTATTTTATGTTTCAAGGGTCTAGATTTATCCTATTTCAATGAAAAAAATTATATGTGAAGTAATGCTTAGCTTAAGATTTATAAAATATCATGCTTTATCTAATTTGGCATTTTGTTGAGTCATTTGTAATAAAAGAATGCTAAGTTTAAGCGGATAAGAAAGTATGAACCCTACATCCTCCCAACTTAGAGATTGACATGTCCTCGTCTCAACAGAAGGTTGGTATAATCCTTGAAGAGTACTATTGCCTTGTCTTCCCAAGTAGTATCTTCAATGGGGTAGTCCTTCAATGAGACAAGATATTCTTAAATAGAGCAAGTAAGATGATTTATTCATCATGAAAGGATATCATTTGGTTAGACACATATTAGTTAAGCAAGCTACCACAAAATACACCATAAAATTTGAGGTGGAGTGAAAGCTTTGTATTATAAGCTTAATCACTTATGATCTTAATGATTTCATAAGGTCCACATGCTTCTTGTACTTTTCCAAGGATAAAATACTTGTTTTGGGCTTCACTCTCAAGAAAAATTTTGTTGTCTTCTTTGAATTTCTTGTTAGACCTATTTAGTTCTATATACTTCTTTTGATGATCTTGAGTTGCATTAATATCTCTTTGAATAATCTTGTTCTAGGTCTCAATCTCTTTTTGAAAGAAAACTTATGCTTCTACCGTTATAGTAGGGTCTAAAAATTTCAAAGGTGATAAATACTCGACTATAGAGAGCGTTGAAAGGAATCATCCCAACACTTGTGTGACTAGACGAGTTGTAAGCATATTCTACTAAGGACAGATTTTGAATCTATTTATAAGACTCTTGATTGCAACAGGTTTGGAGGATACCTTTAACTACTTGGTTAACCCCTTTTGTTTGGCCATTGATTTGAGGATGATAAGCAACACTAAAGCATAGCTAAGTTTCAATGGCTTGAAATAATGATGCCCAAAAATTTGAAGTAAATTTGGTATCACAATCACTTATAATTCTTTTTGGCAAAGCATGAATTTGAAATATTTCCTTGAGAAAGACAACTAATACGTGAAGTAGTGATAGCAGTCTTGAGTGGTATAGGATTTGCCACTTTAGTATAGCCATTGCCTTTATTTTTATATTCCAAAGCCAATGCAAATACAAAGTTCTATGATAGTTGATAGCTTTGGTAAATGAGAACAGTTCATCCTTTTCCTTTTCAAGAAGACTAATAAAACAAATCATATGAAAACTCTCTTTATTTGACAAATCTTTAAGTATCATGGATTGCCAACGCATGTGAGTTCTAGTGAACTTTCCATTTTTGTATCACTTTACTTAGTGAAAGTTTCCTCCCCACATCCTATTGATTTCTCTTTTAGCTATTTTAAACTCCTTGTCCTTTTGCTATGAAGCCTCTATCCACACATAGTCTAAGCAAAAGGCAAGACAACCCCCTTGGGCAAGAAGGTATGCATGCATGAGAAGGTATGCATGCATGAGGCCTATCATGAATTTCATATGCCCGATTGCTTGTAGCTCATGTGTAACACATATCATAAAGTCATGTGATGGGTGTTGTGTGCACAAGGACAAGAGAAATAAAATTCCTCAATCACTTTATTTTCACACCCAAAGGATGTATGAGAACCACTAGAATGTTTTTGCAGTACCAAGGAGGACTTCCAAAGGGATAATTGGTTGAACGGCAAATAAAAAGATGTCAAGAAGATTTCATGTTGATAAAAATATTGGGTTTGTAAATTCTAAAGGGTAGGGGTCAAGCTTAGAAGTTTAAGCTAAACAGAAGGCCTTCTCTATTTATCAAAATGACTCAAAATTAAAATAAAAAATTTATTTAAAATTTTCTCTCATTTTTTATATAGTAGTCTTGAAGCCATCAATGGCCCGTCCTCAAAAATTGGGACTACCCTCAAAAAGGCCCTAACTTCATTTCCCTTCATTCAAAGTTATTGTTTTCATGCTCCCGCCTCTCTCTCTCTCTCTCTCTCTCTCTCTCTCTCTCTCTCTCTCTCTCTCTCGTAGCCCTGCACGTGCACCATGGATGCTCGTCCACTTCGCCATCATCCCCCATAGGCTATACTCAACACCTAGTATCAGACCTTGCAGGCGCAGGACGTAGGCATCTCAAAATGCTTCCTCAGCGCACATCTCACGTGGTGGCAAAGACAAGGCAGTAGCACTGCTAGGCGTGGGCAGACGGAGCAGAGGTGCAAGCTTTGAGACAGCATCTCATGAAACTATAAAACCACCAGAGGTGGGTCCGCTTTGCTCATGCAGTCTACTGCTGAGAAGAACATGCATGATCAGTGATCACATTATTGACTTGGTCTCCCATTCTGGTGTTGCAATAGCATATTGAAAGGCTGTCATCACAGAGCCCAAGCGGTGCTGGCGGTTGCAGCAAGTACGGTGTGGTTCCCTACAAACGTGTTTCAGAATTCTTTGGTGGTGGAAGGTAGTTCTATGAGCATAGAAAAACGTAGCTCTCAAGGTGCTAGGCAGTGCAGCACAACAACAAACAAAACAAACCCTGCTCATTTTATTTTTTGTTGTCTGGCAGAGACTTCACCTTAATTTTGCTTTCATACTATTTTTAAAATGCCCCAAATCTAAAGTTTGTGATGTGCTTGCTCCCATGGGCAGATTCTCATCCCCACTTTGTCCACGACCTCATTACATATCATTGCCTTATCAAGATCTTGGGATACACAAAATAATTTGATGTTATCTTGGGTGTCATGGATATCATGAAGAATCTGGGGTTCACAGTCACGGATACCCTTTTCATGGTTCTTATCCAATGTTATAGCCTTGCATGCATGTACAACAAAGCATTTGTGGATTTTTGCTCTGTGAAAGAACACAATTGCACATTAGAATTCCACTTTGTGCTTATCAAGTGGTCCCCTAAAATAATTCAAACTAGGAATTTGTTTGAATGTGGTACATTAGCATATGGAATTTTTCATACATTGTTGATCATCAGCACTTATTCCATGTCCAAGTTTTGTGTTTATTTGTAATGTTTGTTAGTTGTCATCATGTCCCAGTTGTATGGGTTAGACACTGCCACAAATACATAAGTGGTAAGACCTCCCAAATATATTTGTTCTCAGCCCATTTTTGTCCCTCTTTTCATGAGGTTACTGGGTACACCTTAAACCCAAGGTTTGGCAGTTAACCAAAAACTCCACTCATTGGTAGCTAATTTTTGACCTACACCCTATCCATTCAAGGGGGGTTTACTATCATAGCACCAGGTTATGGATACACCGGAAATCCTTGGTTGTGAGAGAACCTAAAACTCATGGTTGTCGAGTACACCAAAAATTCAAGGAATCTTGAGAGCGTCTATCTAGTTTGGGCTTGAGGGGGGATTGTTGGGTTCAAGTCCTCATTCATTTATCTTGGTGTCATCCCGTGGAACACGCCCCAAAGGCATGCAATTAGAAGAGCTAATTTGCATGGCCAAATCATTATATATGTAAGGTTTTTTACACAAACAGCAATATATTGCATAGCATTGTTTTTCCTTGCATACTGTGTTGACTCTCTCTCTCTCTCTCTCTCTCTCTCTCTCTCTCTCTCTTTGCCCTGCACGTACACCATGGCTGCTCGTCCACTTCGCCATCATCCCCCATAGTCTATACTCAACAACACACACTCTCTAAAATCTCTCTTCCCTCCAAAGCTTGGATCTAAGTTGTTATGGTAGATATGGCTATGGAAAGCTTCATCTACACCCAGTAAGCCTCTACATAACTCTGTTCTTTTCCAATTTCTTCTCCTTATAACATCTCTACCCCTTGGTGCTCTGGCTCCATGGATACACCAATGAACCACCACATTGAACTTAAAGTGGATGTGGGTGTTGATGAGTGCAAGCACAAGAGGAGCTCACAAGGTTTCACATTGACATGTCAATATTTGAATCCATCGATGGGATGGACACTTCTTGGACCATAGACAATCCAATGATGGAAAAAATATAGTGAAGGTCCAACATGTGTACAAGGCCACACAAATGCGCCTCATGAAAGATTATCAACAAAAAATAGTTCCTTGCAAAGCATGGTATCCTTCATTGTAGCAGTGGTTTTATTGCCCTTTATTCCATCTCACTCTTGTAAATGTTTACTTTGTGGGTTATGTGATGCAAACATTTTTTTGTCGATTTTGTGGAATGGGAGCCATTGGAAGATGTCACAAGATCCTTTGTGAAGCACACCGTGTACACTTTGGTAAGCTCGTCTACTCACGGTGCACAACATAAGAGCTTGTAGAGAAAGATGTCTCTTTTTACGGAACTACAAATATTGTTCCTTCCTTGAGCAAAGAGTTTGGAAGGTTGGAGCAACCTTCTGCACCTCTCCTTGCTATCCACTCTCAATAGTGCAATGGTGACCTTCATCACCCGCATAATTGACAATGATATCTAAGTTGCAATGAAGTACACATATAGGATTGAAAATGATATCTAAGGTACAATGAAGTGCACATACATGTTGCATTGCTCAACCACATCCATTCATATGTTTGTGTGTGTTTATCTTTGTCTTCTTGTTGCATCCTCTCTATGATTTTTGGCTTGCCTCCCATACTCACATCATTGGTTTTTTCCAACAATGAGAGGTCCAGATCAACTCACCTAATAGTGCCCAACTGTAATGAAAATGGCATATGAACTTTGAGAGTAGCGGAATTAGGAAATTAGATGAAGCACTTTTGTGAGATTACTTTGTGAGCACACTTAATTGATGGTAGCAACATTGTGCGCGTATGTCGCACATGTCAATGCAAGGAACTTGCCGATACACCGTGTGCGAGCCACAAATGGCTCCAAGCACACAACAAGCCTAAACTAGTAAGCTCAAAGAAGGCGTTGGTGTGTCACTCACCGCTCTACGCTTGCTTCGTGGAGGATTCCTCGCCGCGAAGAAGAAGGAGACGCTGCTACGCCGTGCTCAACCGCTTCACCGCCGTCGTGCCTTCGTAATGCTCGATCGCCCACACACTCCCTCTCTCTCCCTCTCTCACTCTCTCTCTCTCTCTCTCTCACACACACACACACACACAAAGAGATGAAGAAGAAGAAGAAGGAGATGGAGCAAGAGCACTCTTCAATTGCACAAATGAGAGAATGAGTGAATTTTAGGTTTAGTTGACTTTTATATGAGCTCGCCCCATTCACACTTGGGCGCCCATGCTTAGCCAACTAATCCCTTGAATGTTCCAGTTAGAGTGCGCCTCTCATCGGCGATCACTCTTACCCTTGTTCTATTGGACCGACAATCCCGGTACCTGACTCTACCAAATAGATAATACAATGTCCGCCATAGGTTACAACGTCCATCGTAGGTAATAGGGTGTCCGTGAGCCGTGAGGGTTAACATGCCCCCCTTCCTGATGTAGATTCCTTCCTCGGAAGCTATTGAGTTGAAGCTCTTTCCTCGAGGTGGAAGAGCATTTGAGATGAATGTCCTTAGCCTTCTTCAGTCACTGCAAAATCAAACAACATTGGCACAGTAATTGCATTCTCATAAGCGATTAAAAAGCATAAGCATTTTTAGGCAGACAAATTGATTGGTAACAGAATTTTAAACAATTTGTCAGCAATAAACATTAAATTGCAATGTAATCAAATGCATAAACAGATGTAAAGGTAAAAAATTAAACAAGTCTGGGGTCGCTAATTTAACGGTCGAAAGGCACTAGAGATCGACTATTAATACCATGGGTAAGCTTCTTAATTTTCTCTGGTCAATTAAGTTGTTTAATCGCGAGAGCCAAGTATTTCATGTTCGAGGGCTGACTAGAGGCTATACCTAGAAGACCTTGTAGTTAAGCTAGGATAAAAGGAATTTCTCATGAAATCATCGCCTGACTGATTACCTTTTCTTTGACCCCCCAAAGTCTTTTCACAGTGATTCAATTTTGATGTGTGTGCTTATTTTGTATGCCTTGGGTTTTTTGCTTTTCAAGGAAAAGCGCCCACACTGGGAACCTCTAGGGCTCTAGTACCATAGGCTATACATGTGAGTGAAGTACCAAATCAAGCTGAGATTTCTCTTCCAGCTTAAGATTTTACATTGTGGCACTTTGATTTGTTTTTGTTTGTTCATTTTCAGTATTTTAATTTTGTAACTTTTTGGGGGGTCATATAACACTGTTACACCTCCCCAGACTCATCACACTAGTAAACTCCCTTTATAATACTTAATCTAAAGGTCAATAGGGACTAAGCCCACTAGAAAGCCCTAGTACACTTCACACAATGCTGCCTAAATTGGATTAAGAACCTAAGTAACCATTGATTATTACGAAGGCATTCCCCATGGTATTAAGAGAAGATCTCTAACACCTAACTTGGTCAAACTAGCTTAGTCGGACTGCTTGATTTTTAAATCTAGACAAGTGATTATGACAAAAAATTCATTGAATTTAATGTTTGGTACTAAGCAAATGCGCTGAATATTATGCTACCAATCACAATTAAAGCAGACAAACATGGATGCAAAAAGATAAGGGGCAATGCTAATGGACAAGAAACACCTGTTTGTGTCGATGGTCCCGCTTGATTTGAAGTGTGAATGAGAGAAAGATCCCATGAAGGTCCAAATCCTAACAACAGCAACACGTTCCTATACACACTAAGAAACACAAAGAATACCTCTAGGAGGCACATCAGTGGGAAAAAGGAACTTTGCTAATCACTCAACTCTAAAATAGAACTCCCATCGTACTAATCCTATCTACCCTCCATCACTCGAGTGACGAGGATCAAAGGTGTTTTATGCCATAGGTTTTTGTTTCAGTGTACTAGATGCGAATGTGTAGGTCTGAGTCAATGTTTTGACTTTTATTGTGCATACTCATTTGCTAATTGCTCTTGCTCTTTATTATTTTTGTTGTTTTTTGTGAGTATAAGTCTTTATATGTACATTCCCTAAGATTGGGAGATTGAGAGATCAGGGAGAAAGGTTGAGAGGGAAGTGAGTGAATGATGACTGTCAGCAAACACTCCCCCCTTCCTTGGGTAGATCATACCGTTTGAAATGAGCTCGTCACCCTTTGAAACCAATTGTTCCAGTTGGTAATAGGTGAGGATTTTGTCCATTAGTTTTCTATTACCCTAGGTGCCTCGTCGAGTTGCAAGGGTGGTAAGGTACTTTCCCAGGATCGAACTTGAAGTGGTTCATCAGGTGATTCTTGAACACTGGGAGATGTGGATTTCTTTGTAGCTTTATGGAGGTCCACTATTGTAGGTGGAAGCTGTGGAGAAGCTTTTACCTCTATGGATGCATTACATGAGGAGCTAGAAGCTTCATGGGACTCCCCCCTTCCTGAGCTAGGTGGAACAAATCGTTCTTTCTTTGGTAACCAAACTAGCTCTGGAGCGGGTGTGTAGCGTTCTGTGATTTTTTTCTTTCCACGGTCGTCAATTTGTTTTGGAGCTACGGGATTGGGCTCACATGGGTCAAGTGACAAGTAAGAACACAATCTACGTTTTGGCACCCAGATTTGATCATTTCCTTGATAGTAGCCTTGGGCTTCCAATAGTCATTTAGGAATCCAACGCAACGTTTTCTTACATTTCTTGAAGCGAGTGGTACGTTCAACTTTTTCCAATAATGCATCCTACAATCACGTGAAGTGGCCCCCAAATATAGTCCTCATGATGACCTTTCTGCATAATTCATCACAAGAAAACACTCCCGTCGAGTCCTTACTTATCCACGTGAAAATATTGATCCCATTCATCCTCCTGACTCCACTGGATGGCATCTGACGCACCTGCTTACCTCATGACGTGCGCCCGTTGATAGCTTCCTCGAAAAGTTTTACGCTCTACCAAGTCCTCATTATTATAGAAAAACACATTGATACTGGTGACAATGAAAAATTGATGTACTATGTACACGCTGTCCTACCTGTACACATGTGGACCCCATGTAACCACTTGGCTCTGGACAATGGGCGATTCTTTATTTGATGCACCATGCATGTGTATGTATATATGCACAATCACTTCTTTCAAAACATTCCTAACATTGCCTTTGTCGCTTCTGCACACACGCCAAACCCCCGTCTTCAACCCCTCGCTGCGTGTTGTTGTCACCCCCGCAGGTGAACGGTCATCCCTGTTGCACACTGCTCGACCCCGCTGTCCACGCCCAACCAGGTAAGTCAGGTAGGTTTTCTTTTTTGTCAATTTAAATAAATAGTCTTTAAAAAATCACAAAAACCATTCGAAAACATAAAAACAATAAAAAAGGTAAATTTTCATTAAAAAATAAAAAAAGGTTTAGAAGTTTTTTTTTAAAAAAAAAACTCATCAAAAGTTTACAAAAAAATCAAAAACCCTTATAGAAAACTCCTGTAAAACACAGGTAAATCACAAAAACTGTAGAAAATTCATAAAAGCTCAAAAAAGTTCATGTAAAATTCTAAGCTGATCAAAAAAATCACAATAAATCAAAAAATCCATAAAGCCTTCAAAAATTTTCAAAATTCACTAAAAATTTCCTTTAAAATTAAAACTTTTCAAAAAAATCATAAAAATTTAGAATTTTTTTCAAATTTTTACCAAAAAATAATAAAAATAAAAAGAGAATCGTCGAAAGAGGCAAAAAGCAAAAAACACACTGTCGGGAGAAATTACACACCGCAAAAGCGAGCAAGTAAAAAAAAGCAAAGCCGAAAGAGTCACACATCGCAAAGCAAGCAAATCGAGAAGAAGCGAACCAAATTATTCGAAAAAAGCGAGCAAAAAGACCCACTCAAAGCTGTGAGCAGCAGAAAAAAAATTTGTGCTCAGTTCTGGAAGGTGTATCCACAATTTAGTCAAGAAGCTAGAAGTGAATGTGCATGCTAGATATTGGTTAGTGCATGAAATTGCACTGCAAATTCAGCTTCTAATCGGACGAACAGGGGCACAAATCGCATTGGATTGCATATTAGGCTATTCAGAACCTAGATTTGCATCATTTCAAAGGCTTGTGAGTCTGAAGAGCAGTCAATTGCAAAAGTGCTTTGGCAAAAGCAGACTTGCCAAAATGGAGCAGGAGAAATTCTGCAAATCAACGTCAAAATTTGCTAAGAGATAGTTTTTAAGATCAAGCCAGCATGGACTCAAATCGAGCTGAGAGTTCAAGTATAGCAGAGCAAGCCAGTAGTAGTGGCAACACAGGTACAAGTGCAACACAGCAGATTTTACATCTATATGGCTACAATGGAGATAAAGTACTATATGTAGGTTCAGAAGGCCACAGGTACTTAATGAGCAGCAAAAGCAACACATGAGCCAAGATTCTATTGATCACAGTAAAGCTAGATCCATAAAACTCTCAGATGTTCACAAACTTCAGTGGAGCTAGGTATTGCAAGCTCAAAGATGAAGTGCAGATAGAAGTTCAAAAATTCAACCCAAGATGTTTTTATCGATGATAGGGCCTATGGAGTTACCTCCAAAACGAGGGGATGATGACCATAGAATAGAGCTTCTACCTGGGAGCTCACCGCCTAATAAGCCTCCCTATAGATTTTCTCAAGGTCAATAAGAGGAGATTATGAGGCAAGTGCATAAATTAGTAGATAAGGCGATGGTGAGGCCTAGTTCCTCTCCCTTTTGTTCACCAATCCTACTAGTGCAAAAGAAAGACGGAACATACTATGTGTATCGATTATAGAACATTAAACCGAATCACCATCAAAAATAGATTTCTCGTACCACGGCGGGTAGAAGATTTGTTTGATAAGCTACAAGGCTCTATCTACTTTGGTAGGATTGACCTTAAAAACGACTATCATCAAGTAACGATAGTGAATGAAGATATTGTGAAGACCGCTTTTCTCACAATGTCTGGACTTTATGAATATCTTGTCATGCCTTTTGACTTGACAAATGCTCCGGCCACATTCAACAGCCTAATGGAGAAAATTTTTGGGCCCTACTGCAAGTTTACTAGAATATTCTTTGGTGATATCATCATCTACTCCAATTCTAGTCTCAAGGAGCATAAGCAACATCTCCAAGTAATCTTTCAAGCTTTGAGGGAGAATAAACTTTTCCTTAACCAAAAGAAGAGTGAATTTTTCCTTCAAGAGATTCAGTTACTTAGGTCACATTATCTCTCAAGATGGTATCCGTATGGATCCATCAAAGTGAGAAGTAATAAAATGATGGCCTAACCCAAGGAATCTACATGAGCTAGAAGCTTTATTGGTATGTGTGCATACTATAGACGCTTCATAGAAAAATTCTCCCAAATAGCAGGATCACTACATGACTTGACAGTGTTAAGTACACAAGGACTGCTAAAGAGCAAAGTTCTTTTGAGAAAAGCTTAAAGAAAAGCTTACCTCTCAACCCGTGCTTACACTACCAGATCTCTCAAAACCATTTGAGGTCCAATGTGATGCTTGTGGAGATTTCCTTGGAACACTTTTGCTTCAAGAAGGGCATGCTCAAAGACTCAATTCCAACAAGAGAGTATTGGGCATCTATGAAAAGGAGTTATTAGTTGTCCTACATACCCTTGACACATGAAAGCACTATCTATTGGGGACTCCATTCATCCTACAAACAGATCACCAAAGTCTTAAGTACTTCATGACGCAAACCAAGCTCTCCCACAAACAAATGAGGTGGAAAAATTTTCTTTCGCAATTCAATTTTCATATTGCTCACATTGCTGGCAAGCACAATCAAGTAGCTCATGCACTATCATCACAACGACCAAGGGCAAATGTGGTGTCCATATCAACTCACAATGATCTATCTTTCATGATAGATGAGTATCCTACCCCGATTTTAAGAATGTAATTTCAGCCCTTGCCTTAGGGAAGAAAGAAGAACCATTCACCTTATAGGATGGTTATCTTCTCTGCAAATGTTTTTGTCTTATAAGACTAGTTCTCTTTTTATTGTGAACAAATTTAAGTAGGATGCATGCTTAGAATCATGTCTGTGATGACCACGTATCTCAAACACCAAGTAGAATTTGTCACTCTACACTTTGGGAGTATAATATGGACTCAAGAGCAGACATGCTTGCGGCAGCTAAGTCTCCCAAGCCCCAAATAGATTAGACATCGATTTTGGAATGATGTCGTAGGGTAAAAATCCTCTACCCGCTAAGAAACATAAACTAATGACTAAGGCTTTATCTTCTCTACCTCATAGTCGAGGACGACTATGATTTCAAGAGAGAGGTAATGTCATAAACTCTAATATCTAACTAACCCAAATGATTTTCCCATATTGAACTGATCATTTAATGTGGGAGAATAAAAAAGAGCAAGAGCTAGAATATAGACATGTGCTTTTAGATTTATCTCAACACAAGACCAAAGGCAATGTGTCCAAATGGGAGATGGTCTAGCAAAGACAAATGCCAGCTAATGGAGCTTAAAAGACCTTAGGGTTAGCTTCATTAGACACCTATAAGACCTAGGAGACTAAGACGTAGGATCCTCCTCCCTATCGCCCTTTATATAGGCCTAGCTCCTAGCTCTTTCCCTAAGCGGATCCCCAGTCCACACTGGTCCAGTCCAGGCCCTTGGCCTAGGTCCCTGACCCCCTAGGTTGGGCCTTGCCCCGTAGGACCCTTGTCCTGACATTACTCCCCCCTTAAGGAAGAGTTTTCGTCCTCGAAAACAAAAGTGGGAAGGTTCTTCTTAAGAACACTAATGTTCTCTCAAGTGGCATCCTTCATGGATCAAGCTTTTTGGTTGACCAGGACACAGTTCCGCAGGAGGTCAATGAAACCAAGAGTAACATCTTGATTTTCCACATTGTTGTCCATTTGAAACCATCTAGTGTGTGGAATCCATTTAGAACGCACATGAGCATACTAAACGAGTTATCACGACAAAGATATACCTGAAAGAGTACCGCTTTTCACTTTCTGTGAAGTAACTTGCTGACGTAAATCATCAACCAAGTGTAAGTCCTTGACTTGTTCGCAAATTGCATCAGTAAACAACCCCACCTTAACGAGTGTCAAGGTTGAGAACCTGACTTATACATGAAGAGACTACCGAGTCGCAACATGCATTAACTAATAGTAAGTAAACTCCAAGAAGAGCAATAAATGCTTACTAATTGGATCGCTTGGTGCTTGGTACTAACGTACGCACTTTGCTTATCCTTCAGCACAAGATTAATCTTTGTAATCTGCCTATCCCCTTGGATAACTGACAGTATTGAGGTGTATTCTCCTCACGGTTACAGACAATCGTCCCAGATGACTGGTAAACGGGGAATCACATTAGTGTATAACATTGATGAGGAATCAACAATGTCCGAAATAACCATCGTGGTTAACTGGAAAACATCCACAAAAACCCAAACCGAGCCATGACCTCTATTGGTGATTAGTAGACCCAAAAGTAATCTTCTAGAGATATTGCACTTAGAGTGCAAAATGCTTCATAAGCAACAACTTTAGGAATATGCATGTCGTTCCAAATCAGCCTTTGCTAAACACTAGGGCCCATAACATCTAGTGTGCATGCATTTAGCAAAAACAAACATGAACCTATATATCCATAATGATCCTTGCCAATACTTATGGCAATTGTGATGCGCCTAGCACGCATTAAAAAGGAATGTAAATAGTTCTGAAAAGAAACTAAATACTTTTAGTTGCAATCTTTTGCAAGCCTTGCTGAAACGTTTGAATCACAATAGAAGGTGAAACATTGATCACTTCTAGGTGCATACAATGAAACTTTTTCATTAACAACTTATATCCTTGCTATATGTATAAACAACCATATGTAATATTGTTTAGCAATACTTGTAGCTGAACAAGTCATTGTAAGTATCCGACAATTTCTGGCCACTGAAATTGCTCTTGATATGTCGTACTGAAAATGGTCTAGAAAACAGATTTGATTAGCACTTAGGGACTTTGAGGTGACACATATTTGAAATAAGCGCGCTAGTGTCAGTCCCAGAGACTCATATTTGCCACATGTGGAATATGTCTCAACTAAGGATGGCTGAAAAAAGAACATTCTGCAAGTACAAGATGTACTTGTGTGTGGAGGTAATTCTAAACACTCTGCGACAAAAGTGAGAGGGACCCTCATTCATTGCTCCACACTGGCTAAATGGAACTCCTGGAGTTCCTAGACCATGTTGTATCCCATGTGACAACATGTGCCAAATTGAACCCTATAAGTACATTCGTAACAGCATAAGGCAGAAAGATTAGATTGGACACTTGGCCCAAAATACTTTGTGTCGACATGCTCTTGGCATGGCTCTGTAACATTCAAGCGTACTTACACGTCTTGAAAAACCAAGCAAAGCATACTAAAAATGGAATAACACCAAATCAGTAGATGCGTACCTGGAGATTTGAACGTAATGTTCACTTACCCGTATTCAAATGCAGAGGAGCACATCCCCTACCTGAAAAAACAAACAGCGTTGCACTGGGAACCCTGGGTGTTGCCTTTGCAATCCAAGCCCTTGGATTAGAATCTACGTAGTCAAACCCCTTGGTAAGACTCCTTGTAGAAACTACTCAACTAGCAGATAACGGTAACCAACATAGTCAACCGTGTACAAAATGATTGGAATCAACGTGAAAAGTGTTTTCTTTCCTTGAAAGTATAACTGGGAGAGATCAACTGTGATCCTCAATGCAGATCAAACTGTGATCCTTAATGCCTATGGGGTGATGTAGCAATCACCCGCCGGGTCTTACCCCAAAACAGTATGTTCATAGACACTCCGTAGTGCTACAGAGAGAGCAGGAGACCCACACAAGTGAACTGCTTAGCTCTTATGGACAGCCTACTGTCGCAACTGATTGCTACATCTATACTTTTTTGTAGAGATCAGCTGCTGTGAGTTGAAGATTATCAAACTCAACTTGAGTGTCGCACTGTAAACATGTAGTGCAAAAATGACACCCTAAACATCCGTTAATGACAAGACTCTTGCTTATCCATTAACGTCTATGTGTACTTCATTGGGTAGATCTTGAAAACAATCACCCAAAGAATGCCAATAGTTGGGTGTTAACCCGTAGGACCCTTGTCCTGACAACGGCTCTTAGCCTATTTGGCTCATAGCCCTTATGCAAAATAGTGTTCAATCGACGAACCGATGAGTACTAATTTGAGTAGCATCATAGCCACGTGCTAGCTGTGAGTTAGAGCACCTTGGCTCAAGCTTACTCACAAGCAAAACATGTATCAAAAGCTTCTTAGGAGAGTTTTGTTTTTTTTTTTTGTAGAGAGAGAGATAGAGAACGAAAAGAAGAGCATGCTGGGCTGAGGAACTTTCCGTAAATTTCTAGTGTGTGTGTGCCCAGAATGTGTGTTCTTAGACATCTTATGCCTAACTGGAAGCTTATCCTATAAGCATGCAACAATCAGCCTGTATAATGCTGTCATCGAGAGAGGAAAGAGAAAACACAAGCCACAACGTGCCCCACTTACCATGTATGGGGTTGTGACTTTACAAAAAGGACTTAATATGGCACTTCGCCTATGAAATAAGTCAAAAGTTTAGGTTCTATTTAGTGTTGTTGTAAACAATCCCCTTTTTTAGTATGTCCGTGACAGAGTTGCAAGTGTGATAGCGGAAGCATAATTCATGAGGCGGTAGAATTGAATACACCTAAGTAGCATGCCTTGCCTATTCCTTCCCCATTGTGTATGCTCAAAGCATATTCCAAACGGGAAACAGCTTAATGTGAGAGTCGTGAGAGCCAACGGATGTGATTGCAGATATCAGAACAAAAAGAATCGACTGTATCGAGCAATTTCAATTGAAATTGACCAGTTTTGTGTGTGGGATGCATCCTCTATCAGCTGCAGGAAACAGTAAGAAGGAGTCGGCCATGCCGAGCAACTTGTTGCCTTTAACAAGTCTAAAAAGAGGTTGTGCATGTCTCCTTGAGATACTAAAAAAATTGCAAATTTTCTATGCTTGATCATCAAATTGAATCGCTGAGAAGCCGTGCTTCGGAGCCAGGTGGTTGGGAGTCAAGCCGTGCTTGATTCGACTTTTCAAGCTTATCTTTGGGCTTTTACCAACAATGTAGGCAACAAAATTTAATGTTTCAGATAACTGTCACAAGCCATGCTTGTGCTTGGAGTGCAGAAGATGCACTTTCTGTGGTGCATGTAGAGATGTGCAATAGAGATGCACTGTCCTTTGATGCATGCGAGAGATATGCAATAGAGATGGTACTTCCTCTATCTGAAGAATACGCTTCCTAAGCAATACACAGCCCACTCAAGCGCTCGCTACTGTTGCTCGCCCCCCTCCCCCTCTGCGCCATCGCTCTCCCCCCCCCCCCCCTGCTACCTCCCGTCCCCTGCCTGCCCCTCGCTTTACCGCCCTGCCTGCCCGCCTGCTCGCGCGCGCCAGCCTCTCCAGCCCGCCCCTCCTACCCCCGCTTGCAGCGGCCTGCTGCCCCGCCTGCCGCTGCCTCCCCGCCAGCTTGCAACGCCCCCCTTCTCACCTCCCACTGCCTCCCCGCCAGCTCACAGCGCCCCCCTTCTCACGCCGCCATCCCCCTCCCCCTCGCTGCCCCCCTTTATTCCTCGCTTTGCTGTCTTTTTTCCTCCCCCCCCCCCCGTCTTCGTCAATCCTGAAGGTCCTGCACTGGGCTCTGCATCTCTGTTACTTCAAGCAGTGCTTGGAGTGCTCGGTTGTAGAGCGCCTTCACCGACCGCTTCTTCGCCACAGCAGTAGACACAGATAGAGGCTCCAGCTCCGCCTCAGAGGGACTCATCCGAAGCCCCGTCGCTCGACCCCGCTGAGCCCACCATTTGACTTGCTCTTTCGCCGATAGAGCAAGCGAGCCTTGCCGCAGAGGTAGAGCGCTTGCAGGCGACTTCTGTCATCTGCAAGGTTCTCGAACGAGGGTACTACCAGATTGAGTTTGAGACGTCCGAGATGGCCTCCAAGGACATAGCTATGAGTCCACTGGCCATCCGAGCATCACGTGCCCACTTTCGACAGTGGCGACATGGTTTTGACCCGACTTCGGATGTGCTAGTAGAGGAGGCAGACATCCCCATCTCAGTCTACTTTCCGGGTTTACGGAGGGAGTACCTTCCACTTCTCTCCAGGATTGGCTGCGCCATTGGGAATGTCCTGGAGACACCTCGTACGGCAGCATCAGTAGCTGCCAAGGCAGCTGGCATCCCTTCAGTTCGAGTTTTGGTCAGAGATACCCACACGCTCCCGAAGGTCATCCTTCTGCCTTGGGTGAGTGGAAGTTGGTTTAGACAGAGTGTGGAGTACTCGGGTCTCCCAAACCAGTGCTTCATTTGTAGACAGATGGGCCATCTAGCGAAGGCCTGTCCACGGAGGAGGCCACGTTCTGCACCTCAGCCTCAGCCCCAGCCTGCCAAGGCTAAGCCGCAGCCACAGCCAGCGGCACAGCGCACAGATGCTGAGACACCCTCCGAGCCTGGGGCTCCAGCGGAGGAGGGATGGCAGCAGGCCCGTGGCCTTCGACGCCATGGGCCACAGCGGTAGCCTGGCACTCAGAGTGGCCCTTAGGTGCCTACTCAGCATCATTGGGTTCCCACGGGGAACCGTTTTGGTCCTCTTGAGCAGGAGGAGCCCCCTACGCCAGCCTCCACTTCCACTTCACCCTCGCCAGGCACCCCACCTTCAGATTTCCCCTCTTCCTCCTCATCCCCTCCCCCGCCCTTTGCTCCCACCCACTCCCCTCCTCGCCCCCCTGTCTTTGTCGCCCCACCCCGCTTCGCTTCTCCTCCGCCTCCCCCAGCTCCTTCTCCCCCTCCTCCTACTTCAGTGCCACAGTCGACTCAGGAGACTGGTCCCTCACCGGCGGCTAGGAGATCTCTTGGCAGCGCCTTTGCCATGAGTCGCCTAGCGAGAGAGGGTCAGCCCTTCTTGTGGCCCCCTCTGCAGATTCAGACTTCTTCCCTTGCAGCTATCCCTCGCGATCTGACGAGCATTGACCTCCGACGCCGCTGGGATTTCTTCGATTACGGATTCACTTGCTTTCTCGGCGATTCCGCAGCAGACCACGAGGCAGCCTGCTTCAGGGTCCATGCTCTGTTCCTCGCCGCTAGGGGGACAGAGGCCTTGGACTCAGCAATTGGTTTCTCTTTTCCCCCCTGTGGTCGGACCGAGACAGAGTGGTCCCTAGACTCAGTGGAGAGATGGTTGCATACACAGGTTCTCGAGTTCTCTCACCACATGGGAGAGCTTGGAGTTACAGATTTGCTGCAGACTTTGTGGCCAATGGCCAAGTTTGCGGTGACACCCCCAGACTCAGCAGGATGTAGGCACATTGTGGTATACTTTTTTGCTGATACGCAGTGTTTACCTTGCTATGTATTCATTCATGAGGACTCCTGGACAGAGGAGGTTGCTTTATGCACGGCTCGTTCTGCATGGGCTTGGGCCAGGCACTCACTACAGGCTCGCCTATCTAGAGGACGCTCGGATGCGGATTACTCCCCATCCAAGCCTGCCTCGAAGATAGCCCGTCTTGCTGCTGCGGCAGCATCTGTTCTCTCTCGCTCCCCATGAGGATCGTCGCGTGGAACGTTCAAGGATTAGGTGGGCCCCAGTTTCAGCGACAGCGGGGCCGATTGCGTCAGGAGCTTCAGCGTTGCCTTGTGGGAGGAGAGATTGATCTCCTTATGCTTCAGGAGCACCATTTGTCTGAGAGCCGCATTCGACGATGTGGTCAGATTTTGCGGGGACGTTATGATACCTTTTGGTCAGCTGCTTTTGGACCTGGAGGCATCCAGGGTGGGGTATGTATGACTATTGCAGACTCATTGCAGCAGGCCATTGTGGGCAGAGGGATTATTGTGCCAGGCAGGGCTCAGTGGATTACTGTACAGGTTCAGGGTGGGCTTGTGGGCTTCCTGAACCTCTATGCGCCCAATGTGGCGAGTGCTCGTGCAAAGTTTTGGTCACAGATTGTTGAGTCTTTGCCACAGGTTGACCATTGTTGTGTAGGAGGGGACTTCAACATGTTGGAGGACCCCTCTGACAGGATCGGAGGCAGCCATGCTACTGTACATGGAGTCGAGTTAGCAGCTTGGGAGAGATTGTGTATGACTTTGAGGGTCTCGGATACATGGCAGCATTCAGGCTTTGTGAGGCCTCCAGAGAGTCTTGCCTTCTCTAGATCGGACCGCAGAGTGGGAGGAGTGAATCTATCGCGGATAGATCGCTTCTACACTAGTGACCACTTCAGTGACTTGGGGGGATCAGTGGGCATCCTGGCAGGGACATTCTTCTCGGACCATGCACCAGTGATCCTCACAGTGGCAGACAGGCAGAGGAGTGGGAGCACGATGCTTCGCATCCCAGAGCGGGTCTTGTTGGACTCAGCACTCAGAGAGAGGGTAGAGGCTCTCTGGACAGAGGGTATGGACAACCAGGCTCTACCTGCAGACAGAGTGGCCTTTGGCCTAGCTCAACCACTTTTTTCTCCAGGAGTCTTTGGCTCGACGGGCTGCAGCGAGAGAGGAGGAGCAACGTCTCAGACGAGGCATTGCTTCACTACAGAGGATGCAGGAGTAGCATCCAGACAGTCCATGGTTGGAGGAGCAGTTATAGCAGGCTCGACAGGAGCTTGCTTGCACAGAGGAGAGGCGCTATGATTTTTCCTTTCACCGACATGCCTCTCAGTGGACTCAGGTGGGTGACAGAGTGACAAGTGCTTTTTTTGAGACAGTGGGACCTCGGCACTCGCATGCCAAGATCAATCAGCTGAGGAGACCCGATGGGTCAGTTGTTTGTGAGCCCAAGGATATGCGTGCAGTTGCTACTGACTTCTACCGTGAGCTACTGCCGGCTGAGCCCCAGTCAGAGAGACAAGATGCATGCAGGAAGCAAGTTTGGGCGCAGATGCCTTGCCTTGTGACTGAGGAGATGCACCAGAGGCTAGAGCTACCTCTTCAGCTTGAGAAGCTGCACACGCTGTCCAGGTGAGGATGGGCTGACTCCCAGCTTCTTCTTGGAGTACTGGGACCTGCCCAGATCTTTGTAGTGCCTTTCAGTACACTCTGCACACAGGAGTGATGCCGGATAGCATGAGTGAGGGCCTGATTTACCTCATTCCGAAGGAGGGTGGCTCCTTGGATGAGATTCGACAGTGGCGCCCCATCACCATCCTCAACTCAGCCTACAAAATTCTTGCCAAGGCTCTGAGTTTGAGGATTCAGCCACTTTTGGAGAGCCTTATACATGGGACTCAGACAGGTTTTGTCAAGGAACGCAGTATCCTTGACAACATCTTCACTTTCTGGGAGGCTTCTGCCCTGGCACTGCTCCGTGGGGAGGACCTTGTGATTCTTCTTCTCGATTTTGAGAAGGCATACGACAGAGTTGACTGGGACTTTCTAGAGGGAACTCTATGCAGGATGGGCTTCTCAGATGCTTGGATCAGAGGGGTGTCAGCTTTGTACAGACAGGCTCACAGTCAGGTGCTTTTGGCAGGAGGTAGAGGTGAGCGCTTCATGCTCACACGATCGATCAGACAGGGTTGTCCTCTTGCCCCCTTTCTCTTTCTATTCTATGCGAAGGCGATGAGCAGATTTTTGGTGTCTTAGCAGGTTGGTCTAAGGGGCCTTGCACTCCCTATACGGGGAGATGAGCTTCTGGACGCTGAGTTTGCTGACGACTCAGCCTTGTACTTAGAGGGCCAAGAGGCCAATCTACATAGATGTGAGCAGGCTTTGGTGACCTTCTGCTGTGCATCGGGCGCACTGCTCAACTGGAGAAATACAGTGGCTTTCTCGGTTGGCAGTGCTCCTGTGCCAAATTGGATGCCAGGAGAGGGTTTCAGGTGGATTCCTCCAGGGACTGCTGTTCGGTACTTGGGTTGTCAGGTTGGTTTGGATTTGTCCCCCGAGTAGAAAATTGCTCCTCTTCTCTTGTCCATCAAGAGAAAGTTGTTACATTGGAGCTCAGCACGACTATCGCTGGCTGGTAGAGTAGTAGTTGCCAACCGGGTGTTGTTGGCGACTATGTGGTACATCACTTCTTGCTGGATCTTCTCGAGTTCTTGCATCAGCTAGGTAGAGAGGCTGATCAGGAACTTCCTTTGGTCAGGTCGCGACACTCAGATTGCCCGAGCCAAGGTGGCTTGGTCGGTCATCACACTTCCTTGTTCTCAGGGAGGGCTTGGGATCACTGATCCAGCACAGCAGAGTAGAGCCCTTCTTGGGAAGTTCGTCGTCAGAGGACTTCTTCCAGGCGAGGAGCCCTGGAAGGAGTTCTTGCTGCAGAGGCTTCATGCCAGGGTGCCTCAGTCAGGAGGCCCTTTGCACCCTTCGACCAGATGGATCTTTACAGAGCTGCGCCGAGTTGGTTTGAGCAGGAGACTGGAGGACCGATTCGCTGTGAGTTTGCTGTGGCCTAGAGTAGAGACAGCCGACGTGTATGGAGGAGCGCCTACGGCAGCCCCTCGTCTGGAACCCCATGGTTAGCACTCAGAGAGGCCACTTGGTTGGGAGTAGGCCTCATGTTTCTTGGGGTCCCATGGCAGCAGGTCCAGCGCGCTCTCTAGGTGACTGGCTAGAGTTCACAGGTTTGTCAGAGGAGGTGCAGGCTGTCCAGCTACAGGGCATGAGAGGGGTTCAGAGCATGTGTCAGGACATCTCAGAGTCAGTTCCAGCTGAGTGGCTCACGCCTCTCGAGCCAGTAGCCCCCCGGTGGATGGGAGCCTTCACACGACTGGAGGTTCTCATTTCAGTCAGGGCTTGCTCAGAGACTGTCCCTGCCCTGTTCTTCGAGCTTCAGGGTGGGGGACGATTACAACGAGTTGCAGTCGAGGCCCTGCAGGTAGCAGAGTGCTGTTTCCAGAGGATCCGAGTTGTGGGCATCTGTGGGAGGACTTGCGTCATAGACCCTGACCCAGTAGCTCTTGAGACTGGACACTGGAGGCTATGGGCTTGGGAGTGCTGTCCATTGGCACGAGTACAGTGGGATCCTGGTGAGTGGCTTTGGAGGGACCCCCTCTCTTCTGCAGACCGCGCAGGAGTCCCTTTCTTTTAGTACATTGTTCGGCTTGGACGTCATATACTTGCAGCACAAAGAGAGGCCCGCCCCGCTGTAACACGTCATTGGTAGGAGGAGGGCCTCACAGTTGAGTTCTTGGCAGCTTTTTGGCAGAGGCTGTGGGACTCTAGACAGCCGAGGCGCGTCACTTTGTTCCAGTGGTTGGTTGCACACAGAGCCACAACAGTAGGGAGCTGGCTTGTGCATAGTGGTCTCTCGATCGCATGTACAGCCTGTGACCAGTTGGTGGAGTGTCAACAACACTGTCTTTGGGACTGTCCCTCGGCCCAGCAGGTGTGGCTACGAGTTCTTCGATTGATGCCTGCCCTCTCCACGGCTCGACAGTACACTTGGGGGACAGCGGCTTGGTCCACCCTCACGGACCTGGCACTTCAGTTTGAGCTATCTTCCACCAGCAGGATGATAGTGATACAGGGGGGGGCGACCTACACTCCAGCCTGCTACAGACCTTACTCCACAGGAGTGGTGCAGTGAGAGAGATGAGTGTTGGGAGCTCATCAGCGGCCTAGCTCTCTGGTTCATCTGGCGGGCCCGTTGTTTCCGCATCTTTGAGGCTCGCCCTGTGCCACTAGTAGAGACTGTTCGTGACTTTTGGCTAGAGCTGATCCATACTCTCAGAGGACAGCTTGAGGGGCTACAGGGCAGCTCCGACCGCATGCGGGAGCGCCGTGAGGCTTTCCTTCGACTCTGGCACCCTAGGCCTTTCTACACCATGGTCCAGGGGGTGCTCAGATGGCACTACTGTCCACCTGTGTGTCTTTTCCCTCCTCCCATCTCTTGATTTAGCCCCATTATATATATGCTGTTTTTTCATTGGGAGAGTCTCCCCATCATGCTTGTTGTAGCCCTCTCTTGCAGAGGTGGATGTAGCCCTATGGGCAGTTTTCATTAACTAATAGAAGGATCTTTTTCTAGGAAAAAAAAAAAAGCAATACACAGCCTTGCTGTTACAGAATCAAGTTGTACTTGCGTAAGGAAAAATGCTGCAAAAAACATTAACCACTTACAAACTTCATAACCATGTCATACTCAAGCCATGCTTGATTCAAGTTGGCAAGGGAAGCATGGGTCTTATTCCAATAATGGATGCAACATGGCATGCATAAAACAATTTCTCCAATGATAAATATGTCCCATATGCAGAAGGCGTATGCATGCAATTTTGTACATGAATGATTAGGCATATTAGCTAATCTTCCATGCCAAGAAATGGAAGTGACTAAAGTTAATACTAGCCATGTTGGACTGACAATCAAGCCTTGCTTGATAAAGTCCAACCTACCCCTTGGGCGGCCATCATGGCATAAATTGGTATTCACAAACCCAACAAAATGCAGATGATGACATAACCAATTCGAAAGTAAAGGGAAAATTGAAACATGAGTACCTGGAATTGTGTCAAAGTTTCCAATATGCCTCGCAATATGCCGAAGAATTTTTAGATACCAACACCGCTTGAATCCTTGAATGCTTTATCCCCTGGACAACCGATTGTGTCAGATACAATCGTCGAGTCCATGTCTACTTAGACAGGGCATTCATCGATATGTGTTGATTGTAGGCTTGTACATGTTAACATGAGACTAATAATTGACCGCACTCCTTACGTCGAATCAACAATATACCTATGCGATCAAGCGGAAAAATAGAAGTCTTGTAGCCCGAGCATGCTTAAGCTCATATGGATTCGCAACGGTGAGCTCGAAACAGCCCTTGGCCGACTGTCCTTGACCTTGTCCTCAGCGTGAGAGGCACTCGTCAAACCTCTTTGTTCTCATTCTTGCACGCCGTCCTAGGGCGATGCCTTTGATGACAACACTTTGCATGGTTGCCTTCGTGTGTTTGATCACTTGAAAGTCGAATGGCATGAAGCCTCACCTGGCGTGGATCCCAAATTGTGCCGACCTTGGACGCCTTGCATAGTCCGTTGCATGGCAATGTATGCAACCTTGGGTGCTGATTTTGAGGAGATTACTTCCGGAGCGATGGCTCTGCTACGAAATGCCAAAACGAAGAGACAGTGCACTATGGGGCAGCGGGGCTTGCCATGCTTCGGTTCTTTGACGAAGTTTCTTCAACAGGCCCATGCGATCCCTGCAATGCTAACTTGGCGAGATTTAACTCTGCTCAAAAATCGTCCTTACCCGCTCCAAGGGCGCTTGCCCACGTCCGGCTGCTAGTTCGTCCTTACCCTCTCCAAGGGCACCTGCCCACGGCCGATTGCTAGGCAAGATTCCCGACATGGCTTCATCCCCTTCCTTGCACGTTCCTTTCTCTTCCTCGAGTGGCATGCAATTTCTTGCATGCCCATGAAATCGAAGCGTTTTGCTCCACGACCTTCCAGCACCTCTCTTGGCTTTCCTCCATGAAGAAAAAGAGAGAGAGGGAGAGAGAGATAATCATGCCTAGAGGGAAAGATATATCCATGCCTTCTCCTCCGCCATGCTCCACCCTTCTTCTTCCTCTCCACCTTGCTCTGATACCAATATAAGACCTAGGAGACTAAGACGTAGGATCCTCCTCCCTACCGCCCTTTATATAGGCCTAGCTCCTAGCTCTTGCCCTAAGCGAATCCCCAGTCCACACTGGTCCAGTCCAGGACCTTGGCCTAGGTTCCTGACCCCCCAGGTTGGGCCTTGCCGAGTAGGACCCTTGTCCTGACAACATCTCCAAAGGTTAATGTTAAAATTCCTTAGACCTAGGACCTTAGGCAATCTAGGGCTGAGCTTGAGGTGGGAACCCGACCCAATCTTGAGGTGCTTGTCGTGCTTGCTGGCGAAGATGCTTAAGGTGCTTGTCACGCTTGATGATTAAGGTGCTTGAAGTGCTTAAGGTACTTGGGGGGCAAGAATCTTGAGGTGCTTGAAGTACGGCCTACAAAAAAGGGAGAGAGCCCCAAGAGTAAGGGGTGGGGTTGAATGGTCTTACCCTCACCCAAGGAACACCCCTTGCTCAAAGAGGCAAATAGGACACATGTCATGCCCCTAGCTAGGTTGTCCCCATAGTGTGCCTAAAGCCTATTGGATGGCTTTGAGAGAGGTCAAATGAGAATTTAGTTGAATTAAGTAATTGTTTAAGAATTATTCAAGCCCTCTCTCTCAAGGGGTGTAAGACCTAGGGTAACTGAACCCGGGATCCTCCTCCCTACCGCCCCTCATATAGGCTAGCTCCTAACACTTGCCCTAAGCGGATCCCCAGTCCGCATTGGTCCAGTCCAGGCCCTTGGCCTACGTCCCTGACCCCCTAGGTTGGGCCTTGCCCCGTAGGACCCTTGTCCTGACATTACTCCCCCCTTAAGGAAGAGTTTTCGTCCTCAAAAACACAAGTAGTAATATCTTCTGAAGAATACTGATGTTTTCTTTTTTTGAAGTTCCATAAGTGAGCCAGTTGTCTGTATGACCGATAATTGGTGCAGTGAGGAGGTTCAATGAAACCAAGAGAAACGTTTTGATTTTCAACATTGTTGTCCGTTTGCAACCACTTGGGTCTAAATGGTAACTCCCTTTATGACTCACTTGAGTGCTGTAAAGAAGTAACCATAACTAAGAGTCAGTTGGGTCTAAATGGTAACTCCATTTATAACTCACTTGAGTACTGTAAAGGAGTAACCACAACTAAGAGTTGTCTAAAGGTATAACCAGTTTTCAGATCTTCTGAAGGTACTAAATAATGCAAAGAAACCTTGGCATAACTTTCCATGCAGTTGTGAGCCAGATTTCCTACTCGCTTGAGTATCTTGAAAAGTTCGTAGATAGAAAATGCACCGTGTGCACTGCTTTCTTCTTCCAAAATAGGGAGAAAATCATCTATTCAGAAATGCATTGTGCTAACGTATGCTCTTAGCAGATCCTTTAGCACAAAATTACTCTTTGTAATCTGCCTATCCCCTTGGATAACTGACAGTACTGAGGTGTGTTTTCCTCACGGTTTACAGACAGTCGTCCCAGATGACTGGTAAACGGGGAATCACAGTAGTGTATAACATTGGTGAGGAATCAACAATGTCCGAAATAACCGTCGTGGTTAACTATAAAAAGTCCACCAACGCCCAAACCTAGCCATGACCTCTATTGGTGATTAGTAGACCCAAAAGTAATCTCATAGAGATAGTGCACATAGAGTGCAAAATGCTTCAAAAGCAACAACCTAAGGAATATGCATGTCATTCCAAATCAGCCTTTGCTAAACACTAGGGCCCATAACACCTAGTGTGCATGCATTTAGCAAAAACTAACCCAAACCTGTATATCCAGAATGAGCATGGCCAATACTTATGGCAAAATGCGATGCACGTAGCACATATTAAAAAATAATGTAAATAGTTCTGAAAAGAAACTAAATACTTTCAGTTGCAATATTTTGCAAGCCTTACTGAAACGTCTGAATAGAAGGTGAAACATTGATCAATGAAACTTTTTCATTACTATATGTATAAACAACCATCTGTAATGTTGTTTAGCAGTACTTGTACCTTAACAAGTCATTCTAAGTATCCGACAATTTCTGGCCACGAAATTGCTCCTGATACGTCATGCTAAAAATGGTCCAAAAAATAGATGTGACCAGCACCTAGGGACTTTTTCGTGACACATAATTGAAATAATGGCGCCAGTGTCAGTCCAGAGACTCATATTCTCCACATGTGGAATATGTCTCATGTAGGATGTGGAAAAAAGAACATCCTTCAAGTACAAGATGTACTTGTGTGTGGATGTAACTGCAAACACTCTACAACGGGAGTGAGAGGGACCCTCATTAGCCTTGCTCCACACTGGCTAAACTGAAATCCTTGAGTTCCGAGACCATGTTGTATCCCATGTGACAACATGTGCCAAATTGAACCCTACAAGTAGGTTCGTAACAGCATAAGGCAGAAAGAGAGATTGGACACTTGGCCCAAAATACTTTGTGTCGACATGCCCTTGGCATGGCTCTGTAACATTCAAGCGTACTTATATGTCTTGAAAATCCTTGCAAAGCATACTAAAAATGGAATAACACCAAATCAATAGATGCGTACCTGGAGATTTGAACGTAATGTTCACTTACCCGTATTCAAGTGGAGAGGAGCACGTTCCCTTGCTTGAAAAAACTAACAGCATTGTAGTGGGAGCCCTGGGTGTTGCCCTTGCAATCCAAGCCCTTGGATTAGAATCTACGTAGTCAAACCCCTTGGTAAGACTCTTTGTAGAACTGCTCAACTAGCAGATAACGGTACCCAACATAGTCAACTTTCTACAGAATGATTGGAGTCGAATTGAAAAGTGTGTCCGTCTGCTACTGCGTTTGGTAGATTGCGGAATTCTTTCCTTGAAAGTATAACTGGGAGAGATCAACTGTGATCCTCAATGCAGATCAAACTGTGATCCTTAATGCCTATGGGGTGACAATCACCCGCTGGGTCTTACCCTAAATCAGTGTGTCCATAGGCACTTTGTAGTGTTATAGAGAGATCAGGAGACCCACACAATTGAACTGCCGAGCTCTTATGGACAGCCATGCTGTCGCAACTGATTGCTGCATCTAGACTTTCTTGTAGAGATCAACTGCTGTGAGTTGAAGATTATCAAAAACTCAACTGGAGTGTCGCACTGAAAACATGTAGTGCAAAAATGACACCCTAAACATCCGTAATGACAAGACTCTTGCTTGTCCATTAACGTCGTTGTGTACTTCCGTGGGTATATCTTGAAAACAATCACCCAAAGAATGCCAATAGTTGGGTCTTACCCTTGTCCTGTCATCTGCTCTTAGCCTGTTTGGCTCATAGCCCTTATGTAAAATAGTGTTCAATCGACGAACCAATGAAGACTTATTTGAGTAGCATCTTAGCCACGTGCTAGCTGTGAGTTACAGCACCTTGGCTCAAGCTGACTCACGAGCAGAATATGTATCAAAAGCTTCTTAGAAGAGTTTCGTTATTCTTGAAAGAAATAAGAAAAAGAGAGAAAAGAAGAGCATGCTGGGCTGAGGAACTTTCCTTAAATTTGTAGAGTGTGTGCCCAAAATGTGTGCTCTTAGACATCTTATGCCTGAATTTCCGCTCTCATCGAGAGAGGCAACAGAAAACACAAGTTAAATCTTGACCATCTACTGTGTAGGGTTGTGCCTGTATGAGGATGACTTGAAAGGGGCACCTTGCCAATGAATCTAGACAAAATTTTAGGTTCTTTTTAGTATTGTTGAGTGTTGATAGCAACCAACAATCCATCCGTACTCTGTCCTTGACAGAGTTGCGAGTGTGATAGCGGAAGCGTAATCCATGGAGTGGTGGAGGTCATTCCACCTGGCGAGCATGCCTTGCATGCAGAGTGATGGTCTCAAACGTGAGAACCAAAACCATAAGTGCCTTGCACAGTTCATACTGGTAGAAAATCTCTTTCTAGTTCCCAAAACTTGGGTGCCAATGCCCTTGATTCCAAATCAATGGGTAGTATCTTGACAGAAGGGAGAAGCCTTGCTTCGTATAAAATTGCCAAAACACTTTGCTTTGCACAATGACAGTAACTGCCAAGTAAAGTGTAAACATGGAAAAAAACACAAGAAAAACTGGAACTTGGCTAACCTGGTCGTTGTTGCTGCAAGCATTTGTCATGAAATTTGGAAGCAAAAACGGATTCCAAACCGGCTCATAGCCATATCAGCACAGACGCCCTCGTATATCCTATACACCCGTTTGGCACGTACTGAAATAACTTGTAAGGATATTGCCAAATCCCTCCCAAGTTAGTATGCGCATAGCATATGCCAAACCGTGGGCAATTTCACTGCAAGATGCATAAATTGAAGCCTTGCTGATAGCCAACTGAGGCGATTGTTGACATACAAAAGGACAGAAAGAATCGACCTTGTCGAGCAATTTCAACTGAAATCGGACAGTAATGTTGGGCTAACATCTTCTGGCAGCTTCTAGAAACATGGAGAAGGAGTCGGCCATGCCGAAGAACTTGCCTCCTGCATCAAGTGAAGCAGTAGGATGTGCTAACCTCCTCGAGATTACAAAACATTGCAAATTGTCTATACTCTTGCATCAAAAGTGAACCACTGTGAAGCCGTGCTGTGGAGCAAGGCGGTTGGTACTCAAGCCTTGCTTGATTCCAATCTTTAAACCAATCAATTTTTTGGCACTTACGGTAATTGTCACAAGCCGTGCTTGTGCTTTGCCGTCGAAGAGGGTACGCACGTCTGGTACATGACATAGCGATGCAATATGTTCCAAAAACTTTACCAAAACAAATGCAAAGGAGTCTGCATACCATATTACTAACTTATACCGACCTGACTTGCCGGCTTCTTGCACTTGCATGAGTAAATACTCACGCCGACGCGCCTTCTCGGCTTCTTGCTTGAAATTTCTGCAACTTGTGACAATTTACACAAATAAAAAACAGAAATGCGAATGGGACTCTGCGTACCTGCTGGGAAATTGACTTTGGACTATTTCATGCAACCATGGCCAGTGCCTTGCATGAGCATGCATGCCATGCTTTTCATATCCGTACGAATGTTCACTGCTGAATCGTGAGCCATGCTCAAGTACCACAATCAACGCATCAAAGATCCTTGAATCAATCAGCATAATCGTCTTTGTCGAGGCATGATGGGATCTGTCAATATCTAGGTTTGATCATCCTGTTGCGTAGGTTGGACATATTGGAGCGCAAATTGGCTGTGCTTGGCGCCTTGAGCTTCAAGTGGCCCTTGGCCGATTGTGCTTCATGCCTTCCATAGGGAAGCATCTGTACCTCGCCATAGGGAAGCGTCTTTTCCTCGCCATCGGGAGGCATCTTTTGCAGGGGTGGCCCCCTTGGGTGGGACAGGCCCCTAGGGCGCCCAATGCTTGGCAGCCACATCAAAAGAAAAACAAAAAATAAATAAAAAATTTACCTAAACTTGCTGCAGCGATGGCAGCCAGTTGCGCAGCGCCGTAAGTGGACGGGGAAAGAGCTACAGCCTTCGGGTGCTGATGAGACTGAAACGAAGAGTGCTCTTCTCTCTCCTACGAGCCCAACGACACCGCTCAGTAGCGATTCTGTGCAGGTCTGCCACCATTGGGCCTCCTTGTGTGCAGGCAGCCGTTCCCACGGCCCTGCATGCCGACGGGTCCCTTTCTCTCCTGCTAAGGGCTCTTGCCCACGGCTTCTTGAGCCCGCCATGGAAGCTCTCATGTAAGAGGTTACTCCTACGGCTTCGGGCCTCTCCATGCACGCCCTCCATTTGAAGAGAGAGAGAGAGAGAGAGAGAGAGAGAGAGAGAGAGAGAGAGAGAGAGAGAGAGAGAGAGAGAGAGAGAGATCATGCAAGCCTTGAAAGGCCTACCTCTTCCCTTCCCCCCTCCTCCATGGTTGCCTTCAACCCTGAGCTCTGATACCAATGTAAGACCTAGGCTGACTGAACCCGGGATCCTCCTCCCTACCGCCCCTTATATAGGCTAGCTCCTAGCACTTGCCCTAAGCGGATCCCCAGTCCACACTGGTCCAGTCCAGGCCCTTGGCGTAGGTCCCTGACCCCCTAGGTTGGGCCTTGCCCCGTAGGACCCTTGTCCTGACAAGGGGAAAGAAGAACACTTGTCCAAAGGCTACCTCTAAATGCATTGTGCATGTGATTGGCTAGGCTTAGAGGGGTCCAATGAGCTTCAAGCTTGAGCTACAAGGAGGGGTTGAACAAAGCAAGCAAAGGGGGTATACTCCCTCTCACACACACTGTTCATCTCCTTCTCCAAGCGTGAGAAGTTGAGAGCATACACCAACACTCTTGGCTATGGAATGCAAATCCAACCAAGAGCCATGCTTCAATGCTATGCTAGCCATCTTCTTCATCTCCATTACTATGCTACTATGCTATGCTAAGATCTATGAGTAATGGTATGAGAGGATACTATTTCCTTAGACTTTCTCGTATGTTATTTCTTCTTCCTCTTCCCTTCCCTCACTCTCTCCTAGCTCTCTCCACCTTTGAAGGTTTGAGGGTTTTTCACGTTAATTAAGGCATAATTTTGGTGTATGAAGTCTACCATCTTCATTGCACCAACAACGGGGTCTCAAGGAACACAATCTTGTATTGTACCAAGTCTCTCTTTATGGGGGAATCTATAATACAAAAGCCTTTGGGAGGGGGGACCTGCTCCACATAAATCCAGTACTCAACTGTTGTCAATTCCTCTAATCCTTTCTCTCTCTCTTTTACAAGTATTGTTCATGCCAAGCTAATTAGGGTTAATGTTCATTTTGCTACCTTGAATCAATTACTCTTCTTACGCTCTTTAAGAATTCTCTTAAAGGAAATGCTCACTATTACTATTTCAATTTCCCCCCACAGTTAATGTTATAGCCATATTCCATTACAATTATAGATTCAAGAAAAGGATGGTGTCACCTCCCTCACTATGTACACTACGTATGGGTTTTTCTAATTTTTTTGAGGACAAAAACACGTGTGCTCGTACAATGATGCGTCTCTTTGCATCTTAAAAGTTGTGCACAATCTTTAAATTTCCTTAATGCAACCCCCCCCCCCCCCCCCCTAAAGCCCTTTCTCCATTGGACGACCCAAATGTCAATGGTGTAACTAGGTTTGGACAATGCTACATTGCCTTGTTCTATTTGTTGATTTGCCATCACCATATGAACCCTTACTGCCCGTCGATGCCTTTACTTTGTATTTGGCATTTTTTACGCGTTTGAATTTTGAAAAGCGCATTTTGGTAAAAGTGGAATCTTTAAGCCAAGACGCTTAGAGCTACGTCCCGGTGAGGGACATAGAGGTCGTGTAGTGCTTGGTGAAAGTCCCTAGGTGTGTGGATTCCCCCTGCAGTCCCACTAAACCCTTGGCAAACGTACATCAGCAACTTCATTCACTCCATTCACCAGCTCCTGTAAACCCACCGCCTGGCTCTGCTGGTTTTAAAAAAAGTTATATCCAAGAATTCTTAAAAAAAAGTAAAGCATGGATGGTTTTGAATGTCACGCCATCTCTCAACACCCACACACCCACACACACACACACACACACACACAATCATCTCTCTCTGTCTCTTCTCTGCCATCTCTCTCTCTCTCTCTCTCTCTCTCTCTCTTTCTCTCTCTCTCTCTCTCTCTCTCTCTCTCTCTCTCTCTCTCTCTCTTTGGGTGTGTGTGTGTGGGTGTGTGAGTATGTTAATAAAAAGATGAAAAAGGTATAACCTTTCTATCGCTAAAGTGTGGTAGATTGGTTATGCCATTTCCCTCTTCAATAACAGGTCTTGAGTTCAACTCTCGTTGGATAGATCTTTGAGGTCTCTTGGTATAGTTTCCTAACGATGTTAAAATCCTCTTCTTCTTCTTCTCTCTCTCTCTCAGACATGTAGACAGATGCTCGCAATTGTCCTCTCTCTCTCTCTCTCTCTCTCTCTCTCTCTCTCTCTCTCTCGTTTTTGCAAGCTACTGCACTTCACACGATGGATCGCAAAGCACTCGTGCATGTCATTCTTGCAATCATCCCGGCAGTCCTTTCATTTGCGACCAAGCTATTCAAGCTCATAAAATAGAAGATGGCTTCTCGATGAGATTGCCGACCAACAATGCTTTGGATAACGACATCTCGAACAAGCACATCCTCCAAATCATGCTGTTGCTATGGTCGCCTGCTTCGATTCGCAAACGTAGACGCTACGAAGACCTCGGACCATCTTGGTATGTGAAACCACGCTCTACGATACATTTTTGGTGGAATCACTTTGTTTTTCATGCCCAGGCCGATGATGAGAGATGGAGAGAGACGTTCAGAATGGCTTACACGCTCTTCACATCCTTGGTTGCTCTTGTGGGAGATGACATGCGGCAACAACTCATCCTACCACCACAGCTATCTCGCATTCCCGGATGGGCATGGTCAATAGAGAAGAAGGTAGCAATGCCTATTTTGTTGTTAGATTCTGGCAACAGTCAACACCACATTGACAACTCCACGAAGGCACCCTTGCTTGCCATTGACGAAGCTATGTCAACCCATTTTTCTTCCAAGGTTTTGGCCTTGCCTCCAACACCTGCATGAAACCTTGATTCATCATGAGAGCGCTGCACCTCAATTAAGAGCAAAGTGCTTCTAGGGTCCCAATGAAACATCCCAGCTGTACTCTTCGCTTGCGTTACATTCAACGAAACGCGCTAGGCAAGCGGTTTGAAGATGGCCCCTAAATTTTTTGCGCTCGCTGGTCGTTGGACGCAGCTCTTAGCCTACAACCGCAGAGAAGGTGGAGTTTTTCCCGTTATGGAGAAGCAGAGTAGGTACAGGCCATTCGTCAGGCATGTAGTCAAGCACAGGAGGAGGGATCGTTTTGGGTCATCGGCAAGAAGCAGTAGCAGTTCAAGCTGCGACTCCGTTGAACCCACCAATCAGGATGCTGATGATGACGATGGGCTGCCGCTGCCTGCCCACACCCATGATCTCATTCTGGATCGGCTGCCTGTGCGGCCGGTGCGTTTGCAAGGCATGGAATAGCTCCCTGCAGAGTTTTAAGTCGGACGAGATCTGGTTCGTGATGGCTCGCCCCCCCAAGTACGGCCCTCGTAACTGGCGTGTAAGGTCCAAGTATGGCCATCTTGAGTGGCGCTTTAGAGCCTACAGCACCTGCTCCTTACACAAGACGAAGGAGGAAACCTCAGAGCTTGAACAGATGGCTTTCTTCCGGCCTCCCCTTCCCAACCCTGTTCATTCCACGCTCTCTGCCTTACTGGGTGGCCGCAATTGCTCCACGTGGCCCACAGACTCAAGCATATGGACATTGATGCCCCCTTTTTTCACGACCTCTTTCTTTGCTCTGCAGGAGGCCTCGTCTCAGCCATTGTGCGAGGCCCGATGCAGCGGAGTCCTACTCACTGGGTCTGTCAAAGTGCTCCCTCCTCCCTCGCTCTCTATGCAAGGCCCCAATACTTCTGGCCTCTCCATGACCCGCAATGGACAGGATCCAAGCTGCTACTACATTCTCCTCAATACTCGTTTTCTAAGTCCGACTCCTTTCGAGTTCTTTGAGTCCAGGAGCGCACGCTGGAAGGAGGTCAACAACCCCCATCTTTATTTCAAGTCAGGCAAGTCGCTGCGCAATTTTGTATCGACTCATCCTTCCTCTGATCAGCTGAGTGTGGTAGATGCTGGCTGGTATCGTCCATGGACGACCGGGAACATTGCTTGCTTGCTTATCATGTAAGCCTTGATCCATGGACCAGTTTGCTGGTGCCGTTGATTCCCTGTGAGTTTGTGCTTGCTCAAATTAAGTCAATTGTGAAATTCAAAGGGAGACTTCTTCTGGGTGTTCCCTGTGTGGGCCCTGATCATGTTATACTTGGTTTTGGAGTTTGGGAGTTGTAACTAGCTACCTCCACCTGGGTGGAGGTAGCAAGAACTCCTCAGCATCTTACAGGGCCCCCTTCGATCGGAGAAGGTTCATGGCGTTGTAGCCTTTTTGCTGATGGAGGCATCTTCTGAATGACGCTTTGCAACCCGTTTACTTACCGCTCATTTAGGCTGCCCCTTGTGTTTGACATGGCTTGGAATGCTTGGTACTCCTCGCCGCTGGAGAGGACTTCAAGGAAGTTCGGTTGCATCTTTGTGTATCGGCCTAGCTTCAGTGCTTTCGTGTAGGCCTACTGTGATCAAAGTGTAAGCTACATCTCTTGGTCAGACCTTCCTGACAGAGATTCTAGTATACAAACGTGTTTGGCAATTTTCACGATCGTCGCATGCTTTGTGCAATGTATTCAGTGGCATGGTTTGTAACTTTTATCATTGGATTTCGGACTTTTTGTTCCACCAATCGTTTTCTGCAGTTGTTGTAATGGCAGATTGTTGGTGCAATGTAGTCTTACCGATCGTTTTGTTCTTTGTACCAGTCATATGCCTGGATTAGCTTTACTAGAGCAGAAGTCAAAATGTTCAGATGGTATTTTCCCATTCATTATGTCACTGTATGCTTTCATTCGACTATCGTAGGTTTAGGATTCTATTTACTTTCCTGTTGTTGTGCAGGTTAGAAGTTGAGCTACTTAATGGGTTTCTAAGTGTTCATTCAGGCTTCATGCCAGACCTATACATATTGAGGCTTCTGTTAGCTTTTAAGATTTGCTGTAGGAATCTAGTCGTTATGTTGAATGTCCTCAAATTTGCGTTTTCATTTAAGTTTCATCTATTTGCACAAGAGCAAAGAAAAGAGATTAATGTTGTTTTTGGTTTCATGTTCTTTCTTTTCGAGGCTTTTGTGGGGCTTGATTGTGCGTACTACGGAGGTTTCTCACCACCTTTTGTAGTTTTAAAGTTCAGACTTCTTGTAAGCTTGTGAACATTCATGTGGGATTGATATAGATTTATAGACCAAAGAGGGTTGGTGACAACGGACATCCTTGTTTAATCCTTATAGTGCAAGAAATTCCTCTTTCCATGCGTGACTGACACATCACATTCTTATAGATTCGAGAAACCGTAAGCATAAACTCATTTGGGATTTCAATTTCTTTCGTCTTTTTTCATAAATTGTTGTGTGGAATCATATCAAAGATTTTCTTGAAGTCCACAAAACAACAATACAATTGTTTGCCTTTCAATCGACTTTCCTCCATAAAAACAGCAGGATCGACAAGATGATCGATGGTGTTATGATGCTGTTGGTGTCTTTTTGCATGCTTTCCATTCTTTTTAACCCAATCACACAATTTTAGTTCCATTATGCACCAAATAACTTTGCCATAAAAGACTATCCATATAGCCTATTAGTTATTTATATTCTTTACATCCCCTCTTTTATGCAAAGGCTTGTTCCAATTAGTGCACACAAGCGTGAGGCATATTATCTTGAAGTGCAAGGTTGAACATATTACACATGCAATCTTGTGATAAATCACCCGTCCATTGGATCATTTTTGGTTTGATTCCTTGATGATCTCTCACTTTGCAAGTGACAACTTTCCAAGCTTGCCGCACATGTATTCAATACTAAAAAAGAAGGGTCTACATGAAAGTGAACCATAAAATGGCATCTTTTTGGTAGTTTTTTCTCTTATAGTTGCTCGTAATACATGTATGTATCCATAAGACTCAAGCTACCTATACTCTCAACCCACTTCCTCTTCAAGTTTCTCCAAAATCTTTTACACGCGTTTTTTTCTTGTACTTGAAAAGATTGATGCTTGATTTTTCATGTTCTTTTCTTCTTTTGAAGCAATGCTTTGTATGCATACAAATGAGTTTGATAGTCATCTTTATCTATAGTTGCATTTCTGTTGAGCATCTTGACACTCCTTATCAAATCACCTTTTGCATGACCTACCTTTGTTGATACCATGGACATGCTTTATGGCAGAGCATTCTTTCGCACAAGAACAAATCACTTTTTTTGAAAGCTTTCCATTTAGTTTCCAATGGTGCGTCATATTGGAGTTTTGTTATCCATAACTTTTGTTCAACCATTTCAATACACATTTGGACCTTTTAAAATCCATGCAAAGAGATAACTTTTCTTTACTTTGGTTGGATTTTCATACTTAGTTGTTTCTCTATATATAAGGTCAATACATAAATTTCGATGGTATGATAGAGAGAGAGAGAGTCTACTTGCAGGCGCCAAAGCAGAGGATCTTCAGCCACACTCAAGAGAGTTGCAAGTAGTATGTGAGTGGGGACAGAGTATGCATGTAGTGAGTGCGGGAAGAAGAAGACATATAGCATGTGATGGAGTCTACCATGATAAGAATTCTCATCCACTTCTTTTATTATTCTATTAAACAAATAAGTGAATTATGTTAGTGATGGGTTAAGTGAGTGTCCGACTTAGTCGTCGTGAAACCCCAACAAACTCCCACTTGAAGGTCAACGTGGCTCAAGTGACTTATGTATGTATAAACCTCTTATAGTGGAGCATGCATGTGGCTTCACCCTACACCCATCACCTCAATGCAATGTACAAACCGCTATGAGACAAAGGTCTCTTTGTAAAAGCATCTTTAAGGTTATCATCCGTACGAACTTGATTAACTCAATGTATTTGTTAGCCAATATGTATCGTATCACATGATACTTGACCTCTATGTGTTTCGTCTTTGAGTGGTGAAACACGAGGATCTTGGCTAATGTTATAGCATATTGAGTATCACAATGCAGCACTGGACACTGATGAATGCAAAGATCTTCCACTAAATGAGCTATCCATACAACATCCTTTGCTAGCACTAGAAACTGCAATATACTATGCCTCTATGGTGGAAGATGAAGTGCAATCCCAAAGACATGACCTCCACAAAATGATTGCTCTAGCAACAAGAATACACAAATAAATGTGGATTTTTGATTATTTATACAACCCGTATAATTTGCATCCATGTAACCTACTATGGACACATTGCTATTCCCAAAGCATAAACACTTGCTCATTGTACCCTTAAAGTATTTCAAAATGTGCTTCATTGCTTCCCAGTGCTTTTTTTCAGGATGTGCCATAAATCTATTGGGGTGTGTAACAACCGCACCACCAACTAGTGGAAAATCCCTTTACTTTGGAAGCCTATACTTTGACATCATCGATTATGTCATTGGATGCTCTCTCCCTACTCCATAAAAAAAGCCCAAGCTGCGCACTTTGTATCATGCATTTGCCCATCATTTTAGCTATCCACCATTTTCATTTAGTTTATCATTAATCAAATCCATGTTTTGCTATTTTCATTAGTGTCAATCTCTCTCTCTCTCTCTCTCTCTCTCTCTGTCTCTTATCTCTCTCTTATCTGTTGTAATTTACTTACTAATTATGCCATAAATTGTCCACTCTCATTTTTGCCATAACCCAATTTCTCTCTAGCTCTCTCTCTCTCTCTCTCTCTCTCTCTCTCTCTCTCTCTTATCTGTTGTAATTTACTTATTAATTATGCCATAAATGGTCCACTCTCATTTTTGCCATAACCCAATTTCCTTTCAGGTGGTATAAAAGCCGATGGTTCCATACCTAAGCCTATAAATCTCTCTACGATAAACCAAGTGAGTACTCTTGTTGCTCATCTTGGTTGCATGATCAATACCCCTTTGCACTTTATATTAATTAGACTCAACATACTTTTCATCGCTCTTTAGCATTATTCGTGCTATTTAATAAGCCTTTTGGCACTTACACTTAGTTGGTTGCATTTTCATTTAGGATTAATAACATAATAAAGCCTTGTTTCGGATTATGCTAGAGATAGCCCTCTTCCACAGCTCTTGGATGAGCCTCTAATTACCAAAAGTTTGAGGTCGTTAACATGTTCTAATCTCTCACTAGGATTAGGTGTGTTGCAGAGAGTTTGCTTGCTGAGCAAGTGGGAATTCTCCCTATTAGTAGAAAAAGATCCTTTTCTTAAGGATATGTTGCTCGCTTGGATGCTTGGTTGTCCTAACCTCGCCTTTCCTTGTCTCCCATGAGCAAGTGAGAACTTCTGCAGAAACCCATCATCAAGGCTAGCTGGCAGTAGCGATGCAAAACATGACAAAAAGTAATTGGTATCCAACAAAGCTATTTCATGTTTATTAGTAGCACACAATTATTATGGAGGTAGTAAGGTAGTCTAAAGCTACCACAATTGATGCGAGTCACACCTACAATCCTCTAGGCATTCACACATTTCGGCGTTGACAACACTACCACTTGTAAAACACATGCCTATCATAACACGTGTCCTTTGGCCCGGCCATACTATCAATGAGTGCTTATGAGGCGGGGGAAAACCACATACACTTCTCCATCCAGCCCTCCAATATATATGCCCTTGACCTGCTATATATAGATCCCTTAATTGCATGTGAGTCCTAGCCCTTTGTCTGTCATTACTCCCTCCTTAGAGAAGCATTTTCGTCCTCAAAAACAAAAGTGGTGATATCTTCATAATAACACTACTGCTTTCCTTAGTGACACCCCTCATGGGTCCATTTTTTCATCAGATTGATACACGGTTCAGTAGGAGGCTCAATGAAACCAAGAAAAACATCTTAATTTTCCACATTTTTCTCCATTTGCAATTGTTTGTGCAACTGTCTTTTATGTAACACCAATGTAGATTCTTATTTATAACTCACATGAGTACTTTTAATGAGTTACAACAACTAAGAGATATCTAAATGAACAACCAAGTTCCAAACTTTTTGAAGGTGCTAGAATATATAAGAATACCTTTGAGTCCACTTTCCATGAAAGTGATATGCTCACATAAGCTATCAACATAGATTAAGTCCTTGACTTGCTGTCATTTCCCATCAATAGGCAACACCACCATAACTGATGATCGAGGTTGACAATCTATGAAAGGGCTAAACCTTGTCGCAACATGCTTTGCATCATGGTACGTAAACTCCAAACTAGAGAGACAACCTTTCCAATTGGATTGGTTTTTACTAACATATGCTCTTAACATATCCTCTAGCATGATATTAACACTTGGAAACTACATATCCATCTCTGGATGACTACGAATACTCATATTGAGTTGTTTCTCTCCAGCTATTTATAGATAGTCCTCTAGAAATGACTAGTAAACGTGGGTCCCAATTACTCCTAGTATGTCTGACTAAGCTATATAGTCAATACATATTATAAACAACCAACTTGTTCAACTTGATAGATTGAATAGTGAACTAAATAAACTTTACAAAGTTTAGTCAACTTATCTACAAGCACCCATACTAAGACATGACCTTGTATGGTGATTGGCAGATCCACAAGGATTTCCATAAAGATAATGCATCTTTGGTGAAAAATTCTTCATAAGCTATCAATTTCATGAGTTTTCATGCCGCTCCAAAGTAATTTCCAATGCTTATGAACAATGTTATTCTCATAACACGTGGAAGAGGAGGGTAAATAGCTTTGTGAAAAGAACTAAATACTTCCTTCTGCAATCACTTGAAAGATGTGCTAAATGTTTGAACCATAATAGAATGTGAGAAATAAATCACATCTAAGTACAAACAATGAAACATTTTCATTAACAATACATACCCTTACTACATGCATAAAAACCATCCATTAATGTTGTTTAATAGTACTTGTAACCTTAAAAAGTCATACTAGGTATCTGACAATTGCTAGCCATAAAACTGCTCCTGATATGACGTGCTCACAATGGTTGAGTAAATGGATTTAACCAACACCTAGGGACTATGTCATGACACATAATTAGAAAAAATAGATGCATGTGTCAGTACAAGAGACATATTATCTCATGTGGAATATGTCTCATATAGTGATATCAAGAAATATGACACCAATCAAGTACAAGATGAACTTGTGTGTGAAGGCAACTGCAAACACTCAACAACATGAGTGAGAGGAACCCTTAAAAACCTTGCTCCACACTAGCTAAACCAAACTCCATGAATTCCTAGACCATGTTGCACACCATGTGACTAACATGTGCCAAACAAAACCCTACCATGTAGGTCTATAATCGTAGGGTGTAGAAATGTATCTAGGACAGTACGTTTTCAAAATTCTTTGCTCCTACATGACCTTGTTATGTGTTTGAAGAGTGAAATGGGCGAATGCATTCTAGCAAATGCATTTCACTTGAAAAACTGAATCAAAGCATATTTAGAAAGAAAAAGAAACCAAATCATATGCGTACTAGGAGGTGCAAAACATCGTATAGAGATAAAGTACACTTTTTAAACTTGAAAGGTACATTATCAAAAGCCCAACCTCAAAAGGCCCATTATTTCTTTGACCTATTAAACAATGCAGTAGAGATTAGTGAAAATAAACCAATATTTAATTAATAAATTGGGGTGTTGCTTTGGAAATACAAACTCCTTGGTTAGATCCTGCAAAGAAGATAGTCGAGACCAGCATGGGCCACCATACTATCAAGTAGCTTGCTAAGTGAACATAACCCTATCTCTTGGTAGCTGAAAACTTCTTTTTGTGAAATTATAAGTGTGAAGAGGTTAATTGATGACCATCAACACTCATGGAGTGATTTGGAATTAGTTGGTTCATACCCTTGAAAACACCATGCTTATAGCCACAATCAGTGCTATAAACTAAATAGCAGATCCTGTGAAGCTGACTCCTATTCATAATTGGATCAAACTAAGTAGTAGATCCACTCAAGGTGGAATCTTATTCACAACTAGAGATTTAAATAATGATATCTTCCCATGAAAAAAAGAGAAATATCCCCAACACCAACAAGAAGTTAGTCATACTAGATTTTTTGTGGTTTATTAAAATAGGAGATTACGTGCATTGAGACTCTGCTAGCAGATTTAGGCCATCCTATGAAGTAGTTGCTTGATAGCAAGGCCATGTCTACTTACTACCTATGAACATGTGCATATATCTAATGATATAAAGTATCTTCCATTGTAGGCATATGCAATGAATAGAAGCAAATATACCATCCTCAATTGTTATTGATATGGGTAACCCTTGCAATAACGTCAATAAGAGAAACATCAAGAAAGATCAGTGAAGTAAACAAGATCTTACTATTAGAGTTTTGGCATCTCAAGTGAATTTCCCAATGTCATCCCCATTATTTAGTTTGGCTTGTAGGTATTTATTTTACTTATTTGTCAAAGTCTTGGGTAGGGCAAATTACTAAGGTTGCTATATAAGCAACCCCTTGCCTCCATTGTATACACATTCAATTATTCATTGCCAAGGTTGATTGGTTCAAGCGACTCTCTCTCTCTCTCTCTCTCTCTCTCTCTCTCTCTCTCTCTCTCTCTCTCTCTCTCTCTCTCTCTCCCCTTGGTCTCTACGCTTCCGCATCATCGAATTTGACATGGTATGAAAGCTCGCGGTGGAGCTCGGTGCTCCTTGACCTTGGGCGTGCAAGGCTGCCTCAGAGAAGAGACCCCGAAGAAGAAGAGAACCGTGGACCCCTGTCACCATAAATTCTCACCCCACATTCTGCCCATAGCGTTCTAGAATGTTGGGTGTTACTGGCCCTGCCGGTGCCATTCTCCCCCCTCAAGCTCGGAGTTCCCTTTGTACTTTTAATGCGAGCATTCTAAAACGCTGAGTAAAAGGTGGCAATGGTGATTGTCGACGACCATGTCCCCTGCTAGAGCATTCCAAAATGTTATGCCTTCCCCTTGTGACAACGTTTGAAAACTCTGTCTACCACTCTCCCCTTGACGAAAATAACCCACCCTCCCCTCCTCTCCCCTATGTTTTGAAAAGCCGTGATCTTCAAGGTGAGCACTCCTTGGGTTGCAGTGAGGGAGCCGCTTGGCATTGACTTGGTGGTGTGTGCGTGATGGATTGTGGAGCGACTTCAGCCTCATCTTCAGAGTGGATAGAGAGAAGTGTAGAAGAGTGTGGAACGGCTTGGTAGTGGCAAGGAGACTGGATCTTGAGAGAGGTTATGGAATGTCTTGGGAGTACTAGAGGAATGTCTTGGGGATTTTGTGCAGCTCAGATGGAACTCTTAGCCCTTGTTATGCACACTATATTGTGGAGCTTTGGATTTGTTTGAGGCCTACCATAGGGCAAACGTGCGAAGCGGCTATTGGCGACATAGTTTTGGATTTTAGAGAGGGATAGTAGATTGTGTGGAGACCATTGCTTGTGGAGTTCCCTTTGTGGTGGAATTGGATTGTGTTAACCCTCACGGACACCCTATCATCGACGGACGCCTTATTATTTATTTGATTGAGTCATGGACCGGGCTTGTTGGTCCGATAGGTGTGTAGGTGATTTCCGATGAGAGGTGCACCACTTATCTTATTTTTACAGTATTTTTGCAACGATCGGCCACTATGGGCACCCATGTGTGAATGGGTCAGACTCTTATAGAAGGTCCATTTGACCTAAAAATCCTCATTCTTTGAGGTGCAAGCTAAGATGTGCTCTTGATCTAACTTTGTCTCCTCCTCCTTCTTGTGTTTACGTGTGTGTGTGTGTATGCTAGAGAGAGAGAGAGAGAGAGAGAGAGAGAGAGAGAGAGAGAGAGAGAGAGAGAGAGAGCATTGGGGTAGAATCGGTGGTGGCTCCTTCTTCTTTGCGGCACATGATCCTTCTCAAGGGAAGCATTGAGTGCTGAGATACATGCCATTGCCCCTCTGAGCTTGCTAGAACTGTCTAGTTGTGTGCTTGCAACCATTCATGGCTCACACATGGTGTTTTGGCAAGTTCCTAGCCTTTGACGTGCGACATAATGCATATTTTTGGTGCCGCTGCCGGGGACTGCCTTGCACTAAGCTTGAGGAGCACTTGGTGCTACCTCTTGAAGCTATTCACTTCTGTCATTGTGCTGGTTTTGCCTGAGTTTGTGTAGATCTGTTAGTGGTTGTAAGGTCCAGGTTTAATAGGATTTCTTAGCTCTATTAAGTGTTGTAGTGTACATGTTTTTTTAGATTTGTAATGTGCAGGTGTTAGCAGATTTGTTAGTTAGTGTAAATATGTAATGTGCAGTAGACATTGAGTAGATTTGAGTACTCTATGAGTGAGCAATTTTACTGTGTTAGGAAGTGTAGACAGTGTATAGTAGTTAGTGTAGACATTGTGCAGTTTTGATCAAGTTGTGTGCTAGAGGACGATCACATAGAGAGTGTGCTATATAAAGACTAGGACCTCAAGTGAAGGGAGGGCATGTGGGACAAGTTCCTGAAGTCCTCCATCATCCTCTTCACACTCACCCTTTGGACTTACTAATTTTAACCTTCTCCCCAACTAGGAAAATACCATTTTTAGGATTCCAAGGCCTGTAAGTAACCGAATTGGGGGCTGTAAAATATGGCACGTCCCTCTAACCAAGACACTTGTTTTGAGCTATCACACACCATATTCCGTGGCTTGGTTAGAAAAAAGGACAAAAAATAACAAAAAAATTTGGGTTGCAAATGCCCAAAAAACTAGGTGAGCGGCTTTCACGGGCACTCACCAATGCTTCTAGAGTGTTGAGGTCACACGCACGTACGCTCTAGTTGTGTGCTGGAGGATGATCACATAGAGAGTGTCTCCGTTTACGTGGGCATTCATTATTCCTCCACCTTAGGCTCTAGGTCCTGAGCGAGAACCCAAGGTAGTACCACTGAGGACCCACATATTGCGTCTAGTGACTCTTTCTTTGACTACGACATCATGGTGTTAGGTTTAATGGCCATGTGGGTGATCGCCCATCACTAACTACTACTAACCCTAAGTGTACAACTATACACTTGTGTGAGCCACTAAGACTAAGTAGAGTGTGTATTGTGCATAAGTGCATAAAATAGAGAAGAAAGAAAGGGGGCACATAGTGCGTGTTGGCTCTCCCCCTCCAACCTGTGTGTGTGGCTATGGTTGAGTGTTCCTCTTCCTCTTCCACTATGCTCCCGGCTCCTCTCCTTCATCTGGTATCAGAGTGATTTCATTCCCAAAATCGCTTCCGTACGTGCGCACTTTCAAGAGTGCAAACATGTTTCCGATTTTGGCATCGGTAAATTCGACATTTTGAGAGTGTTTCCAATAGGCGTCCTGAGGTTTTACCCCCCTTTTGGAGCCATTCGTGCCATCAAAAACCTCCTTCAAGCTATAGTTTAAGAGCTACATTTTCAACTCTCTTTTGGTAGTTTGTGCTACAGAGTTTCCATAGACATTACATGTACCATTGTTATAGTCTCTTCCATCTATGAGAGCCCACGGCTCATTCTGGAGTGTGTAGCCTCTTTTGGAGTGCCCTCATATACACACATAGAGTGGGAGTTTGACGGCATTGTCTTCTTTGACTACAGGTACATATACAAATACAGATACAGGTATAGGTACATGTACAGGTACAGGTACAGGTACATAGAGAGGCTTGGTTAGCTTCCTTTGTGCTTCTCGGCCTCAAATTTGGCTTCGGCTACGGCATCGGCATCAACTCACAGGCTACAGATTTCAGTGCTTGCGATATTCTGGTTCTAGTGGGAGTAGTTTTTAATGCGTACATGCATATGTTGACACTTTTGACAGTGTTCCCCGTAGGGATATTTCTTTGCATGCACATGATTTTGGTGCTTGTTTGAGCATCGTGACATACTTGTACGTCTTTGTGGATACTGCCATTGTACGCTTTTGTGGAGCCATCTTTTGTCTAGTACGCAGTCCCGATCATTTCTGAGACTTGGTCCGGATGATAGCCATTTTTGAAACTTGGCTATACATTTTGATGCATAAACTACATTGTTGAGGGTCGATAGGATGAGGTTTTCATTAAGTTGGGGTATTCTCAAATGTGGAGATACCTTCGATGATACAGGTAGCTGGAGCATCCCTTACGAGGCCTCACCATAGGACATGTATAGAGTGGTATAGGTGCTTTTGACGCCGAGTTGGTAGTCTAACGGTCAGTTTGGCAGTTTATGCAGCTCAGTTGGTCTCTATATAGTGTGCTTTTGAGAGGCATTTCCCTCTTTTATGCTTTACGAGTGACATACTTGGTCATTTTATCTCGTATTTTGGTTGACATAGTCCCAAATACAAAAGAGACTCTGCCAAAATTTTCCCAAAATCTTTTGGTAGTTTGTCACCATGTCTACTAGCAAAGATCGTGACATTTATGACATAAAGAAGTTTGATGGAACTAATTTTCAGCTGTGGAAGAACCAAGTGCATGTTGTGCTTGTCCAAAAGAAGCAAAAGTTGCCTATTGCCTATGCGGCTAGAACTAAAGATATGCACATGACTCAGTTTCAGTGGGAGGAGCTTCATGAGCTATGCATGTCTATGATTAGACTGCATCTTGGTGAGTCGGTGTACTTTTCAGTGCTAGAATGCGAGACTGCTCATGATTTATGGAAAAAATATGCAACACTTACGAAAAGAATGCGGCTAGCAATAAGGTTTTCATGATGCAAAAACTTTTCAACCTTCGTATGAAGGAGTCAGCTAATGTTGCTAGCCATATCAATGATTTTGATTCTCTTTTTGCCAAAGTTCGTGCATAGCGCATGAACATTGATGATGAGATAAAAGCAATCTTTTTTCTTTGTTCGTTGACACCCTCTTGGGATATCCTTTGCACAACTGTTAGTAACTCTGATCCTAATGGTACGCTAAAGTAAGATGATGTTACTAGTGTACTTTTGTCAGAGAAGATGCGTCGGAAGATGATGACTAGCTCACATTATGGCGAACCTCATTATGTGCAAAGGGATGATGAGCAACGTAAGGGCCGTTCTTCGGAATGTGAGTCCAAAAAAGAGAGAAATAGAGATGCATCAAAGGATAGATCAAAGTCTTGTGGTTGCTGCAATGTTCAATGCCATTATTGTGATAAGTTTGGTCACATAAAGAAGGATTGTTATGCTTGGAAGCGTGACAAAGAGAAGGGCAAAGGTAAAGGCAAAGATCATGATGATAAAAAGGATAAACTAAAGAGTTCGGTTAAGATTGAAGAATTGAACATAGTTCAGGATGACAGTGATGCGCAAGACATTAATATGTTGATTGAAAATAATGATGTCTTTTACGATGCACATGAAAATCTATCTTTGCAAAATTCTATGCTAGCTGAACTCCTTGTTAGTGGTGAAGTATTCCATACATGGATTCTTGATTTGGATTCTTCGTTGCATGTCACACCTTATAGGCATTGGTTTGCTACATACGAGGAAACCATTGGCTCTGTTACACTTGGTGACAATTACTCTTGTGATATTGTTGGCGTAGGTGATATTGCCATGGTTATGGCAAATGGGGTGAAGTTTGCCATCCATAATGTGTGTCATGTTCCAGCCTTGACATGCAATTTGATTTTGGTTGGACGTCTTGATGAATTGGGTTACAAAGTCACTTTTCATCAGCAATCTTGGTGTGTTGCAAAGGGTCATCTTATTATAGCCCATGGTTCTATAGTTGGTTCACTTTATCCTCTTAGTGTATTTGATAAAAACAATGTTCTTTCTGTAACCGAGCTGCCAACTGTTGCTTTGTGTCATAGCCGGTTAGAACATATGTCAAAGAAGGGAATGGAGACACTCTCTCATTTGGGCTACTTACCATCTTTTTCATTTTCTGATTTTCTCTTTTGTGAGCATTGTCAATATGGAAAGCAAACACAGACACATCGTACACATTCTTTTGACAAAGAAAGAAAACCCTTAGAGCTGTGCATAGTGATTTATGTGGCCCTATGCCTTCTAAATCCAATGGTGGTGCGTCCTATTATGTTACATTCATTGACGATGCAACATGGCATGTTTGGGTTTACGCCATGAGTTCTAAAGATGAGACCTTTTATTGCTTCAAGAAGTTCTTATCTAGTGTTGAAACTCTGTCTGAACATAATTTGAAAGATTTGTGCTCAGTCAATGGTGGAGAATATGTCTCCAAAGAGTTTATAGATTTCTGTTCAAGTAGGGGATTTAAGCATGAGTTTACAACTCCTTATATCCCTGCACAAAATGGTGTTGCGGAACAAATGAATATAACCATCCAAGAGCGGATTATGTCTATGCTATCACATGCTAATTTATCGCAAGCGTTTTGGGATGAAACATTCTACACAACCATGTACTTGATCAATAGACCACCACATACTTCATTACAGTTTTGTGTACCTTTGGAGTTATGACCAGGACATAAATTGTCATACAAAAAACTCCGTGCATTTGGTTGTGAAGCTTATGCACATGTACGCAAGGAGTTGCGTGCTAAGCTAGATCCTAAGTCTAGGAAATGCATCTTCATCGGCTATGGTATAGATGGTCAATTTGGCTATCATTTATGGGATCCAAAAAGTAGATCAGAGATCCGTAGCAGTGATGTTGTCTTTAATGAGACTAATATGCATAGACAGCCAGTGAAAGAGGTTGAATTCCGGAAAGTGATGTTTTCCAATGTATCACCTCCTGTCCAAACAGCTCCTGAACCCATTACTACATAGGCTAGTACGAGTTCTGATCAGCCACGGAGATCTCAAAGAGTCTCACATCCGCCAGAACGTTTTGTTCTAGGAGTGGATTTTGTTTTGCTGACAGATAGTGGTGAGCCTTCTTGCTACAAAGAGGTTAAGGTTCAATGGGAACATGCTATGAGTTGTCCAGTATTGCAAAGAACAAAACATGGGAACTTGTTCCATTGCCAAAAGGTAGGAAATCATTGCCTTGTAAATGGGTTTACAAGAAGAAGATTGACAATTACAAAGCTTGTTTAGTGGTCGAAGGTTTCAAGCAAGAATATGGTTTCTAGGAAATCTTTTCTCCAGTGGTCAAGATGACCACACTGATCATGTCGCTTGCTTTGGTTGTCACTGAGGATATACAGCTTGATCAAATGGATGTCATTGCAGATTTCTTACATGGTGATCTTGAGGAAGAGATTTATATGCAGCAACCTGAAGGGTTTGTGCTAAAGGGCAAAAAACATTTGGTCTGTAAGCTTCTGAAAAGTCTCTATGGCTTGAAGCAATCATCGAGACAATGGTATGAAAAGTTTGATACCTGTCTCGGTCAGGTGGGTTGTGTAAGCCGAGTGGTGCCCCATAGTGTGTGTGTGTATTATCCCAAGAGTGTGTGTCAGGTGATTATAGAGGTGTTGTGTGTGTTTTCATCCCGTTCACCCACGCGATGGGGGAGCTCTGCCTCCCCCATTTTTTCTTGCGTTTTGAAGGAGCATATTGAGCGATTATATATACACATGATTTGGATAATATTCCAAAATTTGAATCAATTATGTAGTATCTTGTGGATCATATTCGTTAATCCGTTGATGATAATCCAAAAATGGCAAAAAAGGGGGACAGAGCCCCCCCCCCCCCCCTTTATTTTTTCCATTTTTGGATTATCATCAATGGATTCATGAGAATTTCAATTGACATTGCTGCCGTTAGCGTCATACAGAACATCCAACACCACTACTATTGTCAATGGAAAACAACAAATTGTGAGAAAAAGGGGCGGCCGAGCCCGCGGGAGGATGATGGGGGAGCTCTACCCCCCCTTTTTTTTGTGATTTATTGTTTGCCGTTGATAGTAGTAGTGGTAAACAACGGCAATAGAGAGAGAGAGAGAGAGAGAGAGAGAGAGAGAGAGAGAGAGAGAGAGAGAGAGAGAGAGAGAGAGAGAGAGAGAGAGAGAGAGGTTTCGAACTCGAGAAGACAAACTTTTTTTCTGCCAAAGTTGTAAAGTATAAACCATTACTACTGATATTCACATTACAAGCGGTTAAAGTCCGACTGACTATAGCCAAATTATAATTACTATATTAAATTATATAAATTATATACTGCATAATGTAAACGATAAACATTATATAACATACCATATATAATATATTATGTACGATTTGAGTATTTTATAGTATAAGTATAATATGCATGATTAATATTATAACTATATAGTATATAGTATAAGCATAGTAGAACTATAAATACAAGTATAGTATATATTATAAGTACAAGTATTATAAATATATAGTATATAGTATAATTTATAGTATATATACGTATAGTACAACTATATGTATTTAAGAGTATAAGTATAATATGCATAGTATATATTATAACTATATAATATAAGTATAGTATAACTATAAATACAAGTATGCATTATATAAGTACAATATAGCTATATACTATTCATATTGTATGTGTAGTATATAATATAACTATATAATATATATACGTATAACTATAAATTTAACTCCCGGGGCGTCCACTAGAAAATATGTAAGATAGCACGTGCGAACAAAATAAAGGATTTATAATTAGGTACATGTATAGAAAAATGTACTTACATAAAGGGTTTTTTAATTGAGAAAGTGAAAATTTTCATATATAAGGGCTAGTTTTTTTTACAAAAATGCATACATAAGGGATACATATAATACTTGAAAATTACACAGATAAGGGACTATTTAAATATCTCTTTGTTCGCACGTGGTATATGCAAATCTTACATAGTGGACTCCCTAAGCTATAATTATAAGTATAATATAACTATAAGTCTATATATATTATATACATACTATTATATTATATAAGTATATATAAGTATATATTGTTGGGGTAAAGCCCCATGTGGCCGATTCGGCTAGGTGCCCGTCCACTATACTTATTCATTATGTACATAATAGAATAAGGCGGATCACATGTCATAAGTGAGTTTTAGCCCGTACAAACACAAGGTCTCCTCTTCTCCTTCTCTCTTCTCCATTGCTGCACACACTCGAGTACACATGATCTCTCTTGTGCATTTCAACTGGTATCAGAGCTCATGGCGAATGCGGAGAACACGACAACAATGCGGTGGAGATTGCGCAGTGAAGCTGCAAAATTTTCAGCATTGATTTGTAGCACAATTTTGACTGAGTAAAAAGTCAATTTTTAGCTTGATTCCTACACAACTTAACAAAAACGTCGTGGTCTACAACTTCCCAGTTGAAAGTTTTTCCAAATTTAGTGCTGATTTTGTTGTACGTTTGGCAGATTGCCTGAACGTCTAGGGTACACAGTTGCAGATTTTTACAAATCTGTTTTGACCTATAAAAATAGGTCCATTTCCTCTATTTCCAATCATATTTGCGTGGTCTACAACTTTGCAGAAGGAAGTTTTTGCAAATTCTGAATGGTTTAAAAGATATGGGTTGCTGACTGGCTGCAGGATGTTTGGAAAGTTGAAGATTATGTATGCCTATTGTGGTAAATTACTACATTCAAAGAGATCTAATTGAGCTTTGTCATTCTCTTGTTTTGTGCATTGATGTTTTTCTCTCAGTGAAGAGAGTGTGGGTTGAGAGTTTCAACAAATTTATGTGCATAAGTTGAGAACACTTTGTGGATGTATGCATTCTTGTGGACTCTCTCAATTTGAGAGTGGATTCATCAGAGGTTATGTACATTGACTTGTGCGATTGAGCAGATTTCAAGAGTGTGGTGCACGATTTTGAAGTGAGTTTTGTAAGATTTTTTAGCATGATTGTGAGCTGAATTTTCAGCTGATTTGGATACTCATTTGATACACATTTCATATATTCTTGATGCTCGTTTATATTGCCATGTGGATGCACATGATGTGTGCTTTTCGGCGGATAATATTCTTCGTCTTGCAATGGCATATGTGGGCTGATTTTCAGTTGTTTTGAGCATCAATTTGTGCCATATTTTGGTTGGTTTGCATCCAAGTTTATGCTAGTGTATGCCTCGCTTGTAGAGTGCGGTTGATGCACTTTGTGTTTCAGATTACAGGATTGTTTTCCAAGTTTAGGGAGTTGAGACTTTGAGGCAGCTCATGTATGCTTGAGTGAGGATTTTGTGCATGATTTTCTCATGGTTTTGAGCATGTTTATGGCATGTATGGTTATTACAGTTAGATAGCCAAATACTACCTCAACTCTGTCGGATTTTTCTTACGAGTTTATTTGTTTATATGCATGGTTTGCAATCATGTTTTGATTGCATTCAACACTTAGTGGTTGGTTTGCCATAGTATTTTGGCATTGCATTGTGAGAGTGTTTGCTCACTAGATTACGTCACTTGACATATTTGTGGTAATCTCCTTGGAGGGAGATTGTTGATGATAGTTTTATCGATTATCATATAGTGCTCTTGGATTAGAGCGGGTTTTTTTGGCATCATCTGAGCGGTTTTTCTCACTTGTTCGCTACATTGATTACCATATTTCCTGACACTTCTCTTAGACACCTTATGACAACTTTTGTTGTATTTTGACAGTACTTGGTGTATGAGTTAGCTAGGCTTTGGCTATTGTCAGTTGATCAATTTGTGCTTGGACTTGTCACAAGTTATCGCCATGGATTTGGCATGTACATCATTGTCAGGGTTTGTGCTTTTCCATACCAAGTTTGATGGTTCAAACTTTGAGCATTGGAAAGCAGGTATGCATGATTCACTGACTGAGTTGGGCCAAGTGTTTCCACTCAGGGCATGGATGCTAGGCCAGAGTCTATGATTGATGATGACTGGGAGGACTTGGATGAGCTTGCACATTCGATGATCATGTTACACCTTGGTGAGTTTATCTATCACATTGGTTTGGATGCATGCACAGCTAGATAGTTATGGAAAAGATTGTGCAATGCTTTTGGCACAAATGAGTCTAGAGAGATGCCTACAGTCAAAGCACGATCTTGCAGACATAGAGATGTTGTGTGCTGGCATTGTGGTCATACAGGGCATGTACGTAGGCATTGTTTTCGACGGATGAGACAACACATGAGGGATGCTATCACTTTGGATGTCATGGGAGCAAATATAGCGTATGTGGCTACGCATGACGGAGATGTCACCTTTGCTTCCATGTTTACACTTGACTTTCTTATGTCGGTTTTTGATGGCACATTACCTTCACATTGGATATTAGATGTGAATATTAGATTTCATGTCATGCTGAGTCATGAGTGGTTTAGCACATATGCTAGTGGTATGCTTGGATGTGTGTGTCTCGTTGATGGTTCAGTGCATGACATAGTTGGTACAGGAGATGTCAGACTATTGTTGCCGAGTGTTGCATCATACATGTTGCAAGATATACGCTATGTTCCAGGTTTGACACAAAGCTTGATCTCTATGATTCAGCTATGAGACAGTGGATGCCAGGTAGTGCTGGACGAGCACAGTTTTAGATTTCATCATAGACAACTAGTCATAGCGAGAGGTGCTAGTGTTGGCACGATTCATGCAATTCGAGTATGTCATGTGCGAAATGGCACAGTCTTCGTGAGTACGCAACCATGCAGAGAGACGAGGAATGTGTCCTTTGTAGATAGACTGCATGATGCTCTAGTTTATGAGCATGTTGAGCCATTTGTGCAGCAGGGCATGTCATTCATGGATACGATGACGGATATGGATGGCTTGAGTGCTGAGGATTCAGCCGTGATTCAGTCATTCATGGATATGCTTAGACTAAAGGCTGATGTGTGTGAATTAGAGCTAGGCATTGCTCTTGCCACATAGGGTTCATAATAGACAGATGCTTTTGGTGTGCATGTGACATGCAATGGACACAAGGATGGATTCCAAGGATCAAAGTTCGGGTGTCAAGTTGATTGCCATGAGTGAAATTATGAGCCATATTTGACTGAGATGGTTAGATTGGCAGAGATTTCTAGGGTTGCATCAGCACTCGGGGTTGCATCAGCACTCGAGAGTCTCATGTACGAGATACTGATATCCACACCCAAGATTGTATTTGCAGTAGGTGCATTTGCAGTGGGAGTAGTCGGTCATGCAGTGACTAACGTTGGCCTTGAGCATAGGGGCACTTTGCAGCATATGGTGAGATACCTGGAGGATGTGTCCGGCGTTGGTGAGGAGTATGGTATTGATCTCTCTATACTTTTTCTATGATTAGATCTAGATGCACAAAAATTCAGTGAGCCAATGGGCATTGGATGAGGTCACACTTGTGATGGCGTTGTATAGGTTTTGTACGATTTTCTTTTCTCTCTCACGACCACATTGGTCTTTACATGGGAGGTTGTTGGGGTAAAGCTCCATGTGACCGGTTAGGCCAGGTGCCCATCCACTATATTTGTTCATTATGTACATAATAGAATAAAGGGGCTCACATGTAGTGAGTGACCCCTGCAAACACAAGGTCTCCTCTTCTCCTTCTCTCTTCTCCATTGTTGCACACACTCACACACACTCTCGCTTGCGCACTTCGTATATTATAATTATAAGTATAAGTATAACTCTATATATATTATATACTACATACTCTATATTATATACATATTATCATATTATATAAGTATATAATATGACTATATACCATATATACATATAAATATAATTATGACTATAATTATAAGTATAACATGCATAGTATATATTATAGCTATATAATATAAGTATAGTATAACTATAACAAAAAATATATATTATACCAATATACTATAATTATATACTAAACGTACAGTATGTATAATATATAATATAGCTATATAATATTAGTAAAGTATAACTATATAGTATATATATGTATAGTATACTATATAATATAAGTATATACTATATGAATATATAATATAATATAATATATATATATATATATATTGTAATATAACTCTATACACTATATATTATAAGTATATAATATATATTATAGTATAACTATATAGTACATAACTATAACTATGAGTACATGATATATAAGTATAGTATGTGTAGTATATAATATAAGTATAGTATATATAGTATACCAATTGTATAATTATAGTATGTATAGTATATAATACAATATAAAACTATACTCTATACTCTCTCTGTATACTATACTTATATTATATTATATAATATTCATACTATATCTATATTATATTATATACTATACATACTATACTTATATATTATGTACTCATAGTTATAGTTATATTATAATATATATTATATACTTATACTATATGTATATAGTGAATAGATTTATATTACTATATATATATATATACATATTTATATATACATATATATTTATTTATTTGTGTTATATACCATGTTCATTTTTTTATATGCACATATTTTGGGAGATTTTGAAAGCTCGGTAAGTTAACAAATGGATTTGACAAAATGTTGATCTGAATGTATGTTAATGATTATGAATGTACATATCTTTAACAGTAAATATTTCAAATCTATTTAGAACAATTTTCAATAAATACATTAACTTTTTGCAGCTGCATGCTTTTACACTTTCTTTGTGCCTTATACACATTCTCTGCCTTCTCTTTTTGTCATTTTCTTTCCCTCAAGTATTCTTCCTCCCTGTCTGTCTCAAACATGACAGATACAACTATGCTTTGATAGGCGATTAATGGTGCTCATGTGGATTACAGAGTCTCATTACAAAATGAAATCTTATACTTAGTGAGTATTATCTTCAAAGTCTATTGCCTCCTTCTATTAAGTTTGAAGGCTTGCAAGCAGTCGTTTAGATCGGGAGATTTGTGTCTAGATCAATGGGTTTCCAAGATGGGATCATGAAGATCAAAAGAATTACTTTATTGACCATACTTTGTTCACAGCTTACCAATTCTACATTTGGATGACAATGTTTATGTGGTTGACAGTTTAGAAGCAAGTGAAGAAGTCGACGATGATTCTATGTATGTAACAAAAGTTCTACTCGATCACATTTGAATGTTGATATTGATATGTAGTTTTTTTGAAGACAGTGGAATTATCCAGGTCACCAGAACCCTTTCTAGACACACAAGATTGGGTTGAGTAAACAAGGCAGGTGTATTCAAAGGATACATCCATCATTTCATGGATGAAAGACAAAGGTAAATCGTGCAGGCTGCCCAAACTTTATAGACTTTTGGACCTCCCAAAAAGGTTGATGGGCTCCCAAAGTTTTATAATGGCAATGTTTGTTTCAAGCTTTCCTCCAATTCACCACAATAAAAGGATGCTCGGTATGGAGCAGAAGTACGACGATCACCTTTGGTCTCGTCCAGCATCGACCAACATGTTGGTATCATCCAACATTGACTAACATGTTGGTCTCGTCCAGCATCAACCAACATGGCAATAGATTGCACTGTGCATTTGAGTTATTGTCCTAGAAGTCTTCAATGTTGTAGAGTGACATGCCCTTTTTACCTTGGTGAAAGGAGATACAATGATGTCTTCTTTCATGGACATCTAGATAGACAAATCAGCATGGGCTATCCTGCTAGTGAAGGTAAATCTAAAATAACCTGTCACTATTACAAAAAATCGTCACTTGTTCAAATATTTGCAAGTGTATGATCTATTATGTGATGCGAAAGGAAACAACAATAACACGTTTGGCGATCCATCTGAGAGTGCATGACCACAATGTTCAGCCAGGTACTAGAAGGGCAACTCTTAAAAAGGTGTGCAATCTTGTTAAGACTTTTTTAAAGATTGATAAGGGGGATCCTAAAAAAGTAGAGATGTTAGTTGCTAGTCAAATGCTATTCCAATCTTTGACTAAAGGAGATGATTTAGAAGCCACTGATGTAGAGCTTAGCCATTTTCTTGAGTAAATGATGCCACTTGTTCAGAATAGTGGACTTAAAAGTATTGTATCAAACGAGAAAGCTAAACAGGGTTAGGTTTTTGGTGATGGATATGACAATATACTATTGCTACAAAAACGGTGTGTTTTTCCATTCTTTCATGGAAGTCGTTTTCTAGGCCAGGGTGGACCTAACGATAAATGTTACATATTCAAAATGTTCACAAAAGGAACCTGTGCGCGTATGTCGCACGTGTCAATGCAAGGAACTTGCCGATACACCTTGTGCGAGCCACAAATGGCTCCAAGCACACAACAAGCCTAAACTAGTAATCTCAAAGAAGGTGATGGCGTGTCACTCACCGCTCTACGCTTGCTTCGTGGAGGATTCCTCGCCGCGAAGAAGAAGGAGCCGCCACTTTGCCGTGCTCAACCGCTTTGCCGCCGCCGTGCCGTCGTCGCAATGCTCGATCACACACACACACACACACACTCTCTCTCTCTCACGCATACACACACACACACACACACACAAGGAGATGAAGAAGAAGAAGATGGAGATGGAGCAAGAGCACTCTTCTATTGCACAAATGAGACAATGAGTGAATTTTAGGTTTAGTTGACTTTTATATGAGCTCGCCCCATTCACACTTGGGAGCCCATGCTTAGCCAACTAATCCCTTGAATGTTCCAATTAGAGTGCGCCTCTCATCGGCGATCACTCTTACCCTTTTCCTATTGGACCGACAAGCCCGGTACCTGACTCCACCAAATAAATAATACAATGTCCGCCGTAGGTTACAACGTCGATCGTAGGTGATAGGGTGTCCATGAGCCGTGAGGGTTAACATGCCCCCCTTCCTGATGTAGATTCCGTCCTCGGAAGCTATTGAGTTGAAGCTCTTTCCTCGAGGTGGAAGAGCATTTGAGATGAATGTCCTTAGCCTTCATCAGTCACTGCAAAATCAAACAACATTGGCACAGTAATTGCATTCTCATAAGCGATGAAAAAGCATATGCAGTTTTAGGCAGACAAATTGATTGGTAACAGAATTTTAAACAATTTGTCAGCAATAAACATTAAATTGCAATATAATCAAATGCATAAACAGATGTAAAAGTAAAAAATTAAACATGTATGGGGTCGCTAATTTAATGGTCGAAAGGCACTAGAGATCGACTATTAATACCATGGGTAAGCTTCTTAATTTTCTCTGGTCAATTAAGTTGTTTAATCGCGAGAGCCAAGTATTTCATGTTCGAGGGCTGACTAGAGGCTATACCTAGAAGACCTTGTAGTTAAGCTATGATAAAAGGAATTTCTCATGAAATCATCGCCTGAGTGATTACCTTTTCTTTGACCCCCCAAAGTCTTTTCAGAGTGATTCAATTTTGATGTGTGTGCTTATTTTGTATGCCTTGGGTTTTTTGCTTTTCAAGGAAAAGCACCCACACCGGGAACCTCTAGGGCTCTATTACCATAGGCGATACATGTGAGTGAAGTACCCAATCAAGCCGAGATTTCTCTTTCAGCTTAAGATTTTACAATGTGGCACTTTGATTTTTTGTTTGTTCATCATTTTAATTTTGTAACTTTGGGGGGTCATATAACATTGTTACCCTCCCCACGCTCATCACATTAGTAAACTCCCTTTATAATACTTAAGCTAAAGGTCAATAGGGTCAAGCCCACTAGAAAGCCCTAGTACATTTCACACAATGCTGCCTAAATCGGATTAAGAACCTAAGTAACCATTGATAATTAGGAAGGCATTCCCCATGGTATTAAGAGAAGATATGTAACACCTAACTTGGTCAAACTAGCTTAGTCGGACTACTTGATGTTTAAATCTAGACAAGTGATTATGACAAAAAATTACATTGAATTTAATGTTTGATACTAAGCAAATGCGTTGAATATTATGCTACCAATCACAATTAAAGCAGACAAACATAAATGCAAAAAAGATAAGGGGCAATGCTAATGGACAAGAAACACCTCTTTGTGTTGATGATTACGCTTGATTTGAAAAGTGGATGAGAGAAAGATTCCATGAAGGTCCAAATTCTAACCACAGCAACACGTTCCTGTACATACAAGGAAACACAAAGAATACCTCTAGGTGGCACATCAGTGGGAAAAAGAAACTTTGCTAATCACTCAACTCTAAAACAGAAACACTTATATCGTACTAATTCTACCTACCCTCCATCACTCGAGTGATGAGGATCAAAGGTGTTTGATTTCTGTTTCAGTGTACCGGATGTGAATGTGTAGGTCTGGTTAATGTTTTGAGTTTTATTGTGCGTACTTGTTTGCTAATTGCTCTTGCTCTTTATTATTTTTGTTTTTTGTGAGTATAAGGCTATATGTATACATTCCCTAAGATTGGTGATTGAGAGGTCAGGGAAACAAGGGTAAGAGGGAAATAATTCAATAGGCTGACGTGAATGAAGACTTCCCCCCTTCCTTGGGTAGATCATACCGTTTGAAATGATGTCGTCACCCTTTGAAACCAGTTGTTCCAAGTTGTTATAGGTGAAGGCTTTAACCAATAGCTTTTGACCACTCTATGCGTTTCATCTAGTTGCAAGAATGGTAAGGTACTCTCCCATGATTTTATTTGCAACATCATTGTAGGTGGTGAATTTACAACGGGAGGTGTAAACTCTTTCTTACTTGTATGGATATGTACAATGGTAGGTGAAGGTTGTGTCGAAGCTTCTATTTCCGTATAGGAACTACATGAAGAGCAAGAAGCTTCACTTGCTTTCCCTATTCCTGAGCTAGGTGGAACAAATCGTTCCTTCTTTGGTACCCAAACTAGCTCTGGAGCAGGTGTGTCGCATTCCGTGATTTTTTCCTTTCCACAATCTTCAATTTGTTTTGGAGCCATAGGATTGAGCTCACATGGGCCCGGTGACAAGTAAGAGCACAATTTACGTTTTGGCACCTAGATTTGATCATTTCCTTCATAGTAGCCTTGGGCTTCCAATAGTTTTTTAGGAATCCAACGCAACATTTCTTTACATTTCTTGGGGTGAATGGTATGTTTCTTACAAGGCTTCTGTTTTTAAGTACTAGCCATGATTGCTAAAGAAGCTTTAGGGATCCACTTGTATGTTTTCTTTGCTATATGAGGATGAGTCTTGTCAGAAGCTATATACATTGCTTGTAGCATATTTAAGGGTACGAGTGGTGGCATTTCATCCCTCTCAGGTGTTACCCACGTCGTCCCCCTATTTCCCCAAGTGTCTATGGTTGCTTCTAGGTGGACCCAATCCACATTGTCTGACTCAGTCATTCCAGGTAGTACATCCATATAAGGAGAATCTTCCCCAACATTAGTGTCCGCTTTACACGTGTAACAATACTGCAATGGTGCCGAGTAAACTGTGGTGTCAGATCTATGATCAATTATAAACCTGTTTCCTAGAGGATGTGCTCGACCCGTCACAAGATCCACTCGAATGACATAATCTTGGACCTGCAGGTAGACATGGTTTTGGACCAGTCATGCACCATTTTTGCTTCCCTCATGAAAGGACATCCTAAGATCATCTCCGATGCCATAGTGTGTTTGGAGAAATAAAGGTAATCCTTATTTTATGTCCAAAGACCTTGATCTTGAGATCTTCTAGCATCCCTATAGGTTTAACAATAAACCCATTGGCCATATTCACTACTATGGTTGTGGTCGCAAGGTGAGGTCTTCCCATAGTTTCCCAGCAATTTTTAGTCACAATGCTAACCCCAGCGCCACCATCAAGGATTCCCTTCACAGTTAATCCCTTAGTAGTGATTGGTATATTCGCATTGGATTCATCACCCTCAAAGTATTGTCCCAACTTGTTAACAGGTATTTCTATAACAAGGTTCTCATCTAGGTTGGGTTGTGGATCCAAGTGTTCCTCCTCTATTGGCATCTCCCCAGCTCCATCCATTGTGCAAATTGTGGTAGCCCAAACTTTAGTTCTCCATTGAGGAAGGCTCAAAGAGCTAAGACTAGCTCAGGGTCTTTATATAGTTTGGACATGATGGTGGTTCTAACTTCTGAAGACATGAAATCCATCAATTAGGCAATGTTTAACGGCACCTTTTTGGACTTCAGTCCCTTGACGTGGGGAAGATGGATCTCCATTTCTTCGATAGGATCAGGTAGTCCCTTTGTAAACATTCTTTCCATAAAGAAGTGAGTACGCACACTTTCCCATGACTTTAAGTCACTTTCTTTTTGGATGACACTAGGTATGTCCAAGGGTCTATGGACTTGGTGAGGTTGTTGTTGCGTAGGGAACACGGTGTCTGTAATCTGGATCTTCCTAGGTGTTGGTTCTAGATCCCTTTGGGTATCTTCTACCAAACTCCTTAAATGCTACTTGATATATAGGTTTGACTTGTCCCCAATAGTCCACCATGTAGTATTGTGGACTTTCTTCAAGCACATCTATCCCATAGGCAATATTAGAATCTATATCTTCCTCACAGCCTTCCAAACAAGCAATAGATGACTCACAACCCAGTTGATTCACAGAAGTGATTCTCGGATGTGGTGGTTGCGGTCCTAGAACTGGAGGTGGTAAAGGTGTTGTTTGAACAACATTCTGGGCCCTAGGGACCATGTGTTGTGATGTTTGTTCAAGAGGTGGGGCCGGCATCAATGCAAGCACTCGAGGTGTGTCTGTCCATGCTAAGGTTGTTCTATTGGCCATCACGCACTTAAATACTATGCAATCCTTAGCTTGATGACCATACCTTCCACATGCATTGTAGTTCCCATTGAATTTTACTCTAAAAGTAGGGCATTCACTGGTACTATGCGGTCCATAGCATACTGAGCACCATTGTTGCTCCCTTCTTGGATACATATGATTGTTTTGTGGAGAACGATTGTCTCTAAGACTCTCTTGAATAGCCTTGGTGAGATCTGCTAAAGTCATCTTAGATATCTTTGGCTCCTTCACAATAGGCTTTAGGGTCATTGGGTGATGCCCTGATGCTTGCGAGCTAATACATTTAGACTCAACAGACACTCTTTCTCCTTGAATCATTAAATTATCCTCGAATTGGATCGCATTGGTAGTGACTGCTTCCCAAGTGGTGATACCTCTAATGACTACGCCATTGTAGATATCCTCATGTCGTAATCCCCTAATGAATCTATCAAGCAATTGGTTATTGTTGAAGCGCTCATTTGGATTACAACGAGAATTCAAATGTTTCAAGCGACTTATAAAGTCTCTCACCGACTCTCCTTCTTCTCGTTGGGCTTTCTAGAGCTGAGAGGCTACACCCCAAAGTACTCCATCTTGTATGTATTCTTTTAAGAACAGTCTCCTAAGAGTAGGGTAAATCGTTTTTTCTTCCACCCTTAGGGTTCTATACCCATCCCCAGCCTTCCCACTTAAGGTTAGGCCTAAAGCATTTCTCTTATGTAGGTCATTGTGTTCTCCTAGAGAATCGCATATTTGTTCGAACACTTCAATATGATTTCTCACATCCCCGTCTCCACTAAATTTTTGTGTGAGCTTGGCTATTTGTGCTGACTTACTTCTAGGCTCTCTATCAGGCGCGTAACGCATATTCTCAGCAATAGATCGACCGATAGCTTGAGCAAATGTTGCCAAGTCACCTAAATGAGCAGGCACCATGGGTGAAGGCGCTCGAGAGACTACATGTGGAGTAGGTATTGGCATTGGTCTTGGTGCATAGGAAGACCTTGAGTTCCACGTTGGGTACGATGTTGTGCCATGTGGTGGTCCATAGTTTATATGGGTGGCCCTAGGCATAGCAGACGTCGGATGTGACATTCTAATGCTAGCCGGTATAGTCCCATGGAAATAAGAACTTGTGTATTGTGGTTGTGGAGCATAGGTAGTTGAAACAATGGGAGGGGTAGGGACTACATGAGTGTGATGACCCATAGGTGCATGCGATTGGTACACACTTGTAGGTACTGTTGCAGGCATTGAGCTACCATGTAGTGGTGCTTTACTAACAAATGAGGTCCATGGTGTGTTTCTCGGCATGCCAATCATTGGGGTAGGCATGGTAGCCGTGGTGTCATCAAGGGAAAGATGAGCTAGACTTGGAAAGGTGAAGCTATCACTTGTGGGCTCAGATTGCACTGAGACCCCTGGAGAAACAACATATGGGGGATCCATCGGACTTACCGAGGGAGTCTCCTTTTGCGATAAGTTCGGTTGTTTAGCCTTCCCTGTATCCAAGAATCTCATGAGACCCGTTGAAGGCATGTTGATCCCCTTGTTCTGTCTCTCTAACTCAATGACCCTATGGATGACCTCACAAACTCTTTGTTGTTGATCCTCTACACTAGTAGCACCCATTGTGGATTGTAGGACATCTAACCAACCCACATGATAGGTGTGACCTGTGTATAGGTCGATCAGAGTCTCTGTTTGTAATTCGTACTCCCAGTTCTCATTTAAGAACACTCCATCTAGGATTGAGGTGCTAGGGGTGTCCTTTGAGGTAGATGCAATGTTGCTTTCTAGGGGTTGGCCCTTAGCGGTTGCTAAATCAGGAGCCCTTGATTGCTCTTTTAGCAAGGATATTGACATAGGAGCTTTCACTTTTAACTCTCTTCGTTGCTCCGCCTTGCGTAAGCTCTTGACTTCCTTTTCCCTCGCTGCAAGGATATATCGCTCAACCTCTTGCACTTCGGCAAGGCTTCTACCATCGGGTAATATGATTTCGGAGGGAAATAACTCTGAAGAGTCAAGAGGTGCAGTGAATGAAGTATTCACGTGCACATTCTCTAACGGTATAGGGTCTACGTTTGTCACGAATGGAGAATTTACTTCCCCACCCCCCTCATTGTACATCATTAGCTCCATGTACGGAGCGAGTGGCTCTACTAAAGGTTTCCTTCAGGTGGCTAAGCACACTCGGCCCGGACCGAGGGCCCATGGCGTGCATGTCTTGGCTCGAGCTATCGGGATTAGGCATTGGGAAACCCTCCATGACGTTGTAGTCAGAGGAAGAGTCACTAGCCGCTATGTTCGGGTCTTGGTTTGTACTACCTTGGGTCCCCGCCGAGGGTCCAAAACCTAAAGTAGGTGGATATTGAGAACCCGCGTAAGTCGAAATTCTCTCTAGTTGCTCCGTCTCTAGCACAAGACCAGAGCACAGATGCATGTGCCTTTGGCACCCTACAAACATCGGCGAATAACCTCAAAGGTTCACCGCTTACCTTTTTTAAGCGTCCATTTTCACTCGTGTTTTTTACGTTTTTAATAATTTTTAATGTTTGATTGTTTTGATTAAAGTGTGTGATAGCTTGAAATGAGCGTATCACTTAGAGGGTCGCTGTGTGATTTACAGCACAATTTTCGGGCATTTGAAGTTTCGTTGGTCCTCAAAAAATCGATTTTTAGCTATGTGTGAAGCTAAAATTCGTTTTTTTAAAAGGCGACTGAGGCCTAGGCCTGAGCATGAGCTTGGGCTTGGGTCTGGGAGATATTCCCAATCTTGGTCCTAGCTTTTAAAAAAAAAATAATAAAAAATTTTATTTTTTTATTTTAAGGATAAGGTCGTCGCGGCCTGCATGAGAGCACACACACACTCTATCTCCCTACTTCTAACTAATACACCTACTGTTACACACTAACACACTCTATTAACTCTCACAGCTCTACTTCCTACTTACTGTACACAGAAAACTAACAACCTTAGTACACAGAGAATAAACACAGTACCTTTGAAAACTCCATTAACAAAGAAAACTAACAACCTTAATACACAGAGAATAAACACAGTACCTTTGAAAAATCCATTAACAAAAAAAACACACAGTATAACACCGAATCCCTCTTCTCAACACACACACCCTCCTTCCTTACCTTTCCTACAATAGAAATTGCACCACGGAGAAGCACAGAGTGCTACTCGAGCTTAATGTATGGCAATCCCCGGCTACGACGCCAAAAATGTGCGCGTATGTTGCACGTGTCAATGCAAGGAACTTGCCGATACACCATGTGCGAGCCACAAATGGCTCCAAGCACACAACAAGCCTAAACTAGTAAGTTCAAAGAAGGCGATGGTGTGTCACTCACCGCTCTACGCTTGCTTCGTGGAGGATTCCTCGCCGTGAAGAAGAAGGAGCCGCCGCTTCGCCGCGCTCAACCGCTTTGTCGCCGCCGTGCCGTTGTTGCAATGCTCGTTCACACACACACACACACGCTCTCTCTCTCTCTCTCTCTCTCTGTCTCTCACGCGCACACACACACACACACACACAAGGAGATGAAGAAGAAGAAGATGGAGATGGAGCAAGAGCACTCTTCTATTGCACAAATGAGAGAATGAGTGAATTTTAGGTTTAGTTGACTTTTATATGAGCTCGCCCCATTCACACTTGGACGCCCAAGCTTAGCCAACTAATCCCTTGAATGTTCCAGTTAGAGTGCACCTCTCATCGGCGATCACTCTTACCCTTTTTCTATTGGACCGACAAGCCCGGTACCTGACTCTACCAAATAAATAATACAATGTCCGCCATAGGTTATAACGTCCGTTGTAGGTGATAGGGTGTCCGTGAGCAGTGAGGGTTAACAGAACCTACTTCTAGAGTTGAACTAGTCAATCGAATGAGGCAAGGAGGGACATGAGATTTGAGTAGTGCTTGGGTGCACTTTGAGCATACTCATCGGATTGAAGGATCGGCAATTATGTCTGTGGTCGTGGGTAAGTGAATTTAAAAAGATATGTTAGATTGCATATTTTGACATAAGACACCTTTTATTACTTATTTGTTCTATGTGTACAACATGCGAGCATTGCAAGTGATTGCAATATCTGAATGTAAAGAAGAACCCGAAGAAATACGATCTTGTTTTGGAGAAATTTAAACACGGTTATGAAGAGGTGTGGGCATGAACCGGCAGACTTTGCTTGATTTATGTCTAATTAAGCCGGGGCTGATAGATTGGCAATATGAGTTGTATACATTGGAGGATGGCATAATGTAATGGAGGGGAGGGAGCGCTCCTGTCTTTTCCATTGGGAGTAGAGTCTACACAAACACACTAAAAAATATGTCGCTACAAATAAACAAATGCATTACATCGAAATGTGTGAAGCATGCCGCTTAGAAAAGACTACAAATGAGGCCTCCCTTCTAGCTTCCACAATACGAGAATGGTGGGTGAAAAAATACTAAGGTTCCAAAATTCAAAGGTTGTGTCCAAAGGGTTAAAGCTTAGGGGGAATTGGATGCTTTGTGTGCTCTCCAAAGTCAACACATACCCCTACATGGGAGGGGGCGATCCATTCTTCTAGGGGATGAGAGAGAAAGCCACACACACACACACAAGCCCCCTTTACACAAAGGGAATTAGGGACACATGTCAGCTCCCTAGGCGAGATGCCCACAAGGTGTGCCCAATTTCTATTGGATGACCCTTGAAGTGGACCAATGAGAATTAAGCTACAGTAAATCTAGTTTAATTAATTTAAAAACATTTAATAAAAGAAACCAATGAGAATTAAGTCTCCTAGAAGACTATTGGGTAGTCTCCCAAGGGGTCCAATGAGCATTCAGGAGCCCTATGGCTTGCCTGATTCCTATTGGCCAGGAGGCAAAGGGGTCCAATGAGAGTTTAGTTTAATTATTTAATTACCTAAAGCTTTCACAAAAGGGGAAAGGGGGACACATGTCAAAAGGCTATCACTTATGCTGCTTAATTGTGATTGTCTTGACTTGGGGAGGGCCAATGAGGCTGGAGCAAGAGAAAATAGCAAGGGGGCTCGCCAAAGAGAGAGAGGGGGCTGATTTTTGCAAGGCATTATAACACACACACTCACACAATCTCATGTGTGAAGAAAGAGAAGACTATCTCTTCCCAAGCTTTAATGGAGAACTCATCACCTACTCCAAGCTTGTGAGATAGAAGCCTACATCAACACTCTCTTGGCTTGTGGATGCAAATCCAACCAAGAGCCAAGATTCAATGCATGCTCATCTCCTCTACCAAGCTAATTACTAAGCTAAGCTATGCTAATATGAGTGATTATGTGAGGAGATGTACATCTTTCTCGTAAGATACTCCTTCTTCCTCTCAATCTACTCTCATACCCTGCTAGCTCTCACCATCTTGGAAGGTGTGTGAGGTCTTGGGTATGAGAACGGGGATAATTCAAGTTGTGTTTGCTAAGTGTTTTTTCTTAGTGCATGAAGCTTTCATCTTCATTGCACTAGCTAGTCTTGAAGGAACACAAAGAATTGTATTGTACAATGTCTCCCTTGATGGGAGAAACCATAATACAAAGCCTTTTGGAGGGGGGACCGGCTCCATGTAAATCCGGTCCTCAACTGTTGTCATTAGCTTAATTTCTCTATCTTTTGAATGTATTGTCGATGCTATCTAACTAGGTGTTATTCTTTTTGTTGCTCTCTCCACCCAAGCACTCTTGTAATTCTCATTAGGAATCTATTCGAATGAAATGCCCACTTAGATGTTCATGCTAATTTCCGCTACACATAAGTTATTAGGCCATTAAATGTTACATTGGTATCAAAGCTCAAGGTTTCTCTTTTCTTGCTCAAGAAGGGAGGTCCTCAAGCTAGCTACAAATGGTTGGTATTATTAATTGCGTGTGAGTAAGTAGAATAGGGATTTTTCAGCCTTGCAGTGCGCCTGCCTTTGTGCAGTTAACGGGGCATCACCGTCGAGAGCTACGGTCTTAATAGTGGAGTCCTAGGAGGCTTGCCTACGGCTTAACCACTATTGATATATTAGAAGCTTGACAGGAGCCTGTGCTATTTTGGTGTTGAAAGACCCTCTCTTCTATTCCTTGCAATTAATGGTATTCGAGCCGCGGGTACGGTAGCTTGAGTGCTTTTTCTAAAGGGGTAAAGAGGAGTAGCAACTAGGGCTTGAAGTGCCAAAGTACACCTAAAAAGTTTACACCTAAAAGTTGTTAGAATGGCTGACAATAGTAAAGAGAGTGAAATTAATGTTGATAATTTTGATTTTTCTCATGAGCAAGCTACTAATGATGCTTCAATGCTTGTTAACTATCTTGTTTCTAGGCTTCAATAAGCCATGGGCAATCCATCTCTCCAAAGTGAAGTGCAACGGCAGCTCCGTGCTCATGGGATTCTTCAAGCTAATCACCATGATGAGAGAACACCTAGGAAGCCTCCTTGTGAGACTACCAAAAGAGGTCTCTCTCCGATTCGGGAAGAAGAAGAGAATCCATATGAAGGGCTCAAGAATTTACTTCTTGATGATGCATCTCCTTCCCAAAGGAGAACTCAAGAGCCTCCACCGAAGGAACGAGAAAGAAGTGAGTCTCCCGCCACCTCGGCGGAGATGGCTCCACGAAGACGGCGGGCTAAACGCTCTCCATCACCACCAAAGTGGAGAAGACCATCGTATTCTTCTCCTCACCACAATTCAAAGAGGGATGATAAAAAGCAAGAGAAGAAAAAGGCGAGAAAGAGGACACCCTCTTCTCCATCTTCTTCATCCTCTTCCTCTTATGAAAGTGATGGTGAAGACGACAAAGATCAAGACAAGAAAAAGGCGAGAAAGAGGTCACCCTTTTCTCCACCTTCTTCAAATTCTTCACCTTCTGAAGAAAGTGATGGTGCAACCTTTGAACCATCAAAAAGAAGAGGCCATAGGAAATCCTATGCCGCATGGAAGAGGTTGTCCAAGCTGAAGAAATTCAAAGAGGGAGGGAAGATCATCTCTTTCCTTATCTATGATGGCACCTTTGGTGCTACGGACAAAGTCTTGGCCTTTATCCAGCAATTTGATGCGATGTTTGGAGATGAGGGCTTCACGAAGTCCTCTAAGCTACGCCATGTAGCTATGCACTTTCAAAAGTCCGCCAGGCAATGGTGGTCTAGCCTACGAGCCAACGATGAAGCTCCACGAACATGGAAGGCTTTAATAGATTCCATTATGAAGTAGTTTTTGGCCACCGATTCCAAAGACAAAGTACTCACCGAATGGCGAAGCTTAAAGCTCTCTCCCAATGAATCGATCCACAAATATGTAGACAAGTTTTGGGACTTACAACTCAAAGCCACTGTCTTCAAAAAGTTGGATTTTGGAGAGCAAAAGCAACAGTTTTGTGCGGGCTTAACCGAAGAAATGGCGGAGTATGTCAACTCCCAAAGGCCATGTACCATATCGGCGGTAATACACCATACTATGGTGGCCTCTCGAATCAATTTCCAAACGGGGGCTAAAAGAAAAAATAAGCCCCCGGAAAACAAGGGTTTCAGCGAGCCTAAGGGGAAGGACAATGTCCAAAAGTCTCATAAGGGAAACTCCAACAAAGCTAAAGAGAAGGGAGTTTACAAAGGTAATAACAAACTCTCTCCTGAAGAGCTTGAGCGTTATCGCAAGGATAACCGGTGTTTCAAGTGCGGCGAACAAGGGCATGCGTACCGCGCTTGTCCCCAAAAGAACAACCGCCAAGATCCTGGTAGAGCTTCCTTGGTTGAAATCCAAGAGGAGGAGACACACCAAACAACTCACAAAGGATCTCCTCTATGCCATGCTTGGGGAAAGGTAAGAGAACATGATGCTTTTATTCTCTTTGACCTTGATTCTACTCACAATTTTATATATATAGAGTTGGCCACCAAGCTAGGCATACAATCCTACGAGATGGGAGATGTCCTACCCGCAGACAGTGCCTTCAAGGGGCAAGAAGCTTCAGTCACTCCCTTAATCGGGAAATTGAGGCTTCATGTCCAAGGCTATGTGGACAAAGAGGACTTCTTTATCTCTCCTCTCAAGCATGAGGATGTAATCCTCGGGGCACCATGGTTTGACCGCCTGGCTGCCGATGTTAAATTTCCTGAAAGGAGAATCTCCTTTAAGTTCAGGGAAAAAGACATGTATATAGATGCTAAGGAAAGGGGTAACACCATCCCCATTGTACATACACCAGCTTTCAACAAGTCAATAAAGAGTTCTATTTCCGTGTACATGATTTTTGTTAAAAATTCTCAAAATGAACCTAATGCTTTAGCAAAAGAAAATAAAAGCAACCAAAAGGAATTAGAGTTATCCAATTTTCTCAAGGGGTTTAAAGATGTTTTTATTGACTACATCCCTTGTGAGCTACCTCCTAAACGAGGTAATGATGACCATGCAATTGAACTTCTTCCAGGAAGTTCACCGCCTAACAAACCTCCTTATAGAGTTTCTCAAGCTCAACAAGAGGAGATTATGCGGCAAGTGCATGAGTTAGTTGAGAAGGGTATGGTTAGGTCAAGATCATCTCCATTTTGCTCACCTATGCTATTAGTGCAAAAGAAACACGGCACATATCGTATGTGTGTCGACTATAGAGCACTAAATAGGATCACTATCAAGAATAGGTTTCCCGTTCCATGGGTAGAAGACCTATTTGATAAGCTACAAGGATCGACCTACTTCAGTAGGATTGACCTAAAAAGTGGCTATAATCAAATAAGGATAGTTGATCAAGACATTGTAAAGACCGCATTTCGTACTACATTTGGTCTTTATGAATACATTGTCATGCCTTTTGGCTTGACCAATGCACCAGCCACATTCAACCGCTTGATGGAGAAGCTGTTTAGGCGTCATCGAACCTTCACTGGAGTGTTCTTTGATGATATTATCATCTACTCTAATTCATTGGAGAAACACAAGCAACACCTCCAGGTAATATTTCAAGTTTTAAGAGAGAATAAACTTTATGTTAATCAAAAGAAAAGTGAATTTTTCTTGCAAGAGATTCAGTATTTAGGTCACATTATCTCTCAAGATGCCATCCAAATGGATCCATCCAAGTTAGAGGTAATAAAAGGATGGCCTAAACCAAGGAATCTTCATGAACTAAGAAGCTTTATAGGTATGTGTGCATACTATAGACGCTTCATAGAAAAGTTCTCACAAATTGCGGGACCATTACATGACCTAACAAAGAAAAGCGTTAGGTATACATGGTCTACTAAGGAGAACAATGCTTTCGAAAAGCTTATCTCTCAACCTGTGCTTACACTACCGGATCTCTCAAAACCATTTGAGGTCCAATGTGATGCTTGTGGTGATTGCCTTGGAGCTGTTTTGCTCCAAGAAGGGCATGCCATAGGCTATGAGAGTCGAAGGCTCGACCCTGTTGAGCAAGCTCTAGGCATATACGAAAAGGAACTCCTTGCAATTCTACATGCCTTAGACTCATGGAAGCACTATTTATTGGGGACTCCTTTCATTCTGCGAACGGATCACCAAAGTCTTAAGTACGTCATGACGCAGACCAAGCTCTCTGACAAACAAATGAGGTGGGAAAATTTCCTTTCACAATTTCATTTTCATATTGCTCACATTGCTGGCAAGCTCAATCAAGTAGCCGATGCACTCTCAAGACGGCCGAGAGTGAATGCGGTTTCCATAACAACTCACAATGATCTATCTTCAATGATATATGAGTACGCTATTGATCCCGACTTTAGAGATGTGATTTCAGCCCTTGCATTAGGGAAGAAAGAAGAACCATTTACTTTACAAGATGGTTATCTTCTCTATGGCAATAGACTATGTGTTACTAACTCACTACGTGAGAAATTAATGTATGAATCTCATGCTCCACCTTATGCGGGGCATAGAGGGATTCAGTCTACCTTAAAGGGAATTGAAACATATTTCTATTGGCCTACCATGAAAGTGAACATACAAGAGTATGTTTCTAAATATGTGGTATTCCAAAAGACAAAATTTGATAGAGGGAAGCAACTTGGATTGCCTTAACCCTTGCCAATCCCTAATTCACCATGGGAGAGCATATCCATGGATTTTATCTTTGGATTGCCTAAGTCTATCCATGGGAAAACGGGAATATGGACGATAGTAGACAGGTTCAGTAAACAAGCTCATTTTATACCTGTCAAAAATACTATCAAAGACCATCAAATGGAAACCCTCTTCATTTCACAAATTTTCAAGTACCATGGCTTGCCAATATCCAAAGGCAAAAGGCTGCTGCTGACAAGCACAGAAGAGCCCAAGCCTTTAAAGAAAACAATTGGGCCTTGTTAAAGTTTCCCAAGGCTCGATTAAGGCACACGACGGGCAAGAATCCTACGGGCCACCAAAAGTACTATGCTAAACTAGCAAAAAGGTACTATGGTCCCTTCCAAATTCTTAGGCCAATCAATGAGATGGCCTATCAACTCAAGTTTCCCAATCATTGGCTCATACACAAAGCTTTCCATGTGAGCCTATTAAAGCCTTACAAAGGAGAGCCACCTCAAGAACCAACTATTGAAGACCCACCGGAGATCGAGGACCAAGAGGAGGTGCTACAGCCCAATTCTATTCTCCGACATGAAGACAAGGTATTAAGAGGCGGTAAGACTATCCGACGATATCTTATTAAGTTCAAAAATTATACTTTTGAAGATGCTAGATGGATGCAAGGCATACAATTAAAGGATAACCTAAACCTTGTCAATGATTACAATGCTTCCCAAGATTAAGAAAATGTACAAAATGTTAAAAATGAACAAAGTTTTTGTCTTATAAGACTCTCTTTTTCTTTATTGTGCACAAAAATGTAGTATGCATGCTTAGATCAAGTTTGTGGAGACGACGTCTCCCAAACACCAAGTAGAGCTTGTCACTCTACTATGGAAGACTGATAGGACTAATGTGCAGACATGCTTGCGGCAACCTCAGGCTCTCAAGCACCAAATGTACTAGTCATCCATTATGGAATGATGTCGTAGGGTAACATAGGGATTCTCTACCCGCTAAGAAAAGGACTCATGAATATGCTTTATCTTCTCTACACCATAGTCGAGGACGACTATGATTTCAAGAGACAGGTAATGTCATAATAATCAATATCTAATTCTCCTAAATGATTTTCTCATATTAAACTGGTCATTTAATGTGGGGAAGTGCCAGGGGAGAAAAAGCTAGAATATTGGTTAAGCTTGCATACCAGCCATAGTAGGGATCCAAAGGAGGGAAAATAGGGATCCAAAGGGGGGGGGGAATCTGCAAAAGAACCATGTGCAACAATGGGCTAAAAAGACCCTAAGGTTCAGCCCATTAAGACTTCCAAAATGCTAAGGTTCCAAAATTCAAAGGTTGTGTCCAAAGGGTTAAAGCTTAGGGGGAATTGGATGCTTTGTGTGCTCTCCAAAGTCAACACATATCCCTACATGGGAGGGGGCGAGCCCTTCTTCTAGGGGATGAGAGACAACGCCACACACACACACACACACAAGCCCCCTTTACACAAAGGGAATTAGGGACACATGTCAGCTCCCTAGGCCAGATGCCCACAAGGTGTGCCCAGTTTCCATTGGATGACCCTTGAAGTGGACCAATGAGAATTAAGCTAGAGTAAATCTAGTTTAATTAATTTAAAAACATTTAATAAAAGAAACCAATGAGAATTCAGTCTCCTAGAAGACTATTGGGCAGTCTCCCAAGGGGTCCAATGAGCATTTAGGAGCCCAATGGCTTGCCTGATTCCTATTGGCCAGGAGGCAAAGGGGTCCAGTGAGAGTTTAGTTTAATTATTTAATTACCTAAAGCTTTCACAAAAGGGGAAAGGGGGACACATGTCAAAAGGCGATCACTTATGCTGCTTAATTGTGATTGGCTTGACTTGGGGAGGGCCAATGAGGCTGGAGCAAGAGCTAATAGCAAGGGGGCTCGCCCAAGAGAGAGAGGGGGCTGATTTTTGCAAGGCATTATAACACACACACTCACACAATCTCATGTGTGAAGAAAGAGAAGCCTATCTCTTCCCAAGCTTTAATGGAGAACTCATCACCTACTCCAAGCTTGTGAGATAGAAGCCTACATCAACACTCTCTTGGCTTGTGGATGCAAATCCAACCAAGAGCCAAGATTCAATGCATGCTCATCTCCTCTACCAAGCTAATTACTAAGCTAAGCTATGCTAATATGAGTGATTATGTGAGGAGATGTACATCTTTCTCGTAAGATATTCCTTCTTCATCTCAATCTACTCTCATACCTTGCTAGCTCTCACCATCTTGGAAGGTGTGTGAGGTCTTGGGCCTGAGAACGGGGATAATTCAAGTTGTGTTTGCTAAGTGTTTTTGCTTAGTGCATGAAGCTTTTCTTCATTGCACTAGCTAGTCTTGAAGGAACACAAAGAATTGTATTGTACAATGTCTCCCTTGATGGGAGAAACCATAATACAAAGCCTTTTGGAGGGGGGACTGACTCCATGCAAATCCGGTCCTCAACTGTTGTCATTAGCTTAATTTCTCTATCTTTTGAATGTATTGTCGATGCTATCTAACTAGGTGTTATGCTTTTTGTTGCTCTCTCCACCCAAGCACTCTGGTAATTCTCATTAGGAATCTATTCTAATGAAATGCCCACTATGTTCATGCTAATTTCCGCTACACAGAAGTTATTAGGCCATTAAATGTTACATTGGTATCAGAGCTCAAGGTTTCTCTTTTCTTGCTCAAGAAGGGAGGTCCTCAAGCTAGCTACAAATGGTTGGTATTATTAATTGCCTGTGAGTAAGTAGAATAGGGATTTTTCAGCCTTGCAGTGCGCCTGCCTTTGTGCAGTTAACGGGGCATCACCGTCGAGAGCTACGGTCTTAATAGTGGAGTCCTAGGGGGCTTGCCTACGGCTTAACCTCTCAATATACTCTCATACCCTGCTAGCTCTCACCATCTTGGAAGGTGTGTGAGGTCTTGGGTCTGAGAACAAGGATAATTCAAGTTGTGTTTGCTAAGTGTTTTTGCTTAGTGCATGAAGCTTTCATCTTCCATGCACTAGCTAGTCTTGAAGGAACACAAAGAATTGTATTGTACAATGTCTCCCTTGATGGGAGAAACCATAATACAAAGCCTTTTGGAGGGGGAACCGGCTCCATGCAAATCCGGTCCTCAACTGTTGTCATTAGCTTAATTTCTCTATCTTTTGAAAGTATTGTCGATGCTATCTAACTAGGTGTTATGCTTTTTGTTGCTCTCTCCACCCAAGCACTCTTGTAATTCTCATTAGGAATCTATTCTAATGAAATGCCCACTATGTTCATGCTAATTTCTGCTACACATAAGTTATTAGGCCATTAAATGTTACATAAGCCATACAAAAAAATTACAGAGGCAAGTTACATTCTCACCTATAATTCCTACTTTCTGGCAAGTGGATATTGGAACCAACTTATCAAAGGAAGAGAGAGAAATTTTGGTGCAAAGTGGATTTTAATTTGCAGATTTTGCAACACCACTACAACGCATGAACAATACAAATTCTTCTTTTACACAAGGAGGATCTAGTAGCTGGAAGCGTAAGAAGAGACGTGGTATTTCCAAAGAAGCACAAAAGAGATTTTATTCAGCTGCAAGTATGGTTGCAACGTTTTGGATGAGAAACTAGAAAGTGAACAACCCATAGTTTTTTGGGTTTTGATAGAGAGTTGTTATGATGTACACATTAAGGTAGAACCTAGTTGCACCTATCTCAATTTTCAGAAGAGAGAATCTACACATAAAACTTTTTTGGCATGTAAGCACATGTACTATGTGTATGTGCATATTCTTGGGGTTCAAGCAAAAGAGAACATGGTCATTCATTAGCTTGCACTAAATCCCATAGACCTTGCATTTGTATTAGAAAAAACGCGCAAGATAAAGCCTATGGTGTAGTGAACCTAAACCTTAGAGAATGTCCTGTAGAGGTATGCATTGAAGGAGATTTCTCTTATGTATGAGCTGTGGAGTAGCTTTTCTAGATACATGAGACTTTTTTGAATCCCTTTCAGTTATAGAATCATTATCTATCTAGACGATTGTACAAGCTCAAAACTAGGGACTTTGGAAACTTGTACATGTTTTTGGTGTGTGTCGTTAAAAGAGACTCTAACTCTTAAGCCGAGTTGTTGCAAGATGATATATGTTTTTTGGTGTGTATCATATATTGATGTTTTTGTTTTGGATTAATGTTTTTGTGTCGTTAGAAAAGGCTCTCAATCTATAAAAAGAATTTAGCAAAACTGGTTTTGATTGCAAAAGCTCAAAATCAAAATCTCGCAAATCAAACACACTCATAATCGACTTGAAGAGTGGATATCATCAAATTAGGATTACACCAAAAGATGTGCATAAGACAACTCTCAAGATGTCTTTCACATTGTATGAGTTTTTAATGATTCCATTTGGTCTCACTAATGTTCCTACAATGTTCAACAAGATAATCGATAGGATTTTTAGAGAGCATAGTCAGTAAGTGGGTACATTCTTTGATGTATCATAGTTTTCTCTAAGTCTGAATCAAAACATAGAGGCATTGAGGGAGCATAGGTTGGTGACTAACAAAAAGAAGAGGGAATTTTGCATGAGAGAGATCTAGTTTTTGGGAAATATTATGTCTCGAGAAGATGTGTGTATGGATCCAATCAAAGTAGAGGCTATGCATAGTTGGCCACCTCTACAAAATGTGCATGATGTTTAAATTTTTCTTAGATTGTGTTCCTACTATCGTCGATTCATCAGACAGCTTGTGGAGATTTCTTTTTCATTACATGATATTACTAGGAAGGGTGTTCCATTTAATTGGGGATCTTTGGAGATTGCAACATTTGAGATGCTCAAAGAGAAGCTAGCTACCAGACCTATTTTGATACTTCCAGATCTACAAAGGCTTTTTGAGGTGCATTGTGTTGCATGTGGCAGTAGTTTGGGAGCAGTTTTGATGCAGGATGGCCACGTAGTAGCTTATGAGAGTAGGATACTTCTTCAAGTCTAAGTGGAGGCACAAATTAATGAGGAGGAACTCTTAGCAGCGATACATGCTTTGAGTCAGTGGAAGCATTGCTTGCTAGAGGTGCATACTTCATAGTTCACACAAATAAGCATAGTCTTCGATACTTCTTGTCCTAACCAAAGTTGTGAGAAAAAAAGATAAGATGGTCAAATATTTCATCTCAGTTTCCCTTCCCGATTGTATATCTTTAGGGAAGAAGAATGTGGTTGCAAGCGCTTTATCTTGCAAGGTACAAGTGTTCGCAGTGATAATATTTGTTTTATGATAACTTTGATTCTATACAAGATCAGTATGCTTCACATATAGATTTCACAGATGTCTTTGAGAAAGTACAAAGAGGAGAGAGAGTGCTCTTTAAAGGGTGGATTTGATGTGGAAGGCCAAGTTATGTGTAACTGGGTCTTTGAGGTAGATGTTATGGATGGAGTGCCATGGTCCGCCTTATATGGGGCATCGAGGGATTGAAGCAATGCTCAAGGTGTTTGAGAGTTACTTTTTTTAGTCTCATCTCAAGAACGATGTGGACAAGTTTGTGTGTACTTTTGCCAAAAAATTAAGTATAATAGGCACAAATCACTAGCGTGACTTCATCATTTACCTATTCGAGATCGTCCATGGGAGAGTATTACTATGGATTTTTTGTTTGATCTCTTGAGAAATCAAGGTGGGCATGTTGGAATCTAGAATATCGCGGATAGGTTCAGTGAGGAGGCTTACTTTGTACTGATAGCTGTTTTTCGGCTTTCCATAATTGCCATAGTAAGCTACCTCACCCTATCAAATCACTCAAACATTTTGGTTATCCCTACCATTTCACTCTACATAGGTGTGTGTGAGTTAGGGACTTTCTCCATATTTTCTTAAAAAAACCCTCAATTAGCTAGTCACTGGGCTATTTGAGCCAAAAAAAAAAAAAAAAAAAAAGTATATTATGGCCCACTTATGTGTAAATATTTCACTGTATATAGGGACTAAATAAAAGGATTTTTCATAATTATTTTGGTATTTATTTAAATATTTCTACCTATGGTGTGTTATTTATGCTATGTACATTGACTCACCATTACCATATTTTTTCTTATCATTTTGCATACTCTTTATTCCATATAAAAATAATTTCATGCAAGCTTCTTTTATTTTTGGTGTAACTCCATCCCAACAAAAGTCCAAAAAAATAGTTCTATTTATGTGTATATTTTTTCACTATTGTGATTTTTTCCTTCCTACATCTATTCTCTATTACTCTCATAAATTATACCACCAAAAATATTCATCTTTTTATGGTAGACTTATAATGAGAGAGATTTATTTTGATCCCTTTATATTTTTTCCACCTATATTATTTGTATTTGACATGTACATATTTTTTTAGACCCCTCAATATTTGATTTTCTTAGTTGTACTATTCACTTATATCATGATCTCAATAGTATCTTCAATTATAGACCTACCGAATAAGGTCAAGGGTATGTGGAATACATGCACGTACCATGGGGGTCTCACTCTTGGAGGTATTCAAAAGAATCATCCAAAGAAGGACCTCACAAGGACTTTGTGCAGTGGGAAAAACAGTCGGTTTTGTTGAATTTTTAAAGAACACATGCTCCCCGAATTTGGAAAGGTGATACAAACAAACGTTGTAGCTCGTGGACTAAAATTTAACCTCAAATTTTTTCATATTTTTTTGAGCTACGAGCTGTGAGCTATGATTTTATTGGTGGACCCCAGTTTGCCCATGTTATGCAGCCACACTCCCTCTTCCACTTTACCATTTTCCTCTTTCACACACACCTCTCCACTCATCATCCCCACCTCTCTCACCACTCCTCTCTGCACCCTACTCACCTTCTTCTCAACCTTGAAGAATAAGAGAAACCATGGTGAACTCATGTCTCCTACACACACTTCCATTACAAAATTGACCACCTAGTCTCATTTTTTCTCTTCCATATTACCCATATCTATAAAAAAAACCACAAAATTCAGCCTCTTCTCTTGAAAGACAGCATCATGGTGATTGATTACTCATGTTCACTTACCTTGGCTCCTAAGGGAGGTCAAGAGTGGAGAAAAAACGTACCGTCAAAGCTAGTGGACCGTCAACAAGCGTCAAAATTGACCCTACTCAAGACACTTGGAGCAGCAACATTGTAAGAAATCCATATTTTCTTACCGTAAGAGTTTTTTCTTCCTTATTTGTATCCTACATGGATACTCCCATTGTAAATATTCCATTCCATTTGTAAATCAATAAAAATACTAACTCTACTAACTTACTAACACTAACCTAGTATGAAAAGTCCTATCACCTCCACTTCTCTCCTCTCTCTCTTCTTCATCTATCCCCACCAACTTCTTGATAACTCCAAGCAAAAGAAATTAGATAAGTGCTAAAAATCTAACCCAACCATGGTTAGAGGAGTAACCCTAGCCCTAAAAATTGCTATAAAAGGAGGGTGTAGCTAGCACAAAAAGGGGGGAGCCATAAGCAAGAGCACTATGCTATAGCTTGAGAAGCCAAGCTCAACCTCTCTAGAAGGAGCTCTTGAGTGGAAGCTCATTGTCTTATGCATGTGCATGTGTTGTAATAGGGGTGATTAGCAAGGAAACTCTATGCCATTGTAAGAGAGAGACTGATCATTCAATTGAGAGTAGGAAATCTATCATTTCTCCTACTAGTGTAAGCCCAACATTTGTTGAATCAAGGAGGGTGGATTTGGACTAAGCCTGGATACTTTGTCTCTCTTCCAACGTGAAGTAATGGAAAACAATGATGTGTAAGTGTCTTGGTGTTTTTATTTAAGTTCTTGATAGCTTGTCTCTGGGTGTTGTCATCAATTTAGCCATAAGTCCCACATACTGTAACAGGGCGACAGGGTGGAGAGGACTCCCCTAGCCTTAAGACAGTGATTGGGGTGGCTTTTCTTGTGATGTGTTGTGGTGTAATTTACTCAAGATATGTTGAACAAATACTAATCTCACTTTCATTGGTCATGACAGCTTTGTAAGAAGGTATTAGTGCAACAAGCACCCCCTCCCCCTTCCCTCTCTTTCTTACATATATAATTATGTTTGCTTGATCATTGCCGATACATTTCAAAGCAGCCCGAGCACTATCTCTCTCTCTCTCTCTCTCTCTCTCTCTCTTTATGCGTCCTAGTTCGCATCCAAAACTAGGTGGTGCCCCAAATTTGTGTAGGGTTAGGTTGCGGGTTCGTGTGTGTGTTTGTTGTTTTTTCCAACCCCAACCCAATTGAGCAGCACGGGAGCTTAGAAGGGTGCTTAGAGGCCACTCTTCTTGTTGCCCGGCCCGGACCGCCTCAAATTGGTGCCCCCACGGAGGACGGCTTTTGTATCTTTTTGTGTAGGTTCAACCTTTAGCATAATCAAGTAGCTTGCATGAATCACGAGAATTTGTATGATCCCTTCATTCCCATTACAAGGCAAAAGGTACACATAATTGTTAGTGCTAAGTTGCAATTTCAACGTGTAATTCGTAGAATTTTAGGTCCTCTTAGGTTGGCAGAGATAAACGCATCAGTAAATCCTTTTATTTTTCCTCTCATTAGATATGACGTTAGTTTGGACGTCTATATTTTTGTTTTGTTTTAAGAATTAGGTCATGCATAGACCATGGATAATGGCCCAGGAATAGAGGTTTTCCGCTTTCATTTCACTCCACACATTAGAATCAACATTGCAATTAGTAGAAAAATCCATTTTCAACAATGTATGGTGTTCATGTTTGGTGCCCAAAGAGTAGGAGAAATTCTCGCATCACCAAACCCTATCATCCTGCCTCCTATTGATTATCATAGGTCATTTGATGTGAATATTTTTATTTTGTTGTAGAATAGATTGCAATTTAGAAAACATTATTGTGTAAATTTTTTTTAAGAAAGAAAAACAAAAACGTGTTGTCACCTTAAAACTGATTCAATGGAGGCCCAACGCCAAATGTCTGGATATCCTCTTTTCTTTGGAGAGCCTGGAGAGGATGCAGAATTATTTTTAGCAAATTTCAAGATGTCTTGTTGTATCAAGAGGATAGTAATTGATCAAGAACGCGTAGAGATGTTTGAAGTGGTCCTTAGAAAAGATGCTAGCACTTGGTTTGACTCGTTGCCTAAGGAAGTTAAAGGGAATTACACGGACGTTGTGAATCATTTCAAGAGATACTTCTTTGATCCCCAAAACACTCAAAAACTATGGCAAGACATTGTTTCTCATAAGCAAAAAGACCTAGATGACTACTACTTGTACAAGCAAGAGTTTCTACGTCTTTGGGCTCTATGGATACGAAATGTTGCTAACCCTGGTGATGGTGCAGAGTTCCTAAAGAAGGAGAGGTTCATAGCCAGACTCTTTCCTGACCTTAAGATAAAAGTTGAGGCGGGTGCACCTGCTACCTTTGATGCAGCTGAAACTAGGGCTGCTGAGAAATATAGGAAACTCAAGTGCTTAAGGGGGGAGGTTCCAAGAGAAGGTCTTAGACCCAAAGGTAAGTCACAAGCATCAACATCTAGGGAGCTTCCTGAGGTAACGGCGGAAGTGATTGAGAAGTTAAATGAATCTTTAAGCAGCTTGTCAATTCACCTTGCACAAGCTGTAGGTCCAAAAGGACAAGCAAGGAAGTCTGAAGAGCGAGATCCATGACCTAGGAGAGTCTTACAATGTTGGAATTGCAGAGAGTCTGGACATGGGATGTATAATTGTCCTTGGCCCCATGGGGAGCCAGGGAGACCTAACTTGAATTACCCAGTGATGAATGCAGGTGAAGGAACTAGTCAGCAACCACGGATTCTACAAAGACCAAATGGAGCAAGACCACCTCCACAAGGAGTGGAAGGAGTTCCACCTTTGCCAGACCCAAATGTGCATGTAGTAGAGGTGACAAACTCAAATGAGGTTGACATGGAAGCAAATGGCGTTAAGCGTGGCCGAGGAAAAGGTAAAGAGAAAGAAGGTGTCACATCACAAAGTGACCATGGACGAGAAAAGAAGGCAAAGGAGACCAAGGAAGCTAAGAGGACTCGATGTCGTATCAATCTCCAAGACTTCCCTCTTGGACATGGTATGGCTCCATACAACCTATTGAAAGACATGAGAGGTAAGGGTCCTGATATCTCATGGCCTCAGTTTCTTGCATTATGCCCACAAGTTAGGAGGGATTTAATAAAGGCAGTTAGCACTAGGAGAAAGGTAAAAGAGAGTGTGCCTGTTGTAAAAATTGCACATACTGAAATGAATGAGGATAGTACACCTGTGCTAGATTGTTACATCAAAGGAAGATTGGTTAGGAAAGGTCTAGTGGATGGGGGTGCACAAATTTGCATCATGACAGAGGGACTCATGCAAAGACTAGGCATGCACATCCATGAGACACCTAAAATCAAAGTGAAGATGGCAAACAATAGCAAAGCTAGGTGTGTAGGCATTTGTAAAAATGTTTTTGTAGATGCCTTTGGCATTAAGAAGGCAGTGGATTTTTATGTTATGTCTACCAAAGGAAATGGTTACCCATTTATCCTAGGGAGACCATGGCTAATGAAAATGCAAGCTTTGCAAGATTGGGAGAGTGGAAAGCTAATTTGCAGGAATGACAATCATAAGAAGGTTGTCTTTGAAATGAAGGAGCAATGCCAAGAGGAGCTCCATGAAGAATCATCTCAAAGTGAGACAGAGGAAGGCTGGACCGATAGCACTTCAGAAGGAGAAAGTAGCAGCAGCATTACTGAAGAGGAGTCTTCCATCGAAGTCATGGGGGTAAGTTTAAAGCGAAACAACCAAGAGACCTCTTGCCCAGGTTTGGGAGAGGTAGGTTCCCAAGAAAACCAAAAAGTGGAAGATGAAAGAATGCTAGAAAGTATGTTATCTACAACACTTACAAAAGATGAAAGAGAGGAGCTCAAAGGTGTGTTAAGGAAATTTCCTAGGCTTGTTGCTAAAGACTACACCGATGTGCGTGGAGTAGATGTTGTTCAACACAAAATTGAGTTGAAGCCAGAGGCCACACCTAAGGCTCAGAAACTACGAAGGCTAGGAGTCATCAAGGAGCAGGCTTTAGTCAAGGAGGTAAGAAAGCTTCTAGCAGCAGGTTTCATTTATCCAGTGGAGAATTCAGAGTGGGTCTCTCCCGTTGTTGTCACTCCCAAGAAGAACGGAAAGTGGAGGGTGTGTGTGGATTACCGTCCACTCAATGAGGCAACAAAAAGAGATCACTTTCCCCTCCCATTTCAAGATGAGATACTAAATGAGGTAGCTGGTCATGAGAAGTACACTGTGTGTGATGGCTACTCGGGCTACTTTCAAATAGGTATCGCATTGGAAGATTAGTTGAAAACAACCTTCATCACTCCTTGGGGTTGTTATGCTTTAAGTCATGCCATTTGGATTGACAAATGCTCCTGCAACTTTCCAACGCTTCATGAACATGGTGTTTCAAGCATTCTTTGGAAAGTCCATTAGGGTTTTTATTGCTGGTTTTTGCATTTATAGCTCAAAATCATTGCATCTACAAGGGTAGAAGAAGGTTTAAAGAAGCTCTACGACATGGGAGGTCAACTCAACCCCGACAAGTGTCACATAGGTGAGGATGAAGTGATCTTGCTTGGTCACAAGGTTTCCTATAAAGGCATTGAGGTGGATCCTTCAAAGGCAACGGCTCTTATTGAGCTCCCATCACCCAAGAATCTCAAAGAGGTAATCTCATTCATTCAAAAGGTGAAGTATATGTCACGCTTTATTCACTTAGCTTCGGAGTTGCTTCATCCTTTGCAAAAGTTGACACAACAAGTAGAATTTGCATGGTTTGATGAGCTTGAAGAGTACTTTTGTAACATTAAAGTCATTTTGTCAGAGCTACCAACACTCATGCCTCCTTGTTGGGAGTACACATTCTTTGTTAGCTCTAGCGTTGGGAGGGAAACAATCGGTGCAGTTTTATTACAACAAGATCCCCACAGTACCAGGATGCGACCCATCTACTTTGCTAGTAGGGTCATGAATGCTTTGGAGAGAGGCTACACGGAGGCAGAACTCATGATGCTTTCTCTCATGTTTGCGGTGAGAAAGTTTAGATCCTACTTGCTACCAAAATCTTTTGTAGTTCTCACTGCAGAAAATTTGTTTCCTTGGGTGTCATCTCAAATGAATTTTAGCACTAGGATCTCAAAGTGGATTATGGAATTACAAGAGTTCCAATACTCTTTCAAGGTAGAAGATAGTGTGCATGCACAATTGGCAGGGATCCTTACTTATAGGGTACATGAGAAGGAGATTAAGGTGCCTGAAGTAAAGACCCTACCATTGCCACCACCTAAAAGTATTCCTAATGCTTTTACCTTGTTCTTTGATGGAGCTTTTCGACGAGCCACAGAAAAAGCAGGGGGAGGGCTAGTATTGCTCAACCCAAGTGGAGAGGTGGTCATGAAAGAGAAGGTCAATCTACCAGGTTCAACTAGCAACAATGAAGCAGAATACGACACACTACTTCATGGTTTAAAGTTATGCATTGGCCAAGGTATACAACGTCTCATGGTAAAAGGGGATGCACTTCTCATTGTGAAGCAAATTTTAGGCATTTGGGCATGCAATAATGAAAGCTTAAGGACAAAAGTTCATGCCATTCATAGGATGTTTAATCAATTTGAAGAAGTGCAACTATATCATATCCCTAGGAAACAAAATGAAGATGCAGATTTACTTGCACAAAAAGCAGTTGCATATATTGAGAGTGAAGTGCAGGTCATCATGGCAGCAACAGTGATTAAGCAACCAAGGTACCAGGGGATGGAGTCATTGGCTTCCATTGTGAGCTACATTTTAGAGGGCGAGTTTCCAGAGGGCTGCACAAAGGCTCAAAAGCGGAGGCTCATTAAGAAGGCGAGTTCATATTTGTTTTTGGAAGGTGCCCTTTACCAAAGGGGAAAAGATCAATTTTGTAGGAGAATACCAACAACCAAGGAGATTCCATCCATTCTTGAAGGTTTGCATGAGGAAGCGTGTGGTGGTCATTTTGCACAGGAACTCACTGCAAAAAAGATTTTGCTTGCCGGATATGTTTGGACAAGCTTGCACATTGATGTTCAACATTGGTGTAAAAGCTGCCACAATTGTCAGATTAATGGAAACAAGCATCTGTTACATGGTCCACGTCAGCTAGTCCTTGCAAATGGTCCGTTTGAAAAATGGGGCATTGATGCTATGGGTCCATTGCCCAGGACTTTAAATGAAAAATCCTATATCTTGGTGGCCATAGACTACATGACTAGGTGGGTGGAAGCACAAAGTGTGGCAAGGGTAAATGAGAGGACAGTGAGCAAATTTGTCTACACTCACATTTGTTGTAGATTTGGCACACCTTTGGAGATTGTTTTTGATAATGGTCCAGGGTTTAGAAAGGGCTTGCTCACAGAAGTTTGTGAAGAACTTCACATTCTACATAGTCATAGTACACCCTACTATCCCCAATCAAATGGGTTGGTAGAAAAAGCTAATGGTGTCATTGCAGGCATCATTAGAAAGATGGTGAGAAACAAGAAAAATTTGTGGGATGACTTCCTGGATGGTGCCTTGTGGGCGTATCGAACCACATATAGGGAAGCCACGGAGTTCACACCATTTCACTTGGTCTATGGTCAAGAGGCTTTACAACCAATTGAGCTCAACATTCCAACAATGCAACTTCATGGCAAAGCAACACAAGATGATCAAGAAGCATGGATGGATCAAATTCTTACCTTAGCTGAGCTTGAGTGGAAAAGAGAAGCAACATACGAGTGCTACAAGGGGAAAGCTACGCAGGCGAAGGAGAAGCTGGACAAGAAACTAAAGGACAAAGGCATCAAGGAAGGAGATCTGGTGCTAAGGTATGACAATCGACTCGATAATCGTTTTGATGCCAAATTTGAAACTAGATGGCAGGGGCCATACATAGTTAAGAAGGCTTTCAATTCAAGTTACTATCAACTTATGGACTTGAATGGGAAAGAGCACTCCAGGAAGGTAAACGGGTATCGCTTGAAGCCTTATTTGAGTCGCCTTCTATCAAAGGATCTACCAAAAATCTATCAAAGGGAAGCTGTCTCATGTAAGTATTGTTTACATGAAGCATGAGTGTGACTCGAGCCAAAAGGCCGAGGGGCCAAACAATGAAGATCTTGTCAAGGACTATGAAGTACTCTCTTTGGAAAAGATGTTTTATAATGGTACATGAATATACCATCATCCTAGGGAAGGGCTAATGATAGCTGTTTTTCGGCTTTCCATAATTGCCATAGTAAGCTACCTCACCCTATCAAATCACTCAAACATTTTGGTTATCCCTACCATTTCACTCTACATAGGTGTGTGTGAGTTAGGGACTTTCTCCATATTTTCTTAAAAAAACCCTCAATTAGCTAGTCACTGGGCTAGTTGAGCCAAAAAAATAAAAATAAATAAAAAATAATAAGTATATTATGGCCCACTTGTGTGTAAATATTTCACTGTATATAGGGCCTAAATAAAAGGATTTTTCATAATTATTTTGGTATTTATTTAAATATTTCTACCTATGGTGTGTTATTTATGCTATGTACATTGACTCACCATTACCATATTTTTTCTTATCATTTTGCATACTCTTTATTCCATATAAAAATAATTTCATGCAAGCTTCTCTTATTTTTGGTGTAACTACATCCCAACAAAAGTCCAAAAAAATAGTTCTATTTTTGTGTATATTTTTTCACTATTGTGATTTTTTCCTTCCTACATCTATTCTCTATTACTCTCATAAATTATACCACCAAAAATATTCATCTTTTTATGGTAGACTTATAATGAGAGAGATTTATTTTGATCCCTTTATATTTTTTCCACCTATATTATTTGTATTTGACATGTACATATTTTTTTAGACCCCTCAATATTTGATTTTCTTAGTTGTACTATTCACTTATATCATGATCTCAATAATATCTTCAATTATAGACCTACCGAATAAGGTCAAGGGTATGTGGAATACATGCACGTACCATGGGGGTCTCACTCTTGGAGGTATTCAAAAGAATCATCCAAAGAAGGACCTCACAAGGACTTTGTGCAGTGGAAAAAACAGTCGGTTTTGCTGAATTTTTAAAGATCACATGCTCCCCGAATATGGAAAGGTGATACAAACAAACGTTGTAGCTCGTGGACTAAAATTTCACCTCAAATGTTTTCATATTTTTTTGAGCTACGAGCTGTGAGCTATGATTTTATTGGTGGACCCCAGTTGCCCATGCTAAGCAGCCACACTCCCTCTTCCACTTTACCATTTTCCTCTTTCACACACACCTCTCCACTCATCATCCCCACCTCTCTCACAACTCCTCTCTGCACCCTACTCACCTTCTTCTCAACCTTGAAGAATAAGAGAAACCATGGTGAACTCATGTCTCCTACACACACTTCCATTACAAAATTGACCACCTAGTCTCATTTTTTTCTCTTCCTTATTACCCATATCTATAAAAAAAACCACAAAATTCAGCCTCTTCTCTTGAAAGACAGCATCATGGTGATTGATTACTCATGTTCACTTACCTTGGCTCCTAAGGGAGGTCAAGAGTGGAGAAAAAACGTACCGTCAAAGCTAGTGGACCGTCAACAAGCGTCAAAATTGACCCTACTCAAGACACTTGGAGCAGCAACATTGTAAGAAATCCATATTTTCTTACCGTAAGAGTTTTTTCTTCCTTATTTGTATCCTACATGGATACTCCCATTGTAAATATTCCATTCCATTTGTAAATCAATAAAAATACTAACTCTACTAACTTACTAACACTAACCTAGTATGAAAAGTCCTATCACCTCCACTTCTCTCCTCTCTCTCTTCTTCATCTATCCCCACCAACTTCTTGATAATTCCAAGCAAAAGAAATTAGATAAGTGCTGAAAATCTAACCCAACCATGGTTAGAGGAGTAACCCTAGCCCTAAAAATTGCTATAAAAGGAGGGTGTAGCTAGCACAAAAAGGGGGGAGCCATAAGCAAGAGCACTATGCTATAGCTTGAAAAGCCAAGCTCAACCTCTCTAGAAGGAGATCTTGAGTGGAAGATCATTGTCTTATGCATGTGCATGTGTTGTAATAGGGGTGATTAGCAAGGAAACTCTATGCCATTGTAAGAGAGAGACTGATCATTCAATTGAGAGTAGGAAATCTATCATTTCTCCTACTAGTGTAAGCCCAACATTTGTTGAATCAAGGAGGGTGGATTTGGACTAAGCCTGGATACTTTGTCTCTCTTCCAACGTGAAGTAATGGAAAACAATGATGTGTAAGTGTCTTGGTGTTTTTATTTAAGTTCTTGCTAGCTTGTCTCTGAGTGTTGTCATCAATTTAGCCATAAGTCCCACATACTGTAACAGGGCGACAGGGTGGAGAGGACTCCCCTGGCCTTAAGACAGTGATTGGGTTGGCTTTTCTTGTGATGTGTTGTGGTGTAATTTACTCAAGCTATGTTGAAAAAATACTAATCTCACTTTCATTGGTCATGACAGATTTGTAAGAAGGTATTAGTGCAACAAGCACCCCCTCTCCCTTCCCTCTCTTTCTTACATATATAATTGTGTTTGCTTGATCATTGCCGATACATTTCAAAGCAGCCCGAGCACTATCTCTCTCTCTCTCTCTCTCTCTCTCTCTCTCTCTCTCTCTCTCTCTCTCTCTCTCTCTCTCTTTACGCGTCCTAGTTCGCATCCAAAACTAGGTGGTGCCCCAAATTTGTGTAGGGTTAGGTTGTGGGTTTGTGTGTGTGTTTGTTGTTTTTTCCAACCCCAACCCAATTGAGCATCACGGGATCCTAGAAGGGTGCTTAGAGGCCACTCTTCTTGTTGCCCACCCCGGACCACCTTAGTACTAGTAAAGAGGACAATGAAGCTACATAGATCATCTAGCTCAACTTTTTATATCTCATATCTTTAGGCTACATAGGATGCCTACCTCTATGGTGTGAGATAGAGATCCTAGATTTACTAGATTGTTTTGGAGAGCAGTGTGTAAATATTTGGGTGCAACACTCAAAGTTTCTTTGTCATTTTATCCACAAACCGCTGGGTTACCAGCTTAGTGGTTTTGGATTTTCTAAAATGCTACATCTCTGATAAAAAATCTGTGTGGGAGAAGTATTTACTAGTGTTGGAGCTTGCATACAACAACACTGCTCATACGTCTATTGGGAAGACACCATTTGAGATTGTTGAGGGTGGCAAGAAGTATCCACTTGTGTTGGCCACTAAGGATAAGATTTTTTGAGCATATCACTTTGTACAGGATCTGGACATTGCTTTGGTGAAGGTCAAGGAGGATTTATAAAAGTCTCAGTAGAGGCACAAGAAAGTAGTGGATAAACATAGATGCAACTTGCAGTTGAAGAAAGGTGATTGGGTGCTTTTATGTTTTGAGAAGGCTAGATTACGAAAAAAGCAAGGGTAAGAAGAGGCTTTATCCAATTGGAGCTACGTAAAGATAATATGGGACCTTTCAGATTTTGGAGAGAATCAAGAGGCATGGAAGTTTTTGCACGGTGTACGAATGCCTAGATTGTATGGTCACACGACTGTATGGACATAAATATGACCTTAAAAAATTATTTGATGTTGCAAGCTATGCATGGAGTATTTGGTCTTTGTGCCCACTCCCTAGGTCATTTTTCACAAGGTTTTAGGCCCTTTAACCTTAGACCTAGGTTTAGGTCCAAGTCACAAGGTAGTTTCTAGATTTTTTTGAAAGAGTTTTTCTAAAAAACACTCAGTATTTATCCACGCCGTCACAAGGTTTTAGGACTTTTAACCTTAGACCTAGGTTTAAACCCACGTTATGAGGTAATTTGTAGATAGCTTTCATGTTTTTTAAGATTTTTAAAAAAAAACACACTGTATTTATCCAAATTGCATGATAAGATTTGAAATATGATATATTTGCACATATGAAGTTCTACAATACGATCGTACGACGACAAAAACTATGACTGGAGGGCCCACAATACTTTTCATGTGAGTCTATTGAGACCTTTCAAAGGTTAAGTGCCAAAGTATATGTAGCTAGAAGAAACTGGGGGAAATTTTCAACCTGAGCAGATTCAAGCGCACAAGGTTAGAAAGGTGAAGGGTAAACTGGTCCATATGTATTTGGTCAAGTTCAGGAATTACCTTGATCTTGATGCAAAGTGGATGGAGGAGGAGGAATTGGAAAATAATCCTTAGTTGATAGAGCTTTACCTTGAGGCTTTTGGTATTGGTATACTCAGTGCTACATGAGAGGGGAGCCACGCGGCTTTCTTGTCAATGGATCAACTAATAGATTTCATAGCATTAGTTGGCATTGTCTTTGACTTGTCAAGGAAATTGAGAGGTGAATGTCCTCTGCCTGGGGATGCTAGATGCTATAGATATGTACAAAGCAATATAATGAGTATCCTTGAATGATATACTTTTTGAGATTTTGTATACCTTGTTTTAGTATTTGAGATGAGAATGAATGCATCATTAAGTATGCGATTTGTGGTGTGTTTAGCGCATCTAGACATCTATAAGAGGTTTGTGTGACCTAGATGTGATGAGTGAATTGCATTAGTGTGACCATGTTTTCATACAAGGTCTCAATGGGGACTACAATGTAAAAGTGTGGATGTGTATTATGATTGTATTTGAGGTCTTGATGGGGAATAAGATATGAATGTGACTGTGTGATATGGTGTGGATCAATGTATATCTTCGGTTATCTTGGGTCCAAAGACATCTAGAGACATTGGCCATTGGGATGTTTGTATGATGTGGACAAGGGTGACTTGATTTGGAGACATTGTGTTGTGATGCATGCTCTGTGGTAGACATGCCATGTGTGTGTACTATCTTGTATGGACAGTGAGAGAGCATGTGTGACTGTTGTTAGAATCTATTGTCTTTTATCTTCTTTTTGTAGGTGTTCTTTTTTTTTTTTGGGGGGGGGGGGGGGGGGGGGGGGGGGGACAAAAGATACGATGTGGCATATCTACCCGATTAAAAATCCAAGAAAGAAATTGTCGAGAGAAAAAGGCCTAAAAAAAGAAAGTGAGCGAGGGTCTTCGAATTGTTCATCGTAGAAGTCGTCACCCTTCAAGCGCTCACCAAATCTCATGGAATGTTTCATGTCAAAACTTGGAATTTCGGAATGAAACGTTTCATGGTGACATTCTTGAAGAGAAGGGAAAGATTTGTGAGGTCACCCCCCTTAGTGGTAGGATGTGAGTGTTTGAATGTTGTGGACAATGAGTAGTACTTAAGGTATTAATGTGTACAAGGGTGAATTTTTGGGTCGTTTCTGCTAATTACTGGCACTTGGACACAATGTTTTAATGACTTTCAGCTCCTGAATTTTTTTGGTTTTAAACTGCAGATGATGTCCATGGTCAATAATGATATGCTTGGCTAGCTTCTTAGCGATGTTAAAAACAAAGGAAAGATGGATGAGAGATATGCTACGGCATTAAGGGGAAAGATATTGACTGGTCCACCCAATGCCAGGGTTGAAAGCAGTGGGAGAACATCATGGAGACCGTTGCCCCAACAAACTGATGCTATGGAAAATAAAGGACATTGGATGCCTTGGCTGTGTTGTGTGCTCTTGGTAGACTAGTGCATATGGGTCCAAAAGGTTGTTGGAGATTTGGTCTTCTAATAGATTATGGTGTCTTTTAATGCATACAAATTTTTCCTTCAAACGTAATCAAAACTTCATACACATTGATGGTACTTTGATACCCGTCAAAGACGATGGTGTTTTAGAGCATGTAATGCACATGTAACCCACTCATGAGGGTATACATTTGAAGAAACAATAAGCCAATAAACTTCAACAAAAGAATTTGTTTCAACTTTCCGCCTTTGTTTACTCTGCATTGTTGTATTTTGTTTTAAATGCCATCTTTGTTTTGGCCGTTGGGGTCTACTGGGTGCCGAAGCTTTAATTTTATGCAAATTTGTCTCACAAAGTTGTACACTTTTCAAACAGTAGATATGAAGGTTTGTGTGTTTTAAATTGTCATAGTTGTAAAGAGCAAATGTATGTCATTGGAAAATAACAAGGTGAAGATGCACGGTGGCATGCATAAGGATGTAGGAGTGTGGAGTGGAAAAGTTAAGGGTGTTGAAAAGGTAGCATGATGTATGTCACAGAATGATCTGATCAGTACATGAAATTTGTGCCTCTTTGGCACGTGCACAATGTGGAGCTGGTCCATATGTGATTCAAGGAAGATCCATGGATGGTTGTAATTCCTGTCAATCTCTACTAAATCCCATATTTGGAAAAGGAAGAAGAAACGCGATTGTAGGAACGGTTTGGAATGATACTGTCAGTGTTCAAGTCATCAAGATTACATTGTAATTTCCTTGTTGTGAATATTGCCAAGGAAGGATGTTACTGGGTCAAGTAAGTTTGATTGTGTACACACACACACACACACACACACACACACACACACACACACACACACACACACACACACACTTATACTGACATACTGTCAGTTAATTTCTCAGTTCTCAGGATTGTGTATGCTTGTAGGCTTGCAGGTCAAGCATACACAAAGTCACATTCAATAAACATTAGAATTTAGGACAAAGTGCAAGCATGAGGCCTAGTTTTCGTTGAATGGAGACTTTTCACAAGCAACAGGTCATAAGACGCATTATCCTCAGTGTCGGAACTCAGGACTTGACTCGCGACTCCTGGATATGCCCTGGATAAGGCTACAATAATTGAAACAGAAAAGCCCAATCGTCAGGTCCTGGATATGCATGCCCTGACGTACAAAAGGCTTACAAAATCTTCAGCAATGCAGCGTTCTGAAGCTGTAGCAGCTAGCTCTTTGTGTTTTGTTGGATCAAAATTAGGATTCATGTCTACAGCTACATCTCGTGCATGCTCATCATATCACGTCTAAGGAACGATTCCCAATTGTTAAAGTTACAAGTCCAACACATCTACTTGAATAAGGTGGGAACAAAGGCTTAAGCATGATGCTATGGTAGCATGATGGCATGGTAGCTTAGGATGATGACTTGAAATCATTTTGGATGGTCAATAACCCTTGCATCATCAGATATACACGTTGAAGCATCTACAACAACCACCAAGCAGTTAGGTGGAAAAGTATCTAAAAGGTAGGAGCAGATTCAGGAGGTGCAGCAGGCAGATTTGTAGGGATGAAAATAGCCACCTACAGCTGTGATCTCGTGGAGAAATACAAAGAGAAATTGTTCTACTCCATGTGGACTATAATCCTATCAGAGGGTTTATCCTAATTCAGCTTCTACCATATTTGGTGAAGATGCCAAGTTGGCTGCCTGCAGAGTTGCAGATTGCACACAGAGGGTAACCTGCCAACTTGGGAGCTACCTATTTGGAGATACAGCCATGATCTCTTCTTGGACTATGAAGGATAAATGTTCCCCACATAATGGTGCATCTACCTACTAAAGGGATCCACGACTTATGGTCAGCATTGAGAGATACAGATATATAAAGATGTACCAGTACACTAATTCAACAGGGAGACAGAGAGAGAGAGAGAGACAAACACAGAGAGAAAGACAGAGAACACAGAGAGAGAGCTAAGAGACCTTGTGAGGCTTAGATCATCTTGTATAGTGTGTTGTTATCTGGGAAAACACACTCATTGTACTTGGGACTTTAACCTCTAGCTTGGGTTTGGGGATCAACCATTCAGTCTCACAGAAGTACCTATACTGTGTACCATTGGTACTTTCCGAGTACCTGTCTAGGTACTTCCAGAGTACCATAACTGTCTGTTTGGTACTATTTACTCTCTGTCATTAGTACTGTTAAGACTGTGTCACAGTACTTGTATTGGTAGTCTGCAGTACCTGCATTGGTAGTTTGCAAGTATCAATATTGTATCTCAAGGAAGCTTCATTATCAATAAAGATATTCCTTTCAGTATATCATTGTCACTCTCATATATTTCAGTTAAACACTTGTCACTCTCACACATATCTTAGCAGAAAGATCCATCCCTTCACTCCCCTATATTTTTCACATGGTATCAGAGCAGGTTGTAGTGCCAAGATAGAGTGATCTTGAGTGAGTTTGAGTGAGTGCAAAAATCCCCCGTCATCACACTATTTGTGAGGAGTTGAAGATGGCACCAAGCCTACATAATCTACATTTAGAGGGAGCTGAAAAGCTCAATGGCAACAATTATACAACTTGGAAGGTGAAGATGGAGTCCCTACTCTTCTTCCAAGATTGTTGGCAGCTGGTTTCCATGGAGAGACCAAGTGAAGAAGAACATGATGAAGAGGAGCTAGAAAAATGGGACAAGAAGGCCAGGTTTGCACTCCACATGCTGAATTTAAGTGTCAAAGATGACATCCTTAGCCACCTAATGGATGTGAAGACTCCCAAGAAGGCTTGGGACACAATGAAGAACATCTATGAGTCAAAGAGCACCTCAAGGCAAGTAGCATTGAGAGCTGAACTTACCAACACCAAAAGGAATCATGGAAAGGATGCTACAAGCTTCATCAAGAGGCTCAAAGATCTACATCAATAACTAGTAGCTGTTGGAGACAAGATGACAGACAATGAGTTGTCTACAATCATCATCCATGGATTGAGAGAAGGATATGAAGGTCTTGTCCAAGGGCTTATTATCTTGAGGGAGAATCCATCACTTGATGAGATGGAACAAATCCTTAGAGATGAGGATCAAAGGCAAGCAGCCATGAAGATCATACATGAAGGAGGAAAGAATACAAGTAGTACCACCAACAATGACAAAGCACTCTTTTCAGCAAGAGGAAGAGGAAGGACAAACACTCAAAGAGGAAGAGGAAGGCATCAACCCAACAACACTCATGATCAGTATTCTCATGAAGGTAACTCATCCTATCATGGTAGAAGAGGTCATTCATCTAGAGGTAGAGCAAGAGGAAGAGGTAGGAGCACCTACTACTCTATGCAATGTTATAAATGCTCAAAGTATGGGCATATTGCAAGGTATTGCAGAAGCAACCAAGCTGATTGGAAAGGAAAATCACCCAACTATATGGATGGAGACAAAGAAGAAGGAAGTTCAGATTGCTTTCATGAAGATACATCATTGCTGTCCTTGGAGGAGATGGAAACTCACACTCATGAAGACCCATGGTGGATTGATAGTGGGGCAAGCTCCCACATGACCTCACATGCTGAGTATTTCTCTAGTTTAGATGATACTCATAATGGCATCATATATACAGCAGATAGTACTACTAATAGTATTGCAGGTAAAGGAGATATACCCATTCAATTGGGCACAAGAATGAAGAAGACTCTTGGAAATGTTCTCTTGGTACCATCCCTTACCAAGAACCTACTTGCAGTTGGAGCTATGACAGAGAAGGGACTCAAAGTGGAGTTTGAAGGCTAACAATGCCTCATTAGAGATCCAAAGAATCACTACAAAGTACTTGCCAAAGGGCAAAAGCATGGAAAGCTCTTCAAATTGGAAGGAACACCATCAGCATTTTCAGCCACAGGTGGTGGTGAATCAGCACCTATTTCAGCCACAGAGTTATGGCATAAAAGGTATGGGCATTTTAGCTTCAAAAGCACGTGTATGCTAAAGATTCAAGGCATGGTTTTGGGCATTCCAACCTTACAAAGGATTGGGAAAGTATGTGAAGTATGCTGTCTAGGAAAGCAGTCTAGAAGCAAGTTTCCTAGGAGCAAGACTAGGTCACTGTGTGTGAATCAGCCCACACTTCCTCACTTGGTGGGCACACTTATTATGTGAGTTTCACTGATGACTTTTCTAGATATACTTGGGTTTACTTCATGAAGTTCAAGGCTGAAGTATTTCAGATTTTCAAGCTCTTTCACATGATGATTGAGAAGATGACAGGTAGAAGAATCAAAGCTCTCAGGTCTGACAATGGAGGAGAATTATTATCCAAAGATTTCAACAAATACCTCCTTGAACATGGGATCAAGAGGCAACTAACTTGCAGCTATACTCCTCAACAAAATGGAGTAGCAGAGAGGAAGAATAGGACACTCTTTGAAGCAGCCAGGTGTATGCTCAAAGACAAAGGACTTAGCAATAGCTATTGGGCTGAAGCTATCAACACTTCATGCTATTTGATGAACAGGTCTCCTACAGATATCTTGAAGGGAATCACACCATATGAAGCTCTACATAAGGTCAAGCCAAAGGTAGATCACCTCAAAGTCTTTGGATGTTTGGCATTTGCTCACATTCCAGATGAGAAGAGGAAGAAGCTGGATGACAAGTCAAGGAGATGCATACTTGTTGGATATAGTGATGTAAGCAAAGCTTACAAGCTATATGATCCTATCAAGAAGGAGTCATTCATTTCAAGGTATGTCATATTTGATGAGAGTGCAAGCTTCAAATCAGCCACAAAGTCAGAGGATGCAAGCTCTCCATCACCTCTCAAGATGGACATACCATCCAACATGCAAGAGGAGATTATTGAAGAACTAGAGGAAGAAGATGAGGAGCATCAAGAAGCCCTTAGAAGGTCTTCAAGGACTAGAAGACAACCTCAAAGATTAACATATCACAGAGGTAATGAATCAGATTTTCAGCAATGCAATCTTGCACTTGTTAGCTCCATATTACAGCATGAAGAACCTACCACATACAAGGTAGCTAGTACCAAGAAGGAATGGAACCAAGCTATGGAAAAGGAGATGGATGCTATCCACAAGAATGAGACATGGGATCTATGTCCATTACCCCCCAACAAGAAAGCCATTGGATGCAAGTGGCTTTACAAGTTGAAGTTCAACAAGGAAGGGAAGATTGATAGGCACAAAGCAAGATTGGTAGCCAAAGGCTTTGCTCAACAATATGGTTTGGACTATGATGAAACCTATGCTCCTGTAGCCAAGATGAGCTCTATTAGGTTGCTAATTTCTTTAGCTTCTATCTTAAAGTGGAAGCTTAAGCAAATGGATGTCAACAATGCCTTTCTCAATGGGCTACTTGAGGAGGAAGTCTACATGCAGCAACCAGAGGGATATGTTGTTGCAGGGAAAGAGGACATGGTATGTAAGCTCAACAAGAGTTTATATGGATTGAAGCAAGCTTCAAGAGCTTGGTATGGGAGGATTGATGATCACCTCCAATCTCAAGGATTCCAGAGAAGCCATGCTGATCACACTCTTTACTATAAGGTACAAGGCAAGGATATTATTCTTGTTATCATCGATGTGGATGATCTTATCTTGACAAGTAGAAATGAAGCTATGGTGGAGGATGTTCAATCTCAACTCTCCAAGGAGTTTGAGATGAAGGACCTTGGATATTTACACTACATCCTTGGTATTGAAGTCTCTAGGCTGAAGAAGGGAGACATCTTTATCTCTCAACAAAAGTACCTCCACTCTATTCTTGCTAGATTTGGAATGATCAGCTCAAAGCCTATTTCTACACCTATGGAGTCTAGTCTTAGACTCACTAAGGATGAACATGGTATTCCCTATGATGCTACACTCTATAGACAGCTCATAGGTTCTCTTATCTACTTAACTATCACTAGGCCTAATATTTGCTTTGCTGTCCACTCACTTGATCAATACATGCAAGCCCCAAAGATATCTCATTGGAATGCAGCCAAGAGAGTACTTCGGTACTTGAAAGGTACTCCTTCCTTAGGTATTTTGTATGGAGGAGACAAGCTGAATCTACATGGTTTTAGCGACTCTGATTATGCAGCAGACTTGGTGGATAGGAAGAGCATTAGTGGCAATGCTTTCTTTCTAGGTGCAGGAGCCATCTCATGGAGCTCAAAGAAACAAAACACCATCAGCCTTTCATCAACAGAGTCTGAATATAAAGCTCTTACTATAGCAGCTTGTGAAGCTATTTGGTTGCAAAGATGTTTGCAGGAACTTGGTTTCTATGGAAGTGGCCAAGCTACACCTATCATGTGTGACAACAGCTCAGCTGAATCTTTAGCAAAGAATCCAGTGCTACATCAAAGGACCAAGCACATTGAAGTCAGAGAGCACTTCATTAGGGAGAAGGTGCAAAGTGGAGACATAGTCTTACACCATTGCAGCACCATGGAGAATGCTGTTGATATCTTTACCAAAGCTCTAGGGAAGGAGCTTTTCTTCAAGCATAGATCAGCACTTGGCATGATGGAGCTTCCCTTAAGGGAAGGAATTGAAGAATAAGGGAAGGCTCTTCATGCAAGATCAAGCAATAAGGGAAGGCATCACAACAAAGCCTTCAACAATTTAATGTTTGGTTTGCTTTAGTTGTTTTTGATTTCAGGTTTTACTCTTTTCAAGATGCTTATGGACTTGAGGGAAGGTGTTAAAGTTACAAGTCCAGCACATCTACTTGAATAAGGTGGGAACAAAGGCTTTAGCATGATGCTATGGTAGCATGATGGCATGGTAGCTTAGGATGATGACTTGAAATCATTTTGGATGGTCAATAACCCTTGCATCATCAGCTATACACGTTGAAGCATCTACAACAACCACCAAGCAGTTAGGTGGAAAAGTATCTAAAAGGTAGGAGCAGATTCAGGAGGTGCAGCAAGCAGATTTGTAGGGATGAAAATAGCCACCTACAGCTGTGATCTCATGGAGAAATACAAAGAGAAATTGTTCTACTCCAGGTGGACTATAATCCTATCAGAGGGTTTATCCTAATTCAGCTTCTACCATATTTGGTGAAGATGCCAAGTTGGCTGCTTGCAGAGTTGCAGACTGCACACAGAGGGTAACCTGCCAACTTGAGAGCTACCTATTTGGAGATACAGCCATGATCTCTTCTTGGACTATGAAGGATAAATGTTCCCCACATAATGGTGCATCTACCTACCAAAGGGATCCACGAATTATGCTCAGCATTGAGAGATACAGATATATAAAGATGTACCAGTACACTAGTTCAACAGGGAGACAGAGAGAGAGACAAACACAGAGAGAAAGACAGAGAACACAGAGAGAGAGCTAAGAGACCTTGTGAGGCTTAGATCATCTTGTATAGAGTGTTTTTATCTGGGAAAACACACTCATTGTACTTGGGACTTTAACCTCTAGCTTGGGTTTGGGGATCAACCATTCAATCTCACAGAAGTACCTATACTGTGTACCATTGGTACTTTCCGAGTACCTGTCTAGGTACTTCCAGAGTACCATAACTGTCTGTTTGGTACTATTTACTCTCTGTCATTAGTACTATTAAGACTGTGTCACAGTACCTGTATTGGTAGTCTGTAGTACTGCATTGGTAGTTTGCAAGTACCAATATTGTATCTCAAGGAAGCTTCATTATCAATAAAGATATTCCTTTCAGTATATCATTGTCTCTCTCATATATTTCAGTTAAACACTTGTCACTCTCACACATATCTTAGCACAAAGATCCATCCCTTCACTCCCCTATATTTTTCACACCAATCTAGTCACACTCTCATATCTCACAATGTGGAAGGTAGTGCCATCACTGGCGTGAGCATCTCTGACATCAAACTCGCCAAGAAAGCCTGGATCCTCCCCGGCCAAAGTTGCACCATCATCGACCTCATGCCCATCAACTATGCCTTTGACGTCCAAGCTGAAAAATCTCCCCTTCGTCCTCCCCACTCTCTGCACCGTCGACCCCAAAGCCGAGAACCAAGACGCCCTCATCAAATACGCTCGCCTTGTCACTCCCCATGACAAGCACTCCAACCATGTCAAAGACCTTGTCAAGGGAATCATCGAAGGCGAGACACACATCCTTTTTGCCACCATGACCATGGAGATCTTCAAAGGCACCAAAGAGTTCAAGCATGAGGTCTTCGAGAAGGTGCAATTGCTGCTCATCTATAATGCCAATGTCAAGCAGCTTGTTGATGTTCCTGGCCATGAGTATTTCTCCTTCTTGGACCAAAAGATATAGTAAGAGGCTACCAATACTGCCAAGGTTGCGGTTGCAGAGGCCAAGTATAAGGGAGATGTCGGTGCCAAAGAGCGGCAAGGGCTTACACAGCATAACGCCACAAGGGTCGAGACTAAAATCTTCTCGATCAAGCAAGCACAGATTGCAAAGCAGCAAGAGTTGCAGACTCTGCACATAAGGTTTGGTGTTCAAAACACCAAAACCAAAAGAGATATCCAACCTTTATCTCAAAACAAGCCAGCCCTAACACCATGGAACATCCACAAGAGGATCGCTCAGCTATTTGGACCACATGTGAACATGGGTAAGACAAACCACCCAACCATAACCACGATCCAAGAACCCTCAAAGCAGGCCAACTTCCAAGGACGTAATTGAGCACCTGTAAAACTATGCATCCCACATGACTTGGCCTCACCCACTAAAGGTGACTTAGTGCTTGCCTAGCCTCATGGACTTTTCTCCATTACTAGAGGTGTCATCATCACTAATGAGGTTTGTGGCCTCCTTCGATGAACGATTGGCCACAATAACCACACTCACATCGGCATCCACGGTACACCCAGATGAAAAAGATCCCGCCTGTGTCCTACACTAGATCCCCTCTCCTAGATCCCCTCTCCTGGGTCATGGAAATAACAGTTCCCCATTTGCAAATTCTTGTATAATAATTAAGAAAATAAGCATACAATGAAACACAATTTTCACAAACCTGTTCTTTTTCCCTTTTTAATCAACATATGTTAAGGCTTCAAAAAAGATAAGACTTGAAGCAAAAAATGACAAGAGGGAGCCTCGAATTGACGGTTGACAGAAAAAATGCTGTTCTGCAGCACATTAAGCCACCAACCCTGCTTATCTAAACATTTAGGTTTTGAATACTTCTCAAAAGAATCAATCACAGCTTATAGCAAGTAAGCACTCTCTAGTGAGTTATGCTCGTAATAAGGCCAGTCACCATACTTACAAACATCATAACGCATCTATCTCTTCCACTTTCTGTAACCAGTCAACTAAACTAATTAAAGACCTCACAAAACTGCATTGCCCATAAAATTATTTCTTTCTTATTTCACTACACAGAAGCACTGCAACTAAACTCCCCCAAAGACAATTCATGAGCGGAAAATAGATTTCTTTGGAATGGTATTAAGCAAAAGGAATCAAAACCACACAAACCATCTCAACAGTTTCACAAATGCTATGCTCTAATCGTTACAAGACTGACTGACTCCAATGAGTAATCCCTACTTATGAGTCACACATATGAATTTGCATTTAGAAGCACACAAAAGGAAAAACAAAAGCATGTGGGACAGACAATGAGCAACATACATTGCTTTTTTCTGAGCGTCTACAATTTCGAGCTTCAACACTACCAAGGCAGGCACCTGAGAAAATCAGAGAAGCATCACCTAGCTGATGTAAAATAGCTCTAAATCAAAACGCTATCTTCGTTTGAGATCCAACAGGGAACCTTCAGGGATGCACCTCAAAAAAGCATTGTTTCTACTGTCCTAAACACCAGGGCTTCAGGGATTGAATCAAGTATCCCAATAAGAAAGGAGGCATGTGCCAAACTCTGCATTAATGCTTTACTAATCATCCAGCCCAAGTTTTCGCCAAATTTGGCATCTCTGAGACAATCGCTTAAACAACCTCAACCACCATCATGATGTACAATATTGTCAAGCCTGCACTTGTACCATAGAAAATCCATTGACAAGCAATCATATAGAGAATGTTCATGATAATCAAGGCCGCAACCTCTTCAAGCCTATCGTGCCTCTTGTGACTTGAAATCCAATGTCAACACACGCTCATATATCCTTTCAGCATCAGCAAAAGACTTATTCCTTTCATAGCAAAGACCCAGCTTGGGGGGAACCTTCAGGTTATCTGAGGTGATTTGGAGGCATTTTTGCAAATCAAGAATGGCAGCATCCACATTCCGTCGGCCTTTGGAGGAGGAGAGAAGGAGGCTGGCACGCCCTAGGAGAGCATCACACATCTCAGAAGGAATCATGACATTTTCCATATCATCTGAAAGGGCTATGTTCAAAGAATCAATGGCACCAAGCAAAAGCCCTTGCTGCTCAAGAGCATAAGACTTCAATACATGGAAAGAAACGTCCTTTGGATCAAACGCTATGGCCTTATCAATCTCTGTGTTCGTGTCCTTGGCAAGGGAGAGGGCTTCGGGTGTACCTGCGGAGGAATGTGATTTCTCTAGTAGCTGCACGGCCTTGCTGAAATGCTGTCGAGCTAGAGCACAACAATATTCAATTTGGGATACTCAAAACATATCATCCATTTAATTTTAAAAAGTGTAGTTTACCACAAGGATCGACTTAATGGAAGAGATAATCTAGCAGACATTTCATAGAAATTTTCACTCAAATTTGTCACTTATGATCCAGCACATAAAAATATCCAATCCCTGACAGTAACAACATAAGAAGCAGCATTCAACATACCTGCTAAGACCTACATCCAAGTAGCTTAGGTAAACTATAGGACTCTCCTATGGTATTCTGAATGAATAGTCCTAAAATATATCACTGGAAACAAACATCTGCAGAGGCACTATAACTATTATCATCAAACAATTTGCTACAAGGTCCCAAAGGTGCGGCGCTTTATACCCAAGTACTCAAAGCCAATCCTTCCAATGCCACTCTCTGCTCATTTGTTTTAGTACCAAAGAACCAAGTCTGATGTGAAAACTTTCAGCATACCGCAATAAGCCTCTAAGCGACAAAGGCAGTACCCTGCTAGTGAGTGTCTAACCCACACGTGTAGCAAGATAACTAGGGTCTCAGCTCTTTTAGGTAAGGAACAGTTCACAACAAAACTTTCAATCAAGTAGAATCCAATTTCTTTTAGACATAGCACTCAGTAAAGCACATCCTTTGGGGGATTTTCTCACGTAGTTTCCTTAATTGGTAACTACAAACAACTGAAAGACAAGATATCAGTGAGTGTGTCTCCATAAGGTTTCATAGACACAACAAGATCTCACTAACAGTAACCAATTCGTGGCAAAAATCAGTGTGTTTAGCTCATCTGAGAAAGCCTACCCGTGTGCATGTAGTCCAGTGAAAAGAGAGAGAGAGAGAGAGAGAGAGAGAGAGAGAGAGAGAGAGAGAGAGAGAGAGAGAGAGAGAGAGAGAGAGAGATAGATAGATAGATAGATAGATAGTTCTATTATCGTCCTGGGAGGTCAAATATGACCTATGGGACCAAATGAACATGTCACGTGGTGTGAGTGGAGTTCATAAGTGACTCTCGATGCTCAAAAATGGCTGAAATGAGCGTCGCAATAGAGAGTCCACATCGTGGTTGGGAGAGGAAGGTATGTAGGGAGAGCTCATGGCTGAATATATGGGGAAAAGAGGACCTAATGTGGTCAAAAGCTGAGCACTCAAGTAGTGTGTGGTACTCACTCTCTCGCACTTGACAAGGGCATAAGGTGCAAAGTCGATGACACTCCTCGCCAGTGCCCCAACGTCCTGTCTCGCAGCGTAGAGAATGGGAGCTAAGACGAATGGAGGCAATGGTGCGGATCGCACTCAACGGGATGGGCTCAAGGATGTAGGAATGGGTTCGGTTACCTCGTTCCGAGAAGAAGAGAGATTTGTAGTTTGGGGCAACGTGTGTGGTGTAATGACTGAAGCGAGAACCTCCGGATTTCTCCCAAGCCATGATACATTGGCGTTGTAAGAAGGCCTCATTAACTTGGGAGTCGATCGACGCATCCTTGACCAAGTGACATGCATCCCATCTTCCAAACCATTTCTTGATATCAAGCATCCACCCCGAACTTAGTATTTTGCTCTTGCATGTCTTTTGAACCTTTTGACTTGCTTCATATGCGATTCTAGGAAGTCGATGCAAAGGGCTACGTTGTGTCTTACGCATGTACTCCACAACCCTTTCCATGCCCAAGACCTCAATGGGAAGCGATCCGGACTCAAGAAGTAAGAGCATGTAGGGTGTTTGTGTCTTGACTTGGAGAAATTTGGTGAGAAAACGCTTTTGGACATTCTCAAACTCTTTCCAAGTAGACTTCCCGATGCTTCCACCCCACACCTCCACTCCATAAAGAAGCACCGGTGTCACCAATGTGTCAAAGAGGTACTTTTTGAGAGCCCAACACTTGATCTCTCCTGCATTGCACATGTTCTCAAATGCATAATAAGCCCTCTTTCCGGCTTCCAAGCGACGCATTGCACAATCCTTCCATTTATGATTGGATGGAACCTCAAGGCCAAGGTACTTGAAGTGATCTACCACTTCAAGTTTCTCATTGTTGTATACAATGCATGGATTTTCGTCATTGAGGGTCTTTACAAGCATAACCTTGGTTTTGGATCCATTCACGATCAGCCCGCTATGTAGGCAAAAGCGTTCCAAGACACTCATAAGCTTTTGTGCATCTTCTAAGGTATGTGCCAAGAGCACTACATCATCGGCATAAAGCAAAAGCATGATCACCGCATTTCAATCTTAACCTCTTCTATGCCTTCTTGCTGCATAAAATCAAGAACCATGTATTCCAATTCATCAATGAGTAGCCCAAAGAGGGTTGGGGAAAGTGGGCATCCTTGTTTGACACCAATAGTGCTTGCAAAAAATTCTGAAATTCCGTCTCCCATACGTAATCGACATATCACTTTTTGGTAGATGCGAAAGACTGCATGCATAAATTCTCTCAGCACTTGAAGGCTTTGCATACGTCTCCAAAGATTTCCTCGCGGTACCATGTCAAAAGCTTTCTTGAAATCCACAAAGCAACAATACAACTTTTTTCCTTTCAATCGAGACGCTTCCATAAGAACTCGAAGAGTGACAAGGTGATCAATAGTGCTATGATGCTTTCGAAAACCTGCTTGGCCAAGCGCACGTTTGCCATTCTTTTCAGCCCATTCACTTATCTTCATCTCCATGATACATCCAAATAACTTTGCCATCAAAGAACCAACCATTATAGTGCGATAGTTGTTCACATTGTTTACATCTCCTCCTTTGTGCAAAGGTTTGATCCAATTTGCACTCCAATCATGAGGCATGCCATACTGAAGTGCAAGGTTAAACATATCGCATATCCAATATCGTGTTTTCTTGCTTGTCCATTTAATCATTTCAGCCTTGACACCTTGAAGGTCACCTCGCCTTGCGAGTAGCAAGTTTCTCAAGCGCGCGGCATACATCTTCAATGGTAAAGAAGGGAGACATAAATGGAAGGGAGCTACAACCCTCCATCTTATCAACATTGGGTTGCTCATAGAGGTTCTTACAATGCATATACATATCCTCAAGAGTCAAGTCACCAAAGCTCTCAACGCGCTTGCCTTTTAGATTTTGCCAAAACTTGCCACATGCATGTGCTTTCTCTTGTGCTAAAAGAAGTTGTTTTTCGACTTCCCACCTTCTCCTCTTCTTTTGAACAAGTGCTTTGTATGTGTGTGAACATTCCAAGTAAACTTCCTTGTCTTTGATTGCATCCAATCTTAGCAAGTGTTTTCGGGCTTGACTACATTCCATGTCAAACCATTTCTTCTTGGTGCTACCCTTCTTAGACCTTTTGCAAGACATGTGTTTCACCGAAAAGCATTCCTTCGCACAAGAGAAAATTACTTCTTTGAAAACTTTCCACTTGCATTCTAATGTTGGGCTCCCTTGATGCTCCTATCATGCTTAACATTTGGTCCCACCATATCAGCATATATAAGTGCTCGTTTGAAGTCTAGACGTAGGTACAAATGATTCACATCATGATTGGAGGCTACATGCTCGGGCCGTTTACCACACTTGAGGTCAATACATAACATCCTATGATCCGATTCCGGATTCCATTCACCAAGTGTAAAGCTTTGTATGCATTCTAGAGTGGCTTCTGAGAACAACATATAGTCAATCACGCTAGCACCATTGTGCTTTCTACATGTAAAGTCATTGGTGCCTTGCCATAGAGATACACCATTTGCAATGAGCATTCCGGTACTATTGCACATATGTAGAGTGACTTTCCATAGTGATCCACTTCTTTTGCATCATTAGAACTTCGATTATACATGTATGAGTCATCCACTCTTCTTGATACATGCGGCATGTCGACTTGTTGTGTGTCGTGTTGTAACATATTTGTGCGAGCATTCATGTCTCCAAAAACAATGACTTCACCTTGATCCTTGTAATGAGCAATGTCTTCCTCTAGTTCAACAAAGGGCTAATCTCTATCCATATTCAAGCGAGAATAAAAGTTGGAGTCATAGTGAGGAATGTAGCAGCCGGCCACAAACATGACTTGACCATTTGGTGGGTTGATTTTCAGCCATAAGTAGCGTTTATACTTATCTTCTTTGACAATGGAAACATCTTTCAAACCCTTTTGGTCATACATGCTACGCCTCCTTGGCCTCTTCGTTGCTTTGCATTTTTGGCCCACATCAAAGAATGTACATCGTATTTGTCAAATCCAAGAATTCGTTGCGCATCATGCTCCCATGTTTCGACAAGAAGTATCACATCGGAGTCATTGGTAAGCTCATCAATGCCAATTCCCGCATTCCATGGATACCCGTTACAATTCCAAAAGCTTATTCGCAAGCGTGAGTTGGTCTCATAGATCATGTGTCCCTATTTTTTGGATGGACTTGCATCCTCCTCAAGTGACTTTTCTTCTTGAGATGATACCTTAACCTTCTTGCTTCTTTCCTCGTATGCTTTGCGACGTACATTTTGTTGCATAAGAGTGCGATCCTCATATACATTACAACCCGTTCCTTTGAGGTAGATCCAACCATTGTCAAGGATGATCTTTCTCTTTACCTCATCAGCCATGGTACATACAATAGGTCTTTCTCCCGAGCGAGGGACTCCTTGTTTTCCAACTCGATGTGCACCATAAGCCATGATTCCTGACATGCCAAAGTGTGTAGCAAAAAACTCTTCAATAGCAACCGCAAGAGATTGGGGTGTTTCCATGCTTTCCTCCTTGATTCCACGAATGACGATGTTCTTTGAGCGTTTTTGTCGTTCTTGCAATTCTTGAGTGTCCACATTCTCTACATTCTTTGCTTGGACAACGGCTTGCGTGATAGGAGATGTAGAAACCACATTATCCTTACATATATCAGCCCATGATTTGGATGCATTTCTCATCTCACATACATCATGTCGTATTGTATCTATCGTTTCCTCTTTCAATACATGATCACTCTCAACTTTGCTCAAGCGCTCTTTCACTACATTCATGTCCACAAGAGAGCGTTTACATTCTTGAACTTCATTCTCAAGATGCATCAAGCGTGTTGTTTGCATTTCAAGAACCTTCTTGAGGTGCTCATTCTCCACAACGAGAACTCTTAAAGTACCATTCTCCATTGCAAGTGCGCGCAACTCTTCACCTTGCTTGTTGACGGTTTCTTGTAACGAGATCAAGTAAGCCATGATCATTGCTTCCGTTGTTGTAGACGATGTGGTTGGATTAGCATCCAAATTCCTTGGAGATTTTGCATCAGTCTCCATGGCGAGTGTGGCTTTTCCACCCTTGCGAGTTTTGTCTGACATTGCCTTCAAGTCGGCAACAAAAACGCAAAGTTTTGACAGTTTTTTCAGTTCTGAGATGCTGTTACAGCAAAGCCTTCCATTATACAGAAAAATTCTGTCTTTATATCAATGCGTAGAGGGCTTCGTGCTCTTCGATTGAGGCTATAGATCACCTAAATCGGAGTTCGGATGAGCAAGTTATGGTCAAAAGAGTGAACTGCTGCCTACTAGGTCAAAAAACGGCTGTGAGAGAGAGAGAGAGGGGTCTCTGGCAACTGACGAGCGGACTGGAATCCGCAATCCAACACAGACCTGGAACAGTAGGCAAAGAATCGCCCTCCCAGAGAGAGAGAGAGAGAGAGAGAGAGAGAGAGAGAGAGAGAGAGAGAGAGTTTAACCTTGAAGGTGTTCTCCAGGAAGTGGCACGCCTCCTGTCAGCTCTACACAATAAAAATAAGGTGGAATGGTGGGCGAAGCTTCGCACCAGTCCTGTTTGCTGAACGCAGTACTGCACGAGCTCGCGAGTTCACCTGCAGCGAAAGACTTAAACAAAGAATACCCGTCCACGTGGACGTCATCGCTTGGAGGACGCCTAAGCTGACCCAATACTAGGGCCTTTCTTTAGTAGGCCAAAAATGCTTCTAGACCAGCTTTGATTTTCCCTTCTATCAATTTTTTTCATTTTCTATTGAGGCATTTGTAAACCTATAGGTAGGGCACAATTTGAACCATCCTCCATCAATGATATCAGCTATGTAGGTTTAAAGAATCCCATTAATTACTCTCCATCCTATCGTTGAAATTCGATCTAGAGGCCACGTATGAAAAGGATTTGTTATGAACAGTTGATAAGGCACTTCAATAGCATTTACAAAGATCAAAACCTATGATGAAGGTGTTATGCACACATGAAGTTGATAGTTTCAGCCTATATCTCAAAACACAATCATCAACTTGAGAATTCTAAACGTTTTCTTAAAAGACTTGTTGTTAACCATGTCCCATGAAACGTCCTATGTATGGAAGGCATTAAAAAGGGATCCGTGTGAGAGCAAGGTCTTAGTAAGGGGAATCATTTATGTGAGTAGGCTTCAGGAGCAATAGTAAAACTTGTATGGTACCCCAAGCCTATTTAAAGGTTCCTTGAGAGCTACTTTAATACATTGACTTGGGACAACTATTTAAAGGTTAATATTGCCCTCTGTATTTTGCCTCTTGTCTCTGTGTGGTTGTGCTTGTCATGCCAAGAATTAATCATGTTTGCTTAATCAAGTGTTTCTTTTTGCATGTACTTGGAACTTGCACCCCGAAGCATCAAACCAATGGTTAGGATGTGTGCACCAAAGACCAAAGGTAGTCTCTCTCTCTCTCTCTCTCTCTCTCTCTATATTATATATAATATATATATATTATATATATATATATAAATATATATATAAATTATATATCCCCACCCTCTCACAAAAGAATAACTCGTCTTGTGTCATTTGCGCACTTAGTGATGCTACAACAACTTCTTTTTCTTCTCCACTTTAACTCTAGACTTTGGGAGTGCATTCTTGAAACTATGTATACACTTGTATGCTTGAAAACATCTCTCGCACATGATAGAGTAGTTGTTCATATTGTGAACCCCCAAATATCTATGAAACAAAAAAAATTATAAATGAAATGATGTGGCCTAGTGTTGAGCTTTAATCTATTATACATGTTTAAGGATTATGATAGGCCACAAATGCAATTAGTGGATCATAATAGTATCATTGTTGATATTAGGTAGTACAAAGATTCTCTATTTATTAGCATCAAAAGCATGTTGATATATATTTGGATATTACTTGTATAATGAGCATCCAAGCATTGAGGGGGGGGGGGGGGGGGGGGGGGGATGTATATAAATTGCATAAATCGTGTGCATTCAAGGACTATTTTTAAAAGCTTCTTATTTGTGAATTTTTAAAGATATAAAATACGCTCTTTTTTTATTCAATCTGTGAAATTCTATTTTATGGTATCTTTCTGTATGTGAAAATGTGAAAAAATATAAAATTTACTAACCCCTTATGCTGCACTCACGTGATAGTCATATATTTATTAAGTGAACCAACCCCCCCCCCCCCCCCCCCCCCCCCCCCCACCAAAGCCAAACATACAACATTTGCAAGTTTATCTAAAGAGAATAATCAATGTCATCTCTTAAGATGAAGATATTCTTCAGTATGAAGTAAATAGGTAACCAAATTTTCAAAGTGGCTCACTTCATATCATCGATATCAAATTGCCAATATATCTTTTTAATTGATTACACAGCTAATCATGTGTCACATGGATTATAAAGGAGGAGTGGGGCCATCCATAGGATGGTAGAGCTTGATCGAGCATCGAATGCAAGTCATCAAAGTGTGGGTGTCTAATGTGTTTGAGGTTCAGGGGTGAGGGTGCTTAGGGTCAAAACACTATGGATGATCGGGTTAGTGTGGACAGGTAGGTCATCATTATACAACCATGCCTTGAGGTATAATTCGTGTGTTTTGTTGAGTAGTTCAAAGTGCACTCTCATGTCTTTTATGATTGGGTACTGAATGACTTCTCCTTGCCTAATTGGTCTTCACTATTTGTGTACTTGGAGACTATTTTTCAGATTAGATACTTTTATATCTTTATTGTAAAATTAGTGTGTGTCAATCATGTACAATATGGTGTGGCAATAAGAAAAGGATGGTTATGTTTATATGTTCACATCCTTTTCAAAATTGACATCATAACACGTTGTGTTTTAACTATTGTTTATATTGGTAGAGTTGAATGGAGTATTAAAATCTCACATGTCAGTATAGAAGTGAAAATAAACGTGGAAATAAAATCTCATTGGTATAGACATAGGTACATCAAATGTCTAACTTTCATCTTAATAAGCATTGAAATAAACATCTAAATATACGATGCGCTAAATATAAGTGTCTCAATATAGTGGTTTAATTTTTGACGTTTATTTCAACATTTGTATTGATGGCTATGTCAATGCCTATACGGACACCTATATTGATCTTTTTTTTGAGCAAAGAGGAGCTGCATTTGATGTTGCGTATGCTTTAGCACCAAAAACCACTCTACTCAGTCAAAAGAATAGTGCAAAATCAACGTGAGATCTAATGTACTAAAGATATCTATTTCATTGTGAACTTCTACATCTCCATCATCAAAATCCACTTCTACATCCATCTTCGTATCTTCTCCATCTCCAAGATGAAGTATTTGCTCACCAAGAGCACTGGGTTTAACTTTGATGTTTTCATCTACATTATTTGCGGATTATACACCTTGCTCATGTATCCCTTCTTCCTCAACCTCTAATACTTCACAAACTTCTTTGCTCCATGAAGTAACTTGATCAACAAAGAGCCGACACGATTTTGTGAAATCACTCTTAGAATTTTTATCCCATGGTGGATCCATGATAAACACAACAACCTGCTCACAATGATGTTAAAGTACCAATGTGTCCAAACATCTATCCACATCTATTTAGAGTTCACTTGAGCTAGTCCACTTTTATATTTGCACGCAATTGCATTGGGACCATTGGTAATAACTTTGAGTCGTTTCACATCAAAGATGAAAATGTCAAACTTTCTAAATGTAATCTTTAAAATGTTTTGGATATACTCAAAGTATTCAAGCTGGCCAATTTGTGTGTTGTTATCTTTAGCAGCACTATGAATTTCTTGGACAAAGCTCATTTTAATACTACTATCAAAAGTGACCATTCATTTGTCTATCTATTGTACTTAAAATTTTCGAGTTAGGTCTTCGAGCGAGCTCAACAGAGCGAGCTTTGAAGCGAGTTTTTTTTTAATTTATAAAGGACCGCCGTCCCTACCTCCCCTTCCTCCTCTCGCCACCCATGTGCTTCCTCCTCTTCCCTTTCTCCTCCTCCTCAACCTCCTCCTCCAACATCCTCCACCTCCTCTCTCCATCTACTCCTATAACTGCCTTCCCTTCCTCCATCTTGTCCTCCAGCAACCCGCCTCCCTGCCACAAGGTCCTCCACTCCCTTCTTCCTCTCTCTTTTCATATCACTCTATACTCATGTCCCCCCCCCCTCTCTCTCTCTCTCTCCTCCTTCGCCACCTCTCTCTCTCTCTCTCTCTCTCTCTCTCTCTCTCTCCGCCCCCACCTCCCGTCACCCTTTGTGTGTGTGTGTGTGTGTGTGTGTGTGTGTCCACCCCGTGTCACCCCTCTCTCCCCCTGTATTCCTCCCTCTCTCTCCCTACCGCCACCTCTTCCCCCCCCACCCCCGCCTCTCTCTCTCTCTCTCTCTCTCTCTCTCTCTCCCCCCCCCTTTGACATGGATAGATTACCCCTTTCCAATTATACACTAGACGCACCCTCCTTGTCTCTCACACAAACCGAGATCACACATCTCATTAAACATGACTTGATTCAGTTAGACACTAGGAGAACATGGATACAGCCTCTGCGTGTGCTTGGCATGAAGATGGTTTTCCACAGAGAGCATCTCCTTGAGCTTACAGAGGATGGTTTTGTGATCAGACCTGCCTACATGAACACTCATCTATCCTATGGATTACGATGTCTTATTCAAAAGATGCGCATATCATCACATCATTTAGAGATTGCGGCTAGAAGATTTAGAGAGTACCATCAGAGGTTAGGGTTGAGAGAGATCGAGATGTGGCAGAGAGAGAGAGGGGGGGGGGGGGGGGGGGGGGGGCAGATATGGAGGGAGAGAGAGAGAGAGAGAGAGAGAGAGAGAGCTAGTGAGGGGGGGGGGGGGGGGAGCGCCTACATGAACACTCATCTATCCTATGGAATACGATGTGTTATTGGACAGATGCATGCATCATCACATCAATAGAGATTGAGGCTGGCAGATTTAGAGGAGTACCAACAGAGGCTAGGGTTGAGAGTGAGCAAGGTGTGGCAAAGGGGGGGGGGGGAGAGAGAGAGAGAGAGAGAGAGAGAGATGGGGGAGGGGGGGGGGGGGGCGGTAGAAATTGTGAGAGGGACAGAGGGGAGGGGAGGGAATGCCTTTTTTTTTTTCCTTTAAAAGAGGGAGAGAATGAGGGGGAAGGGGGTGCTTTAGGAAAAAAAACAAAAAAAAACAAGCCCAAGCAATAGCGATCGCTATTGCTTGGGCTTGTTTTTTTTTTCCCTTTTTTTTCCTAAAGCACCCTCTTCCTCCCACTCTTTCCCTTTTCTTTTTTTTCTTAAAGCACACGCCTCCTCCCACTCTTTCCCTCTTTAAAAAAAAGAAGAAGAAGGTATCCCCCCCTCCCCTCTCACAATTTCTACCCCATTCCCCCCATCCCCCACCCCCCACTCTCTCTCTCTCTCTCTCTCTCTCTCTCTCTCTCTCTCTATCGCACCTTGCTCTCTCTCAACCCTAGCCTCTGATGGTACTCCTTAAATTGCCAGTCTCAATCTCTAACTGATGTGATGATGTGTACATCTGTCTAGTAACACATCGTAATCCATGGGATAGATGAGTGTTCAATCAGGCCGTCCTAGTCACAAAACCATCCTCAATAAGCTCAAGCAGATTCTCTATGTAGAAAGCCCTCTTTGTGCCATGCACAACCATAGGATGTATCCATGTCCTCCCGGTGTCTAACTGAATCAAGTCCTCTCTGATAAGCTGAGTGATCTCGGTCCGTGTGAGAGACAAGGAGGGTCTGTCCAGCCACATGGAAAGGGGGTAATCTATCCATGTCAAAGAGAGAGAGAGAGAGAGAGAGAAAGAGAGGGAAGATATGGAGGGAGGAAAAGAAGTAGAAGAAGAAGAAGAGGATTTAAACATCGTAGGAAACTATCCCAAGAGACCTCAATGATGGGAGTTGAACTCAAGATTTGTTATTCAACAGGGAAATGGCATAACCAATCTACCACACTTGGCTAATAGAAAGGTTATACCGTTTTCCTCTTTTTATTAACACACACCCACACACACACACCCGAGAAGAAGAGGATTTTAACATCGTAGGAAACTATCCCAAGAGACCTCAAAGATACAAGAGTTAAACTCGAGACTATTATTCAAGAGGGAAATGGAATAACCAATCTACCACACTTGGTTGATAGAAAGGTTATACCATTTTCCTCTTTCTCTTAGCACGCGTGCGAGCGTGCACACACACACACACCCACCCACACACACACACAAGAGAGAGAGAGAGAGAGAGAGAGAGAGAGAGAGAAGAGGGGGCAGTAGAGGGGATGGGTTAGAGGGATCATGAGAGGGATAGGGGGGGAGGGGTGAGAGAGAGAAAGTAAGGGGACAACTGAGAGAGAGAGAGAGAGAGAGAGAGAGAGAGAGAGAGAGAGAGAGAGAGAGAGAGAGAAAGTAAGGGGACAACTGAGAGAGAGAGAGAGAGAGAGAGAAGGGGAAGGGCTGATAGAGAGAGAAGGGGTGAGGGGAGAAAGAGACAGGGAGAGAGAGGGGGGGGAAGAGGGTAGGGGCTGAGACACACACACACACACACACACAGAAGGAGGAGGAGATTCTTGGCTACTCCACTGGAGGGAGGGGCGGCAATGGGCTATGGTTGTAGGATTAGGGGTGGCACATATGGTGGTAGTAAGTTAGCACCACTAACCACCAATGGTGGGATAAGTTGGTGGTGGCAATGGGTTCTAAGGGGCGAAAATGGGAGGTAGTGGTGGTGGGATGAAAAAAAAAAAAAAGCTCGCTCCAAAGCTCGCTCTGTTGAGCTCGCTCCATAACCGCCCCCAAAATTTTCATCCTTGCAACTACAATACTTTAGAAAAATAAAACAATATTAGTGTTGCGATAGATGATATGGATTACAGTAAAAGTAGTGGAAATGCTTACATGATGCTAATCCTAGCCCCTCAACATCACTTAGTGATCAATAATCCATTTTTCTTTACTTTAAAAATTGTTGCATTTACCTAATACCTAGTAAGAAAGTCTAGGAGATTTTGAAGGTGGTTTAGATAGAGGAGGTTTCTAGTGGTACAATTTTTCTTGACTCGCATGTGGTTTGCCAAAATGTTATGTCTTTCTCTCCTCATATTTCAAAAATCACTTTTGCATGACTTATGAATTTAGAAAACAAAAGCTTAAAACCTTCTCGTGTATTTTGACATTTGTCTTCCTCTTAAGTAAATTGGTATTGATCTTGGCAGTCTACAACCAAGACATCTTTGGGTCAATTGAGTCCAAGAACTCACTGATAAATACAAGTGACTCTTTTATGAGCCATCCTTCAACAATGTTTCACTCAAAGAGAGCGCTTTGACTGCATCTATGTTGTTTTTTCTTATCTCTTTTGATGAAATCCAACACATTAACTAACTAGTTTTATAAATTAAGTTTCCAAATATAATTTGTGAGACAATCTTTTATAGCAATTGACAAAAGAAACTATCATTAATGAAACTTAAAACCATTAAAATTGTCATCTATGATAAAAGTTATTTTCAAACAACGCGTTGTCGAGAAATTTGCGGTCTTGCCAGGAAAGCACCGGGCTTATGGCTGTGAGAGTTTGTGAGAGAACTCAACAAAAACTATATGAAGGAGTTAAACCATAGATGCCATGAAGAATAGGGTTTGGAAAGAAGTGCAATCAAAGAAGACTCACTCTTTCTCTCTTGCATTCACACACACAAAGAAAGAACGCAAAAGAGAATGTCAAAACAATACGAAGATGAAAACATCAAGGCTATGGTCATATCGTATCATGGGTAATATGAAAGGGTTAATGGATGAGTTAATGGCATTCAATCTTGGTTGGCCAAATAGGCTACGAATTGTTCTTTGGAATTGTAGTTTTGTGCTTACCATAATATATATATTTTGTCTAGTGATTGGGATTAATTGTGTGTACAAATCCTCTTGGTTCATAGCAAGATAACTACGCTTACGTCAAAAGAAAAGTTATAGTCTATGAGAGGTAGTATGATGGGATCCGGTGATAGAAGTATTTCATTGAGCCTTTCTCGGCCAAAGAGAAACACTATACGTTGTTGAAAGTGTATTTTACGGCTAATCCATACGTTAATTCTAATAGATCGTACAGAGTGAAAGCGATAGAAATGATCATCATGTGGGTTATTCATCTAGGATAGTATGTGAGAAATGTAGATATGAGAGAAGTGAAGAGATGAGAAGTTTCCCTCCCAAGCCCTATTTTGCCCGTAGGCAATAAGGATACTGCGGGGAGAGATGTACCTGTAGCAAAGAGAACCTAGAGAGGATGAATTACTAAGAATGAGAGAGATAGGTTTGGTTAAGGAGATGAGATTAGATACATATATATATATATATATATATATATATATTGGATTAGAGATGAAAATGAAAACAACAAGAAATCAAGAAAAAATCAATGTAGAACACATCTTACTTGAAACCCTTCGGCACCTTATTGATGGGAGAGAGAAGAAGAGTGGATAATTCCACTTTGATTGATACACCAAGTGCAAGACCTTCTTTGATTAGAGTTGATCTTCCAAGGTTAGCTTGTTGCAAGAATGGCTAGTCTCCCTCTAGGAGAAAGTGTAGGCTTGGGCTTATGTTAATGGCTAAGTACAATTAGGCATTACTACTCACTCCCTCGAGAATTCCTCTCATCAATGGCTTGAATGCTTGAGTTCTTTCCAAGGAAGAAGAGGTCCCCTTTTATAGGTGAAGGGAACCCCAAGGGTTTACACAAGAAGAGAGGAGCCAGTGTGAACAGGAATTGGAAAAGTTGGAAATGAGCTGTCCCTGCATGATGTGGGCAGACTGGGGTCCAGTATTTTGATCATATCTCCTCAACCGTGGCTCCAAATAAAAAAGTAAAAATATGGGCAGAAACTTCAGCTCATTAGCTACGATTTTCATTTTAAATCATTTCCAATTCGGATTGGAACCTTGTGTAAAAAATTCATCAAAATAGGGTCCATTTATGGCAGCAAAAGTCTTCATGTGGTCTCCTTAGCCTTGACTTTCATTTAATTCCAAAGGACACCTCATGCCATATGAAAGCATGACATTGCTCCTTGACAAAGTTTTGTAATCATGCTTGCAATAATGCATTAAAATAAGTGTATCTTTGAAATCATGCCACCTAGTGTCCCACTAGGATTTGATTCTCTCCTAGTAGCTATTTAAAAAGAAATATAAGAAAAGTATAAAAAATACATAGAATATATATATATTGGAGTTTACCCTAGATATAGGATCTAGCTAGGGTGTGAGATGATAATGAAATAGTAGAAATAAAGAATCAATGATGTTTGCCCCAAGTTAAAGAGGCGGAGCTATTGATGCTTTTCCCATAGTATTTTGTGATGGTAAAGTAAGGATATGTTACCCTTGAGAAAAATAATAGGATGAGATAGAAGGCTTATTATTATACTTAAATATGCATATGTACACTATAGGAAATATAATTATGTATCTAAAAAAAATACAAGATAGATCTTGTAGCATGCGTTCCCACTATGTACGTGTCACAGCACGACATCCACCCCCTCTAAACCTGCACATCTTCCGGTATGTGCCACATTGTCTTTTGTAAGATTAGACCTCTTGTATATCTTCCTTGTCTTCTTCTTCACTGGATGATTCCAGAGCTTCATGTTCACTTTGATCTTCACCTGTGTTTTTCTCTTCTTCCTCATCCATATCTTCTAGATCATTGTCTCCTCTTCTCTTAAACATTTTAATCCTTTTTCCTGCAATGGGAATCTTTACTTCTGTACCATCTAGTTCAGACAAGCTGTAAGTAGCATTTTCATGCACATGCTTTACAACATACGGTCCAAACCATCTTTTTGAGAACTTACGCATGACTGTGTGCTGGTTATCAAGGCTACTATCATACACTAAAACCCAGTCACCTTTGTCAATTGCTTTGCTCCTGAGTCGATGTCGCTTATCAAAATAGTCCTTGTTTTTCAACCTTGCATTTTTGAGTCGTTCTTTTGCAGCTTCAATGTCTCCAGGTCTTCTCTCTAGCTGCCTTATACGCAGTGCAAGGAGATCTTCCCTACTAAGCCCCTCTTGCCAAGGTAGTACATTCCATGTGGGAATTGTATCTTCAATCGGCATCACTGGCTTTTGACCATACATTAGCTCCGCAGGCATGTAGCCAGTTACTGAGCTATGTGTTGTACGATCAGCCCATAAAGCATATGGTAACAGTTTTGGCCACTCACCAACTCTTCCTTCGCAAGCCTTGGCCAAAGCTTTGATGATAGGAGGATGCCCTCTTTCACTCTTTCCATTGCCTTCAGGGTTGTAAGCTGTAGTAAGAGAAAGCTTGATCCCTAATCTAGAAAAGAACTCCCTTGCTTCTTCGGCATCCAGTTCACCTCGATCTGCAGTGATTTTTCCCACACAACCATAACGGCAAATCACCTCATCAAGAAGGAATTTGCACACAGCTTCTGTGGTCTTAGCTCTTAATGCTCTTCCTTCAACCTGGTTAGTTAGGTCCTCTCGTGCAAGAACCAAGTATCTCATCTGCCAGAGTCCTAAAGGCATCGTGACTAGATCCACAACCCATTTATAGTGCATGGCTAGTGGATATGTAGGGTGCAATCCATCACGATGTCGAACATTTGAATACATTTGACAAGTTACACATGACTCTACAAACTGAGATACATCTTTATACATACCCTTCCACCAGTATTTTTCTTTCAACTTGGAGAAGGTTGCCCACACACCCCTGTGTCCAGCCCATAGACTCTCATGAAACTCTTGCATGAGCTTTACTTGAGTCTCTTTTTTACATATAACCCGTTGTGGTGTAGCACCCTTTTGTTTAGGATGCTTCCACAAGTAACCATCCCTTAAAAAGTACCCATATGCTTTCCTGCGTATCCTCTTGAATTCTTGTTCAGACCAATCATCCTGTTTTGTTAGAGTACTCAAGTACCTTCCAATAGAAAGCCAATCACCTTCATAAAGATCTTTCAAGAACAATTCAAGTGAATTAGTCATGCAGACATTGTTACCTTTGACATGAGAGATAGAATAGAATTTTGTGCCTACATCATCTCCCTCATCAATCATTTGTGACTCATCTTCATACCTTGCCCTTGATAGCATATCTGCCACTGTATTGTCTTTACCTGCAATGTGCTTAAACTCGGGATTTAAGGACTTAATGTAGGCAATCCACCGCAACATAGCAATGTCTGGTGTTGAGCAGCTTGTAATCATCCCAAGAAGTGGTAGACAATCTGTTTCTACAACCACACATGCACCAATTAGGTACTCTTTCCCACTTTTCAAGGCTGTAACCATACCCCATAACTCTCTCTTTATCTGTGGATAGTTTCTTTGGCGAGCACTTAGTACCTTTGCTCCAAATCTTACCACATACCTGTGTCCTTCTTTGTCATCTTGCCCTATTGCCCATCCAATCCCTGTAGGACTGGTATCTACTGTCACAATCACTGGCCTTTGACACTCATAGTCTACCTTTCTCAAAGTCGTTGCTGACTGGAGTAACTCCTTTAGCTTTTTCATGGATTTTACATGTGCTTCTGTCCATTTAAACTTTTGATTCTTTCTAAGCAGCTGATAAAGAGGATCAGCTACATGTGCATAATGTGGAATCCAAATAACATAGAAGACACATGCTCCCAGAAACCTTCTAACCTCAGTGATGCTAGTGCATGTTTCTTTCATTCTTTGGATGGCATCTACCTTTGATGGACAAGGTTTCCTACCATATGGCCCGCACATGTGCCCCACAATGAGCACTTCTTTGACACCAAACATAGACTTTTTCCCTGACAATGTAAGATTCACTTCTTCCAACCTAGACAAAATTTTATCACAATCATTTATGTGATTTACCACAAACCTGCGACATCCCTTGAGATCCAAAGCTTCATCTTTGTCACTTTCTTCACATCCTTTGATAGGCAAATCATCAATGAAAGGCATTGTGATTTGAGGAATAAAGTCACGTAAGACCTTATTCATCCCATTCATCATATGTGCAACCGAGTTGGTTGCTCCCTGTGGCAAGGTACACATCCTTACCAAACCCAAAGGTGTCCTCATGGTTGTCAAGTCTCTGCTTTCGATTGCAAGCTGAAATTGATCATACCCTGAGTAGAGATCCCCCATTGAGTAGATTGCCCTCCCTGCAAACGCCTCTGCAAATTCATCCACAATTGGACCTGTACCTACATTTCTAATTGTCACCTTGTTCACTGGTTGCATATCTTGGATGAAGCGTAGAGAACCATTCTTCTTTGGAACTGTGAACCACCTGTTTGAGTATGGAGCACAAGAAGGCTCCAAGATTCCCATTTTGATTTTCTCATTCAGTAGCTCTACTAACTTTGGCAAATGAGCCTTTGGAACCGGAATAGGCCGCAGATTCCAAGGCACATGAGGTATTGTGAAAATTACCATAGGAGCTACAATATAAGGATCAACACATCCTATCTCATGTGGCTCAAATGCAAAAGCCTTACCATGCTTTGAAAGCATTTCTTTGAAGCACTTTGTCTCCTCCTGTGTTAGAAACTCCTCGCAACCAATCTGCAACTCTTGAAAAGACTCCTTTGTGAAGGTATGCCCGATCTTTTTAGGATTCCGCAAACTTGGTTGTAAAGAAGCCTGTTCAATCTTTTCCCTGTTGTTGGGTGGTAAGGGTGAAGCTACTGGTTTCACCTTCTTTGCTACACTCTTGTATTTAGTTTCAACATGGACTTCTGGGCCAACTGTTTGGCTTTCTTTAAAGGCTTCTATTACTTGATACATTTCCATAGAGCAAACTTCCACAACTTCATTTTCAAGATGCAAACTAGACCTCATTATAGCATCAAGCTCACCCATAGTATCTACAAAAGAAACTTGTTCACACAAACCCAAAACATTTTCAGCAGGCTTTAGCAACCCACTCTTTTTCATGCCTATTTGTACATTATGCACATATTGCCTCTCATATCTCTTCAAATCTTCAAGTTTTGTAAAACATACTGATCCATTCCTTGTTACCAAGGAGCTCATCGAGAAAGTTTCATCTATTTTTGGATCAGGCGAGTCCCTTTTTCTTTCTGTACCACTGCAATCCCGCTTTACAATGGTACTTGGCCAAAACCCATCATTTCTCTATGATCATGAAACTCTTTGCTCACCTTTGGTAGAGGATGATCTCTGAGGTTGTCACGATTTCTTTCATGGTTCACACAAACTGTGAGAAATTGGACAGCTCGTTTACCATCTTTGCTACGTATCCTAGCATACGCTGAACCATCATCCATTACCTTTGTTTCCATTCGAACTCCCACAATGTAGGGCTGTCCAAGGATGAGATGATATGAAGATGTATCCTGTACAAAGAAGTTTTGGTCAATCTTTACATCACCTATTGTTACCTTCACACCTGGACATGCTGCATACAATTCACCGGATGAATTGTTTGCCACTTTTACCATCCAGCCATGATCTGTGTCCATCGGTCATTTGCACTTGTTGTAGAGACTCTTTGACATTATGTTTATTTCTGAACTATGGTCAATCAAGGCAACAAATGGCTCTTCAAGATCACCTACCTTGACCAAAGTTTCTGTAGTAGCCCTTGCCCAATGACTTCGTGAATAGTAGCTCCTAGGAATATCTTCAACTTCTTCATCATCATTTGAGAAATACACTTGCTTCACTCTCCCACTAGATTGGTAGCATCCTACCATAGCTCCATCATTCTCCTTATTTTGCAGTTGCATCCCTTGTGTCTTTGAGGTTTCCCCTTCAACCTATGGATGAGAAACTTCAGCAAGGGTTTGCCTCTTTCTCTTGATGATGTCAATGATCTCCTCATGGAATTCACGCTTTGCAATGCCAAGAACTTCTCCCATAGTAAACTCAATCTTGCTATTCAAGATCCTTTCCTCCAAGACTTTCTTTAAATCTGTAGCAACCTCAATATCAGATTGTAGTTTATAAGTTGGGCCTTTTGTCTTACCTTTCGTTGGCTCTTTCTTCTTTCCTGTTGTAGACTCCTCCATGAGTACTTCAGGTGGAGATGCTCCTTGTGTTGAGGGTGTTTGAGAAGGCATTGAGTCGCTTCTTCCCCCACTTCTAGAAGCTCTTTTTGATGGTCCTTCATCAACATTCTCACGTCTGCGCTTCTCTTCTACAATTGCCTCATTTTGTTGGCATTTTGTAATGTAGGCATGCACTGACAATGAGTCCACTGGATCATTCCATCCTGTTTCTAGACGTATGCAATCACCTGCTTCATGTAGAATCTCTTTTGTAAGCTTTCCCTTTTTAGCTAATTGCATGACATTTGGCCAAATTTGACCATGATGGTCACTCACCTCTTCATCACAAAAATGTTCAATTTTTACTCCATAAGTAGCTGCCTCAACTGAAGAGGTGGCATGCTTGGTTGCCATATCTTCAACTAAGGTTTGCATTCCCCCCTTCCCAAAGTTAGTTCTCAAGGGTAGACCTGTCTCTCTTAAGTGGATTTTACCATCCTTAAAAAAGACAACATCCTTTGACAAAGCATCACTAAAATCATCACAATCCCTTCTTACATGGTCTGTACTATCACACCAAATACATCTATTAACAAACCCTTCTTTGGGCTGTTGTCTTTGCCTAGGAAGTGGCCCTAATGGTTGGCCTTTTTCTTCTAGCTTTGCAAAATTCACCTTCAAGTCACGCATTCCCTTCACAAGCTCATCTAGCATGGACTCATCAAACTTAGGAGCGATAAAAGTAGGCTTTACCATTTTGTCAGAAGTTGAGGTGGAAGGACTTATAGTGTTTACTACCATCTTGTCCCTTCTTCTTTGTCGTTTGGCAAGCAGTGAGACAGCACCTTCAACCTCATTCCAGTCGGTCTTTAGTCCTTGCTTAGCATCTTTATCTTCAAGAAGAAGCTCCAAATTTTCTTGAAACTCTTTACCTGCAGCTTGTAAGAAAAGATCTGTCTTCTGTGCATCTAGTGTGGCCCTTTCTGTCCTAGTGAGTTGTGCATAGCGCCGCTCAAATTCCCTAAGTAGCTCTGTTATTGATAGTCCTTGCTTTGGCTTGACTACCCATTCTAAGAATTTCCTTTCGGTCACTCTCTCCGAGTCCTCCATGAAATATTCCTCCTTTAAAGCTACTTTGAGTTCTTCCCAATTTCTCCCATGCCCATCTTTAATTGCCCTAACATGCTCCCTAATTTCTGGAGCAACAACTAGCTCAAAGCTTTGAATCATCTCACCTTCTGACACGCGATGCAGCTCCATCTCCTTCACATACTCGCATAAGTACTTGGTTACATCTTTGCCATTGAACTCATCCATTCTGTTGACGACCGCTTGTATGGTCTTTGTTGCTGAAATCTCCCTTCTTTCAGTAGCATGTTGTTGTTGCATGAACATTGCAAATGCTTGAAACATTTGCATTGTTGCTGGGTCAAAATGCATACCCTGTTGCTCAACATGATCACCCATGGTTACCCACAAACTCTCACCCTAGCAGTTTCGCGTCCGGTTCACCAAAAATATGTCGAGAAATTTGCGGTCTTGCCAGGAAAGCACCGGGCTTATGGCTGTGAGAGTTTGTGAGAGAACTCAACAAAAACTATATGAAGGAGTTAAACCATAGATGCCATGAAGAATAGGGTTTGGAAAGAAGTGCAATCAAAGAAGACTCACTCTTTCTCTCTTGCATTCACACACACAAAGAAAGAACGCAAAAGAGAATGTCAAAACAATACGAAGATGAAAACATCAAGGCTATGGTCATATCGTATCATGGGTAATATGAAAGGGTTAATGGATGAGTTAATGGCATTCAATCTTGGTTGGCCAAATAGGCTACGAATTGTTCTTTGGAATTGTAGTTTTGTGCTTACCATAATATATATATTTTGTCTAGTGATTGGGATTAATTGTGTGTACAAATCCTCTTGGTTCATAGCAAGATAACTACGCTTACGTCAAAAGAAAAGTTATAGTCTATGAGAGGTAGTATGATGGGATCCGGTGATAGAAGTATTTCATTGAGCCTTTCTCGGCCAAAGAGAAACACTATACGTTGTTGAAAGTGTATTTTACGGCTCATCCATACGTTAATTCTAATAGATCGTACAGAGTGAAAGCGATAGAAATGATCATCATGTGGGTTATTAATCTAGGATAGTATGTGAGAAATGTAGATATGAGAGAAGTGAAGAGATGAGAAGTTTCCCTCCCAAGCCCTATTTTTTCCCGTAGGCAATAAGGATACTGCGGGGAGAGATGTACCTGTAGCAAAGAGAACCTAGAGAGGATGAATTACTAAGAATGAGAGAGATAGGTTTGGTTAAGGAGATGAGATTAGATACATATATATATATATATATATATATTGGTTTAGAGATGAAAATGAAAACAACAAGAAATCAAGAAAAAATCAATGTAGAACACATCTTACTTGAAACCCTTCGGCACTCTTATTGATGGGAGAGAGAAGAAGAGTGGATAATTCCACTTTGATTGATACACCAAGTGCAAGACCTTCTTTGATTAGAGTTGATCTTCCAAGGTTAGCTTGTTGCAAGAATGACTAGTCTCCCTCTAGGAGAAAGTGTAGGCTTGGGCTTATGTTAATGGCTAAGTACAATTAGGCATTACTACTCACTCCCTCGAGAATTCCTCTCATCAATGGCTTGAATGCTTGAGTTCTTTCCAAGGAAGAAGAGGTCCACTTTTATAGGTGAAGGGAACCCCCAAGGGTTTACACAAGAAGAGAGGAGCTAGTGTGAACAGGAATTGGAAAAGTTAGAAATGAGCTGTCCCTTCATGATGTGGGCAGACTGTGGTCCAGTATTTTGATCATATCTCCTCAATCGTGGCTCCAAATAAAAACGTAAAAATATGGGCAAAAGCTTCAGCGCATTAGCTACGATTTTCATTTTAAAATCATTCTCCAATTCGGATTGGAACCTTGTGTAAAAAATTCATCAAAATAGGGTCCATTTATGGCATCAAAAGTCTTCATGTGGTCTGCTTAGCCTTGACTTTCATTTAATTCCAAAGGACACCTCATGCCATATGAAAGCATGACATTGCTCCTTGACAAAGTTTTGTAATCATGCTTGCAATAATGCATTAAAATAAGTGTATCTTTGAAATCATGCCACCTAGTGTCCCACTAGGATTTGATTCTCTCCTAGTAGCTATTTAAAAAGAAATATAAGAAAAGTATAAAAAATACATAGAATATATATATATTGGAGTTTACCCTAGATATAGGATCTAGCTAGGGTGTGACATGATAATGAAATAGTAGAAATAAAGAATCAATGCTTTTTGCCCCAAGTTAAAGAGGCGGAGCTATTGATGCTTTTCCCATAGTATTTTCTGATGGTAAAGTAAGGATATGTTACCCTTGAGAAAAATAATAGGATGAGATAGAAGGCTTATTATTATACTTAAATATGCATATGTACACTATAAAAAATATAATTATGTATCTAAAAAAAATACAAGATAGATCTTGTAGCATGCGTTCCCACTATGTACGTGTCACAGCACGACATCGTGCAGGCGGTAGGAGTTTTGAATGAAGTTATGGTCTTTTTCATTTTCTACTCCTATACATAACATAAAATGCATTGGTCTTCTAGAGGATCTCCTCTACATTCTTAAAACATACGCGTTGGATTAAGTAAATGATTGATAAGTAAGTCATGCCAATATGGGAGGTCATGAAGGATTGAGAGTTTGTTCATGCCAGATGTATCAAGGCTTTATTTATATTTTCTTCTGCTAAAACATTAGGTTCATCTTGAGAATCTTTAACAAAAATAATGTACACGAAAGTAGAGCTTATTATTGACTTATTGAAAGCTAGTATGGTGTTACCCAACTCCTTAGCATCTATGCACATATCTTTTTCCCTGAACCTAAAGTAGATTTTTCTTTTAGGAAATTTAACATTGGCAGCCATGCGATCAAACCATGGTGCCCCTTGGATTACATCGTCATGCTTGAGAGGAGAGATAAAGAAGTCCTCTTTGTCCACATAGCTTTGGACATGGAGCCTCAATTTCCCAATTAAGGTAGTGACTGAGGCTTGAAAGCACCATCACAAGTAGGACATCTCCCATCTCATAGGCCCTAGGCATAGCAGACATCGGATGTGACATGCTAATGCTAGCCGGTATAGTCCCATGGAAATAAGAACTTGTGTATTGTGGTTGTGGAGCATAGGTAGTTGAAACAATGGGAGGGGTAGGGACTACATAAGTGTGATGACCCATAGGTGCATACGATTGGTACACACTTGTAGGTACTATTGCAGGCATTGAGCTACCATGGGTGGCCCTAGGCATAGCAGACGTCGGATGTGACATGCTAATGCTAGCCGGTATAGTCCCATGGAAATAAGAACTTGTGTATTGTGGTTGTGGAGCATAGGTAGTTGAAACAATGGGAGGGGTAGGGACTACATAAGTGTGATGACCCATAGGTGCATACGATTGGTACACACTTGTAGGTACTATTGCAGGCATTGAGCTACCATGTAGTGGTGCTTTACTAACAAATGAGGTCCATGGCGTGTTTCTCGGCATGCCCATCATTGGGGTAGGCATGGTAGCTGTGGCGTCATCAAGGGAAAGATGAGATAGACTTGGAAAGGTGAAGCTATCACTTGTGGGCTCAGATTGCACTGAGACCCCTGGAGAAACAACATATGGGGGATCCATTGGACTTACCGAGGGAGTCTCCATTTGCGATAAGGTCAATTGTTTAGACTTCCCTGTATCCAAGAATCTCATGAGACCCGTTGAAGGCATGTTGATCCCCTTGTTTTGTCTCTCTAACTCAATGACCCTATGGATGACCTCACAAACTCTTTGTTGTTGACCCTCTACACTAGTAGCACCCATTGTGGATTGTAGGACATCTAACCAACCCACATGATAGGTGTGACCTGTGTATAGGTCAGTCAGAGTCTTTGTTTGTAATTCGTACTCCCAGTTCTCATTTAAGAATACTCCATCTAGGATTGAGGTGCTAGGGGTTGAAAAAGTTCCTAAGAAGTTTTCAATTGCTACTCTAGCCAATTGAGAAGCTACACACTCTTCTCCTGGCCCTACTCCATGAGTTTTTTGCTGGAAACATGCTATTTTTCCTTTGATTATAGCCAAAAGACCATTTGCACACTGAAGGTAGCAAACCATGAGGATTTGATGATTTTAAGAGCATTTTTTTGTGGTTATTTCACACCACCAGTCATATTTTTGCATCCCCCAGATAATGAACCACTCATGTCCTGATTTTGGCAGAAAGGTACATGGATCGCGATCCATGTTGGGAAGCATTTTGCAATTCCAGATAGGGGAGGTTGTTCCTGGGCATATGGAGATGCTACTATATATATATATTTTTTAATTTAGGGTTTGAGGAACATGGATCGTGATCCATGTTCCACCACCTTTTGCAACTGTTTTTTCCTTGCTTGATTTTGCCAGTTACGAGGGGTCTGCTGATGAAATTGTTTTGGTTTTGGGTAATTTTTGAAGGCCCCCATTGGCCATGACAGTTTGCAGATTTTGTGACTTTGATAGTTTGCAGATAGTTTACCAGGGGTCTGCTGATGAAATTTTCTTAGTTTTGGGTGAGTTTTGAAGTCCCCCATTGGCCATGACAGTTTGTAGATTTTGTGACTTTGATCTGCTCTAATCTATTGTTTCGGCAATGTTGATGCAGTATGGGGCATACATACATGTTCTTGTAGGGTTGATGATCACACTTGTCGAATCCGGTGTAGTAAGAGCTACCGAGGTAGTCGCCAGAGGCAGAAACAAAGCCAAAAACCCTATGCTTTTGTGGATAAATCTGTGTGTGTGTGTGTGTGTGAATGCAAACGAGTTTATGTTGACCTATTTGGTTGTATGTTCCCAATCTACCTGGAATGCCCCATTTATACTTACCTCCATTGATCATATCTTGTTGTTCATGTCACTTACAATTTGAACCATTCTTCATTTGGATATTTGGTTGAAAAATGGAGTTCAATCTGCAGTTTTGATCCTTTAGAAGTTGGCTCCATCGTGTGCCAAATCTTTCCATATTTGCCATGTTCGAAGCCCTTGCTTTAAAGTTTTGGCGTTTGCTTCAAAAGTCCATTCCAACTTTCCTAGCTCGACTTATCAATTTGGTTGATTATCTTTTTTTTAAAGCCTTTTAGTAAAGGAAAATTATTTACAATTATTATTAGTTTGCCAAAAATTAGGCAAAATTAATGTAATCTCTCATACATACATATTCTTAACCCGATGTTTAGATGCTGTCAATATGGCTGATGATTATGTCGGCTAAGAGTTACAAGGCTCTAAAAAGCTTGTTAAAGGAAAAGAAAAGAAAAAATAAATGGTGATAATATATACAAAATGATGATCCTGCTGCATTTTCCCCCCCTTCCTAGAGTGAGTCGTCCTAGACGAACATGTGTCAAAGTGCATGGAAGCAAAGTAGGTATTTATACATAGCCGTATATTGTGGCTCTATGATGTGAATGGAGGATATGCATGGGGAAACAAAGTGTTGTGCAAGACGGGGGTGCTGAACAATATGTTCAGTGTCTTTGGATGGTGAGGTTATGTTGAAGCTACATGATCTGAACAGAAGTAATTGTAGAAGACGCGCTCTTTGTTTGAAAGTGCCCTCCAAAAGTTGTGACCCTGCCTTTTGCTTTGATTGAGGGCTTTGTTTTGGTCAACACTGAAACTGCAGTGTTGTGGATTTCATTGTCAAGGCCTCCTGTGGGTGAGTCTGTTTTGGTTTCCATACCCACTTGACATCTTTTGGTTGTCGATGTTGAGGTTGGATTGGCCTGGGTTGCCCGACAAAACCCTTGGGCTATTTGTCAAGGTCAAATTTTGGTTGATGCATTGTGGTCATTGCCATGTTGTTTTGGTATCCATAATTCCTTTGGATTGGTTTGCATGATGGACTTTTTAACCCAATTTTTTTTTACCATTGTTGGAGAATATCGTTGGATTGGAGCAGGTGGTGATTCGAGAGGTTCCCATACGTGGTCTAATTGTACAAAGGCTGTGGCAAAGGATTGGTTCTCTTGTCTGAGCTGCAAGATATCGGCTTGCCAGTTTGGTGTATCTTGATAAGTGCGCATCCACGGCACTCCTAGAATAACCGCTTTGTTTAGATCCTTATCCTCGAGCACATGAAATTGATGATGATAAATTGTTCCATCAATAGTTATTGGTAAATTTACATGTCCTAGACTGTCCATTGTGCCTTTGTTTTCCACTTCGAACCACCCCATTGTGTTTGGCGTTAGAGGTTCCTTTGTTAATTTCCTGAAAGTGGAGTAACTAACAATATCTCTCTTGCTCCAGTGTCTACTAAGGCACGCTCGGTGGTGCCATCGGCAAGTTGCAACATAATTCATATATCCATGCCACCTAACCATGTGGCCTCCGTTTGTATGGATGCCAACGAAATGGAACCGATACAATCGTTCTATTGGGCATTGTTTTGAAAATTTGCCCGCTCCTTTCACTTTAATATTCTACATTGATCTACTGTATGTATTGTTTTGAGTTCTTCTAGTGTTAGCGGAAGAAGATATTTCTTTAATTCGCAGCCACTCATCCAATTTGGCATCTCCTCATCTGCTAAAGTTGCAAGTTTGATAGCGCCACTTTGTGATATATCATGTATTACAAAAGGCCCCATCCCTCGCTTTTTGAGTTTTTGGAGTGTTGTTTAAGGGTATACACTAAAACATAATCCCCTTTTTGAAACTCCTTGCTAATCACATGCTGATAATGGAAAGCCTTCATTTGTCTTTTTTGAGCATATATCCCAGCTATCGCTCTCATTCTAGTTTCATCTAATTTCTCCAGGGTGTCTAGTCTCTCCGATAGCTCATGGCCCGTCCATCCCAATTTTGTTGCTACTCGTAGTGTTTTGATTAAGAATTCCATGGGTAGAATCGCATTAATCCCAAATACCAGGTTGAAGGGAGTCATCCTGATGGAATTTTTAAAAGCTACTCTGTAAGCCCATAGTCTACTGTGTAGCTTTTGATCCCAATCATTTCTTGAGTCACTGACTATTTTGGTGAGCAACGTGCATAATATTTTGTTGGTGCTCTCGGCTTGCCAATTAGCTTGTGGGTGATATGGTGCTGATTTACAATGGACCACCATGAATTTGTCTAGGACGAGCTCCCTATGGGCCTTGTAGGATCCCTAATGTCAAGGGATTACAGGCTAATATGTTTGTATTAAAGGGGACAATAGAAACCACTCATAGGCTCCCTAGTGGTTTTAAGTGTCTTGAATGCTCACTTCCAACCCAAGTATTTTTATCCTTCTAGTCACGTTCAAAATAGGGTGAAAAAAGTTCGGAAATGTTTTTCTTTAAGAATAACTTTCATGAGAAGGCACTTTTCACAAGATATACAAATATATACTTGAAAGGTAAGGTAAAGACCCGTCGTTTTAATAATTATATATGTGATTTCTGCCTGGCAAACTCAGTGTTTGTTGCAGCATCAAACATGAACCTGACGTTTAACGTTATACGTTGGGTCCCTCACGTCAATCATGAGGGCATTGAGGGGATCATTGGACGCCAGTAGGACACATGGCGATGGGCATTGGTCCTTGTTGGTGATCATTGAAGCTCAAGGGCAGCGGCGCTGCAGGCTAGCTCAGAAGGAGCGCCAATTTTTTCTCTGTAAAGGGCAAGCAATTAAATCTGCCTTGACGCCATTATCACACATGCGATAAGGCCATTGGCCACTGCAGGTACGCATTGAACGTTGAGGGCAGCGGAACTGCAGGCCCGCTCAGAAGGACGCCACTTTCTTACGTGTAAAGCATGAGCATGTTAAGCCTGCCCACCTCAAAGTCAAAGGACTAGCTTAAAAAATCAAATTTATCCTCTTTAGAAGTTTTAACACACCCGCCAACCCCAATATTTGAATTCTCATGACCTCATTCTAAAAGAAAACCATGGTTTTCTTGGATATTAGGTAGTTTTGACCAAGGGAAAACAATGGAATTAGGAGACAAGTCATGACACACCTAGATTTCTCTAGTCACTAGGTGATATCCCAGCCCTCTCCTCATTGGCCAGTTTTTAAGCACCCCTTAATCAAAGAGGCCCATCTAGAGTCCAAACTTTTTCTAATGAGTCATTTCGTGACGTTGTTTAGAGAGCGTGTTCCCCTATCGCTCACTATTTCAATGGGTAGACCATATCTTGTAAAGATATGTTTGAAAAGGAACTAAGTTGTGGTCCACATGTTGTTTTTTGTGTTGCCTTTGCTTCTGCCCATTTCGTCATGTAGTCTATTGCCACTATGATGTATTCTGTGTGTGACCTGAACGCAGGAGGTATTATGGGACCAATAAAGTCGATGCCCCATTTGGCAAAAGCGCATACTCCCATCATTGGCCTTAATGGCATTTCATCTCTCCATAGGGGTGGTTTTGTCCATTGACATTCATCACATTGTTTGAAATAGGTCTCTGCATCCCTAAACAGGGTTGGCCACCATATGCCTGAGTGTAGTACTAGCTTTGCTGTTTTATCAGCAGACAAATGTCCCCTTGGTGGCTGACTCAAGTGCACTTGTTCTAGGATAACGTAATATTTGCTTTTTGTGTAGCACACAATCATAGTTGTTCATCCTTTCCTCGCTTATACAGTTGGTTTGCGATTAGCAGATAGTGTTTGGCCTCTTCTATAGTTCTCATTCTTGCCTTGCCCCATCCCTCAGGGAAGGTCTTGTTTCTTAAGTACTCAGTTATGTGAGTACTCCAGTTGGGTGCTTGTACTACTCGGAATAGGTGGTATGTTCCACTGGAGGTTGTTTTGTACAGATACCATGATTTTACATAAGTATGAATGTTGCGTTCCATGTTTTGCCAGCAGACTCTTAGTCTCTTTAACCTTTGGCATGTTTGTGTTTCTCCATTGTGAAACCCGGTATTTTGTATATGAGCCTGTTTGAGGTAGTACTTGGATTCTTCGCGCTATACACATAGTCTCATAATCGTGTCCTTACTATGCTTGTACAGTCGTCCCGCTAAAAGCTGGAGATTTCTTGTTCGATGTATGTCCAATTAGTCAACTTTTATAGGAAATTGGAGAGTTGACTGCCAAAAGCAAAGGCCATGTTTTTAGCAAAGTTCTCCAAAAGCTAGGAAGACTGGTTTATTAGAGTCCATGGACCTATCCTTAAGTTCAATCCTCACAATGTCACTATCACTTTCAATGACTATGAGACCCTAGATGTGTTTTGGATTTTGCTCAAGCATATCCAATGGTAGTAAATCAAGCAGGTATTTCTATAGAGATGATATCAATGATACCTCTTGAAAGAAAGAGTGGTATGCGAAAGAGGATGTAAATCTAAGTGCACAAGTAGAAGTCTTAAACTTTGAAACTTGAGATGTAAGTAGGTACAAGGTAGAACCTCGATCATAGGAGCCAAGAATTGGTTGATTGGACCTTTTCATATGGAATGTGAAAATCAATCACACCTAAGTACCAATGAAACATGTTCATCAATAGAACAGATCCACAACTATCCACTAAAGTTGTTTAGAAACACTTGTAACTTAAAAAGTCTGACTAGGTATCCGACAATTTTTGGCTGAAATTGTTCCTGATATTTCACGCATAAAATGGCCTTATAAACGAATTTGACCAGCACCTAGGGACTTTGTCATGACACATAATTGAGATAGTAGGCGCCAGTGTCAGTCATAGAGACTTCATATTCTCCATATGTGTAATATGTCTCATGTAAGGATATCTAAAAAAAGCTCATCCTTCAAGAACGAGATGTACTTGTGTGTTGAGGTAAATGCAAACAGTCTACGACGTGAGTGAGAGGGACCCTCATTAACCTTGTTCCACATTGGTAAACCGGACTCCTTGAGTTCCTAGACCATGTTGTATCCCATGTGACAACCTGTGCCAAATCAAACCCTACAAGTGGGTCCATAACCGCATAATACAAAAATGTATTTGGGATACTATGGCCCAAAATTCTTGGCGCTTACATGACCTTGTCATCTCTCTGAAGAGCAAAAATGGATGAAAGCATACAAGCTTATTCATCTGACTCAAAAGAGTCAAGCAAAGCATAGTAAAAAATGGAAATAAACATAAAGTACTTGGAAGTTGAACATAAAGTTCACTTACCCGTAGTTACGTGCACTTTGCAAACCTACAACATACAATTGGAGAGGTGCCTTACCGTATAAGCAGCCTTGAAGATGTAGTTATAGATTACCTTTTAAGAACTAAAGGAAAGATTAGTGAAAAACAAGTATTAGGAACTGGTAACCCTGGGTGTTGCGTTTGCAATCCAAACCCCTTGGTTAGCTTTGGCGATGTCAAATTGCTTGGTTAGACTTTGCATGGAAACTGCTCAAACTAGTAGCCAACGGTGACGAGCATAGTCCATCGTGATCGAAAGTGTTTGGAATCAACTAAGAAAGTTGAATTTTTCCACTATCCCTTGGTAGATTTTGGACTTGTCCTACCCCTTAAAATACCACTCCTAGAAATATAATCCATGTTGTACCTAAGCAACATATCTTTTGCAATAGGAATCTTATTCACAACTAAGTTGTGATAAAATCTTCTCTCTCTATGAACCGAGGAGAAAGATGTCAAATACGCCCAAAGAAAAAGTCATACAAGATTTTCTCATGTGTTAACAGAAGAGACTACCTGCATGGAGGGTTTCTTAATGTATTCATGTCTTCCTATGAATCAATTTTTGGATAGCTAGACGTGGCCTACTTGCTACCCATAAAAGCTGATAGTGGGATTGGCTACACCTTGTGCATAGAGCCAATAATGTAAAGTGCTCACCGTTGTAGATGTCAAATCATCTTGGACAAAGTAGTTGATGTTATTTCGGAAGCGTATACAATGATGGAGTAGATGTGTTGCCATCATATCTGCATGCCATGCATGCATAGCAGAAAAATGGATTGGTAAGCCCTTGGCTTCAATATTAGTCTCAACCTTGTGAGCTACTGCCATAAGTGCCTTGCACGATTACACTAGCATGGATGCATCACAGTGTGTTGTTTCCAGACTCAAATGCGAGCTTATATCCACTTAATGCCAAATGTGTGTGCCATTATCCTTGTTCTAAAGTGAAGTGATAGTTCCTCGAGAAGACTTGATTTGCATGAAGTCTGGCAAAGCACTTTGCATTGCAATGTAAAAAAATCTTTTGGAAATGGAAGGTTAAATTGTAGAAAAAAAACAAGCATAACTTGAAATCTACTAACCTTGTCGCCCCTATGAGACGAGTAGCCATCCATGAAGCTGGCTCGTAGCCATATATGCTGAAAAATTGAGAGATATCAAATGTACCCCACATGCCATCATGGCTTGGGTCATACCGACCTCCGATAGACATTGTTCCAAGTTTCTCAAAGTTCGTATGCTACTAACGTATTCCAAACTTTGGAAATTTCTAGGTCCAATGCCCTAAAGTGAAGACTTGCTTTGCATACGTTCATCTAGAAGATGAGAAGAACAGAACCGGAGTGCTCTTCGCTAACATGTGCTTTGGAAAATGTCAAATCCAAAAAGAATCAATCTTGTCGAGCTTGCAAAAATAATTTGACCTTGTTGAAATCTATTGAAGCATACATCTTATTGAGAATCCTTAGATTGGAAGCTTAAAAACTTTAAACACATATATAGTAACTCCAAAAACAAAGTGTACCTGGGTTGCTCAATGCTACTGGAATTTACCAAACTACTGGAATGTATAGGTGGAATCCCATTTGATGTGTCTTGCCAAAAATGGATTGAGCTTTACCATTTTTTATTGTCGGCTTCTTAGAATTAAGTTAATTATTGGTTTTACCAATTACGTTTCCTTTATAAGGCACATGCCATGCCTAAGTTGCATGTATTACTAGACAACCTTATCTTGTTCATTCAGTGTAGTCCGGGCTGTGCCGATCTCCATGAGGTTTGCAAGCACTACCATGCCCTAGCCTTTGCCAAACATGGATTCTTCCTTTTAATTGAGATTGTTTTTTACTCAAGCCTTGCTTGACTGGGATTGGTTGTTGCGAATAGTATGTTCGAAAACGAAAAATCATGATTTTGGTCATGTTAATAAGCCTTGCTTGTGCCTTGAGTGCCATAATTGCACAATTATGGAAAAAATCTCCACGGCAATGCACATATCCTCTACATTCCATACTCTCAATAAAAATTAAAAATTGAATGCGTACCTTATGAATTTTGTATGTCGACTTGGTTGACGTCGGAAGAATATGTCGTGGTTGTACAAATTTGATTGGGACACTTGGATTTACTGTGCACAACCCTACCACATGTAATTTCTCTTGTTGATTCGTAAGGAAATGGCCCTTAGCCATTTGTTACATCTTGTAGACTTGCTATCTCCACTTTGTCCTTGATCTTGGTGACATTCCGACTCTATATTGTGCTTTGCACATTCCGTGCATGAAGTCCTAAGGAGCTGCACCATCTTTGCATAATCGTGCTTGATTAAAGTTGTGGTCGATCAACAGTAACTACGTGCTTTACATGTAACCCTTGTTCAACTCGCACAATTGCGCAAGAATCAAGCTTTGCATATTTGTGAAATTTTCCAAGTTTGTTGAGGTTGCAAAAATTTGGTAAGAGTGTGCCTTGAGAACCTCATCAAAACACCAAAGAAGAGGTGGGGGGCGATCATGGACACCCCCTTTAATGTTGTTATGCAATGGCCTTAAGGCCATAGTGAGAGGCTTGGGTGAGAACCCAACAAAAAAGAGAAAAAAAAAATTGTCTGCAAAGTATTGGCCAACTGCACGTGGAAGAGGGGATGATCCTCACTGCGTTGCAAAGGTTTTCAAGCTGTGCTGCCGTGATGAGTTTTTGTCCTCTCCCAGAGCGACCTTAGCAAGCCCGGTCCTGTTCAATTTTGAGTACCTCGACCACACCCACCTCTTTGGCACTAGTGGCCCTGCACATGGCCTTCACAAGTTCACTGTGCTCATCTTACAACCTGTGCATGAATTGCATGCACATGCAAAGGAAGACCACATCCTCTTCTTTTTCCTAATCTCTGATGTCAATGTGAGATAGAGGGGACTAGAGCTTGTAACTCTCCACCCAACCATGCCCTATATAGGCCTTGCCTTGCTAATAATAGGGCCCCCTTGACTGCATGCCTCTGTCTTGGCCCTTGGCCTGTCCAGTCCTGCCCTAGGCTTGACATTATTCACTGACAAAGTGAACTATTTGGGATTTATTGTATCCAATGATGATTTTTCTATTGATCCAAGCAAGATTGAAGCTATTGTAGCTTGTTCTACACCCAAATCTGTGAAAGAAGTATGTGGATTTCTTGGAATAACATGATGGTATTGTACTTTCATTGAAGTCTATGCTAAGATTGCATTTCCATTGACTATTACCCTTATAAAGACTATAAAGTGTTTACTAGGAACAAATGTACTTAAGCTAGCTTTTAGAAACTCAAGAAAGCCTTAGTGAACGCTCCAATATTATAGCTTTTGGAGTTCTCAAAGACATTAATTGTGCTCATTAATGCAAGTGGACAAGCAATCAATGGCGTTCTATCTCAAGAAGGAAGGTCGGTAGCTTGTGAATCTCATACGTTACACACTCATGAGTGAAATTACCCTACGCATGATTTGGAATTGATGGCCGTTGTACATGATCTTAAAGTATAGCAACATTATCTTCTTGGAAAGAGATTTGAGTTACATACGGATCATAAGATCCTGAAGTGGATTTACACACAACCTGATCTAAATAAACGCCAACAGAAGTGGATGAGAATATGATTTTTGGATTGAATATAAACCTAGAGGAGAATTTAGTGGTCGATGATTTATGCAAAAATAGTACTGTAGCGGCTCTCACAACCTCTAATACCTCCTTAATTGACCTTATTCAAGAAGGTATGTCGCCAGATCCATATTACACAAAGATCCAGTACTTGATGAATTTGGATAATCACACAAAGGCAAATCAAAGGCTTCCATGATGAAGACAACGACCTCTACTTCAACAATTGTCTTTGTTACCTAAATGAAGGTGGAAACAAACTTCAAATACTATAGGAATCTCACGATATATTTATGCAGGCCATCCAAGTTAAAAAAAACTTACGCTAATGTAAGAAAGAGTTTCTTTTGGCCAGGATGAAAACGCGATGTATTGAACTATGTTACAAAATGTTACATGTCAACGTATTAAAGCCGAACGAGTTCAATACCTTGGTAAGCTTCAACCTATTGATGCACCACAAATAAAATTGACATGCATATCCATGGATTTCATTACTGGACTTCCTACATCTATGGGATATGACTCTATTTTTGTGGTTGTTGATATGCTTACAAAAATTGTTCATTTGTTTCGTGTCAAGACAACATTCACAACTAAGGATATAGATCAAGTTTTCATGAAAGGTGTCTTCATGCTCATGGTTTACCTCACCATATAATTTCGGATCATGATGCAAAGTTCACCTCAAATTTTTTTGAAAGATTTATTGTCAACTACAGGAACCTAATTGGCCTTTAGTACTGCTTATCATCCTTAAACTAATGGGCAAATAGAGAGGACCAATCAAATCATTGAAGATATATTAAGATCTTACTGTATGATGAGCAAAGTAAATGGATGAGATACTTATATTTTCTCAAATTTGCGTATAATTCCTCATTCCAATGTTCAATTGGAATGTCTTCTTTTCAATCGTTATATGGACAAGAGTGTCTTACTCCATTAAAATGGACAAACCCTCTCATAAGGGTTCAAGCATCCAAAGACACATTGGATGCAATGAAATTGCAGACAGACCTCATACACCAAGACATAAAGACTACTCCAGGTAGGTAGAAGAGTTACGTTGACCCTAAATGATGTACTCGAATCCTTGAAGAAGGAGATACAGTATTTTTAGGAGTGAAATCTAATGTAGCTCTTTATCAATGGAAAAATGTAAGAAGCTTAGTGCCCGATACCGTGGATCGTTTGTCATCATAGAGAGAAGCAATGATCAAGCTTACAAACTTATGTTACCACCACATATCAAGGTATATGATGTATTTCACATCAGCTTACTAAAGAGGTGTGTACCTAATCCGACTCACATTCTTGATGAGTTCTCTACTATCTACTTCCATCGATGGAACTTTTGAAGTATACCTTGAAGCAATTGTTCAAAGAAAAACTAAACCTCTTTGTCACCCAATCATCACTGAACACCTTGTTAAATAGACAACATATCGTGAGGAAGATGCTACTTGAAAACGTGATGATGTAATAAGACTAAATTATCCAGACTTTGTGTTGAGGTGAAGACACCTCGCATTTTTCAAGTGTGAGAGGATGTAAGATCTCTGATTTTTGGGTCTCTTTTAAAAATAAGAAAAATAGATGTCAATATCCACTTTGTGAAATTTTGGTTTAGAAGGCTTTTTTGGCAGTGTTGTAAAGTTTTAAAGTGAAAAGAAAGGTCATTTTCATGTTCGGGTGTTTGGTTCAATTTTGAAAAAATCCGCTTTTTTTAGCCTTTTCATGTTTTCTATGTTTTTCAATACTTTTTTGCAAAAAGAAGGGCTGGATCCTTAACCTACAAGTCTCGGGGAAGCTATGTTTCAATTTTGTAAAAATTTTGCTTCCGGACACTTTTCATGTTATCTTTAGCTTTTTGTAATTTTTAGTGAAAAGCGAGTCCGCTTTCTTGTTCCGGTGGATGAGGAGAACTCGTGGTTCAATTTTAAATTTTTTTTCCTTTTACGCTAATTTTAGCTTTTCATGCTTTTTGGCATTTTTAAAAAGCAAGGAGCTCTTTAGAATGACCTAAATATAATTATATTATTTTTAGTCACTGTTGAGTTTAAAAATGACCACTTGGTGAAAAACGAGATTAAACAAGACTTTTACAAGAATTTTTTTATTAAAAAAAGCATTGTACGTACATCGGGGGCAGTACGAGAAATTCATAATTATGTCAGGGCATCATGCTGCAACATAGTTTAGTCATGGTCACATTAGTTGCCTGGATATTGTCAACTACCCGGTTATAACAAAGCCAATCAATAACAACCCCCTATCAGAGAAGTATATGGTTCAGATGCTTAGAGGGGTCATCAACATGATGAAGGAGATCCCAAATCTCGCATGTCAAATCCTCGGTAAAATTTCCAAGATGCTAATCACTTCCATAATGACATTCAATGATATAGAAGTAGACTCCTCTATATTCAATCCCATAACCAAAGATTTGCCAGCCCAACATGTAGCATATCAAAGCACTCTCATCAATAATCCTTTCAGAGAGTTGGCAGCAAAAGTGTAGATCGAGGCAAGAGCGCAGAAGTTCAGGCACCTCATTACGGCGCTAGAAGAAAAACCGTAGAAGACACTCAGAGACAGATTGCATGAGGATGTGCAATGAATAGGAAGGGGAGGATGTTTGGTGGATACAACAAACTGACATGTAAAAGGTGGATGTACACCAAACTTTCCTCAATTTTTTTAAAAAAGCAGTGTAATTCAGCTAATGAGGATTTGTAATTGTAATATATTTTGGCATACCCTCTTAGCCTCTCTGAGTTTACACCCCTTGTACGTGGCCGAATAGATGTGGGAAAGTCCCCTTATCCTTTAAGTCAAAACCCTTAGTTTAGACTAAAAGAAGAATCATTAGCTTGGAGGAGTTTTGAACGTTCACTGTGAGAAGCCTCTTGCTGCTACAAAATGTTATCACTTTTCTCCTAGACTGATAATCAGAATTCATTTCTGAATAGCATATTGTGTTCCTTGTCTTTTTGTCTACAATTTAAGTGTAACCATTCTCAATTCTGTTGTGGTTCTTGACACATTGTTTGTGAGCTAAATGCATTGATTTGAGGTCTTAAATGGTTGTTTTTTTATGTTTTGACCATGGATAAGTGTTTCTACGCTTAGAAAGGACCTTTTCATGAAGTTCTGTTTCAATTTTTTGCTCATTTTTTGTGATGGATCGTGATTTGTAAACCTTCCCATATGGTTGCAAAACTTGGTAGGATTATGTCCCTAGGTGTTGTAATACCTTTCCTTAAGTTTTGTTGCATTCCGAATTTGTTTAGATGCAGAAAAGACGTGATGGCCTAGAGCGGTGAGATTGGATGCAGACTGATTCTCTGACTAGGAAGTGGTTGATTTTCTTTTGTCGTAGTATAAGTAGCCCTCTAAGTTCACTTTGGTGAGATTGACACTCATCAAGTCTCTGTGCCCCATCTCGAGTCGTTTCCTTGCATATTGACATTATGTTAGTACAAAAAGCTATGCTGCAGACGTCCATTGCGGCAACCCGTTAACAACTAGGTATTCGATAAATTTTGGCCACTGAAATTGTTCATGATATGTCGGTGTGAAAAATGGTCTTATAAACGAATTTTTCTAGGACTTAGGGACTTTGTCGTGACGGATAATTGAAATAGCAAGCGTGAGAGTTAGTCCTAGTGACTCATGTCCTACACATGTGTAATATGTCTCAGGTAAGGATATCTGAAAAAAGCACATCCTTCAAGTACAAGATGTACTTGTGTGTGGAAGTAACTGCAAACACTCTACGACGTGAGTGAGAGGGACCCTCATTAACCTAGGTCCATACTGTCTACGCCGAACTCCTTGAGTTCCTAGACCATGTTGTATCCCATGTGACATGTGCCAAATCTGTTATGGAATTGATATTTTACTATTTTTTCAGCTGACAGGTGGAAAAAAACTGGACCGATCTAGGCCTATGCAAATGGAAAAATATATATTGTACATTTTATTATTCTAGTGCTCTTTTATGAGCTTTGGCCATTTATGATCGGCCGGCCAGTTTGTACTCAATTTGAACATTCAAGAAATCTATAAATCTAATATGTGCAAGAGGGAAATGGTCACTCTTGCACGGGGGGAAATTGCACCCAGTGTCTATCTTATTCTTCTCTCCTCCCCACTCTTCTCTCTCGTTGTGCCAGCATAGCACTGTAACTGGTATGATTTTGTTACCCGGGTATAGAAAATGAAATATATTTTGAATTGGAATTGATTTTTTGTGGCGACAATATTCGGAATTGCAATTGGCATTGATGAGAATTGACTTAAATGGTGAGTGTGACCAATGATATCCTGATTCATCAGGATATGACATATACTGCTTATTCTGGTGGTATGGGACACTAGAATAGGTAGTATGTGGATGACTGTAGGCATATGCAATGTTGTTAAGTTTCACTATTTTATTATATGCTAACTTCTTGACATAGATTTCTAATCACTGTTTTTGAAAAGTATCGTTTGTAGATTTCTTATATTTGCAACTGAGGACAATTTATTTCCAGCAGAGAGATATGTTATGGAATTGATATTTATCCATTTATTGCAGCTGACAGGTGGCAAAAGCATCAACAGATAACGGATTATGCAGAAGGATATTATATTTTATTTATATTTGATTATTCAAGTGCTCTTTATGAGCTTTGGCCATTTATGTCCGGCCGACCAGTTTGTACTCATGGCCAGTTTGTACTCATTTTTTGAGCATTCAAGAAATCTATAAAAAAATACGTGCAAGAGGAAAATGTTCACTCTTGCATTGGGGGAGATTGCACCCAGTGTTTTTGTATTCTTCTCTCCTCTCTCGTTGTGCCAATGTAGCACTCCACTCTAGGAAGTGCACTTGCGCGTGTTATCATCCTCTCTCTTGCTCGTTGTGTCTCTCTATTCGTGAACATCATTGATTCTGTGCTTTGCGAGGATGTTATGGAATTGATATTTTACTATTTTTGCACGTGACAGGTGGAAAAGACTGGACTGAGCTAGGCCTAAACAAATGGAAATATATATATAGTACATTTTACTATTCAAGTTCTCTTTTATGAGCTTTGGCCATTTATGACCGGCTGGCCAGTTTGTACTCAATTTGACCATTCAAGAAATCTATAAATCAAATACGTACAAGAGGGAAATGGTCACTCTTGCACGGGGGGAGACTGCACCCGGTGTCTACCTTATTCTTCTCTCCTCTCCACTCTTCTCTCTCACTGTGCCGACATAGCACTTTGCTCTAGGAGGTGCACTTGCACGTGCTCTCTTTCTCTCTCCCTCTCTCTGTCTCTCTCTTATCATGTATGGCTCAGAGTATGTGCAAAGATGGTTGTCAGGTATACAATTTTGTTGATTTATGGCTTGAAATATCTTGTTTTCTCTATTTGGCAGGTCCACCTCGCCTTCTGTTTGTAGCAAAACCAAGCCCTACAAGTGGGTCCATAACCACGTAATACAAAAATGTATATTGGATACTACGGCCCAAAATTCTTGGGTCTTAAATGACCTTGTCATCTCTTTGAAGAGAAAAAGTGAAGAAAAGCATATTCAAAAATGGAAATAAACCAAATCAAATGCGTACCTGGAGGTTGAACATAAAGTCTACTTACATGTAATTATGTGCACTTTGCAAACCTACAACATACAATTGGAAAGGTGCCTTACCATATAACTAGTGTTGATCACTAAAGGAAAGATTAGTGAAAAACAAGCAATAGGAACTGGTAAAACCCTGGGTGTTGCCTTTGCAATCCAAACCCTTTGGTTAGCTTTGGAAATGTCAAACCGCTTGGTTAGACTTTGCATGGAATTTGCTCAGACTAGCAGCCAACAATGACGAGCATAGTCCATTGTGGTCAAAAGTGTTTGAATTCAACTGAGAATGTTGAATTTTTCCACCACCCCTTGGTAGATTGCGGACTGCTTTCCTTGAAAGTACAACTATGTTGAGCTTAAATCATGACTTTCAACACCTATGGAGTGATTGTGTTTAGTGGAGTCCTACCCCTTAAAATACCACTCATAGAAATATAATCCATCCTGCAACTAAGCAACAGATCTTCTGCATTAGAAATCTTATTCACAACTATGTTGTGATAGAATCTTCTCTCTCTATAAATCAAGGAGAAAGATGTTAAACACGTCAAAAGAGAAATAGACATACTAGATATTCTCAGGTGTTAACAGAAGAGACTACCTGCATGGAGGCTCTCTTAATGTATTCATGTCTTCCCTTGATTCAATTGTTGAATAGCTAGGCCATGCCTACTTGCTACCCATAAAAATGGCAGTGGGATTGGCTACACCTTGTGCATAGAGCCAATAATGTAAAGTCATCCATCAGTGTCGGCCCTCTGAGACGAATAGTCATCACTTGAAGCTGGCTTGTAGCCATATATGCTGAGAAATTGAGAGCTATTAGATGTACCCCACATGCCATTGTGGCTTGGGGCATACCGGCAACACCGATATACATTTTTCCAAGTTTCTTGAAGTGTGTATGCTACTAGCATATTTCAAACTTTGGAAATTTCTAGGCCAAATGCCCCGAAGCAAAGCCTTGCTTTACATACGCTCATCTAGAAGATGAGAAGAACATAACCAAAGTTCTCTTAGCTGACATGTGATCTGGACGACACACAAATGTCAAAGCCAAAGAGAATCAATCTTGTTGAGCTTGCAAAAAGAAAATCAACCTTGCTGAAGCGTACATCTTATTGAGAATCCTTAGATTGCCCAATCATGAAATAGATAGCCTAGGAAGCATAGCTATCAAATTTCATCTTATTGTCAATCTCATTTTTGTAACCATTGTCCTTGGCATCATCAAAAGTTGGACTATGCATCCAATGCATGGATCCGTGCTCCTAGAAGCCTTGTTTTTGCCCTCCTCTAAGTATCACAAGGAGGAGATATCAAAAAATAATAGTTGACGTAATATACAAGCCAGTTGATAGAAATCCATGTACAGGGCCTTGCTCCTTAGTTCAAACTGACGTACCGTGGTTGACCTTGTGGAACTGCCATATGAAACAAAGTTAAAAGGAGATTAACCTTGCCGATTGTGGACCTTTTTGAGTAATATTCCGGATTAAAACTTTAAACACATCTATAGTAACTCTGAAAACAAAGCATACCTGGGTTGATCAATTCTATTGGCATTTACCATACTGCTGGAATGTATCAGTGGAATCCCATTTGCCAAAAATGGATTGATCTTTACCATTTTTTATTGTCGGCTTCCTAGAATTGAGTTAATGATTGGCCTAGCCAATCACGTTCGCTTTATAAGGCACATGCCATGCCTGAGTTGCCTATATTACTAGACAACCTTGTCTTGTTCATCCAGTGTAGTCTAGGTCGTAATGATCTTTGTGAGATTTGTAAGCACTATCGTACCCTAGCCTTTGACAGGCATGGATTCTTCCTTTTAGTTGATTTTTTTAAAAAACTCAAGACTTTCTTGACTAGGATTGGTTGTTGCAAACAGTATGTTTAAAAACAAAAATATCATGCTTTTGGTCATGTTCACAAGCCTTGCTTGTGCCTTGAGTGCCATAATTGCACAAATTATGGAAAAAATCTCCATGGCAATGCACATATCCTTACATGCCATATTCTTAACAAAAAATGAAAAATTGACTACATACTTTATGAATTTTGTATGTCGGCTTGCCCTGTCGTCGAACATGTCATGGTTGTACAAATTTGATTGGGTACTTGGATTTACTATGCACGACACTAACAAATGTAATTTATCTTGTTGAATTCATAAGGAAATGGCCCTTAGCCATTTGTTGCATCTTGTAGACTTGTTATCTCCACCTTGTCCTCGATCTCTGTGCCTTTCCAACTCTATATTGTGCTTTTTCACAGGCCATGCATGCGACCCTAAGGACTTGCACCATCTTCACATAACTGTGCTCTATTAAAGTTGTGGTCAATCAGAAGCGACTACATGCTTTGCATGTAACCCTTGTTTAGCTTGCACAATTGTGCAAGAATCAAGCTTTGCATTATGAGGAAGAGGATGAGATGTAGGAGGGCCTCTTTATTTTCCATGAGCTTATGGAGGTGATTAACATTTTGACGAATAGGTGAACGCCATGTGTGGAAGAATGATGGGTGTGTAAGAGATGTGTAAGAGTGGTCAAAGGATGCACTTTTCTCCCCAAAAAGAAGGTGGAAAGTTTTACGATTTTCGGTCTTCCATATCTCCCACATATGATCTCTGATTGGAGCAGAGATCATAGATCTGCAATCTACGCGTTGAGATCTTTCCATACATATGCTACATGATCTGGTTTTACCTGCTAGATTTTAAATTCCATTCTGGGGGAAACTTTCAATTCAAATAAACTAGTTGTTTTGCCTGTTTGAATTCAAAACCTGTCTTTTGATTACTTTCTTAGTACAAAAGGTTTGACTTCCTGAAACTACCAAATAAAGAGGCCCTCCTAGACCCCATTCTCTTCCTAATGTTGGTGATTTTTCTTTAGTTTACTGAGGTTGCAAAAATTCGATAATAGTGTGCCTTGACAACTTCGTCAAAACATTGAAGAAGAGGATAGTGGGGGGGCAGGCGATCGTGGACACCTCTCCTTAATGTTGTTATGCAATGGCCTTTATGGCCATAGTGAATGGCATGGGTGTGAACCCAACAAAAAAGTAAACAAAATAATTGTTTGTAGAGTGATGGGTGACTCCACATGGAAGATGGGATGATCCTTAGTGCGCTGCAAAGGTTTTCAAGCCGTGCCTCCGTGATGAGTTTTTGTCCTCTCCCAAAGTGACCTCAACAAGCCCGGACCTGTTTGGTTCTGAGGATATCAATGTGAAATAGAGGGACTAGAGCTTGGAACTTTCCATCTAGCCATTCCCTATATAGGCACTGCCTTGCTAATAATAGGCCCCCCTTGACCCCATGGCTCCGTCTTGACCCTTGGTGTCATAAAATCTAATGTCTAACCAACCCAAATGATTTTGTCATATTAAACTGATCATATATGTGGGAGAATAAACGGGAACAAGGGTTAGAATATAGACATGTGCTTATGGATCTGTCCCCGGGGGATTCACCATGGAAAACTTACCGCACCACGTAAGTGCAAGGGAGGGAGTTTTATTCATAAGTTACATAAGCGTATAAGTTAAGGACAGGCCCCTAATAATTTATCACCCAAGCTTGAAAATAAGGGAGGGCGTATCATATTTTGGGGGGGGGGGGGGGGGGGGGGGGGGGAGAGAAGCGTGAAAAGGGGAAAAGAAGAGGAATTTTTTGTGTTTCAAAATCATGGCTTCCCAAAAGCGTATGCCCTTGAACTTGTGAGTCAATAGCTACAAAGATACATGCAAGAACTAACACTGCTTTGAGGGTACATCTAGTTATCAACAAGTGGTTCTTTAGTACATTGCCAGTCACTGTGCTACACACTCTTTGACTATTTTAACTCAATTAGATCATGTGAGGCCTAAATTTTATATGTAAGATAAGGGTATAATAGTTTTCTTCATTGATTGTCATATAAGTGTGGAAAGGGGGGTAATATTATCTAATATGAGTCGTATATAGGGATTTTATCAAAGTTATTCGCTCGCAGGTGGCATCCCGTTTTGTATATAAAGTGAATCCTCTGGGGATCTGTCTCAACATGGGGCCAAGGTTAAAGGGGCCCAAATGAGAGATGGTATGTTAAAGAGAAATGCTACCTAATGGAGCTTAAATACCTTAGGGTTAGCTTCACTAAAGACCTTTTTTGGTTAATGTTAAAATTCCTTTGACCTTAGGCAAGCTAGGGCTAACATTGAGGTGGAAATCCTACCCAAGCCTGAGGTGCTCATCAGCTTGCTAAGTGTTTGTGGGAACCTTGCCCAAATCTTGAGGTGATTTTTATGCTTAAAATTACTAAGGTTTTTGAAGTGTTCAATTCAAAGATAATGTTTTAAGAAGCATAAAATGTTCCATGCTTGATTGACTAAGTGCTTGAAGTATCCAATTCAAACCAAACGACTTAAGAAGCATAAAAAAAACATGCTTCAATTATTCAACTCAAACCACATAACTTAAGAATCATAAAAGACACATGTTGAAAAAATTCTCCACATGTGGCCCTCATGGTGTGCTTGAATACTATTGGATAGGCTTTAAAGGGGTCCAATGAGAATTTAGATGCATTAAAATAAATAATTAAGTTCTTTCTCTCAAAGAGGAAAAAGAGGACACATGTCCCAAATGATATAATTAAATATTATCAGAGAGAGAGAGAGAGAGAGAGAGAGAGAGAGAGAGAGAGAGAGAGAGAGAGAGAGAGAGAGGTGTGGACCAAGAATGAGAGGGGGTATACTCTCCCACACACACACATTGTGTGGAGTGAAAAGTGCAAGAGCTCCATCTCCTTCTCCAAGATTGTTGAAAAGTGGAGAGCCTACACCAACACTCTTGGCTATGGAATGTAAATCCAACCAAGAGCCATGCTTCAATGCTAAAGCTTGCCATCTTCTTCATCTTCATTACTATGCTATTATGTTATGCTAAGTGTTCCAGCATAAGCGGCACATTGCACTCCTGCGAATATCGAGTCATGCGGCTTTGGACAGTTCTTCATGGGACATCACGAGATAGAATGGGGTTTGGCACCATCTCGATCTGCGTTGGAGCAGCGGGTGTATTTGGGGCATACCAGTCTTTGTGGATATCTCTTTCGCATGCAATCAATATATTTCTCTCTCGTAACTCTGTGTTCTATTACATATCAATGAAGAAGACGATAATCTATTCTTGTGTATTGTCGTCTATTCTGCCTTCATATACTTTGATGTTTATATAATTTAAGGTAGCAGGAGGGTATCCATTCCCGTAATGCTTATTTCTCCATTGCAGGGCATTAGGCATTAAATCTGGAGACCATGATGCAAGATGGGTGACCTGCTGTGAACATGCATCTGCACTAGGTCGCAGGGTCCTCCTGACCCTGTGGTCTCAATTTTGGGGAGACGTCGAAGGAGAGGTGGTTCAAATGAATTTGTTTTTTCTACACCTCATGCTGAGGAACATGTGTCTCCGTCGCCAAGTCCGGTGAGTGGTAGGCGTATTCAGCGTGCGCGGTGTACTCCATGTTGTCAGTCATGTCCTCCTGTCGTGCGCTCTCCCTCACCCACTCATGTTGCTCCACCACCGACTTCGGTAAGCAGTCCTGGGGTTTCATGGCCATTTTCCCCGCCTCCTATTGTTTGACAGGTTTTTCAAGGAGGGGGTACAATTGGGCAAGGGACTATGGCACAGCCAGTGGTGGGTGGTCAGATTAAGTATAGCTGCTTTATAAGTTATCAAGGCTCACTAATGCAGCAATAAGAGATGCATATTGCTGGTTCTTGGAGGCAATTTGGTTGCAAGCCAAAACCTACATAATTTATGTTAAAGCGCAAATGTATTGCATTCAACCAACTTTGGGCCAGTGGCTTGGGCAGCGACTGTCCGAGAACGATTGCTAGCAGAATGTCAAAGAGTGGTGGGGCAGATGGGGTGCAGTACCCCAATGAATACCAAGGTTGGGAAACTCTTACTTTGGTGTTTCCCTTGCGGGAAGTTTTTCCTCTTGCCGTTTGCCCTCTGTGCCACTTTGAGTATGATCGATTTCTCGCACACGATACTATGCCGTTGGCATAGGCTCAGAGTTCTGCAATGCCTATTGTGGGGGTGTCTCAAACACCAGCTCAAATATTGGATGTGCCGGATACTTCAATTGCTGTGGTAGCCTCTGGTTCACAGGAGATGGTCACTGCAAGGACATCAAGCCAAAAGCAAGGATGGGAGGAAGTCTTGCGTTCCACACCACCTCTTGCTGCAGCATCATTTGTGATCGTTGGCAGACTGCCACAGGATTCCGCAGTTGCGCATTGGCGGCGAAGAATGCAGGAGCGGGCGGCAACCTCCACTCCGATTGGAACTGGCTTTGCGGGTACGTACACTTCCTTGCAACCAAAAAATCCTGGTTTTAATATAGCAACAGCCACGATGGGGGAAACTATTCCAGTAGCTCTACCCTGGGAGACAAGTGCTGCAAATCCCTTAGATCTGCTCTAGGCGTGCGGAGCATTTTTGCAGCCCATTGCGGAGTCCTTGCATTCGGTTAGGACAACTCCAATGACTGAGGTACGCGTTATTGAGCTCAAAATGCACATGGCTGCCTTGCAAGCTCGCAACATAGAGCTGACAAGTCAAAATGCAGCATTGGATAGTATAGCCCGACAGCAGGCTGATGAAATATAGGCACTGAAAGGGGCTAATTCTGTGTTTGTGGTTTCTGTTCAAGATGAATTTCTTCAATTGCGCGTGCAGAATAGCTTGGTCACTTATTTAGCATCACATCCTGGTGGATGTGATGATCAACATGAATGATCTTGATGCCTTAGTAGTGGAGATGCAGCAGGTGTTGCACAATTTTTTGGAAGGTCAAATGCAGAGTTGGACGTCAAGGCTATCTGATGAGGTGCTAGCACAACAACCAACTCAACAGGTTGTGGTGAGACAGCCTGAGCTGCCAACTAATGACAGAGGTAAGAACATTGTCCAAGAAGGTTTTGATATTTTTTATTTCGCGAAAGCTACAGAAGAATGTGGTGTTGAGGCCCAGGCTCATGTCTCTCGTTTGCAGTGAGTGATTCATCGTCTTAGTTAGGGAGCAGTGTAGAGTCTGTTTTTGAGCGAAGACACTGGCTCATTCTTTTTCACTCAGTCTCCCGCCATGTCCACCTTTTTGGCTTGCTCTAAACAGATATTTGGCTCGGCATTACCCTATTCATACACCTCTTGCCCCTTTACCACAGGCCCCTCAGTCTATTTCCTTGCCAACGTAGTTCATTCCAAGGGATCCTTGGTTGGAGCATCCTCAGATAGATCCACAACTGTTGGCAGAGGTTTATAGGGCCCATCGACAAGATTTTTGGGGATTTCGCTACATCAATATTTCCTCGTCACTAGAGCGGGAAGAGGAACAACAACGAGATCCTTCGACACGAAGAGGCTAAAGATGTGGATTCGCAAAATCCATCGTGTGTGCCAGGTGTTATGGCATAAGCCACACATTGCGGTCATGTGGATGTTTGGACATTGCGGACTAGGAGTCATGCGGCCTTGGGATAGTTCTTCATGGGACATCATGAGATAGGACGGGGTTTTGCACCGTTCCCGATCTGCACTCGAGCAGCGGGTGTATTTGGGGGGGCATACTAGTCTGTGTGGATATCTCTTTCTCATGCAATCAATATATTTCTCTCTTGTAAATCTGTGTTCTGTTACATATCAATGAAGAAGACGGTATTATGTTCCTCTCTATTGTCTTCTATTTTGCCTTCATATACTTTGATGTTTATATATTGTAAGGCAGCAGGAGGGTATCCATTCTTGTAAATCTTATTGATCCATTGCGAGGAATTAGGAAATACACTAGGCAAGAAGAGTGATGATAAGTGAGAAACTATTTCTTTCTCCTATGGAATGTTTCTTCTTCCTCTTCCCTACACTCATTCCCCGCTAGCTCTCTCCAACTTCGAAGGTGTTTGAGGCCTTGGGACTAAGGCTTTGGGATAGTTAATTCTTTTTGCAAAGTTTATGTTAAGCTCGTGATGAATGAATCTTTCCATCTTCATAGCGTCACCAAGGTCACAAGGAACACAAAGATTGTATTGTAACAAAGTCTCTCTTGATGGGAGAATCTATAATACAAACACCATTTGGAGGGGGGACCGGCTCCAAGTAAATCCGGTCCTCAACTATTGTCATGTTCTCTAATACTCTCTCTCTTGCAAAAGTATTGTTCATGCCAAGTTAATTAAGCACTATCTTCATGTTGCTACCATCAATTAAGTTGACCCTCTATGTTCTCAAAGTAATTTCATAAAAGTGCTCACTCTAATTCTCTTAATTCCGCTACTCTCAAAGTTCATAGGCCATTTCCATTACATTGGTATCGGAGAATTTGGTTTCCTTTTCTTGCTTAAGAAGAGAAATCCTTAAGTAGCCTATTAATGGTTGATTTTGTTAATTATATTAGGGTAAGTGGTACTGGGATCTATTATTGGTTTTGTTGAGCCCACTATGTGGGATATGGTGCACACCTTGCGATCTTTGGTCTTAATAATGGGGTCTTTTTAGACTTTCCCACAGCTTTACCATTATTGAGCCATAAGAAGTCCAAAAGGACCTATCTCTTGACAATTCTGCGATGTTCTACCCACCCCATTACTCTCTATAAAATTAACCAATTTGAGCCGTGGGTGTAGATACTTAAGTGCTTATTTTCAAAGGCTAAGAGGAGTAGAAACTAAGGTTTTGAATTTCCAAAGGATACATTAAGTAAACACATAAGTATAATTAGCATGGCTGTCAATAACCAAGAGAGTAGAATGAACATTGATAACATTGATTTTTCACATGAAGGTGCTAATGATGATGCCCCCATGTTTATAAATTATCTTGTTACTAGGTTGCATAAAGCTATGGGCAACCCTACTTTGCAAGCCAAAGTTACCTAACAACTTTGTGCTTATGGGATTTCCCTTCCTCTCTAAGAGGAGAGAGAGCTTAGGAGGCCTCTTGATGAGACCCCCAAAAGAAGACTCTCTCCCATAGGAGAGGAGGAATCCAAATAATGAGAAAGAAGCAATTCCCTAAGTTCCTTTGAAGATGTGGCTCCACGAAGACGGTGGTCTAGATGGTCTCCAACTCCTCCCATGAGGAAACAGTCAAACCATAGTCCTTGTCCTCGTCACTCCAAAAGGGAAGAGAGGAAACAAAGGAAGAAAAAGCCAAGAAAGAGGTCACCCTCTTCTCCTTGTTCTTCACCTTACTCCTCTTCCGACGAAAGCAATAGTTATTTTCCTAGAGAATATGGGGAGGACATGGAAAATCATATCCTGCATGGAGAAGGTCCCAAAAGCTCAAGAAATTCAAAGAAGGAGGAAAGACTATCTCTTTTCTCACCTATGATGGCACCTTTGGTGCCACCGACAAAGTATTGGCCTTCATCCAACAATTTGATGTGGCCTTTGGAGACGAGGGCTTCATGGAGTTCTCCAAGCTATGCCATGTAGCTATGCACTTCTAGAAATCTTCTCATCAATGGTGGCTAGCCTTCGTGGGAACAACAAAGCCCCAAAGACATCAAAAACTCTACGAGTTTCCATATTAATGAAGTAATTCCTTGCAAGTGATGTTAAGAACAAAGTTTGAAGCTAGTCTTCAATGAGTCTATCCAGAAATCTGTAGACAAGTTTTGGGATTTACATCTCAAAGCTACAATCTTTCAAAGGATAGACTTTGTCGCATAAAAGCAACAATTTTGTGCGGTATTACCTGAAGAAATGGCCAAGTATGTCAACTCACAACGGCCTAGCATTATCACCGAAGTCATCCACCACCACTATGGTTGCTTCAAGGATCATTTTCCAACAAGGGGAAAGAATAAATTTCAAGCCCATGGAAAACAAGGATCAAAATGAGGCTAAAGGGAAGAGCAAGGCAACACCAACACCAACAACAACAAGGCCAAGGATAAAGGAGCTTACAAAGGTAAAAATAAGCTCTCTCCAAAATAATTAGAGGCCTTTTGTAAAGACCATAAATTCTTTAAGTGTGGGTCGCAAGGACAAGGTTATTGTTCTTTCCTCAAAAAGAAATGTACTCAATGACACTCCTAGAGCTTCCATGGTTGAAGCTTCAAAAGAGGATACTCGTTGAAAAGGCTCATACCTCTCCTATGCTTGGGGAAAAGTAAGGGAGCATGATGCCCTTATTCTCTTTGACTCTGGCTGTTCTCACAACTTCATATCAATGGAGTTGGCCACTAAGTTGGGCATTCAAGCTTTTGAGATGGGCGATATTGTAACTACCGGTGCAACTGTCAAGGGATAGCAAGCCTCCGTTACTCCCTTGATTGGTAAATTGAGGCTTCATGTCCTAAGCTACTTCAACAAAGAAGACTTTTTTTTTAATCTCTCCTCTCCAACATGAGGATGTTATCCTTGGGGCACCACAGTTCAACCGCATGGCTGCCAACATGAAGTTCCCTGAAAGGAGGATCTATTTCACCTACAGGGAAAAGAGCATGTACATAGATGCTAATGATTCGGGGAACACCATATTCCTGGTAGATATTCTTGCTTTTGATAAGTCAATGAAAAGATCTATTTTTGGTATATAATTTTCGTTAGAGAATCTGTAAATGATTCTAATGTTTTCACAAGTAGCAATAAAGGGAATCAAGAGGAGTTAGAGTTGTCTAATTTCCTAAATGGATTCTAAGATGTTTTCATTGATGACATCCCTAGTGAGCTACCTCCAAAATGAAGGAATGATGACAATGCAATAGAGATTCTAATAGGAAGCTCACCGCCTAATAAACCTTCTTATTTAGTTTCACAAGCTCAACAAGAGGAGATCATGAGGCAAGTGAATGAATTGGTGAAAAAAGGGATGGTGAGGCCTAGCTCCTCTCCATTCTGTTCACCAGTACTTTTAGTGAAAAAGGAAGATGGCACATATCACATGTGTGTCGACTATAGAGCACTAAATAGAATCACTATAAAAAAAAAAAGATGTCCCGTGCCGGGGGTAGAATATTTATTTGATAAGTTACAAGTTTTGGCCTGACAAATGCTCCAGCCGCATTCAAACTCACAATCAACAAAAATCTTCAGGCCACTCAAATTTTCTTGAGGAGTACAACTGACACCTCCTGGTAATCTTTCCAGTTGAGAGAGAGAATAAGATTTTCATTAATCAAAAGAAAAGTGAATTCTCCTACAAGAGATTCAATATTTAGGTCACATTATCTCTCAAGATGGTATATGTATGAGTCCATCAAATTTGGAGGTAATAAAAGCATGGCCTAATCCAAGGAATCAACATGAGCTAATAAGATTTATTGGTTTGTGTGCATACTATAGACGCTTGATAGAAAAATTGTTTCAAATAGTAGGACCATTGCATGACTTAACAAGGAAGAATGTTAAGTACTCATGGACTGCTAAAGAACAAAATGCTTTTGACAAGCTCAAAGAGAAGCTCATCTCCCAACCCGTCCTCATGCTTCCGGATCTCTCAAAGCCATTTAAGGTCCAATGTGATGCTTGTGGTGATTGCCTTGGAGCAGTTTTTCTTCAAGAAGGGCATGCCATAGCATATGAGAGCCTAAGGCTCAATGCCTATGAGCGGATCTTGGGCATATACGAAAAAGAGCTTTTAGCTATTCTACACGTCCTAAACACATGGAAGCACTATCTCTTGGGGTCTCCATTCATCCTACAAATGGATCACAAAGCCTCAAGAACTTCATGACGCAAACCAAGCTTTCCGAAAAACAAATGTGGTAAGTATGCTACTGACCAAAACTTCAAGTAGGTAATTACAGCCTTTGCATTAGAAAAACAAAAAAGAACCATTCACCTTGAAGAATGGTTATCTTCCAAACGGCAATAGGCTATGTGTTACTCACCAATAAAATAACAAAGTCATGTATGAATCCCATGCTTCTTCTTATGCGGGGCAAAGAGGGATTCCATAATCTACTCTTCAAGGAGTAGAAATGTATTTTTGTTGGTCTACCATGGAAAGTAATACAAGAGTATGTTTCAACATGCGTGGTGTACCAAAAGTTGAAATTTGATCGAGGGAAGAAACTTAGATTGTTTCAGTCAATAGGCTTAGCAAGAAAACACACTCTATGCCTATCAAAAAAACTATTACGGCACTCAAACGGAAACCATCTTTAGATCCCAAATTTTCAAGTATCATGGCTTGCCAACATCCATAGTGTCGGACAAAGATCCTAGAATGACTAGTGATTTCTAGAAGGGTCTCTTTGAGAATCTAGGAAGTAGATTAAATCTCTCTTTTGGCCTGACATCCAAAAACGGATGACCAAAGTGAAATATATAATCTAACGATTCTTGAATCTACTAAAAAGCCTATGTCATGGAAGTAGATCAATGTTCTCAATGAGAGAAGTACCTACCTCTTATAGAGTATGCGTACAATGACATTGTACATACTTTTATGGGGAAAGCACCTTTTGAGGTTAAAGAGGGAAGATCCAAAAGTCCCTTACTACTTAAAGTATATGGGAAGATCTTTCCTCCTAATGAATATAGCCGAGACTTACAAGAATCTTTTCCAAAGATTAAAAAGGTTATATCCATCTCACAGGAAAGGAAAAAAGGGTTGCTGCTAATAAGCACAAAAGAGCCTTAGCTTTTAAGAAACATGATTGGGTCCTGCTAAAGTTTCTCAAGGCTCATCTAAGGAATACTACAAGCAAGAATCCTACGAGCCACCAAGACTATTAAGCTAAACTAGAAAAAAAATATTATGGTCCTTTCTTTTAAAATTCTTAAGCCGATCAATGAGATGGCTTATTAGTTAAAGTTGACCAACCATTGGCTCATTCACAATGCTAACCATGTGGGCCTACTCAAACCTTACAAAGGAGATCCACAAAAGAACCAATAATGGAGGACCCGTCAGAGATCGAAGATCAAGAAGAGGTGTTGTAGCCCGAATCGATTCTTCGACACGAAGACAAGGTAATAACAAACGGTAATGTTATCCAATGATATCTTGTTAAGTATAAGAATTATCATTTTAAAGATGTTGGATGGATGCAATGAACCTACCTTAAGGATAATATGAACCTTGTCAATGCTTACAATTCTACACTAGAGTAAGCAAATGAAAATGCATTTTAAATGCACAATGGGCTAATCTTGAGGTGAAAATCCTACCCAAGCATGAGGTGCTCGTTGTCTTGCTAAGTGTTTGTGGGAACCTTGCCCAAAGCTTGAGGTGATTTTTATCATTTTAAAGATGTTGGATGGATGCAATGAACCTACCTTAAGGATAATATGAACCTTGTCAATGCTTACAATTCTACACTAGAGTAAGCAAATGAAAATGCATTTTAAATGCACAATGGGCTAATCTTGAGGTGAAAATCCTACCCAAGCATGAGGTGCTCGTTGTCTTGCTAAGTGTTTGTGGGAACCTTGCCCAAAGCTTGAGGTGATTTTTATGCTTAAAATTACTAAAGTTCTTGAAGTGTTCAATTCAAAGATAAAGTCTCAAGAGGCATAAAACGTTCCATGCTTGCTGACTAAGTGCTTGAAGTATTCAATGCAAACCAAATGAACTAAGAAGCATAAAAGACACATACTTGAATTATTCAACTCAAACCAAATGACTTAAGAAGCATAAAAGACGCATGTTGAAAAATTTCTCCACAGGTGGCCCTCATAATGTGCTTGAATCCTATTGGATAGGGTCTAAAGGTATCCAATGAGAATTTAGATGCATTAAAATAAATAATTAAGTTCTTTCTCTCAAAGAGAAAAAAGTGGACACATGTCCCAAATGATATAGTTTAATATTACGAGAGAGAGAGAGAGAGAGAGGGAGAGAGAGAGAGAGAGAGGGAGAGAGGTGTGGTCCAAGCATGAGAGGGGGGTATACTCTCCCACATACACACACACACACACACACACACACACATTCTCTCATTGTGTGGAGTGCAAAGTACAAGAGCTCCATCTCCTTCTCCAAGCTTTTTGACAAGTGGAGAGCCTACACCAACACTCTTGGCCATGGAATGCAAATCCAACCAAGAGCCATACTTCAATGCTTAATCTTTTCATCTTCTTCATCTTCATTACTATGCTATTATGCTATGCTAATCAAGAAGAGTGATGATAAGTGAGGAACTATTTCTTTCTCCTATGGAATGTTTCTTCTTTCTCTTCCCTACCCCCATTCCCTGCTAGCTCTCTCCACCTTCGAAGGTGTTTGAGGCCTTGGGATAGTTAATGCTTTTTGCAAAGTTTATGTTAAGCTTGTGATGCATGAATCTTTCCATATTCATAGCATCACCAAGGTCACAAGGAACACAAAGATTGTATTGTAACAAAGTTTCTTGATGAGAGAATCTATAATACAAACGCCTTTTGGAGGGGGGACCGGTTCCAAGTAAATCCAGTCCTCAACTATTGTCATGTTCTCTAATACTCTCTCTCTTACAAAAGTATTGTTCATGCCAAGTTAATTAAGTACTATGTTCATGTTTCTACCATCAATTAAGTTCACCCTCTATGCTCTCAAAGTAATCCCACAAAAATGCTCACTTTAATTCTCATAATTCCGCTATTCTCAAAGTTCATAAGCCATTTTCATTAATGACACTTGGCCTACCCGGTCCTACACTAGGCCATATATTCTTCACTGTCAAAGTGAACTATTTGGGATTTGTTGTATCCAAGGATGATGTTTCTACTAATCTAGGCAATATTAAAGCTATTATAGCTTGGTCTACACCCAAATTTGTGAGAAAAGTACGTGGATTTCTTGGAGTAATAGGATGGTATGGTACTTTCATTGAAGGCTATGCTAAGATTGTATCTCCTTTGACTAATACTCTTAAAAATACTAAAGTGTTTACCTGAAACAAACATACTCAAGCTAGCTTTAATAAATTCAAGAAAGCCTTAGTTAATGCTCCAATATTATAGCTTTCCGAGTTCTCAAAGTCATTCACTGTGCTCACTAATGCAAGTGGATCAACAATTGGTAGCGTTCTATCTCAAGAAGGAAGGCCAGTAGCTTATGAATCTCGTAAGTTACACACTCATGAGTTAAATTACCCTACACATGATTTGGAATTGATGGCCGGTGTACATGCTCTTAAAGTATGGCGACATTTTCTTCTTGGAAAGAGATTTGAGCTACATACAAATCATAAGAGCCTCAAGTGGATTTACACCCAACCTCATCTCAATATACATTAACAGAGGTGGATGAAAATACAATTTTGGGATTGAATATAAACCTAGGAAAGAGAAGTTAGTGGCCCATGCTTTAAGAAAAAATATTTTCTTGGCTTCTTTTAGCTTTTAAAATTTGCTGTAGGAATCTAGTCGTTATGTGGAATGTCCTCATTGTGCTAGCTTCTCACAATTTGTGTTAAGTGCAAAAAGAGAGATGACCTATGTATTGTTTTCAATTAAGTCTCATCTATTTGCACAAGAGCAAAGAGAAGAGATTAATGCTATTTTTGGTTTCATGTTCTTTCTTTTAGAGGCTCTTGTGGGGTTTGATTGTGCCACCTTCTATGGTTTCAAAGTTCAGAATTCTTGTAATCTTGTGAATGTTCATGTGGATTGATATAGATTCATAGATCAAAGAGGGTTGGAGACAACAAACATCCTTGTTTAATTGCAAAAGTGCAAGAAATTTCTCTTTCCATGCGCGACTGACATATCACCTTCTTATAAGAAACCATAAGCATAACTCACTTGGGACTTTGATTTCTTTCGTCTTTTCTACCAATTGTTGCGTGGAATCATAAGATATTTTGAAGTCCACAAAACATTAATACATTGTTTGCCTTTCAATCCTCTTTCCTCCATGAAAACAAGAAGAGTGACAAGATGGTCAAAGGTGCTATGATGTTGTCGAAAACGCGCTTGTCTTTTTACATGCTTTCCATTCTTTTCAACCCAATCACACAATTTTATTTCCATTATGCAACCATATAATTTACCATAAAAGACTCGATCATTCTAGCCTAGTAGTTAGTTACATTCTTTACATCTCCTCTTTTATGCAAAGGCTTGTTCCAATTAGTGCTCCACAATCATGAGGCATATCATCTTGAAGCGCAATGTTGAACATATTACATATGCACTCAAGTGATAAATTACCCATCCATTGGATCATTTCCGGCTTAGTTCCTTGAAGATCTCCTGCTTTGCAAGTGGCCAACTTTTCAAGCTTGCCGCACATATATTCAATACTAAAAAAGAAGGGTATACATGGAAGTGAACCATAAAATGACATCTTTTTGGAAGTTGGTTTCTCATATAGTTGCTCGGAGTGCATGCACGTATCCATTAGACTCAAGTTACCAATACTCTCAATCCACTTCCTCTTCAAGTTTGTCCAAAATCTTTTACATACAAGTGTTTTGTCTTGAACTTGAAAAGATTGATGCTCGACTTTTCATGTTCTTCTCTTCTTTTGAATCAATGCTTCGTATGCATGCAAATGACTCTGATGGTTATCTTTATCCATAGTTTCATTTCTTTTGAGCATCTTGACACTCCTTAATAAACCACCTTTTGCATAATCTACCTTTGTTGATACCATGGACATGCTTTATGGCAAGGCATTCTTTGACAAGAACAAATAAATTTTCTTGAAAGCTTCCCATTTAGTTTCCAATGGTCCGTCATATTGGAGCTTTGTTATCCATAAATTTTTCTCAACCATTTCAATATACATTTGTAACTTTTGAAATCCATGCAAAGAGATAACTTTTCTTTACTTTTGTTGTATTTTCATGCTTAGTTGTTTCTCTACATATAAGTTCAAAACATAAATTTTGATGGTCTGATAGAGAGAGTCTCTACTTGCAGGCGCCAAAGCAAAAGATCTTCATCCACACTCAAGAGAGTTGCAAGTAGTATGTGAGTGGGGACAAAATATGCATGTAGCAAGTGTAGGAAGAAGAAGACATATAGCCTGTGGTGGAGTCCATGATGAGATGAATTCTCATCCACTACTTTTATTCTTCTATTGAACAAATAAGTGAACTATGTTAGTGATGGGTTAAGTGAGTTTCCGGCTTAGTTATTGTGAAACCCAATCCCTCTTCCATAGCTCTTGGATGAGCCTCTAATTACCAAAAAATTGAGGTTGTTAACACGTTCTAGTCTCTCACTAGGATTAGGTGTGGCAGAGAGTTTGCTTGTTGAGCACGTCGGCATTCTCCCTATTAATTAAAAAAGATCCTTTTTTTTGGATATGTTTCATGCTTGCGTGCTTGGCTATCCTAACCACGTCTTTCCTTGTCACCCATGAGCAAGCGAGCACTTCTGCAGAAACCCATCATCAAGGCTAGCTGGCAATAGCGATTCAAAACATCACAAAAAATAAATGGTATCCAAGAAAGCTATTTCATGTTTATTAGTAGTGCAAAATTATTGTGGAGTTAGTAAGGTAGTCTAAAGCTACCACAGCTGATGCAAATCACACCTGCAATCCTCTAGGCACTCGCACATGGTCGCGTTGACAACACTGCCACTTGCACACCACATGCCTATCATAGCACGTGCCCTTTGGCCCTGCCATGATAAGCTTATGAGGTGAGCGACAACAACATGCACTTCTCCATCCAACCCTCCAATATATATGTCCTTGACCTGCTATATATAGATCCCTTATTGCATGTGAGTCCTAGCCCTTGGTTTTTCATTACTCCCTCCTTAGAGAATCATTTTCATTCTCAAAGACAAAAATGGTGATATCTTCATAAGAACACTAATAATTTCCATAGTGTCACCCCTCACATGGGTCCAATTGTTCATCTGACTGATACATGGTTCAGTAGGAGGCTTAATGAAACCAACAAAAATATATTGATTTTCCACATTGTTCTCCTTCTGTAACTGTTTGTGTAACTTGCTTATATGTAACACAATATGTAGACTGGAGAAAAAGTAATGAATCATCAGCAAACATCGTAATAAGGAATTTTTTACCACTTTGGATTTGAATCCCTTTAATCTCTCCTTTTTCTGCCGCTTGCTCCAACATAGCAATTAGAGGGTGGGTGTAGGATGCAAACCAAAGCGGCGCTAAGGGGCACCCTTGACGAATGGATCTCTTGACATCGAAGCTCCCAACTATTCTTGAGTTGAAGAGTAGTTTGGAGGTGTCCCTTCACCAAGAGTTCTTACTGCTTGATAGACTTGAGGACCAAACCCCAAGTTCTATATTGTTTCTTACAAATGACTATGTTATTCTATCATAAGCTTTATCAAGGACCAGCTACAGTAAGATAATTTCCTATTTCTTGAACTTGGCATTATCCATCCCTACCATGGCCGCCATGATGTTTTCTTATATTGATCTACCTTTAATAAATCCATGTTGATGGGCAGATATAACGTCAACTAACATCAGGGTCATTCTTTCAGCAATGAGTTTAGCCAATACCTTGTATACCACAATCATCATTGTGATGGGTCTCCAGTGCTTGAGTTGAGAGCATGATTCTTGCTTGGGGATGAACTTAATTAATCCTTTCTTCACACCTCAATCAAGCGTACCTTGGGTAAATTTTTGTTGATCATAAGCAAGAAAGAACGACCCAAAACTCGACCGTGATCCTATCCCATCCTAGATACTTTTCTTGCCTAGCTTTTTGACAGTCATCAAGGTCTTTCCAAGTAATTCGCTCGATCAAAGTCCACTAATGTTGGAGTGGATGCAAACAAATTTTCCCTAGCTTCTTTGATCATAGGAGAGGGAGAGTCCTCCTTTCCAATGATTTGAGTGAAGTGATCTAACATCACTTTGTCCATGAGATCAGGGTTGTTGATATGAACTCCTTGTCAATCAAAGAAAAGATGGTAGACTGTTGTTTCCTTAACTTGCTCTTCCTGAGGAGTGCGTTTTTGTTGGCCTCCTTAATATTAAAGTTCCTCTGCTTGGCTTGAAGCCTAAGGAGATTAATCTCCTCCATTTCTCTTTCATGCAAGGTTTGTTTGATTTTCAGCCATTCCATGTGATCTTTGCTAGAGGTCTTACCTTGCATTTTCTTTTGGCCTAGTTCCTCAAATCTGGATTTCAAGACCTAATACTGAAGTGATCTAACATTACTTTGTCCATGAGATCAGGGTTGTTGATATGAACTCCTTGTCAATCAAAGAAAAGATGGTAGACTGTTGTTTCCTTAACTTGCTCTTCCTGAGGAGTGTGTTTTTGTTGGCCTCATTAATATTAAAGTTCCTCTGCTTGGCTTGAAGCCTAAGGAGATTAATCTCCTCCATTTCCCTTTCATGCAAGGTTTGTTTGATTTTCAGCCATTCCATGTGATCTTTGCTAGAGGTCTTACCTTGTATTTTCTTTTGGCCTAGTTCCTCAAATCTAGATTTGGACTCTGTTCCTCAAATTTGGTAGTTTTTGGACCAGTTTTCTATTTTAGATATGATGTTTGCACTGTGTATTTGTCCCCACTCATTATGTTTGTTGGTGCTGTAGAAATTTGGTGTCTAGACGAGACACCGGCAAGCACATTGTTGCAGCCTGATGTGGCTGCTAGACGTGGGCGGATGATTGTGCTTGATCTTAATGGCGTGCTACTAACCAGCTGCAGCGAAATCCCTGAGGAACTTGAGTGCCTGCCAAAGGAGCACACGCCACGGGTAGTCCATCTCGGAGGGAATGTAATTTGTCTTGTAAGGCCGGATGCGGAGCAGTTCATCCTATGGCTTAAACAGAAAGCCAGCCTAGTGTTGTGGTCCTGCTGTAGAAGGGAAAAAATGTTACACATGGTGAAGGTGTGCTTCCCAAACCATAGAAGGAAAAAATATTTTGCAGGTAAAGCATGCCCGCTTTGAATGTTGCAGGACATAAGTTACGCATACCTCTTAACCTTGTTTTTTGGCATTAGCAGATATTCTCTCCCAAGAGGACTGTGAAATATGGCGGGCCCGTATGTCGGAGGTTCCGGTTGTGCCCAAACACATGGGCGATAAGCCCGTTTTCCTGAAGAAGCTACGGACGCTGTGGGCAAGGCACCCGAAGTACGATGCCAGCAACATTATTCTTGTAGATGATTGTAGATACAAGTCTCTTAAAAATGACTATGAAAACAGTATGGCAATCCGATCATATGATCCCATGGTAGTAGGAACCGATTACCCGTTTTACTTGTTGGATTTTGTTTTGCCTTGGTTGCTCGGGTGGATAAGGGATCGGTACCCAACAGAGTACACTCGCAAAAAACCCAGTCTTTGACACTGAAGACGATATTTCTGGGTACATTACTGATTAATTCATACAGATGGAGGGGTACTCCTATAAATTTGATTCCCCGAGGTAGCAGATTGCCATAATCATGTAAATAGTGGAATTTTGTAACCCGATACTATACATAATGGAAAACCACTTCTCTTGTTCAGACTGTCTCGGTATCTTGATCTCTACTGTTGAAACTCCTGACTAATTCTGTTGAAACCTCTTGGAGCTAACCAGGTTGACCAACATTTTAATTTTTGAGGCAGATAGCATCTATGTTTGGCATACCTTTCATGTTATCAACGTAGTTCTAGACATTGCTCAAGGTGGTCCTATCAAATACGAATAGACAAACTAAAAAATACTAAGAAATAAAGTAAACCATAAGTGATACAACAAGTTCAAGGAGTACCAAATTGTACCAAATTTGGTACTGTAATAGTGGACAGGAGTGCACCCAAGTTCAACACAGTATCCAAAAGTACCAAATTTGGTACTGTAATAGTGGACCGACGTGCACCCAAGTTCAATAGTACCAAAAAGTAGAGATATAGTGAGGACAACTAAAATGGTAATGTAATGAAAGATAACATACCAACACAGAACCAGATAGAGCAATAAAGTAAACCATAAGTGATACAGCAAGTTCAAGCAGTTCCAATTGGGTACTGTAATAGTGGACAGACGTGCACCCAAGTTCAACAATACCAAACAGTACCAAATTTGGTACTGTAATAGTGGACAAAGAAGCACCCAAGTTCAACAGTACCAAAATGTACCAAATGCACATATAGTGAGGACAACTGAAACAGTAATGTAATGAAAGGTAACATACCAAACCCGTGGTGCCCGAACTTGTTCTGCCACATTTGATTAAGGGCCTCTTTGAAATAGATCATCTTCACATGAACCACACAGCAGCAAGTATTTCTGTCCTTCAACTTCCGTACAAAGTATGGCTTCAATGCCTCGAAGCATCTAAGAGACACTACCACTGTTGGGTGAGCCTTCTTGAATCTTTGGTACAGCTCAACCTATGGCACAAAAGCAAAATGATTCAGAAAAAAACCAACATCATGGTACTGGTAAAATTTCACTACTGCAGTAGTGTCAAAACTAGCTTTCGACAGTTCCAAATATGGTACTATAATAGTGGACAGACGTGCACCCAAGTTCAACAGTACCCAAAAGTACCAAATTTGGTACTGTAATAGTGGACAGACGTGCACCCAAGTTCAACGGTACCAAAAAGTTCCAAATATGGTACCGTAGATTTGGTACTATCGGTAGGCTTTGGTACTCTATAGATATTATTTGGTACTCTACATATAGGCTTTGGTACTATCAGAAATGTGGGGTACCCTGTAAATATACTTTGGTCCTATAGTGGTAGGCTTTGGTACTCTACAAATAGGATCTAGTACTCTTCACAGAGGATTTGGTGCTCTCCAGATAGTCTTTGGTGGTATCCGATGAGTTTGGTACTCTACATATAGGCTTTGGTACTATCAGAAGTGTGGGGTACCCTGTAAATAGATTTTGGTCCTATAGTGGTAGGATTTGGTAGTCTACAGATAGGGTCTGGTACTCTTCAGAGCGGATTTGGTACTCTACAGATAATCTTTGGTGGTATCCGATGAGTTTGGTACTCTGTAAATAGACTTTGGTTCTCTATACATAGGCATTGGTACTGGATAAATAGGTTTTGGTACTCTGTGGAGAGGATTTGAAACTCTATGGATAGGCTTTGGCACTCGATCGCTAGGATTTGGTACTCGATATACTGGATTTGGTACTCTACAGATCTGAGTTGGTACTCGATATACCGGATTTGGTACCCTACATATGTGCTTTGGTACTTTATAGGTAGCCTTTGGTACTCGATAGATAGTAGTTGGTACTCTACATATAGGCTTTGGTACTATTAGAAGTGTGGGGTACCCTATAAATAGACTTTGGTCCTATAGTGATAGGCTTTGGTACTCTACAGATAGAATTTGGTACTCTACAGAGAATATTTGGTACTCTACAGATAGTCTTTGGTGGTATCCGATGAGTTTGGTACTCTATAAATAGTTTTTGGTTCTCTATACATAGGCATTGGTACTAGATAAATAGGTATTGGTACTCTATCGAGAGGGTTTGAAACTCTATGGATAGGCTTTGGCACTCTATAGCTAGGATTTTGTACTCGATATACCGGATTTGGTACTCTACAAATCTGCTTTGGTACTCCATACATATGCTTTGGTACTAGATACACCGGATTTGGTACTCTACAGATGTGCTTTGGTACTCCATAGATAGCCTTTGGTACTCGATAGACATGATTTGGTGCTCTACATATAGGCTTTCATACTATCAGAAGTGTGGGGTACCCTGTAAATAGATCCTGGTCCTATAGTGATAGGATTTGGTACTCTACAGAGAGGCTTTGGTGGTATCCATTGAGTTTGGTACTCTGTAAATAGACTTTTGGTTCTCTATACATAGGCATTGGTACTAGATAATTAGGTTTTGGTACTCTATAGAGAGGGTTTTAAACTCTATGGATAGGCTTTGGCAGTCGATAGCTAGGATTTGGTACTTTATGGATATTCTTTGGTACTGTAAACACCCTCTGCCGTACAGTAGACTACCAAATTTGGTACTGTCTGGACCAAATAAGCCTTAAGTAGCACCAAACAAGATGTACAATTACTAGAAGTTGTTGGTACCTGAGATTCATCGAGTAGATGTATAGGATGTTTGACAACACTTTTCATTCCAATTCTCATCTTGCATATGTCTTTCTTGTTGGGTGAAACTTTGCTCTCTGATGTCCAAAAGGCATATACCAAATCTCTTGTTTCATTGGTAATAACGGTTCCTCGTGGCAATTGTCTCTCACAAGCACTCAATGGCAACACTTCATCTTCATCTTTATTCTCTAGCCGTGAGCTTGCTGCAGCTATATTCCTTCGATGGATCCCCAAGATACTAGCCATTCTTGATTGGTTTACTGATTGTGAGTTTGTACTATTGTTCAGAATCATTGCCAAAGAGCTTCTCTTTACAAAAATTTCACTTGTTGAATGAGGGACCTTGATTTGAGTCAAAGTGTTGTGCACACCCGATACAACAGTGTCTTTGACTTTGTTGAAATTTGATGGTTGCAGCAAGGAAAATGTTTGGTGGTCCAGGAGTTGCCGGAATATTTCCTTCTGCTCATTCTTTGCAATCCCTACTGTTTGCTTGCGCCAACATTGAGCCACCACTGCACAAATGTTCTTTCTTGACCTGGCTTCCCGTAATCCAAGAGCAGATGTAGGATGTCTTTCCTTGCTTCTGTGTGCGCGTTTCTTTGCAGCCCAATAATCACGAAGAAAAGCCTGATTACCGGCTGGAATACTAGTGCTAATGGAATTGATGTGCATCTGCTGAACATTGCTTGGGCCACCTTGTACCTCGTCAAAAGAGAGGAACTGTGCGTCACCTTCTATCTCGTCGATAGAGAGGAGCTGTGCATCACCTTCTACCTCGTTGAAAGAGAAGTCCTGAGCATCACCTTCTATGTCATCGAAAGAAAGGTTTTGAGAATCACCAAGACAGTAATCTCCTGCGCTACTATCCAATTGCAGAGAGAGAGAGAGAGAGAGAGAGAGAGAGAGAGAGAGAGAGAGAGAGAGAGAGAGAACACAGCAGTTTGGTGGCTATGGAGGCGGCAAGGAAGGCGAGAGGGTTCAAAATTGAGAGAGACACATAGGGAGAGGGATGTGCGAGGGAGGGAGGGAGAGAGAGAGAGATAGAGGTGCTGGAGTGAAAGATCCCAACCGTAACCCCACCCCCCGGCCCCGCCATCACCCCCACCTCTTCTAAGGATTGCATGCTTCTAAAGTTAAAAAAACGTCCACTTAAAAAAGAAGTTGATTTGCCCTCCCCAATTCCAAAAAAATGCCCATGGTTTTTACACACAAGAATCACCAAGCATATGTTGTGTCAAGGACACTACTTTTTGTACCACCAAACCATGCTTTGACCCAACAAAAGATTGAATTTTTTACTTTAAGCTCTATGGAAGTATTTTCTTTTTCTCTTTCATTTTTCTTGCTCTTCTCTTCTTCAATTTTTTCACATTGTTTTTAAGAGCATTTTTTGTGAGTGCTTATTTTGCATGCCCGAGGTTTTCTAGTTCTCAAGGAAAAGCGCCCCACTGGAAATCTCTAGGACTCTAATACCATAGGCTATACATGAGTGAAGTACCAAAATCCAGTTGGGATTTCTCCTCCAGCTTAAGCTTTTCCACTTGTGGCACTTTTGTGCTTCCATATCCTTTGCATTCTTGCTAGTGCTCTTTGTTGTGAAGTGAGCAAGCCTCTCTATGCCTAAAACCCTCCTAAGGTCTCAAACATTTAAATAACTTTTCCAACTAGGACTAGTAGGTCAAGTAAATGAGTTAACCTAAAGTCACAGCCTCCTAACCTCAAGGCTTATCAATAAGACTAAAATCTATGTTAATTAACTAAAGCATGCACAAACTTATTTATCTCTACTGGCAGATAACAAGACATAATAAAATGGACTCAATCAAACCATGTAAAGCCACAATAAGCAAATATAGGTGTACAAAAACATATAGCGTAGGAAGTGATACACTTGGAGAGTTATGATGTAGCTCCTCAGTAGCTGTGGAAATCGGTAAATAGCTCTGAAGCTCAATTGAACCATTCAATTTGGAAGTTGAAGTCCATCTATGTTGCAAAATCATAAGGCAAGACACTACCACCTAGAAAGGTGTGTCAGCATAGTAGTGAAAGTTTTATTACAAAATGAAGGAAATCCTAAAGTAGGGTCCTAAACCTGGATACGGCTAGGGGGAAAACTCGTAGGAAAAAAGTGCCTCTAGTATAAATGCATTCAGCTAGTGCACCATAGTCAATATGCTCAAGTCAATGGTCTAGTGCAACTAGGAGGGATAAGAGAACTCTCTCCAAACAATAAAGCCTGTAATCTTCCAGCTCTCTGTCTAATAGTCAATGGATGGCTAGCACCTAGCTCCATATGGATGGTAGAATCTATAACACAAGTAATGGGCCTAGGGAGGACATCAGCCTGTGACTTTATCACATAACTCTGTAGCTTAGAATCCCTTAGTGGATGACTCTTGTCTAGCTCTTAATCAATATCATGATCAATAGGAATCTCTGGTGAGCTATGGCTCATGGCACCTTGTGGTGTAATAAGTGGTAGGATCTTTGGTAGCCAAATTTTCAATGTCTGCGGTATCTCAAGGAAGGTATGTCAAGCTCTCCTCATATGTGGTTGTGGATATCTAGATTGTGTATGTCCTCGGCATGGAGTAGGCCTCTCTAATGGTCGTGAAAATGGTCTAGATCTCTGTGGCATAGGTGTGGTCAAAGAAACTGTAGTAGATCTAGGAGGATGTGCAGTGGTCTGTGGTCTAGGAACCCAACTTTGTCTATGTCCTCTATAAAATCCCTGTTCCTCTAGTGATTGTCTAGATATGAGCCAACCATGTGATAGTCCATTATGTGTGTTGCGGCTCTCAATCCAAACTGGCATGTCGTCAGTAGCTATAGCTGATCAACTTTGCTCTGTGGAAAAATCTGTCTAGGTGATGAAGCTCTAGGAGATGACCTGGCACGGGATATCTGTCTAGGAGGTGTATGTGAACTCTCGGTGGGCATCTGTCTAGTATCCTGGCCATGTCGTGGAGAATAGGTCAATCCAGTCATCAAGTAGTAAATCTCACCCAATGGGTCCCTATAAATCCTATCGTGAAGATCTCCAATAAGATATGTCATAACACTCATGGCTGGCTCAATATACCATCTTGTTTGCTCATATGTGTATCTACGCCCACAATCATCAACATAAGTCAATGTGTGCTCCAATCTACGTAACTGCACTATCCTAGGATGTACATGGGTATCTAAACAATCATCGGGATGTGCTCTGTCAATAACATCATATGGGCTGGTCGACAGGGACGTGTATGTGCCCTTGAGTTCATCGGTAAAGAAATAAGTCGTACCAAAATGTCTCTTCTGAACTCTGTCTATCTGCTGTATAGAAGGGTCTATGTCGTATGAGAAGGTACCTCTGGTATATGAATGGTCAAGAAACCAAGGCATGGCTCCTCTATGGCCTACAAAATGTAGCACAATCTCATCTCGGTCCTCAATACTCGGAGTGTCAACCCTAGGCTCGGCTCGTGTCTGCGTGGTGGCTCTAGATGATCTAGCAATCATCGGTAAATTTGGTGCATGTGAGCTGGAAAGCTCAGTATCTAGTGCTCATGGCTGGCAATGTGGAAGGTGGTACCATGTCTACAACCTCTCTAGCATGTGTGCTAATAGTAGCAACATTCAAAATCTGAGGTGTAACTGTCTCTATGGATCGTTGTTTTGGTAGTGCACTAGTATGGCTCTGCATCCTACGCTCCATATCTGCCCTAGCTTCTGCTATGATCTTTACTAAGATCAGTCTCCTAGATGGTGGTGAGGATGGAAATCCTGGAGGGGATCGAACCTCAAGATCCATGACTGCTAAAGTCTAGCAGTCTAGGTCAAATCTGGTGCTAGAGGGCAATAAACCAATGCACTAGGTGCAAGGCATAATCTGAAAATGAATGGCTATCCAAATGGTAATCGAGATCTCTCTATGCAATCTGGATTGGTCACTCGGTCAAAGTCGTAGCCAAATGTAGGTCTAGTAACCAAATCGAGCTCTAATCGCGCATCGGTGTGCTAAGAATAGCCAAAAGCGGCCAAATCAAGATCTTGCTTGTGACCAGGCTCTAACTAGCTAAATTTGATCAATATCAAGACCAAAACGAATCTCTATCGCAAGTCGAGGTCAAATATGGTCAATCGTGGGACTTTGCGGTCAAATCGAGCCAAAATGCAATATTGCGCGTGAAACAACTCTAAAGCATGTAATCTGGAAAATAGTAGACCCAAAATCAAAATCCGTGTCAAACAAAGTTTGTGTGTGTGATCTGGCTCGAATATGCTACAAACGGCTCAAATCGACAAAATCGAACAATTTCGGATGAAATCTGACTCTCTGGGCTCTAAATGCATCTATTCGTGCTTAAATGCGTGTGAATGGGGCATGTGCGGATGTTTGATGCATGTGCAATGCAATGAAGAGAAAAAAGATAGAGAAAAGAAAACAAAACAAAAAAATTTGTTTTTTGAGTTTTTCTTTTATAAAAAGATTTTGATTTTCTTTATGGTCTCTTGTGTGTGCGCACGAGAGAGAAACCATGTGTGTGTGTGTGTGTATGTTTGTTTGTGACTTTGTGTGTTGGTTTATTTGTGTGTTGACTTTCCTGTCTTTTCTTCTTTTGTTTGTTTTGTGTGTGTGTGTGTGTGCAGGGGTTGGGTCACACGAGGTCAAGGAGTGGAGACTGGTTAGAGAGTGTGTGCACGGGGGCAACGAGTGCGGGACAAGGTAAGTGCAAACGTGGATGCAAGCGAGGTTGAGTGGGATCCAGTGGTCACGGAAGCGGGGAGGGTGAAAATATACACAAATGTAACAAAGTTTAAAAAAATTGCCCGAGAAGGTAAAATTACCCAAAAAATGCTAAAAACAACCAAAAACTTAGCGAGAGTTCATCGTTTCAAAAATTTCATATCGGATTGATTCTTCACATCAGATTTTTACAATTTCATCAGTTCTTGATAAAAATTGAAAGATTTTACGTACTAAATTAGCACAAAAAATGCCAAAAATTAACAAAATAATTACAAAAAATTAGCCGAATTATTTTTAGAAAATATACAGCTCATTTTACTTGATTTCCAGCACTTAGAACATCAAGTTTACAATCCCATTCAATTTCCAATGCATTTGAGAATCAAGTCGATGTAAAATTGACCGTTCTAGCCTATTTTTTGCCCAATTTTGACCCAAAAAATAGCAAACTTAATAATACGATTAAGCAAATTTTTGCACGTATGCTTGATTATTATGCTTTGAACTTTGCAAGGCAATCAATTACACATCAATTTACAACCGAGTACTAGTTCAATTATGTGTGCAAAAACTAGCAAAATTAAGCATAACTCCGGTAATTAGTGCACACACACAATTTCTACCGCAATTTCAACGGCATAATGGTGCAATTTTAGCAATCAAAAAATTTGAATCATCATTTTCATCACATCATCAAACAAGTCATTGCCTTTCACAATTCTAATTGGCACCAATCAAGTCATAATTAGCACTCGAAAATGCGTACTTTATCTACACATGGACATACTAATTGCACTTAAATTTGCACTAGTCTTTTGTGTAATGAAACTTTAATCAAACCTAAAAATAAAATCAGCAATTGAGTGGGTTAGTGCACTCACAAATTCATGAGCAACGCGTCCATTTCCAACTCCAATTGATGCCTACACACATGTGTGTGTACTAGCAACTGCTTAACGGTATTTCACTTACAATCAATTGAGCACAAAATCTCACGTGTAGCATCATTTTCAATAAAATTAAACACATAAAATTAAAAATTACAACTCTAATCAACGATTTAGCTATGTGTAGCACAAAAAGCACATGTGCTTAGAGAGTAATTATAGAGCCTAATTAGGAAAAAATCCCTAATTACACACTCAAAAATCACTCAATTTTAGTCAAAATTTTTACAATTTTATATCAAAAGAGTGATGAATCAACCTCTAATTAGGCATACACACATGTAAAGCACTTGAATTAGTAGCGGATTAGTTAAAAATTAGTGATCAATTAGTGAGAAATTGGGGGTTTTCTACCTAAATCTACTCCTAAACACTCGATTATACTAAAAAATTCTCCTCTAGCTTAGGCTACCATCCCCGACAATGGCGCCAAATGTTGGGAGGCATTGTAGCAACGACCTAATCACAGCCCACACAAAATCATCAAATCCGTGGATCGGCAGCCCGACTAGGGCATGGAAGCGCGAGCATCGGATGAATAGAAATAGAGGATTCAAGAGAACACCTCTCCAATGCAAGTAGAGATAAGACATGGCAAGACTAACTATTATCATATTCTAATCACTAATCAATCAACTCCTACACACATCAAGCCCACCAAAGTCCGACTTACCATAGACTAGAAACGCCAAGCACACTAATGATAAGCACGCACTAATTACATTGGTGTTGGCCTCTCCAATCACCACATGTCAATCACGACACTTCATCAATAGCTACACACACGAGGTGAATGGTGCTAGAGTTTCATAAAATCTATCTACACACAAGCAAACAATAGGGCACACATACTAATTACAAGATTAAGACCCAACTTAATCGACCTAATTAGTGATGCTAACTATCATAAATTGAATGCTTATAGAAGAATAGGAGCGGTTAATAGCAAGAAGTACATACCTCTCTCAAATCTAGAATAATGAGAGTATAATACTACTTCATGACATAATGAAATGTAGAGAAGGAGTAGACTAATGAGAAAATAGAAATTAGATTAATCAAGAAGAGCTTACTCTAATTACAATGGATTAGCACTAGCCTCTTAAGCATGGACATTAAACTCAACGCTAGGCCATAGAGTGAACACTCAACAGAGGGAGACCTCTCAAAAGTGGATCCTCAAGAGTGGATACTCATGAATGAAGCTTCCTTGTATAAAGGCTTTCACCACAATCCCTTCTACTATGGGTTTAAGCTTGAGCCCTCTAGCTACGATATACAACTTTGGAACTCCCAATAAGCCCAAGACTTATACAAAGTGAGTTGGAAATATTATGCACAACCATAGCATATTTCCCGCTTGATGCATAATCGGTGTAGCCCGTGTTAACCGCTACTAACAGTCGCTATGTAACAAAGACTATAGCAATGCTCATAGCAATGCTTATATAATGTTGAGCCTGTCACACAAACACACACACACACACACATACACACACACACACTAGTTTTTTAACTTAGTGTTAAAAAAAAGAGAGATGAAGGGTTTTTTCACCCACATTTGGCACCTTCGTAGAGAGAGAGAAAGAGAGAGAGACACACACACACAGAGATAGAGAGAGAGAGAGAGAGAGAGAGATCAATGGAGGATCAGGAGAGACAATAAATTTGAGAAGAGAGGAAATAATATTTTTGGAATCTGCTCGTTGAATTTCAAAAAAGCGCTCGCCAAAAAATATCCCCCCTTGAACAACACCCAATGAGATTGATGATGATTTTAGGCTTTCACTTTACTTTGCTTTTATGTTTGTACATAGATAATGGATTAGATCCACAAGGAGTTTATCAGATTAGTCTCATAAGTCATTTTGGCATTTTGAAGACGTTTAATATAACATTTCATTTCTCTCTCTCTTTCTCTATGTCTCTCTCTCTCTCTCTCTCTCTCTCTCTCTCTCTCTCTCTCTCTCTCTCTCTCACTCACTCACTCACTCACTCACTCTCTCTCTCTCAAAATTTTCCTTGGTAAACACACCTCAATCCCATATCATCGTCACCATTGCTTTTTCTCCTTTTTTCTCTCCCTTGAGCCTCTGTCGGCATCTCTCTCTCTCTCTCTATCTCTCTCTCTTTTCTATTGATCCTCTTGATCCTTTGTTGACCTCGTCCTTAGACTCTCTCTCTCTCTCTCTCTCTCTCTCTCTCTCTCTCTCTCTCTCTCACACACACACACACACACACACACACACACACACACACATTGCTAGGAATAGTGTGTTAATATCCTTGTGGTATTATGTACTGGGGACTAATTGGCCTAGGGAATTTCATATTGAGCAGCTCATATGGGCCTAGATGATGCCCTATACTATATATTACCAGAGGGTGGTAGCCCTGCACGAAGGTAGAACTGGTGAAGGTCTCCTTGGGCCTTATTTACTAAAAAACTCTCGGCCAAACATGGATACATAGGTATTATAGGATACAAGTTTGCAATTGATAATCTCTCTCCCACATTTATAAATTCCCATGCTAAGGATATACCTTCATGGATAATCCTATCATTTTAATTTAATTTATAGAGGTCTTTCACAAGGATTATTACCCTCTGTTGTTGCCACTTGGTAAGAGATCTATTATTGTTTTTCCATGCTCCATGGATCCTTTTGTATTCAAAGGACCAAAAGGAACTAAGAAGACATGTATATAGTATCTGTATTGAGCGTTGTCGTGCAGCTCCGCTCCCATGCTAAGAAAGATACCAAAAAGATGCACGCCGAGCTTATTTGAAGCTTACCCGATTAATGATCAGTGTTCAAGGCTTGGTAACAAGCTATTTTTACGGTTAATGTATGCCAAATGTGGCTTTAAAGGGCCAAAAGATGCTTTAATGATGCTAAAAAGGAGTATGCTTGAAGGAAGCACAGATAGGAGGGTGGAGTATGTCAACTCCCAAAGGCCACGCACCATATCTGCGGTCATACACCATACCATGGTGGCTTCACGAATCAATTTTCAACAAGGGGCTAAGAGAAATCTTAAGCCCACGGAAAACAAGGACCGTAATGAGCCTAATGGGAAGGACAATGTCCAAAAGTCTCCCAAAGGCAACGCTAACAACAATAAAGCTAAGGATAAGGGAGTTTATAAAGGTAAAAATAAACTCTCTCCTGAAGAGCTAGAGCGTTATCGTAAGGATAACCGTTGTTTCAAGTGTGGGGAGCAAGGACATGACTGCCGTGCTTGTCCCCACAAGAATACACAAAATGAGCCTCCTAGAGCTACCCATTGTACATACGCAAGCTTTCAATAAGTCAACAAAGAGCTCTATTTTCGTGTACATGATTTTTGTTATTTTTGTGTACATCAAAAGGAATTAGAGTTATCCAATTTCCTCAAGGGATTTCAAGATATTTTTATTGATGATATCCCTTGTGAATTACCTCCCAAACAAGGCAATGCCAACCATGGAATTTAACTTTTTCCATGAAGTTCACCGCCTAATAAACCTGAGTTTCCCAAGCTCAACAAGAGGAGATTATGCGGCAAGTGCATGAGATGGTTGAGAAACACATGGTTAGGCCTAGCTCATCTCCGTTTTGTTCACCGGTTTTATTAGTGCAAAAGAAAGATGGCACATATTGTATGTGTGTCGACTATAGAGCACTAAATAGGATCACTATCAAATATAGGTTTCTCGGTCCACGCATAGAAGACCTATTTGATAAGCTATAGGGGTCGATCTACTTCAGTAGGATTGACCTAAAAAGTGGCTACCATCAAATAAGGATAGTTGATCAAGACATTGTAAAGACCACGTTTTGCACTATGTTTGGTCTTTAAGAGTACATCGTCATGCCTTTTGGCTTGACCAATGCACCAGCCACATTTAACCGCTTGATGGAGAAGCTATTCAGGCCTCATCGAACCTTACTGTAGTATTCTTTGATGATATAATCATCTACTCTAACTCATTAGATGAACATAAGAAACACCTCCAAGTAATATTTCAAGTCTTACGAGAGAATAAACTTTATATTAATCGAAAAAAAAAGTGAGTTTTTCTTACAAGAGATTCAGTATTTAGGTCATATTATCTCTCAAGATGGCATCCAAATGGATCCATCAAAGCTAGAGGTAATAAAAGGATGGCCTAATCCAAGGAATCTACATTAACTAAGAAGCTTTATAGGTATGTGTGCATAATATAGATGCTTCATAGAAAAGTTCTCACAAATTGCGGGACCATTACATGACCTAACAAAGAAAAATGATAGGTGTACATGGTCCACCAAGGAGAAAAATGCTTTCAAAAAGCTTAAAGAAAAGCTTATCTCTCAACTTGTGCTTACACTATAAGATCTCTCAAAGTTGTTTGAGGTCCAATGTGATGCCTGTGGTGATTTCCTTGGAGTTGTCTTGCTCCAAGAAGGACATGCCATAGCCTACAAAAGTCGAAGGCTCGACCCTATTGAGCAAGCTCTAGGCATATATGAGAAGGAACTCTTAGCAGGTCTACATGCACTAGACTCGTAGAAGCACTATTTATTGGGGACTCCTTTCATTCTGCGGATGGATCACCAAAGCCTTAAGTACTTCATGACTCACACCAAGCTCTCCGACAAACAAATGAAGTGGGAAAATTTTGTTTTGCAATTTCATTTTCATATTGCTCACATTGTTGGCAAGCATAATCAAGTAGCCGATGCACTCTCAAGACGAGCGAGAGTGAATGCGGTATCCATAGCAACTCACAATGAGAGGTAATGTCATAATAACTAATATCTAATTCTCCTAAATGATTTTCTCATGTTAAACTGATCATTTAATATGGGGAAATACTAGGGGAGAAAAAGGTAGAATACTGGTAAGGCTAGTAGACCGGTCTCAGTAGGGATCCAAAGGATGAAAAATAGGGATCCAAAGAGGGACCATCTGCAAAAGAGAAATGTGCATCAATGGGCTTCAAAGACTCTAAGGTTCAGCCCATTAAGACTTCCAAAAAGCTTAGGTTCCAAAATTAAATGAAATGCTCAGTGGTCAAACCTTAGGGAAATTTGGATTCTTGTGGGAACACTGAAAAGTCTTCCCACATCCCTATCAAGGAGGGAGCGAGCCATTTTTGGAGGGGATGAGAGAGAAACACATACACACACTCTTCCAATCTCCCTTTACACAAAGGGAATAGTGGACGCATGTCAGGGTCCTAGGAGAGTTGCCCCCAAGGTGCATTCAAATCCTACTGGATGGCCATAGAGGTGGACCAATGAGAATTAGACTAGGAAAAAATTAGTTTAATTCATTCAAAAAACACTTGATAAAAGAACTAATAGAAATTGAGCTCTCTAGAAGACTATTGGACAATCTACCAATGGGTCCAAAGAGCATTCAGTAGCCCAATGGCTTGCCAGATTCCTATTGGCCACAAGACTAAGAGGTCCAATGAGAGTTTAATTGAATTATTTAAATACCTAAAGCTCTCACAAAAGGGGAAAGGGGGACACATGTCACAAGGCTAGCAATTATGCATCTAATTTCCTATTGGCTAAGCTTGGCATGAGCCAATGAGGGGCCAGCAAGAGGGAATAGCAAGAGGGGTCGACCAAGACAGAGGGGGGGCTGATTTTTGCAAGGCATTATCACACACACACTCACACAAGCTCATGTTTGGAGAAAATAAGACTATCTCCTTGTCAAGATTTAATGGAAAGCTCATCATCTACTCCAAGCTTGTGAGAAGGGAGGCCTACACCAACAACTCTTGGCTTTGTGATGCGAATCCAACCAAGAGACAAGATCCAATGCATGCTCATCTCCTCTACCATGATAATTAATAAGCTATGCTAAGCTATTAAGAGTGATTATGTGAGGAGAAATACTTATTTCTCGTAAGAATACTCCTTCTTCCTCTAGAACTACTCTCATACCCCGCTAGCTCTCACCATCTTCGAAGGTGTGTGAGGTATTGGGTCTGAGAATGTGAGGGAATTGATGTTGTGTTTTCAAGTGTAAGCTTGGTCCTTGAAGCTTCCATCTTCATTGCACCAACAAGTTATTGAAGGAACACAAAGTATTGTATTGTAAAATGTCTCCCTTGATGGGGGAAACCTATAATACAAAGCCTTTTGGAGGGGGGACTGGCTCTATGTAAATCCGGTCCTCAACTATTGTCAATAGATTAATTTCTCTCTCTTTTTGAATTATTGTTCATGCCTATCTAACTAGGTGTTATGCTTTTGTTCCTCTCTCCATCCAAGCACTCTTGCTATGCTCATTAGGAATCTATTCTTAATGAAATGCTCACTATGTCTATGTTATTTTTTGCTACATACAAGTTACTAGACCATTAAATGTTACAAGCTCAGTAAGCAACAAAAGAAGGGAGTCGATGATGATAACTGAAGACGTAAAGTGAATGACAATCAATTTTGGAAAATCGACACAGAAGGATTTTTGTTCACCTGTGATAGCTTAGGTTTAGGTAATATTTTTGATGAATCACGGAGCTGTTAACGGCCCGAGAAAAACTGTAAAGGGAGCTTAAACTCCTAAACCATCACTTGAATTAATTACCGATGTTTTTAACGACACTGCTTCAATAATTGTGCGTCAATTTTGTCAGTGTTACCAGTTTCCAAGCAATTTTTGTGCGTCAATAGCATTACCAAGAAGCTATTAACTACTATTTTGTGCAGTGCGCAACTCTTAGCTCTCACTTTTCCACAGCCAGCAGCCCAGTGATGTCCCGCCTCACGTTTTGAACACATATCCCCCGACATATTTGGTGAACCCAATGCTAAATGAGCTAGGGTGGGAGGTAAAGATAGAGATGCCAGAACAATTGAAGCTATTTATTGAATATTTCAATAATGGATTTGATAAAAATCTAGCAGTTGCAGACTTGCCAAAAATGGTGGAATTAGTTCAGGGATGTGTGCAACAGGAAACAAAATCCATGCAAATAAAAAAGGCAGATTGATGATGTTGTAGAGCTAGCACTTGATGTTGTATGGGAGCAGTATCATAATTGTCGGGGATATGAACTAGAAGGTTTTATTGCATGTTATGAAGCCAAGATGAAGAGCCAAAATGTTCTAGAAAATGGGATGATTGTAGCTTTTGAAGAGGTTGTAAACTCAACCTTTAAAAAGTAGGTTTAAGAACTAGCAGAAGCATATCCCACACGGTGGGACTATTTTGCAGAGGAATTTATTTGTGAAAGCTCAAGGATTTGGATCTAGAAATAAAAGAGATTACTGAACGAAAAATAGGGGTGTGTCTAGGAATCCAAAAAAAAGAAAAAAGGGGTGATCTTTTATGTCGTGCAATTCATTTGGAGTGCTTTTTAGCATTTGATTGCATTGCCAACACTTGGCCTAGTTTATCTTTGTGCGTGTATGTCGCACGTGTCAATGCAAGGAACTTGCCGATACACCGTGTGCGAGCCACAAATGGATCCAAGCACACAACAAGCCTAAACTAGTAAGCTCAAAGAAGGCGATGGTGTGTCACTCACCGCTTTATGCTTGCTTCGTGGAGGATTCCTCACCGCGAAGAAGAAGGAGCTGCGGCTTTGCCGCGCTCAACCCGCTTCGCCGTCGTCGTGCCGTTGTCGCAATGCTCGATCGCACTCTCTCTCTCTCTCACGCATACACACACACACACACACACACACACACAAGAAGATGAAGAAGAAGAAGATAGAGATGGAGCAAGAGCACTCTTCTATTGCACAAATGAGAGAATGAGTGAATTTTAGGTTTAGTTGAATTTTATATGAGCTCGTCCCATTCACACTTGGGCGCCCATGCTTAGCCAACTAATCCCTTGAATGTTCCAGTTAGAGTGCGCCTCTCATCGGCGACCACTCTTACCCTTTTCCTATTGGACCGACAAGCCCAGTACCTGACTCTACCAAATAAATAATACAATGTCCGCTGTAGGTTACAACGTACGTCTCGTAGGTGATAGGGTGTTCGTGAGCCGTGAGGGTTAACATGCACCCCTTCCTGATGTAGATTCCGTCCTCGGAAGCTATTGAGTTGAAGCTCGTTCATCGAGGTGGAAGAGCATTTGAGATGAATTTCCTTAGCCTTCTTCTCACTGCAAAATCAAACAACATTGGCACAATAATTGCATTCTCATAAGCGATTAAAAAGCATATGCAGTTTTAGGCATACAAATTGATTGGTAATAGAATTTTAAACAATTTGTCTGCAATAAACATTAAATTGTAATCAAATGCATAAATAGATGTAAAGGTAAAAAATTAAACAAGTCTGTGGTCGCTAATTTAACGGTCGAAAGGCACTAGAGATCGACTATTAATACCATGGGTAAGCTTCTTAATTTTCTCTGGTCAATTAAGTTGTTTAATCACGAGAGCCAAGTATTTCATGTTCGAGGGCTGACTAGAGGCTATACCTAGAAGACCTTGTAGTTAAGCTACGATAAAAGAAATTTCTCATGAAATCATCGCCTGACTGATTACCTTTTCTTTGACCCCCCAAAGTCTTTTCACAGTGATTCAATTTTGATGTGTGTCCTTATTTTGTATGCCTTGGGTTTTTTGCTTTTCAAGGAAAAGCGCCCACACTGGGAACCTCTAGGGCTCTAGTACCATAGGCGATACATGTGAGTGAAGTACCCAATCAAGCTGAGATTTCTCTTCCAGTTTAAGATTTTACATTGTGGCACTTTGATTTTTTGTTTGTTCGTTTTCAACATTTTAATTTTGTAACTTTGGGGGGTCATATAACACTGTTACCCTTCCCAGGCTCATCACATTAGTAAACTCCCTTTATAATACTTAAGCTAAAGGTCAATAGGGTCAAGCCCACTAGAAAGCCCTAGTACATTTCACACAATGCTGCCTAAATCGGATTAAGAACCTAAGTAACCATTAATTATTAGGAAGGCATTTCCCATGGTATTAAGAGAAGATCTCTAACACCTAGCTTGGTCAAACTAGCTTAGTCGGACTGCTTGATTTTTAAGCCTAAACAAGTGATTGGCCAAACTAGCTTAGTCGGACTGCTTGATTTTTAAGCCTAGACAAGTGATTATGACAAAAATTACATTGAATTTAATGTTTGATACTAAGCAAATGCGCTGAATATTATGCTACCAATCACAATTAAAGCAGACAAACATGGATGTGAAAAAGATAAGGGGCAATGCTAATGGATAAGAAACACTTGTTTGTGTCGATGGTCGCGCTTGATTTGAAGTGTGAATGAGAGAAAGATCCCATGAAGGTCCAAATCCTAACCACATCAACACATTCCTGTACACAGTAAGAAACACCAAGAATACCTCTAGGAGGCACATCAGCGGGAAGAAAGAACTTTGCTAATCACTAAAATCGCAAATAGAAACACTCCTATCGTACTAATCCTACCTACCCTCCATCACGTGAGTGATGAGGATCAAAGGTGTTTAATGACATAGGTCTCTTTTTCAATGTACCGGATGTAAATGTGTAGGTATGGGTCAATGTTTTGACTTTTATTGTGCATACTTGTTCGCTTATTGCTCTTGATCTTTATTTTTATTTTTTTTTGTTAGTATAAGGCTTTATATATACATTCCCTAAGATTTGGATATTGAGAGGTCAGGGAGGAAGGTTGAGAGGGGAGTGAGTGAATGATGACTGTCAGCAAACACTCCCCCCTTCCTTGGGTAGATCATACCGTTTGAAATGAGCTCCTCACCCTTTGAAACCAATCATTCCAGTTGGTAATAGGTGAGGATTGTTTCCAGTAGTTTTCTCTTACCTTAGGTGCCTTGTCAAGTTGCAAGGGTGGTAAGGTACTCTCCCAGGATCGAACTTGAAGTGGTTCATCAGGTGATTCTTGAACACTAGGAAGTGTGGATTCCTTTGTAGCTTTATGGAGGTCCACTATTGTAGGTGGAGGCTCTGGAGAATATTTTACCTCTATGGATGTGTTACATAAGGAGCTAGAAGCTTCATGGGACTCCCCCCTTCCTGAGCTAGGTGGAACAAATTGTTCTTTCTTCGGTACCCAAACTAGCTCTGGAGCGGGTGTGTAGCATTCAATGATTTTTTTCTTTCCGCGATTGTCGATTTGTTTTGGAGCTACGGGATTGAGTTCACATGGGTCAGGTGATAGGTAAGAACACAATCTACATTTTGGCACCCATATTTGATCATTTCCTTGATAGTAGCCTTGGGCTTCCAATAGTCGTTTAGGAATCCAACGCCACGTTTTCTTACATTTCTTGGAGCGAGTGGAATGTTTCTTACAAGGCTTCTGTTTTCTAGCACTAGCTATGGTCGCTAAAGAAGCTTTAGGGACCCACTTGTATGTTTTCTTCGTTATATTAGAACGAGTCTTGTCAGAAGCTATATGCATAGCTTGCAGCATATTTAAGGGTACTGGCATTTCATCCCCCTCAGGTGTTACCCAGGTTGTCCCCCTATTTTCCCAAGTGTCTATGGTTGCTGCTAGGTGGACCCAATCCACATTGCCCGACTCCGTCATCCTAGGTAGTACATCCATATAAGGAGAATCTTCCCCAACATCAGTGTCCGCTTTACACGTGTAACAATACTGCAATGGGGCCGAGTGAACTGTGGTGTCAGATCTATGATCAATTATAAACCTGTTTTCTAGAGGATGTGCTTGACCCGTCACAAGATCCACTTGAATGACAGAATCTTGGAACTGCAAGTAGACATGGTTTTTAGACCAGTCATGCACCATTTTTGCTTCCCTCATGAAAGGACGTCCTAAGATCATCTCCGATGCCATAGTGTGTTTGGAGAAATCCATAACAATAAAGGTAATCCTTATTTTATGTCCAAAGACCTTGATCTTGAGATCTTATAGAATCCCAATAGGTTTAACAATAGACCCATTGGCCATCTTCACGACTATGGTTGTGGTCGCAAGGTGAGGTCTTCCCATAGTTTCCGAGAAATTTTTAGTCACAATGCTAACCCCAATGCCACCATCAAGGATTCCCTTCACAGTTAATCCCATAGTAGTGATTGGTATGGTCGCATTGGATTCATCACCCTCAAAGTATTGTCCCAACTTGTTAACATGTATTTCTATAACAAGGTTCTCATCTAGGTTGGGTTGTGGATCTATGTATTCCTCCTCTATTGGCATCTCCCCAGCTCCATCCATCTGTGCAAATTGTGGTAGCCCAAACTTTAGTTCTCCATTGAGGAAGGCTTGAAGAGCTGAGACTAGCTCGGGGTCTTTATATAGTTTGGACATGATGGTGGTTCTAACTTCTGAAGACATGAAATCCATCAATTTGGCAATGTTTAACGGCACCTTTTGGCCTTGAGTCACTTGACGTGGGGAAGATGGGATCTCCATTTCTTCGATAGGATCAGGTAGTCCCTCTGTAAACATTCTTTCCATCAAGAAGTGAGTACGCACACTTTCCCATGACTTTAAGTCACTTTCTTCTTGGATGACACTAGGTATGTCCAAGGGTCTATGGACTTGGTGAGGTTGTTGTTGCGTAGGGAACACGGTGTCTGTAATCTGGATCTTCCTAGGTGTTGGTTCTAGATCCCTTTGGGTATCTTCTACCAAACTCCTTAAATGCTTGACTTGCTCAATCTCCTCTGTAGGGTTTGGGTAAGTTACTATCTTCTTTTTTGATCCTGGCCATTGTGGCTCATGAAGATCTTCCTTGTTGGTTTCTATGTTCGTGGTCGTTCTGCTCTCCATGGTTTCACTTGAATCAGAATCTTCTTCAGTGTCATTCATATATACGGGGTCATCACCAGTCCCTATGTTGGTCTTTGAACTAAGGTCTGAATTCGCTGCTTTTTGTGATCTCTTCCTTCGTGTTTTTTTCTTTTTCTGAGATTGGGCAATTGATGCCGTGTCTCTTTCCTCAAGAATATAATTTTGTTTTTGGAGCATCGATCGTGTGAGTACATTTATTGGTACCACAGGTGTACTTTGTGATGGCTCCTTGGTAACTTCAATCAAGTTTAATGGCGTGATCTTCGGTGCATTTGGATTATTTGGACATTGGGCAATCAAATGATCTATGCCACATCGATTACACATGAGTATCGGCATTGTAGATGTGCTCACTTGATTGATTTGCATTAGTGTGGCGTTCTTTTGTAGCCTAATAGGACACTCGGCTACACGATGTGGACCTCCACACTCATAGCATTGAAGAGGTGGTCTCTTAGCAGTGTAATTGATATTTTGGCCTCTTGCCGCAAGAGCAGCTACTTGATATATAGGTTTGACTTGTCCCCAATAGTCCTCCATGTAGTATTGTGGAATTTCTTCAAGCACATCCATCCCATAGGCAATATTAGGATCTATATCTTCCTCATAGCCTTCCAAACAAGAAATAGATGACTCACAACCCACTTGATTCATAGAAGTGATTCTTGGATGTGGTGGTTGCGTTCCTAGCACTGGAGGTGGTAAGGGTGTTGTTTGAACAACATTTTGGGCCCTAGGAACCATGTGTTGTGTTGTTTGTTCAAGAGGTGGGGCCGGCATCAATGCAGGCACTCAAGGTGTGTCTGTCCATGCTAAGGTTGGTCTATTGGCCATCGCGCGCTTAAATACTATGCAATCCTTAGCTTGATGACCATACCTTCCACATGAATTGCAGTTCCCATTGAATTTTACTCTAAAAGTAGGACATTCACTGGTACTATGCAGTCCATAGCATACTGAGCACCATTGTTGCTCCCTTCTTGGATACATATGATTGTTCTGCAGAGCACGATTTTCTCTAAGACCCTCTTGAATAGCCTTGGTGAGATGTGCTAAAGTCATCTCAGATATCTTTGGCTCCTTAACAATATGCTTTAGGGTCATTTGCTGATGCCCCGATGCTTGTGAGCTAATAGATTTAGACTCAACAGACACTCTTTCTCCTTGAATCATTAAATTATCCTCCAATTGGATCGCATTGGTGGTGACTGCTTCCCAAGTGGTGATACCTCTAATGACTAAGCCATTGTAGATATTCTCATGTCGTAACCCCCTAATGAATCTATCAAGCAATTGGTTATTGTTGAAGAGCTCATTTGGATTACATCGAGAATTCAAAAGCTTCAAGCGACATATAAAGTCTTTCACTGACTCTCCTTCCTCTCGTTGGGCTTTCTGGAGCTGAGAGGCTACACCCCAAAGCACTCCCTCTCGTATGTATTCTTTTAAGAACAGTCTCCTAAGAGTAGAGTAAATCATTTTTTCTTCCACCCTTAGGGTTCTATACCAATACCCAGCCTTTACACTTCAGGTTAGGCTTAAGGCATTGCTCTTATGTAGGTCATTGTGTTTTCCTAGAGAATCGCATATTTGTTCAAACACTTCGATATGCTTTCTCACATCCCCGTCTCCACTAAATTTGTGTGTGAGCTTGGCTATTTGTACTGCCTTAATTCTAGGCTCTCTATCAGGCGTGTTACGCATGTTCTCAACAATAGATCGACCAATAGCTTGAGCAAATGTTGCCAAGTCACCTAAGTGAGCAGGCACCGTGGGTGAAGGCTCTCCAGAGACTACATGTGGAGTAGGTATTGGCATTGGGCTTGGCGCATAGGAAGCCCTTGGGTTCCACGTTGGGTACGATGTTGTGCCATGTGGTGGTCCATAGTTCATATGGGTGGCCCTAGGCATAGCAGACTACGGATGTGACATGCTAATGCTAGCCGGTATAGTCCCATGGAAATAAGAACTTGTGTATTGTGGTTGTGGAGCATAGGTAGTTGAAACAATGGGAGGGGTAGGGACTACATAAGTACGAGGACCCATGGGTGCATATGATTGGTACACACTTGTAGGTACTGTTGCAAGCATTGAGCTACCATGTGGTGGTGCTTTACTAACAAATGAGGTCCATGGCGTGTTTTTCGGAATGTCCATCATTGGGGTAGGCATGGTAGCCGTGGTGTCATCAAGGGAAAGATGAGCTAGACTTGGAAAGGTGAAGCTATCACTTGTGGGCTCAGATTGCACTGAGACCCCTGGAGAAACAACATATGGGGGATCCATCGGACTTACCGAGGGAGTCTCCTTTTGCGATAAGGTCGGTTGTTTAGCCTTCCCTGTATCCAAGAATCTCATGAGACCCGTTGAAGGCATGTTGATCCCCTTGTTCTGTCTCTCTAACTCAATGACCCTATGGATGACCTCACAAACTCTTTGTTGTTGATCCTCTACACTAGTAGCACCCATTGTGGATTGTAGGACATCTAACCAACCCACATGATAGGTGTGACCTGTGTATAGGTCGGTAAGATTCTCTGTTTGTAATTCGTACTCCCAGTTCTCATTTAAGAACACTCCATCTAGGATTGAGGTGCTAGGGGTGTCCTTTGAGCTAGATGCAATGTTGCTTTCTAGGGGTTGTCCCTTAGCGGTTGCTAAATCAGGAGCACTTCATTGCTCTCTTAGCAAGGATATTGACATAGGAGCTTTCACTTTTAACTCTCTTCGTTGCTCTGCCTTGCGTAAGCTCTGGACTTCCTTTTCCCTCGCTGCAAGGATATATCACTCAAGCTCTTGTACTTCGGCAAGGCTCCGGCTTGTGACTTACCTTTGGGTCTAAGACCTTCTATTGGAACCTCTCCCCTTAAGCACTTGAGTTTCCTATATTTCTCAGCAGCCCTAGTTTCAACTGCATCAAAGGTAGCAGGTGCACCCGCCTCAACTTTTACCTTAAGGTCAGGAAAGAGTCCGGCTATGAACCTCTCCTTCTTTAGAAATTCTGCACCATCACCAGGGTTAGAAACATTTCGTATCCATAGAGCCCAAAGACGTAGAAACTCTTGCTTGTACAAGTAGTAGTCATCTAAGTCTTTTTTCTTATGAGAAACAATGTCTTGCCATAATTTTTGAGTGTTTTGGGGATCAAAGAAGTATTTCTTGAAACGATTCAAAACTTCTGTGTAATTCCCCTTAACTTCCTCAGGCAAAGAGTCAAACCAAGTGCTAGCATCTTTCCTAAGGACCACCTCAAACATTTCTACACGTTCTTGATCAGTTATTATCCTCTTGATACGGCAAGACATCTTGAAATTCGCTAAAAATAATTCTGCATCCTCTCCAGGCTCTCCAAAGAAAAGAGGATACCCAGACATTTGGCGTTGGCTTTCCATTGAATTGATTTCAAAGTGACACCCGTTTTTGTTTTTCTTTCTTAAAAAGATTTACACAATAATGTTTTCTAGCTTGCAATCTATTCTACAACAAAATAAAGATATTCACATCAAACGACCTATGATAATCAATAAGAGGTAGGATGATAGGGTTTGGTGATGCGAGAATTTCTCCTACTCTTTGGGCACCAAACATGAACACCATACGTTGTTGAAAATGGATTTTCCTACTAATTGCAATGTTTATTCTAATGTGTGGAGTGAAATGGAAGGGGAAAACCTCTATTCCTGGGCCATTATCCATGGTCTATGCATGACCTAATGCTTAAAACAAAACAAAAATATAGACGTCCAAACTAAGGTCGTACCTAATGAGAGGCAAAATAAAAGGATTTACTGAAGCGTTTATCTCGGCCAACGTAAGAGGACCTAAAATTCTACGAATGACACGTTGAAATTGCAACTTAGTACTAACAATTATGTGTACCTTTTGCCTTGCAATGGGAATGAAGGGATCATACAAATTTTCGTGATTCATGCAAACTACTTGACTATGCTAAAGGTTGATTCTACACAAAAATACACAAGCCGTCCTCTGTGGGGGCACCAATTTGAAGCGGTCCGGGGCGGGCAACAAGAAGAGCAACCTCTAGACACCCTTCAAGGCTCCCGTGCTGCTCAATTGGGTTGGGGTTGGAAAAAACAACAAACACACACACAAACCCGCAACCTAACCCTACACAAATTTGGGGCACCACCTAGTTTTGGACGCGAACTAGGACGCGTAGAGAGAGAGAGAGAGAGAGAGAGAGAGAGAGAGAGAGAGAGAGAGAGAGAGAGAGATAGTGCTCGGGCTGCTTTGAAACGTATCGGCAATGATCAAGCAAACACAACTATATATTTAAGAAAGAGAGAGAAAGGGGGTGGGGTTGCTTGTTGCATTAATACCTTCTTACAAATCTGTCATGACAAATCAAAGTGAGATTAGTATTTGTTCAACATAGCTTGCGTAAATTTCACCACAACACATCACAAGAAAAGCCACCCCAATCACTGTCTTAAGGCCAGGGGAGTCCTCTCCACCCTGTCGCCCTCTTACAGTATGTGGGATTTATGGCTAGATTGATGACAACACCAGAGACAAGCTATCAAGAACTTAACAAAAAACACCAAGACACTTACGCATCATTGTTGTCCATTACTTCACGTTGGAAGGGAGACAAAGTATCCAAGCTTAGTCCAAATCCACCCTCCTTGATTCAGTGAATGTTGGGCTTACACTAGTAGGAGAAATGATAGATTTCCTACTCTCAATTGAATGATCACTCTCTCTCTTACAATGGCATAGAGTTCCCTTGCTAATCCCCTATTACAACACATGCACATGCATAAGACAATGAGCTTCTACTCAAGAGCTCCTTCTAGAGAGGTTGAGCTTGGCTTCTCAAGCTATAGCATAGTGCTCTTGCTTATGGCTCCCCCTTTTGTGCTAGCTACACCCTCCTTTTATAGAAATTTTGAAGGCTAGGGTTACTCCTCTAACCATGGTTGGGTTAGATTTTCAGCAATTTATCTAATTTCTTTTGCTTGGAATTATCAAGAAGTTGGTGGGGAAAGAGAGAGGAGAGAAATGGAGGTGATAGGACTTTTCATAGTGGGTTAGTGTTAGTAGAGTTAGTATTAATTTACAAATGGAATTGGATATTTACAATGGGAGTATCCATGTAGGATACAAATAAGGAAGAAAAACTCTTAAGAGGTAAGAAAAGGTGGATTTCTTACAAGGTTGATGCTCCAAGTGTCTTGAGTAGGGCCAATTTTGACGCTTGTTGATGGTCCACTAGCTTTGACGGTACATTTTTTCTCCACTCTTGACCTTCCTTGAGAGACAAGGTAATTGAAGCTGAGGAATCAACCACCATGATGCTGTCTTTTAAGAGAAGAGGCTGAATTTTGTGGTTTTTTTGATAGATATGGGTAAATTGGAGGAGGAAAAATGAGACTAGGTGGTCAATTTTGGAATGGAATTGTGTGTGGGAGGTATGAGTTCACCATGGTTTCTCTTATTCTTCAAGGTTGAGGAGAAGGTGAGTAGGGTGCAGAGAGGAGTGGTGAGAGAGGTGGGGATGATGAGTGGAGAAGTGTGTGTGAAAGAGGAAAATGATAAAGTGGAAGACAGAGTGTGGCTGCATAGCATGGGAAAATTGGGGTCCACTAATAAAATCATAGCTCACAGCTCGTAGCTCAAAAAAATATGAAAAAAGTTGAGGCAAAAGTTCAGCCCACGAGCTACAACTTTTGCTTGTATCAGCTTTTCAAATTCGGAGATCAAGTGAACTTTAAAAATTCAGCAAAACCGACCGTTTTTTTCCACTACACAAGGTCCTTGTGGGGTCCTTCTTTGGATGATTCTTTTGAATACCTCCGAGAGTGAGCCCTCCATAGTGCATGTATGCATGCCACCTACCCTTGACCTTATTTGGTAGGTCTATAATTGAAGATATTGTTGAGATTATGATATAAGTGAATAGTACAACTAAGAAAATCAAATATTGAGGGGTCTAAAAAATATGTACATGTCAAATATAAATAATATAAGTGGAAAAAATATAAAGGGGTCAAAAGAAATCTCTCTCATTATGAGGCTACCATAAAAAGATAAATAGTTTTGGTGTTCTAATTTTTTAGAAAAAAAAACAAAATAGATGTAGGAAGGGAAAAATCACAATAGTGAAAAAATATACACATAAATAAAACTAGTTTTTTTGGATTTTTGTTGGGGTGGAGTTACACCAAATATAAGAGAAGCTTACATGAAAATATTTCTATATGGAATAAAGAGTATGAAAAATGGTAAGAAAAAATTGTGGTAATGGTGAGGCAATGTACAAAGCATAAATAACACACACATAGGTAGAAATATTTAAATAAATACCAAAATAATTATGAAAAAATCTTTTATTTAGGCCCTATATACAAAGAAATATTTACATACGCATGGTCCATAATATACTTTTATTTTATTTTTTTATTTTTTTTTTGGCTCAACTAGCCCAATGACTAGCTAATTGAGGGTTTTTTAAGAAGATATGGGAAAAGTCCCGTGACTCACGCACGCCTATGTACAGTGAAATGGCAGGGATAGCCACAGTGTTTGGGTGATTTTGGTAGGGTGAGGTAACTCACTGTGGCAATTATAAAGAGCCGAAAAACGGCTATCATTAGCCCTCCCCCTGGATGATGGTATATTCATGTACCATCATAGAGCATCTTTTCCAAAGAGAGTGCTTCAGAGTCCTTGACGAGATTTTTATTGTTTGGCCCCTCAGAATTTTGGCTAGAGTTACACTTATGCTTCATGTAACAATACTTACATGAGACAGTGGCCTTTTGTCAGATCTTTGGTAGATCCTTTGGTAGAAGGCGACTCAAATAGGGCTTCAAGAGATACCCGTTTACTTTCCTGGAGTGCTCTTTACCATTCAAGTCCATAAGCTGATAGTAACTTGAATTGAAAGCCTTCTTGACTATGTATGGCCCTTGCCATCTTGTTTCAAATTTGGCATCAAAACGATTATCGAGTCGATTGTCATACCTTAGCACAAGATCTCCTTCATTGATGCCTTTGTCCTTCAGTTTCTTGTCAAGCTTCTCCTTTGTCTGTGTGGCTTTCCTCTTATAGCACTCGTATGCTGCTTCTCTTTTCCACTCAAGCTCAGCTAAGGTAAGAAGTTGATCCATCCATGCTTCTTGATCATCTTGTGCTGATTTGCCATGAAGTCGCATTGTTGGAATGTTTAGCTCAATTGGCTGTAAAGCCTCTTGACCATAGACCAAGTGAAATGGTGTGAACTCCATGGCTTCCCTATATGTGGTTCGATACGCCCACAAGGCACCATCCAAGAAGTCATCCCACAACTTTGTCTTGTTTTTCACCATCTTTCTAATGATGCCTGCAATGACACCATTAGCTTTTTCTACCAAACCATTTGATTGGGGATAGTAGGGTGTACTGTGACGATGTAGAATGTGAAGTTCTTCACAGACTTCTGTGAGCAATCCCTTTCTAAACCCTGGACCATTATCAAAAACAATCTCCAAAGGTGTGCCAAATCTACAACAAATGTGAGTGTAGACGAATTTGCTCACTGTCTTCTCATTTACCTTTGCCACACTTTGTGCTTCCACCCACCTAGTCATATAGTCTACAGCCACTAGAATGTAGAGTTTACCATTTTTTGTCCTAGGCAGAGGACCCATAGCATCAATGCCCCACTTTTCAAACGGTCCATTTGCAAGCACGATTTGCCTTGGGCCATGCACCAACCTTCTATTTCCATTTATCTGACAATTGTGACAGCTTTTACACCAATGTTGGACATCCACATGCAGACTTGGCCAAACATACCCCGCAAGCAAAATCTTCTTCACAGTTAATTCTTGGGCAAAATGACCACCACATGCTTCTTCATGCAAACCTTTTAGAATGGCTGGAATTTCCTCAATAGTTGGTACTCTTCTGCATACTTGATCCCTCCCTCTTTGATAGAGGGAGCCTTCTAGGAAGAGATATGCGCTTGCCTTCTTCATGAGTCTCCTCTTCTGAGCCTTCGTGAAGTCTTGTGGAAACTCGCCCTCCAAAATGTAGCTAATAATGGGAGTCAATGACTCCAATCCCTGGTATCTCGGTTGCTTGACAGTTGCTGCCACCATGATGACCTGCACTTCTTTCTCAACACATGTAACTACTTGCTGTGCAAGTAAATCGGCATCTTCATTCTGTTTCCTAGGAATATGATATAGTTGCACTTCTTCAAATTGATTAAACAATCTACGAATGGAATGAACTTTTGTCCGTAAGCTTTCATTCTTGCATGCCCAAATACCTAAAATCTGTTTAACAATGAGAAGTGCATCTCCCTTTACCATGAGGCGTTGTATCCCTTGGCCAATGCACATCTTCAAACCATCAATTAGTGTGTTGTATTCTGCTTCATTGTTGCTAGCTGAACTTGGTAGATTGAACTTCTCTTTCATGACCACCTCTCCACTTGGGTTGAGCAACACTAGCCCTCCCCCTGCTTTCCCTGTGGCTCGTCAAAAAGCTCCATCAAAGAACAAGGTAAAAGCATTAGGAATACTTTTTGGTGGTGGCAATGGTAGGGTCTTTACTTCAGGCACCTTAATCTCCTTTTCATGCACCCTATAAGTGAGAATCCCTGCCAATTGTGCACGCACACTATCTTCTACCTTGAAAGAGTATTGAAACTCTTGCAACTCCATAATCCACTTTGAGATCCTAGTACTAAGATTCATTTGAGATGACACCCAAGGGAACAAATTCTCTGCGGTGAGGATTACAAAAGGTTTTGGGAGCAAGTAGGATCTAAACTTCCTTATCGCAAACATGAGAGAAATCATCATGAGTTCTGCCTCCGTGTAGCCTCTCTCTAAAGCATTCATGACCCTACTAGCAAAGTAGATGGGTCGCATCCGGGTACTATGGGGATCTTGTTGTAATAAAACTGCACCAATCGTTTCCTTTCCAACACTAGAGCTAACAAAGAATGTGTACTCCCAACAAGGAGGCATGAGTGTTGGTAGCTCTGACAAAATGACTTTAATATTACAAAAATACTCTTCAAGATCATCAGACCATGCAAATTCTACTTGTTGTGTCAACTTTTGCAAAGGGTGAAGTAACTCGGAGGCTAAGTGAATGAAGCGTGACATATACTTCACCTTTTGAATGAATGAGATGATCTCTTTGAGATTCTTGGGTGATGGGATCTCAATAAGAGCCTTTGCCTTTGAAGGATCCACCTCAATGCCTTTATAGGAAACCTTGTGACCAAGCAAGATCACTTCATCCTCACCTATATGGCACTTGTCGGGGTTAAGTTGACCTCCCATGTCGTAGAGCTTCTTTAAACCTTCTTCTACCCTTTGTAGATGCAATGATTTTGAGCTATAAATACAGAAATCATCAATGAACACCCTAATTGACTTTCCAAAGAATGCTTGAAACACCATGTTCATGAAACGTTGGAATGTTGCAGGAGAATTTGTCAGACCAAATGGCATGACTCTAAAAGCATAACAACCCCAAGGAGTGATAAAGGTTGTTTTCAATTGATCTTCCAATGCGATACCTATTTGAAAGTAGCCTGAGTAGCCATCACACACAGTGTACTTCTCATGACCAGCTACCTCATTTAGTATCTCATCCTGAAATGGGAGGGGAAAGTGATCTCTTTTTGTTTCCTCATTAAGTGGACGATAATCCACACACACCCTCCACTTGCCGTTTTTCTTAGGAGTGACAACAACGGGAGAGACCCACTCTGAATTCTCCACTGGATAAATGAAACCTGCTGCTAGAAGCTTTCTTACCTCCTTGAGTAGAGCCTGTTCCTTAATGACTCCTAGCCTTCGTAGCTTTTGAGCCTTAGGTGTGGCTTCTGGCTTCAACTCAATCTTGTGTTGAACAACATCTACTCCACGCACATCGGTGTAGTCTTTAGCAAAAAGCCTCGGAAATTTCCTTAGCACACATTTGAACTCCTCTCTTTCATCCTTTGTAAGTGTTGTAGACAACATACCTTCTAACATTCCTTCATCTTCCACCTTTTGGTTCTCTTGGGAATCTACCTCTTCCAAACCTCGACAAGAGGTCTCTTGGTTGCTTGGCTTAAACCTTACCCCCATGACTTCGATGGAAGACTCCTCTTCAGTAATGCTGCTGCTACTTTCTTCTTCTGAAGTGCTATCGGTCCAACCTTCTTCCGTCTCACTTTGAGATGATTCTTCATGGAGCTCCTCTTGGCGTTGCTCCTTCATGTCAAAGACAACCTTCTTGTGATTGTCATTCCTGCAAATTAGCTTTCCACTCTCCCAATCCTGCAAAGCTCGCATTTTCATTAGCCATGGTCTTCCTAGGATAAATGGGTAACCATTTCCCTTGGTAGACATGACATAGAAATCCACTGCCTTCTTAATGCCAAAGGCCTCCACAGAAACATTTTTACAAATGCCTATGCACCTAGCCTTGCTATTGTTTGCCATCTTGACTTTGATTTCAGGTGTCTCATGGATGTGCATGCCTAGTCTTTGCATGAGTCCCTCTGTCATGATGCAAATTTGTGCACCCCCATCCACTAGACCTTTCCTAACCAATCTTCCTTTGATGTAACAGTCTAGCACCGGTGTAATGTCCTCATTCATTTTAGCTTGTGCAATTTTTACAACAGGAAAACTCTCTTTTACCTTTCTCCTAGTGCTAACTGCCTTTGTTAAATCCCTCCTAGCTTGTGGGCATAATGCAAGAAACTGAGGCCATGAGATATCAGGACCCTTACCTCGCATGTCTTCCAACAGGTTGTATGGAGCCATACCATGTCCAAGAGAGAAGTCTTGGAGATTGATACGACGTCGAGTCCTCTTAGCTTCCTTGGTCTCCTTTGCCTTCTTGCCTTGTCCATGGTCACTCTGTGATGGGACACCCTCTTTCTCTTTACCTTTTCCTCGACCACGCTTAATGCCATTTGCTTCCATGTCAACCTCATTTGAGTTTGTCACCTCTACCACATGCACATTTGGATCTGGCAAAGGTGGAACTCCTTCTATCCCTTGTGGAGGTGGTCTTGGTCCATTTGGTCTTTGTAGAAGCCTTGGTTGTTGACCAGTTCCTTCACCTGCATTCATCACTGGGTAATTCAAGTTAGGTCTCCCTGGCTCCCCACGGGGCCAAGGACAATTATACATCCCATGTCCAGACTCTCCGCAATTACAACATTGCAAGACTCTCCTAGGTTGTGGATCTCGCTCTTCAGACTTCTTTGCTTGTCCCTTTGGACCTACAGCTTGTGCAAGGTGAATTGACAGGCTGCTTAAAGATTCGTTTAACTTCTCAATTACTTCCGCCGTTACCTCAGGAAGCTCCCTCGATGTTGATGCTTGTGACTTACCTTTGGGTCTAAGACCTTCTATTGGAACCTCTCCCCTTAAGCACTTGAGTTTCCTATATTTCTCAGCAGCCCTAGTTTCAGCTGCATCAAAGGTAGCAGGTGCACCCGCCTTAACTTTTACCTTAAGGTCAGGAAAGAGTCCGGCTATGAACCTCTCCTTCTTTAGAAATTCTGCACCATCACCAGGGTTAGCAACATTTCGTATCCATAGAGCCCAAAGACGTAGAAACTCTTGCTTGTACAAGTAGTAGTCATCTAAGTCTTTTTGCTTATGAGAAACAATGTCTTGCCATAATTTTTGAGTGTTTTGGGGATCAAAGAAGTATTTCTTGAAACGATTCAAAACTTTTGTGTAATTCCCCTTAACTTCCTCAGGCAAAGAGTCAAACCAAGTGCTAGCATCTTTCCTAAGGACCACCTCAAACATTTCTACACGTTCTTGATCAGTTATTATCCTCTTGATACGGCAAGACATCTTGAAATTCACTAAAAATAATTCTGCATCCTCTCCAGGCTCTCCAAAGAAAAGAGGATACCCAGACATTTGGCGTTGGCTTTCCATTGAATTGATTTCAAAGTGACACCCGTTTTTGTTTTTCTTTCTTAAAAAGATTTACACAATAATGTTTTCTAGCTTGCAATCTATTCTACAACAAAATAAAGATATTCACATCAAACGACCTATGATAATCAATAAGAGGTAGGATGACAGGGTTTGGTGATGCGAGAATTTCTCCTACTCTTTGGGCACCAAACATGAACACCATACGTTGTTGAAAATGGATTTTCCTACTAATTGCAATGTTTATTCTAATGTGTGGAGTGAAATGGAAGGGGAAAACCTCTATTCCTGGGCCATTATCCATGGTCTATGCATGACCTAATGCTTAAAACAAAACAAAAATATAGACGTCCAAACTAAGGTCGTACCTAATGAGAGGCAAAATAAAAGGATTTACTGAAGCGTTTATCTCGGCCAACCTAAGAGGACCTAAAATTCTACGAATGACACGTTGAAATTGCAACTTAGTACTAACAATTATGTGTACCTTTTGCCTTGCAATGGGAATGAAGGGATCATACAAATTTTCGTGATTCATGCAAACTACTTGACTATACTAAAGGTTGATTCTACACAAAAATACACAAGCCGTCCTCCGTGGGGGCACCAATTTGAAGCGGTCCGGGGCGGGCAACAAGAAGAGCAACCTCTAGACACCCTTCAAGGCTCCCGTGCTGCTCAATTGGGTTGGGGTTGGAAAAAACAACAAACACACACACAAACCCGCAACCTAACCCTACACAAATTTGGGGCACCACCTAGTTTTGGACGCGAACTAGGACGCGTAGAGAGAGAGAGAGAGAGAGAGAGAGAGAGAGAGAGAGAGAGAGAGAGAGAGAGAGAGAGAGAGAGAGAGAGAGAGAGAGAGAGAGAGAGATAGTGCTCGGGCTGCTTTGAAACGTATCGGCAATGATCAAGCAAACACAACTATATATTTAAGAAAGAGAGAGAAAGGGGGAGGGGGTGCTTGTTGCATTAATACCTTCTTACAAATCTGTCATGACAAATCAAAGTGAGATTAGTATTTGTTCAACATAGCTTGCGTAAATTTCACCACAACACATCACAAGAAAAGCCACCCCAATCACTATCTTAAGGCCAGGGGAGTCCTCTCCACCCTGTCGCCCTCTTACAGTATGTGGGATTTATGGCTAGATTGATGACAACACCAGAGACAAGCTATCAAGAACTTAACAAAAAACACCAAGACACTTACGCATCATTGTTGTCCATTACTTCACGTTGGAAGGGAGACAAAGTATCCAAGCTTAGTCCAAATCCACCCTCCTTGATTCAGCGAATGTTGGGCTTACACTAGTAGGAGAAATGATAGATTTCCTACTCTCAATTGAATGATCACTCTCTCTCTTACAATGGCATAGAGTTCCCTTGCTAATCCCCTATTACAACACATGCACATGCATAAGACAATGAGCTTCTACTCAAGAGCTCCTTCTAGAGAGGTTGAGCTTGGCTTCTCAAGCTATAGCATAGTGCTCTTGCTTATGGCTCCCCCTTTTGTGCTAGCTACACCCTCCTTTTATAGCAATTTTGAAGGCTAGGGTTACTCCTCTAACCATGGTTGGGTTAGATTTTCAGCAATTTATCTAATTTCTTTTGCTTGGAATTATCAAGAAGTTGGTGGGGAAAGAGAGAGGAGAGAAATGGAGGTGATAGGACTTTTCATAGTGGGTTAGTGTTAGTAGAGTTAGTATTAATTTACAAATGGAATTGGATATTTACAATGGGAGTATCCATGTAGGATACAAATAAGGAAGAAAAACTCTTAAGAGGTAAGAAAAGGTGGATTTCTTACAAGGTTGATGCTCCAAGTGTCTTGAGTAGGGCCAATTTTGACGCTTGTTGGCGGTCCACTAGCTTTGACGGTACATTTTTTCTCCACTCTTGACCTTCCTTGAGAGACAAGGTAATTGAAGCTGAGGAATCAACCACCATGATGCTGTCTTTTAAGAGAAGAGGCTGAATTTTGTGGTTTTTTTGATAGATATGGGTAAATTGGAGGAGGAAAAATGAGACTAGGTGGTCAATTTTGGAATGGAATTGTGTGTGGGAGGTATGAGTTCACCATGGTTTCTCTTATTCTTCAAGGTTGAGGAGAAGGTGAGTAGGGTGCAGAGAGGAGTGGTGAGAGAGGTGAGGATGATGAGTGGAGAAGTGTGTGTGAAAGAGGAAAATGATAAAGTGGAAGAGAGAGTGTGGCTGCATAGCATGGGAAAACTGGGGTCCACTAATAAAATCATAGCTCACAGCTCGTAGCTCAAAAAAATATGAAAAAATTTGAGGCAAAAGTTCAGCCCACGAGCTACAACTTTTGTTTGTATCAGCTTTTCAAATTCGGAGAGCAAGTGAACTTTAAAAATTCAGCAAAACCGATCGTTTTTTTCCACTGCACAAGGTCCTTGTGGGTCCTTCTTTGGATGATTCTTTTGAATACCTCCAAGAGTGAGCCCTCCATAGTGCATGTATGCATGCCACCTACCCTTGACCTTATTTGGTAGGTCTATAATTGAAGATATTGTTGAGATTATGATATAAGTGAATAGTACAACTAAGAAAATCAAATATTGAGGGGTCTAAAAAATAGGTACATGTCAAGTATAAATAATATAAGTGGAAAAAATATAAAGGGGTCAAAAGAAATCTCTCTCATTATGAGGCTACCATAAAAAGATAAATATTTTTGGTGTTCTAATTTTTTAGAAAAAAAAACAAAATAGATGTAGGAAGGGAAAAATCACAATAGTGAAAAAATATACACATAAATAAAACTAGTTTTTTTGGATTTTTGTTGGGATGGAGTTACACCAAATATAAGAGAAGCTTACATGAAAATATTTCTATATGGAATAAAGAGTATGAAAAATGGTAAGAAAAAATTGTGGTAATGGTGAGGCAATGTACACAGCATAAATAACACACATAGGTAGAAATATTTAAATAAATACCAAAATAATTATGAAAAAATCTTTTATTTAGGCCCTATATACAAAGAAATATTTACATACGCATGGGCCATAATATACTTTTATTTTTTATTTTTTATTTTTTTTTTGGCTCAACTAGCCCAATGACTAGCTAATTGAGGGTTTTTTAAGAAGATATGAGAAAAGTCCCGTGACTCACGCACGCCTATGTACAGTGAAATGGTAGGGATAGCCACAGTGTTTGGGTGATTTTGGTAGGGTGAGGTAACTCACTGTGGCAATTATAAAGAGCCGAAAAACGGCTATCAGCGTAAGTCGAAATTCTCTCTAGTTGCTCCGTCTCTAGCACACGACCAAAGTGCAGATGCATGTGCCTCTGCACCCTACAAACCTCGACAAATAACCTCGAAGGTTAACCGCTTACCTTTTTTTAAGCGTTCGTTTTCACTCGTGTTTTTAATGTTTGATTTTTTTTATTAAAGTGTGTGATATCTTGAAATGAGCGTATCACTTTGAGGGTCACTGTGTGCTTTACAGCACAATTTTCAGGCATCTGACGTTCCGTTGGTCCTCAAAAAATCGATTTTTAGCTACGTGTGAAGCTAAAATTTGTTTTTTTAAAAGGCGATTGAGGCCTAGGCCTACGCATGAGCTTGGGTTTGGGTCTGGGAGATATTCCCAATCCCGGTTCTACCTTTATTTTTATTTTATCTTTTTTTTACTTTTTTTTAAAAAAAAGGATAAGGTCGCCGCGGCCTGCGCGAGAGCACACACACACACTCTATCTATCTACCTTTAACTAATACACCTACTGTTACACACTAACACACTCTATTAACTCTCACTAATCTACTTCCTACTTACTGTACACAGAAAACTAACTACCTTAATACACAGAGAATAAACACAGTACCTTTGAAATCTCCATTAACAAAGAAAACTAACAACCTTAATACAGAGAGAATAAACACAGTACCTTTGAAAACTCCATTAACAAAAAAAACACATAGTGTAACACCAAATCCCTCTTCTCAGCACACACACACTCCTTCCCTACCTTTCCTATAATTGAAATTGCACCACGGAGAAGCACAGAGTGCTACTTGAGCTTAATGCACGGCATTCCCCGGCAACGGCACCAAAAATGTGTGCGTATGTCGCACGTGTTCAATGCAAGGAACTTACCGATACACCATGTGTGAGCCACAAATGGCTCCAAGCACACAACAAGCCTAAACTAGTGAGCTCAAAGAAGGTGATGGTGTGTCACTCACCGCTCTACGCTTGCTTCGTGGAGGATTCCTCGCCACGAAGAAGAAGGAGCCGCCGCTTCGTCGCACTCAACCGCTTCGCCGTCGTCGTGCCGTCGTCGCAATGCTCGATCGCACTCTCTCTCTCTCTCTCTCTCTCTCTCTCTCTCTCTCTCTCTCTCTCTCTCACGCATACACACACACACACAATGAGATGAATAAGAAGAAGATGGAGATGGAGCAAGAGCACTCTTCTATTGCACAAATGAGAGAATGAGTGAATTTTAGGTTTAGTTGACTTTTATATGAGCTCGCCCCATTTACACTTGGGCGCCCATGCTTAGCCAACTAATCCCTTGAATGTTCCAGTTAGAGTGCGCCTCTCATCGACGATCACTCTTACCCTTTTCCTATTGGACCGACAAGCCCGGTACCTCACTCTACCAAATAAATAATACAATGTCCGTCGTAGGTTACAACGTCCGTCTCGTAGGTGATAGGGTGTCCGTGATCGTGAGGGTTAACAATCTTGGAAAGCTTTGCATGCTACCCTTTTGTCCTTATCCCTTCCACTTTGGCTGCCCGGACTTCCCTTGGCCCTCTCTTGCCTTGGCTTACCCCTTAACTTCCACTGGTCGGCTTATCTTCCTGCAGCGGGACCCCTCCCCTTCAAGTCAATAGCGATCTCGCTATTGGAGGGGTAACAATCCTTATCCTCAAAAGATGTGGCCCTTGGCGAGCGCGGGCATCGCCCCTTATCTTCCTGCCACCTCATCACCGAATCAACCACCGCGAGCGCCCTGCATCGCCCCGCCTCGCCGGCTCCGCCCAAAATCACAGCCAACAGCGAGTGGCCGCCACAGCAGCGCGCAGCGCATACCCGCCATAGCCACAGGGAGGGGAGCTCCCCTCACCCTCTTGCATACCATTGAGGGAGTCACGGTCCACCCTAAATACCCCGGCCGTCCTGCCCCCGACTACGCATGTGGGTTAATGGACGCGCCATGTGGCAGCTGCTCAAGCCCCAAGCCTTAAGGCTTCAAAAGAACAAAAACCCCATTAAGTTTCAACCCAAACCCTTTTTTGCCTGGCTCCCATTCTGTGCTCCAACCTCCTGCTGCCAAGCTGTAAAGCCCTTCTGAAACTCCATTTTCCCGGCTACAACCACACTCTCTGTATCCTCACTTCGATCCCTCGGCATCCTCAAACCAAGGCTTTCAAAAATGGAAAAAATCATCTGCAACCTGCTTTGGATAAAGACACCCAAACTTTCGACTTCCATTTTTTTCCGCTTCGGACTCCGTTTGGCATGCAGTCTCCTCTTGTTAGCTCCTTATGATGTACACCCTGCTCTAGAACTTTGTCAAGGCTCAAAAAATGCCAGATAGCACATTGTCCAATGCGGCCAAGTGGGCTTGGAACCGGCCCTCGAAAAAACTTCAACTGACCATATCTTGCAAGCCAGCGCTCCGATCCGCAATCCAAAAAGACGGGTAGGCTCCATGAATCGAGCCTAATGATTAAGCTATAACATTGATGATAGGGTATAAACCTTATTCTATTTTTCATATGTTTGCCAATTACGTGAGTCTGATGATGGCAAAGAGCTTAAGGTACCTATAGCAGATGCAGATTGAAGTGCAGTTGGCACAGACCGAAGGCTGTGCAGGTTCAAAGGGGGTGGATGTCGTGCAGTTGTGCTCCCATGCTAAGCAAGATACCAGAAAGATGCACGTCGAGCTTATTTGAATCTTACCTGCTTAATGATCAGTGTTCAAGGCTTGGTAACAAGCTATTTTTACGGTTAATGTATGCCAAATGCGGCTTTAAAGGGCCAACAGATGCTTTAATGATGCTAAAAAGGAGTATGATTGAAGTAAGCACAAATAGGAGATTATGATCTAGAACTCCAATGCTTGAAGTGCTCTACCGGCCTATCTTTACGCCTCATCAATTGGAGCTACGGTAAAGAAGTTATGGCAATTTGAAGTTTAAGTTGATGCAAATCCGTAGCGGATTGGGAAAGTGCAGCTGAAGGATCAGAGATGAATTGAATGCATGGACCTCAAGTGCTCACTTTGTGGAGCACGTCGGTCTTTTCAGATCAGCAATCGGAGTTACGGTTACCAAAATATCACCAGATTAAATTTCCTCGGGGGCCAATTCTATGCCAGGTCGATTGCCTCGATCGGAGTGCCATTTGGTGTTTTTGGAGATTGACACAATTCGAAAGGGTAGTACTCAATATATGGGGTTAGCAGGAAGTGATTGTACATCAATCAGAACCTGGGTCAAAAAGATGTAACAAATTAAAGTGCATGCCAACTGTGGACTGCATGCTAGCTTTTGTGCCAATCTGTTGCTCCTCATTCCAAGCCATGATGGTGTCCTTAACCAAATGGGAAGGGAAGTCCATTCCTCAAATGCAATCACTTATAATTGCATCATGAAGGCGAGTGGCACCGTATCCGAGAAATTGAAATGGGCAACAGAATTTACGATGATATTGCTGCAAGTAAATGCGATGCGAGTCAACGCTTTGTTAGTGTGCATGCTATAGGGAAAAATGCCTTGCCCGATATGTATACAAAATGTGGTGCCACTACAAGAAGGTTCAATGGTCACCCAAGGGGTGGCCGCCCAATGTTCAAGGATGTGGCCACCCAAATTAAAGAGGAAATGGCCACCCATTGGGTAAAATGAGGTAAAATGAGAAAGAAGTGGGAAAAGGGGAAGAAAGAGCATGGCCATGGCATGGCATCAACAAGCAAGGGAAGGTGCGGTGACAAATGCGTTCGCAGCGCACTACACTTTCCTCGAGTGAAGTTGAGCAAGAAGCGTGAAGTGCACGCGGTGCCATGGCGCCCCATTCGGTACCGCCTGCACCGCAAACAGATAAAACCCCCAACCTCGGCCAACCACGTCAATAGGGGAAGTTTTATGTGCCACATCATCGACGGTGCCATCGGTGGGTAGCAAGGGGAGTTGCATGCGTGAGAAAAGGGACGACTATTTTAAGAGATATCAGTGAGTTGTGTTTGGCAGACGAAGCAACGAAGCAATGGTCTCCAAAGAAAGAGTCACATTTTTCAGGGAATCTACATTTTTGCAAAAATCTTGACCTTTTGTAAAAAAGCTTCTCTAAGCCGAGAACTTGTAAAGAAGTTTTTGATTATTTTTCTAGGAGCAATTGTATAGTGGAGAGCCAGTTAGAAGTTTAGGAGCTTTTGGCCGGACAAGCCATTTGTAAAGACCTAAACTATAAAGGTCAAGTTTTGTAATTTTGAACATCATCTTCTTTTATGAGAAATTGAAGAAGACAACGTACGTTTGAGAGCTCTATTTTGCTCCAGCTTGTAATCTTCGCTATTGTGGCTACGATAATCCACATTTAGATTCATTTATTGCATTGTGTTCCTCTTACTTTACTCTTCCATTCAAGTGTAATCATTCAAGATTTGGTGTAGGTTTTCAACTACGTGTTTGGAGCCTTAAATCGCTGTTTTGAGTGCTTATATGCGTATTTTATGTTGTTTTGACCCTAGGAGAGCCTTTATGGACCCTAAAATGACCCTTTAGGATTACCTGTTCACTATTTTTGCCGACTTTGGGATGAACGATCGCGATCCTTGTACCTCTCCAAAATTCTGTGACAGTGATAGGATATGTTTTTGCTCGTCCCCTGTAGCTTCCCTTCAAGTTTCGTGCGAATCCGATATGATTTGCATAGTAAACGGGCATGATGACTGTAGAGCTGTGTAGAAGGACATAGGCAGCTTACTTGGCTTTAGTGCATTTGATTTGCTTGTAGAGTTAGTAGTTGCATCTCTTCGAGTTCACTTCATTATGATTGACACCCTAGTGAGTTTCCATGCCTCATCCTGGTCGCTTCCCTTGTATTGATATTTTATGTTGATGTGTGAGAGCTATGTTATGGACGTCCGTCGCGGTGACCTGCAAACATTGGCGCCGTTTTCGGGGAATGCACCTTAGGTGATGAGTGACCGAGTGTGCAATTAGCTTCCTTAAAAGAAGATCAATCCACAAATCCATTTTACACCTCAGTTAGGCTGCTAGACAGGGGTTTAGAGCTTAGTGGAGTCTAGAGTCAGTGGACCGGCTAGATCCTCTCTTAGGAGATTTAGGGAGCTGTGAGTGAGAGTGTTCAAAGCATTTTTGCTCTTCAATTTCTCTAATTCGATTGAGTACTGAAATCTCACCCAAAATCCGTCTTGTTGTTTTGTTTGATTCATTTCTTTATGTTCTTTCATTTATGTACTTAGGAGTAGGATAAGTAAATCACCTTCCAGTCAGATTTGGGGCAAAAGTTAAAGTCGAGAAGCCAAAAAACCATAACCTTGGTAAAAAGGTCATAAGACTTTGAAATTTAGAAAATCTGACCAAACAGGGTTGATATTGATTCAAATCACCAAGTGGTAGCACAAAACACTGTAAAACACTTGACACAGGGAGCAGACTAAATTTCATCAGATTTGGCACAGGTAGTACGATCGCGATCGGTGTACCTCAGTGTCAAAATTGTATAAGATTTGACATGTGCCTTCCTGATAAGATTCTAAACAAGTTTGTTTAAAGCAACCACACCCAAAAACAACAAAAATCAAGGAAATCAGGCCACTTGGGTAAAACTAGCCTTACAGACCCACAAACTGTATAATCTTGACTTTTGGTGATCCAAACGCAAAAAGACTTGGGGGATAGCCTTAAAACATTAGTGTCTACAAGCATGCCAAATTTGGTCTAATTTGGGCTCAGAACTACGATCGTGATCGGTGTACCTAAGTGCCAGATTTTGACCAGATTTCATCTGTGAAATCCTCGGGTGTATATGAACATAAAAGTATATAGGACCAAGAGCCAAAAACCTCAAAATACCTGTCAAATCATCTGAATACAGATGCAAGTCAAAAACTGCTAAACTGACACAGAAATTGACTTTCTGTAGACCAAAACACATCAAAACTGGGAAGAAACCATGCAGGGGGATAGCCTGTGCATAGGACAAGCCTAGGTATCTCTCAAATCCCAAATCAAACATCAAAATCAATCAAACCTGATAAAATTGGGAAATCAGGTACTTCAAACCAAGAACTGGTAAAAGCTTGACTTTTTGGGGTTTGAATACAAAAGTATCAGGTGGGTAGCTCTAGTCTTCCTAGTTCCACTGGTGAAATATGGACAAGAATGGATGAGATTTGTTCAAGTTATGATCAATTTTAACTTTTGAACTGCTTTTTACTAAAAGTCTAAATGCTACTGGTTGCGAAAGGAAAATCCTGACAGCTTGTGATTCTAATGACACAGAATGCCTCGCCAAAAGCAAGCAAGGAAATGGACAACATCACCGTATGAAGTGGATGAGCTCTCTACAAACGAAAAATCTCACATCTTGGATGAAACACTAGCTCAGATCCCTGCTCACATTTTCATAGCGAAGTTTAGGGATGCTGATGGTGATATGGTAAAGACGAAAATCATGCCACGAGAAATATGGAATCTCCACCAAAAGCCAGAGGTCACAGAAGTCGTGCGGGCTGTGCATTTGGAGAAGTTTTTTAGATTGCAGCCATGGGGAATAGACTACATGAGGACCCACGAGCTCATGAGCTCGATACACTATGATTGGAAAGCAATGCTCACCGACAAGGATGGTTCAAAGGTAAAAGTAAAGATCACCAAAGAAATCATCAACGAAGCTTTGCACTTCCTTCCAGGGCAACACGACTTGCTGGCAAAGACCAAGTCACTGGATAACAAGAAGGCATTTAAGGAAACAAGTACAAGTACAGTGACATGATATACGGTGAGCTGGAGTTACCAATGATATTGATCTCTCAACATTTCAAGGTACAAAAGCCTCCTCACTACACCGAGCCAATCCTGCACATTGCGGTGGTCATGGCTCTAGCAACAGCTAAAAACAGAACCATCCGATGCGATTATGGTTCTTACATTCTCTTGATCGAAGCCAATTTGAAAAGCTCGGCAAAGAACAAGAGCTACATGAGTGCAGGGCCAATGCTAACAAGAATAGCATACCAAGCTTTGGGCATGATTGAAGACCTACCGGCGGCCAGTTCTCAAACGGCCTTGATTCAGAAAGCAAAGTTGGTTGCTCACTCAATAAGGATGACCACTAGCACAACATCATCGCGTTCGGCCAAGGCATCCAACAAAAGCTCAAGCGATGAAGGAAAGACAAAGACTGAATACGAGGGAAACTCTCAAGGGTCAAAAGACAAAGTATCATTGGAATTTGAAGAAAGCGAGGAGGAAGACTCCACCACACCGCTTGAGAGAAGAAAAAGGGAAAGAAGTACAGTGCCGCAGTCTGACCTTCAAAAAGCATATGCAGAGGCCCAACAAAGAATTGAGGAAAGAAGGACCAAGTTGTCGGCTGACAGAAAAGCAAGAGCTACTGCAACACAACAAACAGAAAAACGAAGGTTCAAGAAGGAAAGACAAGCAAGAATAGAAAATGCAGCTCGCATACGGGCTGAAAAACAAAGGTTAGAAGCGGAACAAAAGGCTTCAAAAGTGGAAATTTCTTCTCAGTCCACTGAAGGAACAAAGGAGAAAGAAGCGGCTAGAGATACGAACCAAGCAGAGCAATTAAAGAAAACTCAAAGAGAGAGGAATGTGGAAGCACGACGGGTGGCGGATTTGACTCGCCAAAGAATAATAAAGAATTTAAATAAAAGAAAAGAGGACACGTCTGCTTCACAGCCAAGGGAAGATGCATCGAAAAAGGGGCATGTACAAGAAGTGGAGAAATCACCACCTCCTCCCTCGCCGAAATCTCCTCCTCCCCCTCCTTCTCCATCAACCAAAAAACCACCCCCTCCTCCTCCTTCATCCTCACAAAAAGAGTTTATGCCTCCTACGGAAGCAATAGGATACTAAGAATCCTATCAGGCTATGGCTGAATTTGACTACAGAAAAACCTTGCAAGATCTAGAAAAACAATTCCAATGCCAGCATGTGGTGCTGAGAGAAAAAGAAAAGGAGGTACAGGAGGCTCAACAAAAGCAAAAAGCTGGGCAAGAGGAGTTAGAGAGCCTGCGGGCACAACTGGAGCTCGCAACGAAGGAAAGAGACACTAAGCAACAGCAGGCTCAGTCTCTGATCAGAGACCTGGTGGATGCCAGGACGGAATTGATAGCCAAGGAAACGGAATGCCAAGCTTTGTCAGCAGGGATTAAAAAAGCGACGGAGCAGCTTGATTATGAAAGCACAAGGTTCCAGAGGGTTAATAATTCATACCTCACTGTCAAAAGCACTTTAACAACCTTGATGGAAAACCAAGAACCTGTTGGGGCATTGGTCTCCATATCAGACAATGCTGCAGTAGTGAACGCCCTAGCAGCGCTAAAAGGGGAGCTAGAGCAAGAAAAACTTCAAAGACAGCTGCTCTTATCGGGAATGATGGCCCAGACGGCGACCAACGAGCAAAAAGTGAAAGATCTGGAGCAGCAACTCACACAAGCAAGGGACGAGTTAGAGACTCAGAAGCAGACCAGTGACACATTATTGAAAGAAAAAGAAGCATTGACTTCTCAACCGCAAATCAGAACAGAGGAAGCCCAAGTGCAACTGCAACTGCGACCAGGACAAGAAATGTCTGAGTTGCCTGAAACATCACACCAAGGAGAACAAGAGCAAGGATCAGCAGAGGCAAATCTGGACATAAGAGATGATCTAACTCAGACCATCAAGGACATGCCAGAGTGACCAACAAAAGATTACCTGATATACGACAAGAAGATAATGGAGTCAACGGCCCTGGCATTCTTACAGCCGGAACAATAGGTGGAGGGGTTTGGCCATGAGTACCTACCTTCTCCCTTGATATGCCACGAAGCAATCCTATGGAAGGAGAAGATGTGGCCTACCCTGCCACGAAACAAAGACGGAGATTACAAAGGTGTAGCACTGACAGCTGAAGAAGCTCAGGCTCTCATCGAAGATCACCCTAAATGGAGGCAGAAGTGGCTGGACAAGCGGCCACAAGATCTAACCAACTACCACAACGCTCCTCAACACATTCAAATAGATCCTACTTTCTACCCAGTCCCTAGAATACGCACATGGAAGGAGTTTGCCACATGGAAAGGCTCGAGGCAGCAAAAGCTGAACTACGCAGTCTTGACAGTGCAAAATCCTCCTACAATAGCCTATGTACTCAACACTCTGAATTTGACAATCACCTTGCTGCGGGATGTCCCCGACGTGGCTTGTCTAATGCTGGTAAAGATATCCCGGATGATTGTCACCTGCATCCAGGTGTTCAAAGACACTGAAGGCGACGATCATCCGTGGAACCTGTTCTTGGAAGGGCATAGAGGGATTTGCTGGAATCTCCAAGATTCACCGCCACAACATATTTTGATGGCAATGCACTCAAGACTAATGTACTTGCCTTCACATTATTTGCAGACGTTTGAAGAGGCCTTCGTCACAGGTTTCTTTGAAATCGACTCAAGAATCTTTCATCATATGGCGAAGGACCTCAAGGCACGGTACGTAGCATACCAGCACACATTAAGTGAAAATCCTTTCATACAGCATCAAGAAGCCTTGGAGGCTGTACTCCGCACGTGAAGATTTTCAACGACACTTGCCTCCTTGGAGCCCCATCAACGACCAAAGCTCTGAACATGCACGAGGACGTGCAAGGATAAGGAAGGGGGGAGTGTTTGGCGGACGAAGCAACGAAGCAATGGTGTCCAAAGAAAGAGTCACATTTTTCAAGGAATCTACATTTTTGCGGAAATCTTGACCTTTTATAAAAAAGCTTCTCTATGCCGAGAACTTATAAAGAATTTTTTGAATATTTTTCTGGGAGCAATTGAATAGTGGAGAGCCAGTTAGAAGTTTAGGAGCTTTTGGCCGGACAAGCCATTTGTAAAGACCTAAACTATAAAGGTCAAGTTTTGTAAGTTTGAACAACATCTTCTTTTATGAGAAATTGAAGAAAAAAGCGTACGTTTGAGAGCTCTATCTTGCTCCAACTTGTAATCTTCGCTACTGTGGCTACGGTAATCCAAATTCAGATTCATTTATTGCATTGTGTTCCTCTTACTTTGCTCTTCCATTCAAGTGTAATCATTCAAGATTCGGTGTAGGTTTTCAACTACGTGTTTGGAGCCTTAAATCGCTGTTTTGAGTGCTTATATGCGTATTTTATGTTGTTTTGACCCTAGGAGAGGCTTTGGGGACCCTAAAATGACCCTTTAGGATCACCTGTTCACTATTTTTGCTGACTTTGGGATGAACGATCGCGATCTTTGTACCTCTCCAGAATGCTGTGACGGTGATAGGATATGTTCCTGATAGTCCCCTGTAGCTTCCCTTCAAGTTTCGTGCGAATCCGATATGGTTTGCATAGTAAACAAGTGTGATGACTGTAGAGCTATGTAGAAGGACAAAGGCAGGTTACTTGGCTTTAGTGCGTTTGATTTGCTTGTAGATTTAGTAGTTGCATCTCTTTGACTTCACTTCATTAGGATTGACACCCTAGTGAGTTTCCATGCCTCATCCTGGTCGCTTCCCTTGTATTGATATTTTATGTTGATGTGTGAGAGCTATGCTATGGACGTCCGTCGCGGCGACTCGCAAACAAGTTGCAAAGGGGGTGAAAATGGGAGAGCTCGAAAGAAAAGAAAGAGGTGAAGACGAGCAGGGAAAAGAGGTAGAGCTTGGGAGATCAAAGGGAAGGAGGATCTCTCTCTCTCTTTCACTCTCTCTCAGCTTTGAGAAACTTGAAGGAGACTCACTCAATAAAAGAGACAAGGGAGCTCGTAGGCAAGAGGAAGTATTCCAGTAAGTGGAGAAGTTTGATAAGTAGACGACGGGGCAAGAAGAGAGTTGAGCTCAATAAGCAACAAAAGAAGGGAGTCGACGATGATAACCGAACACGTAAAGTGAACGACAATCGATTTTGGAAAATCGACACAAAAGGATTTTTGTTCACCGGTGACATCTTTTGTTTAGTTAATCTTTTTGATGAGTCACGGAGCCGTTATCGGCCCGGGGAAAACTATAAAGGGAGCTTAAACTCCTAAACCATCACTTGAATTAATTAACGATGTCGTTAACGACATTGCTTCAATAATTATGTGTCAATTTCGTCAGTGTTACCAGTTTCCAAAGATTTTTGTGCGTCGGTAGCACTACCAAGTAACGAATAACTACTATTTCATGTAGTGCGGCAACTCTTGACTCTCACTTTTCCCACAGCCAGCAGCCCGGCGCTGTCCGGACTCACGTTTCGATAAAAACATATCCCTCGACAACGTGACTATAGAAACTTTGATGATAGGTCCACAGAATGGCAAAAATGCAACTTTTTGGTACCAAATTTTTTTTCCTAAAAGAAAAATAGTGAGGCAAAAGCAACCATATTATGATTTTATCACCAATGTATTGAAGTTAACAAGGAATTTTATCTCATGTCCTACAAAAATTCCTAGTCTCATTTACATGCAATCAACCGTAAGAAATGGCTGTTTTGGGCAAAATGTACTGGTCCATCAACTTTGGAGGTTTATTGTGACTAAGAGATGAGAAATTCTACGAATTTCTTATTTTTTCCTTTTGTAGTAGTCCTTGAACCATAAGCTCATGAAAGGATTTTCCAAAATGCATGGATCTACTATGGGTATGGATGTTTTTTTCAAAACCCTGAAAGGGTACTTTTATGTCCTGTTAGGTCTCCATCCCTCCATAGACCTTATTTTTTGTGGAGAACCAATGGCACTCCTTAAAGTGCATAGCATCATTCATGCCACCATCAAACAAAACATACACCACTCCAAAATAGCTTCTCGCAATTAGCTATGCCTTGCAAACTTCTATTAGGAAACCCATGCTCAAATGTAATGATCTAGTAACTTATCATTTGATGGATTCGTTTGTTGTTTCATATCTATTCTATCTATGGCTATGGCTATTTGTGGTAGCATTGTAGTAGCTTCTTATATTAAATACCATGGCACATTGTGTGAGCCAAGTTCATATCATAGTATGCAAGAACTACTTACAATGGCCACTTGCAAGATGAAAGAGGAGGACATGTATGCACAATGTCTCTTTTGGATATCTTTGAACAAAGTAATGGTAATGATGAAGCACATTTGTGAGCCAAAAAACTTCCAAGGTTTCATGGCAAACAAGGCCCAAACAAATTGGAATGTTGCTTGAGAGGTGTACAATGGAGGAAAACAAATGTGATGCACAGAAGAGAAATGTATTGTGAGTGGCATTGGAAACATAGTGTGCAACTTCACTCTAGGTATGTTCTAGGCCATGCTCAACAAGAGCACAAAATAATCCGTGAAAAGTGGTGAATGGCACCATCCAAAGAAACGACCGTTGCTGAGGCACGATTGATACAATAATGATGGTGCAACAGACATGTTGTCCAACTTTTAAATGCAACATCAAAAGTCTAGATTAATTTTACTTATTGAAAACAACTTGTTGACCCTACCAAGTGGTCGGGGAAAATTGTTGTCAAAAGAAAAGTTTTTACACACCTTGGTGCACCACTAGGAGTGTTGGGTCTTGAGAAAAACTATCAGTAAGATGAGAAGGTGGCATTACACTCTCCTCCCCTTCCACAATAGAGTGACTAAGAGTAACTACTTTATGAGGTGGTAGTACACTCTCTCATTTTATTAGTAAGATGAGAAGGTGCTAGTACACTCTTCTTCCCTTCCACAACTAAGTGTCTGAGAGTAACTCCTTCATGATTTCACACATTTCCTTTGTTTCTCCTATATGAAAATGGCCATTGGAAATAATTTATAAAACCTATCAAATGGTTCATGAATCCTATGGAAGAGTAACACAAAGGACATGATTCCATGGAAGTGGGGGAAATGGGAATGTGTGGCAAGGCCCAAGGTTGCATTGGGATCCTGGACCAGTGATACATGCAAAATCCATGTGTGTAAAGTTAGTAGTCTCCTTAACAAATCAAAGGTACAAGAGGGGTTTAAAAATGGAAAATTGCAAAAATGTTACAGGTTTGTGAGGGAAGAGGGGTGTTTTAATTCATGATGAAGTGTGTGTGTGTAGAGGGGTTTTAAAAATACCTCTTGAGTGCACGTGCTATAGGTATTTTTGAAAGGTGGACTCCCCCCCCCACCCCCCCCCAAAAAAAGTTATAGATCCAAGTTGGGATTTTCTAAAGCTAGGTGCTACATGGGAGATATTAAATTGACATCATCATTGGAATGGAGAAAATATTCAAATACTTCAAGTGCTTCATCTTACACTAGTTCCCTTGTCTCTTCAAGCTTCGAGGGGAATCCTTAAATACATTTTAGAGGAAAGCTGCTAAAAAGGTGAATAGCAAAGGGATCTCCAAGCTGGCACATTTCTCGAATGGAAATTTTTTTTTCTAGAAGGATGTCGACCAGTTGGTGGTGCAGCATAGTCTCATCTGAATAAAAGGTTATTGATCATAAGAGAGTCTCAAAAGTTCTATGTGATAGTCCAATGCATGGAGTCGGCGATTGAAAAGCTTGGCGTTCGCCCAAAGATATAATTTTTGCACTTCCCAAAACCATAGGAGCTTATAAAAAGAAGATGTATAAAGCAGATTAATTCACTCCACTCACCAAATCGTAGAGAGTGAACTGATAAAAAAAGAATTGGTTGAAGTGTGCAATCACCATTTGGGAGGTAAACTAGCCAAGCTCAATGAAAATCCTCACTTGTAAGGTATTGTGGGAGGCAATCCCAACTAGAAATAAGATTCTTGTGAGAGGGCTTGGCACAAACATTTGCACTAGATGCTAAGATACTTTAAAGGACCCCTTGCATCTATTTAAAGACTACCTTTCCTTTTGGGGTTTCGCTAGCGAAGTTTGCAAATGGGTGCAAAAGACATGGAAGGTGCTCTTCTTTAAGAATGACTTGGTTTTGGGAGGGAGAACATTTCAGAACCAAGCAATTCTAGTGTTCAAACAACTAAGCAAGTATTACTATCTGAAACAAATTTGGAAAGATCAAAACCTACGAGTCTTTGAGAGACATTTTGTGGTAGTGCAATTCAAGGATATCGTATGGGAAAGCACTTAGCTTATTTACTTCATATGTTCTAGAGTAGGGTTGATTGCATAATCCAAAGAATGGAAACATGTATTAAGTTGCATTGATTGCTCGAGTTAATTCACTACTCAAGTTATGCCCTCTAGGGGAGAACAAACCGCTAGTCTATGGTAGGAGCTATTGGGTAAGTAAAAATCATAGTCTTCCGCTTATGAATTGTACAAACCCATCTTTTTGGAAAATTTGTCCCCTAAAGGAACATATAGTGCTTGAGGTTCTTTGTACATTCTTTGCTGAGTTAAAATAAGATCACTACTCACAATTGTGAGTATGGTTTTTGAAATCAAGAGCATTCTATAATTTCCCAATGATAGCTACCAATGCCCTTCTCTTTGTCTCTCCTTTCCCATTTGTCTCTCCCTGTCTCCCTAGTCAAAATAAGAAAAAAGATCGGGTTTCTCCCAAATTATGAAGGTGCCTTAGCATGGATTCGATTAATGCACCAGAAGAGGGGGTTCCAACCCCCGTCTTCATGTCACATTTGCATGAGGTGGAGGAAAAAGGCAATAATCAAAGTGAGCTTCAACGAGGAGCTCACTTTTTGATTGGCCTATATCAATGTGGGAGCCTCGTGGGCACACTATGTGGGCACTCATTTCTCCCTATGTCCACGGCAAAGTTTTCTTTCTAGGGAGTATCAACAGATAAATGTTGGGCCCACGTAAGCTCACATACTTTTTTGTAGTGAATGCTTGTCCTCCATGTTGAGCAAAAAAGCTTTGCCTTCATCTTGTTCGAACCCTCCTTACATACCGTTTACGTAAGAAGCTTTGATGAAATGGGATGCTTGCTCGATGTCCATGATTGTGCTATCCATTAGGTCACTGTTTACTTTTAAGGCCATGCCACTTATTGTGTGAAATGGCACGGGTGATGGTGTTTAATAGATTAAAACCATTTAAGCAATAAATATATATGAGGCAGTTGATTTTTTCCCATGCAATGAAAATGTTGGAAGAAGATCAAAGGGTCGTATAAAGTATGCTCAGACAAGTGTTAATAGCGACTTGAACAAGTCTGTTACTTTTCTTTTTGACAAACTTAGCAAGAGTAATTATCAAATTCTCTCTTTTCCAACAAACCTTAGGTCAAAATTTCCAGCACAAGGCCTATGCAGAGAAATAGAAAAGTTTGGTAGAAGCCATAGGGATATTAAACCTATATCCAAGCATGGGCTCTATTTTTAAACATTTAGGGTAGATTCAAGGAATTTCCAATTGAAAGGATCTATTATTGATGCTAAGGAGATCATCATGTATCTTTAAGTATGTGAAAAGAGAGAAATCTTCTCAAGAGACAGTTTGTTAGCCATGGTCTTTAAAAACCATTTTTATTCAACATAATCAAGATAAATAATACACATTATAGGTGAACACAAAAAGCCCATTGGAATGCCTTGACATTGTCCAAAACAATGCCCACCAAATTGTACAAAAAAATCTTGAGTCACAAAAAATGATATTGTAGAGCTCTTGCGCATTGAAGTGTGAAAGTGGTTTCATATTAGATTTTTTAATCCATTTGGGTTTATGGGATAATGAGATATTAGAGAACCCTTGCGACTTAGCACCATCAATGCCAATTTAACTATTTTGCTTAATATATTTATAAGACCAACTTCTCCGCCAAGAGGATTATTTTTATAGCATTGAGTGACATCAGTCAAAAAAAGATAATAACTTTGGTATGGAAGATTAAACACATGCCTATATTCTAAACCTTCTTCTCGTTTATTCTCCGGCATTAAATGATTAGTTTAATAAGAGTAAATCATTTGGGTTGGTTAGATATTAGATTTTATGACAGAGTGTGATGTGTGAAACAAAATAGCAACAAAACGTCGACTATATGGCCAAGTAGCATACTCGCCATCATTTGATACTTGTGTACTCTAGGAAGATGGTAGGCCTACTTGTTATGGAGATATTTAAGAAGCTAACCCTACGGTCTTTAAGCTCCATTAGGTAGCATTTCTCTTTAACATACCATCTCTCATTTAAACCCCTTTTAACCTTGGCCTCGTGTTGAGACAGATCCATAAATGCATGTCTATATTATAACCCTTTTTCCCACTGTGTAAAAGGATCTGTCTTTTTACTTGTATTGATTTCCCTTGTAGTAAAACTGCCTTTTCTTCTTACGTAAATGGAGCTTTGGGTCATGTAGTTACTGCCGATTGTTCTATTCTTCCTTTGGAAAGAAAGAAAGGCTAGCAATCTCAAGTATTGATTGCCCTTGTAGTAAAACTACCTTTTCTTCTTACGTAAATGGAGCTTTGGGTCATGTAGTTACTATCGATTGTTCTATTCTTCCTTCGGATTCCTTGAAAGACCTTTTCTCAAGAGGTACTAAATATAGGCTCCCTTCCTTGAGTGACTCTTGCCTTCTCAAAGCCATAGAGAAAGGAATGGGAGTTCAAGGTGTTTTTACCCATTGGAAGTCTGTAGTCCTCACGAAAGCTTCTTTGAAATTAGCATCTTGCTCTAGGAATGTTTCTTCAAGAAGGAATAGCTTATCTTCTTCTAATCGTGATGCTCTTAGGAAATTTTATCATGATTTTATAATCTCTTACGTAGATAAGTGCTCTAATAACTTTGTTGTTACGTGCAAAAAGTTCTATTTAGAATGCTTGTTAAGTGAAGTAAACTCTTAGACTTACAATGGTTGTGATCTTTCAATGCAAGAGGTTATCTTGAAACATCAATATTTTTGTAAGTCCTTTGGTGTCAAGTACTAGCCTAAATTACCTTTTGTGTATACCGTTTGGAAGTTCCAGAAGAACCCTATGAAGCCTAGATTTATAGCTGCTTCTTGAAACACCTCTTTGACTAAGGTTTCCAAATGGCTTAGTTATTGTTTCAAAGCCATTTTACCCAGCGTATGAATTGTGGAAAAATCTGCTAAAGGAAGCAGACGTACCTACCGATTGTAGCAGGCTACAATGTTACTTTCACAGGACACACAGTTAGTACAGTTGGTCTGGTCTGGTTCACATCGGACGGACTGTCTGGGCTAGGTAGTGACATGTGGCAGCAGGGATACGGACGGTGGTCTAGTGGACATCGTGGCTAGGTCACCACCACTCAGTTTGGGGATAGATTTAGATGGCTGGCATTTATGAGCTGTTGGTGGCTCTTTATGGTTGTACATACGAGGAGTAGCTGTTGGGTCATGATTATTATCTTCTTCATACAGGGTCTAGTGTCATCCTCTAGAGATAGCGAGTCTATACACAACACATCTACACAATCCCTGCACATTTGAGCCTCGACACCCCCATTGTACCTGTGAGTTCTGGGCTAGAGCTGAGTGTGCTACCACGCCAGAGTCTGTATCGGTTCTTTGAGATAGTCGAGTCCTATGTTCTGGTATGTTGTTGTGTCTCTGTGTAATCAATTGTTATCTTTTGTTCCTTTCTTTTCAGTTGTTTGAGTGAGATTGTCATGCACATAGCACTGAGGAGCACCCACTGTAGAGAGCATGACATACTATCTGCGCTACACGTGCTATCATTTTTTGCGATCACGGTGGGACCTCAAGTGAAGTCTCACTCTCTATTGAGGTACAAATCGAGAAGCTAGTTGGTTTTTACCTAACTTCGCCTACTTTGCCTTTCGTTGTGCAGCCTGCTGGTCTGGTCCTCTCTCGCCCCTGGTCCTACTGGTCTGGTCCTCTCTCGTCCTAGTCCAACCAGCTCTCGTCTTGGTCTAGGCCTTCCTCGTCCTTCCTCATCCCTTCCAGCCAGGTGGTCTAGTCACTCGCTTGGTCTAGTAGAGTCTAGACCTGTGTTCAGCCATTAAGGGTCTTCTTGCCCAAAGTTTGGTTGGGTTTGTGATCATTGCATGAAACATACAAGACGGTCATTTGAGCGTCAAAGCACACTAGTAATTCCTTTGAAGTACTACAACAGAAGGCGTCAACCCTTGGTACCTGGTAGAAGTCCACCAACCTCATCACCCATACCTCCACATACAGCCTCATCCATTCCTCCATCAGGCTCCACATCTTCCAGGTCACCTTCCCCAATAAAGCTCTCTCCTATTTTGTTACAAGAAGTTATTGAGCAATGGGCTCGTGAGCAAGCGGCCATGGAGGCGTTGACCAATGTTTTGGGCAAGGTATCCATGGTAAACATCAAGTTTCTTACTTTCAAGGGACTCTCCTCAAAAGATGCAGACAACCATGCAAGGAGGTATGTATCTCTCTGTAGAGGTCGTGGTCTTAATAGAGAAGATGCTTATTTGGTACTATTTCCATCTACCTTGGATGGCTTGGCAGACAAGTGGTACAGCCAGTTCGCAGAGAACCATTTTGCAACTTGGGAAGCTTTAAGACAATAGTTCTTTGCAGCATTTAGGCCAGGTGACTACCAGAAAAAGGTTTTGGATGAGTTGGCCAACATGATGCTCCAACCAGAGGAGACTTTTACAGAACTCGTGACTAAAACCAAGTCTCTGGTTGCCCAAGCTTCCTCAACCACCAGGTGAGTTCATGGTCAAGAAATGGGTAGAGAAGGCTCTTCCAAAGACTTCTCAACAAAAACTGAGAGAATCTCTGACCTGATGCAAACCTTGGAGGAGTTTGTTGCGGCTGCTACTAGGATAGAGGGGGCAAGGAAGCTGTTTAAAAACTCTTCTCAGGTAGATACTGCCTCTGTACTCTTGAAGAGTCCAGCTTACCCTTTGACTTCTTTACGTAGGGAACTTGAAGCCCTAAAACTACAACGCGCTCTTCAAGAGGAGAAATCAATCTCTCTTAGAGAAGAGAAGGCCCCACCTCATGAGGCTTTGGAGCAAATCAAGAGAGAGCTAGAAGAGCTTCGGTCTCAACAGGAGACTAAAGCTATGGTATGGTGCAACTCGTGTGGCTCTCCAGGACACCCTCCACAGGACTGTTCCCTTGGGGCTTATTGCCACTTCTGCGAAAAGTCTGGGCATGAGGACAAGGAATGCTACCACCTCAAGGGATTGCGACAAATACAGCAAAGTCTTGGTCCTACTCTTCAACAAGGGCGAACACCTACATCCAACATGGTCTCTCTCTGTGGACATCCACACCTCATTGTCAGCCCCTCCTATGCAAGGTATACAAATCACTTTTCCCTTTAAGAGCTTTTATCACACCCATGTTCCCTCCCCACCTCACAGATTCTATGCCTCCACCTCCAACTCCATGGAGCAAGGACCACCTTGTCCTTCAACTCGTCCATTGAATCGGCCCATTTTGTGCTACAGATGCGGGGAATATGGTCATTACCAAAGCAAATTCCCTCTGCCCGAAGGGTCCCCTTCTTGTCGTCATTGCCTTGAAACGAAGGATTACTATAGTAAATATTGCCCTAAACTTCGTGCATCCACTGCTGCAAACCCAAATCAAAGCCAAAATGATTTTACCTTTCCCAAGCTCAACCACCCCCTTCCGCCCATGTGGTTACCACTCAAGAGAAGTTGCAGTTGGTAGAGGAGCCAACGAGCGTCCTCACCCGGGCCCAGAGAGCCACTCTCGGTCTTAGCATTCCAGTAAGTTCAACTCCCCCACACATTCTCACACCAATGGATACCTTGCCTTCAGCTGTTAACAAGCCATCCCCTAGTGCCATGAAAGAATCCAAATCTTTTCTCTCCGATATTGATGAAGCTTTCTTGGAAGCAGTTTCCGATCTACATAAGATCAAGGTACCAGAGGAAACACTGGTAGAACAGGAAAAGCTTACAGCAGAGACAGTCTTGAAGAACACCTTCCAACAAGTGTCCCTCTATGACATGCTGCGACTAGATGCGAGTTCTAGAAGTGACACCCTTGTTGTTATTCAGTCACTTTGCCCTGGAGCAAGTCCTAGTGGCGGGCACCTCCCAGTGTGACCATTAGAGTCCTATATGATATCCAATCCCGCTGCTCCCCTCACTGATTATAGAAGCCCTCGCCTGACAATGTCCGTCTTGGGGCATCAATTTTCAGGAGTAATTGTGGATGGTGGATCTGGCATCATATGATGCCCGAGTTAACTATGATGGCTTTAGGCCTGCAGCCTACTCAACCTGCCCCCTTCATAGTAACATTGGCCGACCAGAGGATATTATACCCTGTGGGCATAGTGGAAAAGGTGCCTCTACAGGTGCAAGATTTCACTTTTCGTTTGGATTTTGTTGTGATTCGTCTTCCATAGGTGGAGGGCGGGTTTCCCTTGCTCATTGATAGACCATGGCTGCGACACACTAAATCACTTTATGATTGGGGAAACGATGCCATGTGGATACATACTCCTGGCTCCCATATGCAACCCATTCTCCTAGAAGGAGGCATGGATCCCATTGTGCAACATAGTTCTTTGTCCCTAGCAACAGCCTTGAATTTGAACAGCCTACTCCGCCTGACGAGTCAGACGAGGATCTGTTGGAGTGGTTGCATGCTACCAAATCATGCCCTGTTATGGAGTCTCTATTCACTCTTTGCCTGAAGGTACACCCTCTTCCAATTTTTCGACAGTAACTAAACCTAATAGGCTACCTGAGCTAGTACAAAGTGAGCTAGCACAAAAGGTTGAAGGTCACAGAAGCTACTCCCCGTGTGCCCTTGGTGGTAGCCTTTGGATTTGGTGAGCCTATGAAGAATCATAGAAGCGGAAAGGAGTTCATCAACCTTCATCATCAGCCCCGTCTGTGTCTGCTTCTCCTACACGAACAAAGCTCTCCTTTGTGTCTGGCGAACTCCCTTCACAAATCTTCCTTAAGAAGGGATACAACAAAAACAATATTGTTTTCAAGCTTGATGATGTCACTGATCATCATATTTATCGGCTGAGTGCCATCTTCCCTCACTACCCCCTGCCCACTCACCCTCTCCCTCTACCTACCCTTGCCCCCCTTCTCTCTCCCTCACCCTCCTATCTAACCCTCGTTCCTCACTCTCTCTCCCTCGTCCCCCTACTTACCTCTCGCCCCTACCAAATTCCCCCTCGCCCCTACCCCCCCCCCCCCCCCCCCCCCCCCCTTGCCCCTCGCCCCTACTCAATTTCCCCTCTCTCTCCCTCGTCCCTCTACTTACCTCTCGCCCCTACCAAATTCCCCCTCGCACCTATTCCCCCCCCCCCCCCCCCCCCTCCCCTCGCCCCTACCCACCCCCTCCCTTGCCCTCTGCCCTACCCAATTTCCCCTCGCCCCTACCCACCCCCTCCCTTGCTCTCGCCCCTTTCCCCCTACCCACCCCTCGTCCCCCTGCTCTCTCACCCTCGCCACTACTCACCCCTATACAGCCCTCGCCCCTACCCTCCTCCTCACACCCCCTCGCACCTAGTTCCCCCCTCACCAGCCCTCGCCCCTACCTTCGCTCCCTTCACCCTTACCCCAATAGCCTTGTCCTTTGACACCACCTTCACAAGTGCTATAGCAGAACACACAGGGAATGGCTTTCACCTCTCCTCCAGTTCCGCAGGCTTATCATCATCAACCTTCTCATATGCAACAAGGTGGTCCAGCTTTGCAGCCACCTATGCAGCAGGCACCCTCTGAGCCTCAGCCTGTTCTACCCCCACCTCGCTGATCCGCCTTATTCATTTCATTTGCATTCCGTTTCAGACTGTGCTGTTTCTCCATCATCCTCCTCACAGGTGTTAGGGAGAGCGACACACACACACACACTTTTTCCTCTCTCCTCTCTCTCTCTCTCTCTCTCTCTCTCTCTCTCTCTCTCTCTCTCTCTCTCTCTCTCTCTCTCTCTCTCTCTCTCTCTCTCTCTCTCTCTCTCTCTCTCTCTCTCTCTCTCGGGCTAGGAGACGGAGACCTCCTGTATTTTAACCATCAAGCGGCCTCTGGCTTTGTTCTTTGTTCACAGGATATGGCCAGTGACACAAAGGGGGGGGCAAGTTTTTTTGAAATCGTTTTTATCAATCCAATCACAGCAGACGAGCAAGCTTAAGAGCCTTTTGACTATTTCCTTGTGGATTTCAAGAATTCACCTGGTTGCCATCTTGTTGTTGTGAAGGCTTTTCGTTCTGCCATCATGATGGAGCTTAACCTTATTTGCGGTGTTACTCGGGCTTATGGTCATCCCTCTTTTCGAGAATAATGTGTATGCAAAAAGTGTTGCAAGGTTCATCTCCAACTGCAAGCATGGACTAGGTCATTTTCCTCTCACTATGGTTATGGAGGATAAAGATGCACTGGAATCAAACTGAGCATATCTCTTTACTGTAGAGCCGCATTCTGTTTTGCCAATTGGGATTCTTGGACTATGCAATCATACTGTTTCCTGCCTATTCAAAGGTTTATGATGTTGGCAAGCATACAGTGTTTTTCACTCCACTTTTGAGGCATGTAAGGTCATGGTTGGGCCTAGAAGCTGCTTCAAGAAAGATGTATAGATGCGGTACCTAGTGGTTTTCTTTCACAATTTTTTAGTAATTCCTCTCACCGAGATGGTGAGCAGTCTTGTGACGGGAAACTTATAGCAGGCTACAGTGTCACTTTCACAGGATACACAGTTAGTACAGTTGGTCCGGTTTGGTTCACACTGGATGGACTCTCTGGGCTGGGCAGTGACACGTGGCAACAGGGATACGGACGGTGGTCTAGTGGACATCGTGGCCAGGTCGCCACCACTCAGTTTGGGGATAGATTTAGATGGCTGACATTTATGAGCTGTTGGTGGATCTTTATGGTTGTACATATGAGGAGTAGCTGTTGGGTCATGATTATTATCTTCTTTATATATGGTCTAGCGTCGTCGTCTAGAGGTAGCGAGTCTATACACACAGTGAGTCTACACCATCCCTGCACATCTGAGCCTCGACACCCCCATTGTACCTCTGAGCTCTGGGCTGGAGCTGAGTGTGCTGCCACACCAGAGTCTGTATCGGTTCTTTGAGATAGTCGAGTCCTATGTTCTGTTCTTCTATTGTGTCTCTGTGTAGTCAGCTGTTATCTTTCGTTCCTTTGTTTTCAGTTGTTTGAGTGAGATTGTCATGCACATAGCACTGAGGAGCACCCACTGTAGAGAGCCACGACACACTATCCGCGCTACACCGATTCAAGTTGGATTTTAAATGATTCGGTAGGTGTGATTCCTGTTATAAGGTTTTTGAACTCTTCAAGAAGCTTTAAGGAGAAATCTTCTCCTTAATGTCTCCAAACTTTTGACTTTACAACACTATATACGAAGCTCAATTTGGAGGACCTTAAATTCAGAGTCGTCTCTTATTTCAAAAGTTTTTGCGTACAAGCTTGAGAAGGATAGGTACAAGGCATTGCTAGTAGAAAAGTCAGCTTTGAATTTTGACTTCTTATGGTTAAAAAGTAAGAATGTAGATGTAGACAAAGAAAGAAAGAGATTCACCAGGATTGTAGATGACATTGACATCATATCTTGGTTAGATTTTCTTTTGGACAATTTATATATAACCATCGGTGACTCTCTTTTCAAGCAAACAATTGGTATCCCTATGGACACCAATTGTGTTGTTTTCTTGCTAATTTCTATCTTTTTACTCATGAGTTTTATTTTATGGAGCGTCTTGTCCTTGCTAACACTTGCCCAAATTTTTTTGCACAATTTATGCAATGTAAGACACTTTGTAGATGATCTAAATGTTCCCGACGTTTCTCCTTTTCAAGATTTTATGTACTTGAATTCGAATTCTGTAGGTGGAGGAATTTATCCTAAGGAGTTTTGTGAACTTAACTGTACCACAAATAGTGATATTGTGTCTTTTTAGACCTTTGGGCGAGGGGGCTTCTGAAGAGTCCCTCTGGGGTGGAGCATGAGCCTCCATCTGTGTCTACTGCTGTGAGTGGGGTGAATGACGAAAACTAGACGACTGCCGAGGAGCTTCGACTGTGAAGGACATGCCCTCAAGGTCAAGGCGCAAGGAGAAGTCGACGGCTTGCCCCTGCAAGAGTCTATACAGCGACAGTAGACAGCCATACTCCTGCAAGAGTCTATACAACGACAATACAACCATACTACTGATGTATGAGATTGTGGAAAATTTTGGGATGTATGCTGTTGTGGAAAAATGCTTATGGAAGTGCAGTGCTGTGATGTGATGTATCCAAGACAGACATTTTGTTGATGTCTACTTCTTGTATGCTTCTGTAAGAATTGATCTCCGCTTGTGATCATCAGGCTTGTGCTCATCGATAGACACGGCACCAAATATTGGAGACTACAGAGACTCACTATGGCTGGAAAAAGCAAGCAGGTGCGTAAAAGGAGCTTGCACTGCACACGCTAGGTCTTATAGCGTTGGCAGATGCAGATCTACCAGATAATGTCCTTGTGGATATGGTCCATGAAGTTCTCAAGCTTTTTCCTAAGGTACGCAGTCATGCACTCATAGCTACACGCATTGGTCATGCCTTGGGAATGACAAGCTTTCCCTCCGTAAAACCAGCCACTAGGACTTACTCCCAACTTTCCAAAGATGCGACTATACAGGCTTGCCAGGATCTACTGAGTACTGATCACCCAGAGTATGCAAGGAATAAAAAGCTTTTGGCTATATTTAAGTATTACTTCCTGCTCAGAGATGCCAAAGTAAGTAAGGAAAGATGCGATGTACCTACACTGTTTTCTCACTGCGACGGCCTCTATTGTCTCATCCACACTATGCCGGTGTGGTTTCCACTAGATTCTTTACACATCTTTACAGTCCCGGTTTCGAGCACAGGTGTTGCCGGTTTAGTCTAGCTTTCAGTGCTTTGCAACTCCTATGTTGGCTTGGGTTATTAACATACATGTAAGCCCAGTGGATGTGGATGCCGAGATGCAGAGTACGCACTCCAAAGAAAAAGAGAAATCTATTGCCCATACATCAAGTTTACCTGAGAAGAAGAAGAAGAAGAAGAAGAAGAGGGCTCGAGTGGTGAAGGACATAATAGAATCTCTAACGTTGCTATCAGTATTTGAAAGCCAGCAGCTTTGGGTGAAACATCCCGTACGGCGTGCCTCGTATACTCCCGCTGCTTGTTCGGGGGTTTGCTCGGGTGTTTCGGATAACATTATGTAGGTTTCAGCTGTGGCTTCTACAATGTGTGTCCCTCTCTTTTGCCATTTTCACTTCTACCACAGTGACTAGCTCCATCATCCCGCTTGCAGCTGCTTCTTCTCCTATACCTATCCCTGTTACAGAAACTCCACCACCAGTATCCGCTCCACCAGAGAGGCATGCTGCCAGTCCACCACCAATAGTGCCACTTACCAGCCCTCTCCCACTTGACAATGTTGCGGGATCTTCCACAGTTTCGGACTCTACATCTCTTTTTCGCCTATCTGAGGATATATTACAGGAGTCCAGGCAGGCCATTGCTACCATTGGGCTTGGGGCAGAGCCGCTGGCAGCTACACACCAGCGTCACTCAGCTACTTACGCAGCTATGGAGGGATCTCTGCGAGTCACTGAGAGCGCCATCATCGATCGGGATGCGATTATTTTTGCACTACAGCAGGCCTTGAAGTTAAAGTCCCAAATGATTAATGACCTTCAAGCTCAGGTACAAGGATTTTGAGAAATGCTTCTACATGAGAATAGGGCTACCCAGCCTACGATGATGGGCGTGGGGTATGGACGGGCTGGATCAAGTACACCAATGCAGATTGCAGCAACACGTCCTTCTTAGCAATTTATGGGACTCTACACACAGCCTCCAGTGCAGTACTACAATCAACAGTATCGTCAGGGGTTTCAATCGTAGCCATTGCCTCAAATGCAGAACGTTCCTTGCTGCGATGGTGTTGCTGGTGCACACCTCCATGGCCGCGTTACTTGACGTCCTTAGTACACTATAGGACAGGTGCTACCCTCTACCCTGCAGAGCAGGTGGCTGCTCCCTTCATAGGCGGCCCAGTTATTGATAGCAGAGCCTACCAACACAATTGATTTGATGGCTCCACCTCCAGAGACTGATCCTCCGGGTGCTGGGGCGACTAATCTTTCTTTTGGGTGACTGCGTGACAATCTTTTTACCATGGCAGTGTAGTAGTGGTTTATTTTGCAATCTTACGATCTTTCAGCAGTTTCAATTGTTTCTCTCACTGAGACGGTGAGTGGTTTTGTGGCGGGCAACCTGTAGGGCTACAGTGTCATTGGCACGGACAGACAGTTAGTCATAGTTGGACAGGTTCACACTGGGCGGACTCTCTTACTGGGTCGGGGTGACACGTGGCAAGGATACGGGCGGTGGTCCAATCGAAAACCGTGGCCAGCGCACCACCACCATAGTTCAGAGATAGGCTTTTTATGGTTGTATATATTCGTAGTTGTTTACGTTTTACGGATTATCTGCTTTTGTGTGGTCAATCATCTAGAGTCTCTCATCACAGTTGTACACAGCACGTCTGCACTATCCTTGCACAGTTGAGCCTCGACACCCCCACTGTACCTATGGGATCTAGGCTGGAGCTGAGTGTGCTGCCATGCCAGAGTCTGTATGGGTTTCTTTGAGTTTGTCGATGTTTGTGCTGTTCATGATCTGCTGAGTCATATTGTTCTTGTTCTGTTGTTCTTTGTCTTCCGTGTTTTCATTCTGATATCACGCACATTGCACTGAGGAGCACGCACTACAGAGGGCACACATTATCTCGGCTACACCCACAAACTAAAAAATTTGGAGGTGAAGGTGAAGATTCACAGGCCATAAAAATAGGGCACCGAAGGCCTGTTGAACCAGTCCAAAGCTTGATTGATTGCATCCAATTTTCTTGCCCAAGGCCTCTGCCATTGCAGTAGAGAACAACCTTACAAGCTCGTGAAAAGGGCGTAGTAACAATCATGATTAATAAATACATTTCGTTGCAGTTCTTGAAGGTTTTGAAATTTTGTTCGAGAGGAGACTTAGAGGAAGACAGATATGTCATGGCAAAGAAACCTTGGGATTATTTGAAAATTGTTTTGCAGACATGTAACCAGCATGCTGATTGTGTATATTGCTGTGTAGGCATTCAGATCTCGAAGGGAGTCAGTCGCACCCTGAAATTGTACAACAAGTGCTCGCTTTGCTTACACACAATGGTTCCATTAAAAATTTTGTCATCTTGGGATTCTTACAACTGTTTTTTAACTATGTAGCTGCTCGAGATCTTTACTTTGGCTTGGCATCTCTGATCTCGCTCAACTTTCTGGTGGGATCTTCTTTGACAAAAGTATTATTGCACTACTTGACGTCTCATTCAACAGAGGTATGTTAATGACCCCTTCCATTGTTGTGGACTTCCATTGTTTTACCTTCCATTGGTTGAAGCAATTGGCACACAGTACTGTTGTTGATTGATTGTGGTGGTAAGCCTCATAAAGCTCTCCAAAGTCCAGTATATGTTTGTTTAAGGAAGGTTGATCATTTGCTTCGACCGGGGAACATTTTGATGATGCAAGCAACCGGGGAGGCAGAGGTGCCTTGATTTACTCACTATGATGTAAATAATTGAGCGCTAGCATCTTATATCTTGTTAAGCTCGAAGAATTTTCTCCGTTTTTGCTTTTGTTGTGTGATGAAATACACTAATAACAATATGTTAAGTGGAAATTGTTTTACAGATGTTTCATTGTGACCACAGGTTGAAGAGTGCAAGCCAATTGCTGCAGATATTCAGGCATTACTCATGGACACGTGCTATGAGCTGAAGAAGCAAGGACTTTCTTTCCGACCCTTCTTGGAACTGTTGGGTCTTTAGAACTAACACTTGCTATCACTGACAATGATTACAGAGGAACAGATACTTCTAATTGGTCTGGCAAGAAAAGTTTTAATAAAGTGCTGATTTTGGTGCTTGAAGAGCTGCCTATTTGCAAGTAGTGTTTTCAGGCCAGTATTGCAGTACAGAACTTCATGCTTTGTCGCACACGGAATAATGAATCGAGATGGGAGTGGTGATATTTGGGAGAAGAAGGGGAAGAAGGTGAAATAGAATTGTCAAAGTTCCATACTTCTTTCAGTATCTAGCAAGTGACTGTGGGAAGAGTGGGAAACCCAGTTTTAGTCCATATCGAGCGATTTTTTTTTTATTAAAAAAAAAAGGTCTTCTAGAGACCGAACTCAGCCTATGATGTAGAATTGTCATTTCTTCTCTGCCATCCAGAAAGCAAAATGAGCAGAAAAACTAGAACTAGAACTAGAACTAAAACTGAAAAGGGTGCTGGAGTGGAGTATGCAATAACTAAGGGGGAATAGTGTGGATGGGGATGGAGCTCGATGACTACAAGTGTTGGATGTACAATTATGACATGCATCATCGAGCTAGCTGCATCCTTTATTGTAGTCGGGGTGTACATCAATTGGGGGGGGCGGGGGGTTGGGGGTGGTAAAGAGCTCCCTGAAGATTAAGCCTGGATCTGAACGGAATTGGGCCATTTTGTCTGCCCACTCTTGATGGTGTCACTTTGTTTACTGTCTTCTCTCTATGGAGTGTGGGTATCTTGTAGCCTCGTGCTATCTGGCTCCTGATGGCTCACAGGCTCTTTGCTCGCCTGAGGGGTAGATGTCACGAGGCTATGCCAACCACTAACCTTAGTTGTTGGTTTCTTTCCCTTGATTTTAATTTTGGGACCCTCTTTTGAAGTTACATATGGCCAGACATTTCATGGCCAGTGTAAAACGGTCGACCGCCGAGAGTTTCACCCGTAGCAGTGAAGGCCAGGTCACCACGAGTTGGTCGGGCCAGTCGACATTGAAATCCGAGCAATAAAAGGGTGGGTGGGCTCAATTCAAAGTCATTTAGGCCCCATGCGACACTTATAAGTTGGTGGATACTACGAAATCAAACCAAAGAGAGTAAAGTGGACACATGGCAGTAGGAGAGCAACCTGCAGGCCACACACACACACACACACTTCAGAAGCCTCATCCAAGAGGGGGCGCCCAAAATTGAGAGTGGAGGCTGAATTTTCATTCATTATGAACTACAGTGTGTGTGTTGAGTAGTGGGTGCATGTGATCACAACTTTAATGGAAAGCTTGCCTCCTTCCTTGTCTCATGTAGCACGATGATTTACTCTCGCGCATCTCTCTCCCCCTCTGCATGTATGGTAATGCCCCACTAGTTGGGCTTCTCAGTTGAAATGTATAGTTCTGGGGGTTTTATGCGCGTTTGCCAAGGCAAGAGCCTTCTGAACAGGTAATGAATTACCTAAATGCTAATCCCCCACAGGTACGCATAGTTCCATCGCGAAGGATTGTGAAAAAAGAGTTTTTTTGTGTGAAAGCTCGTTCAATTCAAAGGGGAACTGTCCAATTGCGTGCGGGAGTACTTGAGACACGCGTAGACGTGTTTGCTCCGCTCGAAACGATCCATAACAGAAAGTTACAGCCTACTGTGTTTTTCTACACGTTTAGGGTTTTGTACCTAAACTGCAAGAGATCACCAGGGGAGCCTCGAGAAGGCCTCTTTGGACACTTGACAGTGACAAAACAGGGAATTACCGCACGCTGAAATTGACCTGCAGCTCACCGGAAAGCTTCCAAAATGTGAGGAAAAGTGTCCTAGGCGTGTACTTTTGACCTATAGGGGTTTTGGCACCGTCATGTTACCGAAATTTGGTCAAAAACCTGCAATTACACCCATGGACAGGTTTGGACAGCTTGGTGAGAGCAAGGTGAAAGCATTTGAATCGTTTATTTGCTATAAGAATCATAGTTACCCGGAACGTGGAATGGGAACGGCGACGGGCCTCCCTGCGGAACGGGGGAACGGGAGGCTTAAAAAACACCCAAATAATGCTATTTTTAGCGTTATGTGTTTGAAAACAAGTAGTACTAGAGTCCTTTGACTCTAATACCCACAAAAAACACGATTCGAAGACCATTCATGACTTGATTGGGATGTGCGGCACCGCGGCCATGGATGATGGTATATACACAACATTGAACAAACACAATGTCCATACACAATAACGCATGTAATAACAAATTAGAGCTCTCAAATAATTGCAAGAGTAGAAGTCAGAGATAACACTTTTCGCTTAATTTTGGCTAACAAGGCCCGCTAAGGCGCTACAAAAAAACCAAAGGTGATATATATCATAATGAGACTACAAGGGGTCCAAACCGGTGACCACAATATCAAAAGACTAAAGGTGACAAATACCATAAAGATGCTACAAAGAGGGCAGTCAACCATACGGCACACGTTCCTGTACACACTAGGAAACACAAAGAATACCTCTAGGAGGCACATCAGTGGGAAAAATGAACTTTGCTAATCACTAAACTCTAAGACAGAAGCACTTCTATTGTACTAATCCTACCTACTCTCCATCACTCGATTGATGAGGATCAACGGTGTTTGATGACATAGGTTTTTGTTTCAGTGTACGGGATGTGAATGTGTACGTATGGGTCAATATTTTGACTTTTATTGTGCATACTCGTTTGCGAATTGCTCTTGCTCTTTACTATTTTTGTTGTTTGTGAGTATATGGCTATATATATACATTCCCTAATATTTGAGATTGAGACTTTAGGGAGGAAGGTTGAGAGGGAAGCAAGTGAATGATGGATGTCAACAAACACTCCCCCCTTCCTTGGGTAGATCACACCTTTTGGAATGATGTCATCACCTTTTGAAACAATTGCTCCAAGTTGTTATGGGTGAAGGCGTTAACCAATAGTTTTTGATCGCCTTATGCGTTTCATCTAGTTGCAAGGGTGGTAAGGTACTCTCCCATGATTTTATTTGCAACGTTGTTGTAGGTGGTGAACTTACAACAGGAGGTGCAAACTTTTTCTTGTTTGTATGGATATGTACAATGGTAGGTGGAGGTTGTGTCGAAGATTCTATTTTTGTATAGGAACTACATAAACAGCATGAATCTTCATTTGACCTCCCAGTTCCTGAGCTAGGTGGAACAAATCGTTATTTCTTTGGTACCCAAACTAGCTCTGGAACGGGTGTGTAGCATTCTGTGATTTTTTTATTTCCGCGATTGGCAATTCGTTTTTGGAGCTACAAGATTGGGCTTACATGGGTCATGTGACAGTTAAGAGCACAATTTACGTTTTGGCACCCAGAGTTGATCATTTCCTTCATAGTAGTCTTGGGCTTCCAATAGTTTTTTAGGAATCCAACAGAACATTTTCTTACTTTTCTTGGAGTGAGTGTGACGTTTCTTATAAGGCTTCTATTATTTAGCATCATCCATGGTCGCTAAAGAAGATTTAGGGACCCACTTGTATGTTTTCTTTGTTATATTAGGATGAGTCGTGTCAGGAGCTATATGCATTGCTTGTAGCATATTTAAGTGTACGAGTGATGGCATTTCATCCCCCTCAGGTGTTACTTAGGTCGTCCCCCTGTTTCCCCGAGTGTCTATGGTTGCTGCTAGGTGGACCCAATCCACATTGTCCAACTAAGTCATCCCAGGTAGTACATCCATATAAGGAGAATCTTTCCCAACATCAATGTCCGCTTTACACATGTAACAATACTGCAATGGGGCCGAGTGAACTGTGGTGTCAAATCTATGATCAATCATAAACGAGTCTCCTAGAGGATGTGCTTGACCAGTTACAAGATCCACTTGAATGACAGAATCTTGGAACTGCAAGTAGACATGGTTTTTAGACCAATCATGCACCATTTTTGCTTCCCTCATGAAAGGACGTCCTAAGATCATCTCAGATGCCATAGTGTGCTTGGAGAAATCCATAACAATATAGGTAACTCTTAATTTATGTCCAAATACCTTGATCTTGAGGTCTTCTAGCATCCCAATAGGTTTAACAATAGACCCATTGGCCATAAGTTACTACTATGGTCGTGGTTCCAAGGTGAGGTCTTCCCATAGTTTCCCATTAATTTTTTGTCACAACGCTAACCCAGTGCCACCATCAAGGATTCCCTTCACAGTTAATCTGTTGGTAGTGACTGGTATGGTTGCATTGGATTCATCTCCCTCAAAGTATTGTCCCAACTTGTTAAGAGGTATTTCTACAATAGGGTTCTCATCTAGGTTGGGTTGTGGATCTAAGTGTTCCTCCTCTATTGGCATCTCCCTAGCTCCATCCATCTGTGAAAATTGTGGTAGCCCGACCTTTAGTTCTCCATTGAGAAAAGCACAAAGAGCTAAGAATAGCTCAAGGTCTCCATATAGTTTGGACATGATGGTGGTTCTAACCTCTGAAGCCATGAAATCCATCAATTTGGACATATTTAACGGCACCTTTTGGGCTTCAGTCCCTTGACATGGGGAAGATGGGATCTCCATTTCTTCGATAGGGTCAAGTAGTCTCTCTGTAAACACTCTTTCCAACAAGAAGTGAGTACGCCCACTTTTCTATGACTTTAAGTCACTTTCTTCTTGGATGACACTAGGTATGGCTAGGGGTCTATGGACTTTGTGAGGTTGTTGCATCGTAGGGAACATTGTGTCTGTAATCTGGATTTGCCTAAGTATTGGCCCTAGATCCCTTTGGGTATCTGCTACCAAAATCCTTAATTGCTTGACTCAATCGATCTCCGTTGTAGGGTTTAGGTAAGTTCATATCTTCTTCTTGAATCCTGGCCATTATGGCTCATGACAATCTTCCTTGTTAGTTTCTTGCCTAGTGGTCATTTTAGTCTCCATGGTTTCACCTGAATCAGAATCCTCCTCAGCGTCCATATATACGGGGTAATCACCAGTCCCTATGTTGGTCTTCGAACTAGGATCTCACTTCGCTACTTTTTGCGATCTCCTTTTTCGTGTTTTCTTCTTTTTTTGAGATTGGGCAATTGAAGCCATGTCTCTTTCTTCAAGAATATAATTTTGTTTTTGGAGCGTCGATCGTGTGAGTACATGTACTGGTACCACAGGTGTACTTTATGATGGCTCCTTTGTAACCTCAATCCAGTTTAACGGCGTGATCTTCGGTGCATTTGGATTATCCGGACATTGGGCAATCAAATGATTTATGCCACATTGATTACACATGAGTATCGACATTGTAGACGTGCTCGCTTGATTGGTTTGCATTAGTGTGGCGTTCTTGTTACCATATACATGTGGTAGTGATGTGTGTGATCACACTAGAACTGCTGGGGAATTGTTTCCCTCTTTAGGAGGTTTTATTCCCCAAGCATTGTATATATGTCCATCACTCTACGGCTATCTATCTTTCTATTGCATACTAAGTAACACACTCTCTATTGTGTGCCTTGAGCTTTCTTCATCTTCTCCAAGCTATGTGCGTTTCTCTGCAACCCTAATTCCAAAAATTGGTATCAAAGTAGGTTGCATCCTCCCGGGCTTAGTCGCCAGCTGCTCCAGCACATGCCTGCTCACTTTCTCCGATTTCAGTGAGCTTTGGCAAGCGTTGGCAGGTCGACAAAATTTTTGGAACTGCTCGAAGAGCTTAGTCTGCTCAGATTTTTGATTCGGGCTCATTTTGGCCTCCTTTTCCACTACAAGCAATACTGCACAGGCTATTTAGTCATTTTGTGCAGATTTTTTGTCAATGTCGTTTTCTGCATAATAGGTGCCTCATTGTCTTCTACGGTTTGTGCTATATAGCACGTGTTGTTACCGCTCCATTTCTCCTATTTTCAGACAGTTTTCACATCAGCTGCAACATTTACCATGGCTGACAACAACACAGATGTGTTCAAGGTGTTTGCTGTTGAGGACAGGTTGGATGGGGACAACTACCCTATGTGGGCATACATGATGCAACATGTTCTTGTGTGAAAGGGCGGCTGGAATATTGTGCAAGGCATTGATGTACGTCTTGGTTCTGAGGATCTAGGCGATATTGAGGATGTTGCAGGTCTTGCTGCAAGGATTGCTGCTATTAGAGTTGTTTTGCCTATGGTAGAACAAGCTCGTTGGGATGTAAAGGATGCGAAGTCTCATGCATTGATTGTGTTGTCTGTGAAGCGCACCATTGTTCCTCACATTTGTTCAACAAAATTTGCAAAACAGGCTTGGGATATTCTAGAAGGTCTTTATGCAAGCTGCAATGAGGCTAAAATTGCTTTGTTGCGTAAAGAGCTGGAGTTGAAGATTATGCATGAGGAAGATGATATGGACACTTTCCTTGCTGGTGTCAAGGATATCAATGAGCAAATTATTTCTGCAAGTGAAATCATTTCAGACAGTTCCCTTGTGCAGACTGTTCTTGCTGCCTTACCACATTCCTACCAGACTTTTGCTAGTACTTGGAGACTGATGACCCAAGGAAATCTTGAAGTTGTCAAGTTTGATGCTTTATGTACATTGTTGTTGCAAGAGTCACTTTCCAAAAACAACAGGACTAAGCAGTGTGCAGTTGAACAGGCTTTTATTGCTTCTCAAAGAGAGGGTGGTAACAACAATGCGGACACTTCTTATGATTCTGCTGCGAGTGGCAAAACTTCTGTTCCTAATGCTTCTGATGGTAGAAATTCGTCTGGAAATTCTTGTGATAAGGGCAAAAAGAAGATGCGTTGCCATTATTGTAAAGCTAATGATCACTTGATCAAGTCGTGTCCTAAGTTGAAGGCCAAAAAGGCTAAGAAGAAAGAGGGTGGTTCCACTGCAAATGTTGGTTCCACTACAAATGCATCCATTGTTGAGTCTTAAGTGAAAGGAGACTGTGTTGCTCATGTTGATGCAGAATGGGCTTTTAGCACAGAGTGCACTTACAATCCTGCTGTCCATGATGCATGCTTGTCAGTTGCTGTAGATTCACATGTATGGTATTTTGACAGTGGTGCTACAAAGAACATTACCTCACATCGTGAATTGTTTACCTCTCTCGAGTCTGTCCCTCATGGGAATTCAGTCACTTGTGCCAACAATGCCTCTTATCCGGTTGAAGGAGTTGGAAAGATTGTGCTTACTACTGCAAATGGAAATTCCTTCCCACTTGTTGAAGCACTTTATGTACCTGGGATCAAGAAGAATCTCTTGTTTGCATCCGCACTTGCTAGACTTGGACTTGTAGTCAAATTTGTGGATGACAAATGTACAGTTCATGATCTCAATTTGGGTGATGAAATTGCTGCATCTGGCCTTTTGTGCCGTGGCTATAAGCTCACTTTGTATGACAAGTGTGGATAAAATTTTGTAAATGCTGTTGCAGATTCAAGGGCTATTTCAGATGCAAAACTTTGGCATGCACATTTTGGTCATCTGAATTTTGTCAGTTTGCTGTGTTTGCAGAAATCTAATATGGTTGCTTCTTTGCCGCCTCTTGAAGCACTTGTGAAACAAGTTTGTGAAGGCTGTGTTTTGGGTAAGATGTAGTGTTCTAAGTTTCCAAAGGATGGTTCAGTTCGGGCCACATGCAGGTTGCAACTTGTGCATAGTGATGTTTCTGGGCCCATGCAAACTCCATCCTTGGGCAATTACCTTTACTTCATGACTTTCATTGATGATTACTCCAGGCATGCATGGGTATTTCCGCTTAAAGCAAAGTCCGAAGTTTTTATGTGCTTCAAACAATTTTTGGCTATGGCTGAAAATGTCTCGAAATGTACTATAGGCACCCTCCGTTCCGATCGAGGGGGGCAGTATATGTCTCATGAATTTAATGCATTTCTGGCTAGTTGTGGGATAAAACACCAATGTATAGTGCCTTATACACCTCAACAAAATGGTGTTGCTGAGAGGAAAAACAGGTCACTGACGGAAATGGCACGATGTATGGTCAAAAGTCAAGCTTTGCCGCATTCTTTTTGGCTTGAGGCCATCATGTGTGCCACTTATGTACTTAGGAGGTGTCCTACGAAAGCTTTGCAGTCTATTACTCCATATGAAGCATGGCATGATAGAAAGCCTTCTATTGAGCACATGCGTGTTTTTGGCTGTTTGGCATATGCTTTGGCGCCACAAACACAGCGCAGAAAATTGGATGATAAGGCTGTCAAATGTATTTTTGTTGGTTTTAGTGCTAAAAGCAAAGGATATAGGTTATATCATCCGCAAACAAAGTGTATTTTGGTTTCACGGGATGTAGTGTTTGTGGAAGATTCTGTTCAGCCCTTGCTGTCATGTACTAGAGACAGTAATGTAAGCTCACATTTCATTTATGACACTTTGTTGCCTCTTTTTAGTAGTGGTAATACGAATGTAATTTCCAATGAGGAAAATGTACAGCCTATGGGGGTTTCTAAAAATGTTACAGACGTACATGATGTACTTGATGAGGAAAGGGCTGAAAATGAGCAGGCTAGAGGTATGCCAAAATGGCTCTTTGCGTGATAGTAAATTGGATGCACCTTTGATTAGTCGTACTCGTTCAGGCTCTCGCCATGCATCTTATGCATCAGATTGTTATGCTTTGGCTGTGTCTAGCTTACATGATGTTGAGGAGCCTCTGTCTTTTGATGAAGCAAAGATTCAGAAAATTGGATGGCTGCCATGCAATCAGAATATGATGCACTTATAGAAAATGACATATGGACTTTATGTGATTTGCCTCCTGGAAAAAATGCCATTGGTACGAAGTGGGTTTACAAGTTGAAACGCAAGCCGGATGGTGAGATCGATCACCATAAGGCTTGACTTGTTGCAAAGGGTTATGCACACCAAAAAGACATAGATTATAAAGAGACTTTTGCTCCCATTTTTTGTATGACTACTGTGCATTTTCTATGTGCATTGGCAGCTCATTTTGGTTGGGATGTACATCAATCAGACATTGTTAGTTCTTTCTTGAATGGTGACATATTTGAGGAAGTTTATGTAACACAGCCTCGCGGTTTTGTCATAAAAGGACAAGAGGACAAAGTGTGTAGATGTAAGAAGGCTTTGTATGGGTTGAAGCAATCTCCTCGTGCTTGGTATGAGAAAGCTGGCCCTCATTTGGTTAAACGAGGCTTGCGTAACAGTCCAACAGAAAGCACATTGTATGTAAAGCGTGAGGGTGATTTACTTCTCATTGTGGTTCTTTATGTCGATGATTTGGTGATCACTGGACAAAATGAGAGACATATTGCTAAATTTAAGGCTGATTTGAATGCTACTTTCAAGATGAAAGATTTGGGGCTGTTGCATCATTACTTGGGTATATAGTTTAAGCAGTGTGATGGTGGTATTGCCTGCTGTCAGAAAAGTTACATAGAGACATTGCTATGTAAGTTTGGACTTGAGGATTGCAAGCCTATTGCCACTCTCATGGAAGCAAGTTTGAAGTTGAGTCTACATGATGCTTGCGATCCTGCTGATGTCACTCTTTACCAAACTGCTGTTGGCTGCCTCATTTATGTATGCAACACGAGGCCAGAAATTCAATTTGTAGTCTCACAGGTCAGCAGATTTATGCATAGCCCAGGGTCTAAGCATTGGCAGGCTGTCAAGAGGATTTTCCGATACCTTAGTGGCACTTTACATCTTGGCTTGTTTTATCCCAAGGGGGGATCATTGCCGCCAGACCTACATGCTTTTTCGGACTCAGATTGGGCTGGTTGTTTTGACACACGAGTGTCCACAAGTGGTTTTTGTTTCATTCTTAGCAGTGCATGTATATCATGGTTGAGCAAGAAGCAACCTACTGTGGCCACTTCGAGTTGTGAGGCTAAGTACAGGGCAGTCTTCACAGCTACAGTTGAGTGTGTATGGCTCAGACGCCTTATGGTTGATTTGGGTGTTGGATAGGACACTGCCAACACTATCTACACTGACAGTCAGAGTGCATTGGCAGTTGCAAGGAACCCAGTTTTTCATGGTCGCACAAAGAACATTGAGGTGCATTACCACTATGTCAGGGAGAGGCTCTCAGTAGGAGATATCAACTTGGCTTATATGCCAACACAGGAAAACCTTGTAGATCTTTTCACAAAGACATTGTCTCATGAGAATCTTGAAGCTTTTCACAAATCTTTGGGCTTACTCCCCTTTGTGGACTGATCATGTCCTCAGGGCATGGCATTTCCCTTTACTCATGTGCCAGCTCTCGTTCACCGCATCACTCCAGGGGGGTTTGTTACCATATGCATGTACGGTAGTGATGTGTGTGAGCACACTAGGACCGTCGGGGCATTTTTTCCCTCTTTAGGAGGTTTTCTCCCTTGAGCATTGTATATATGCCCATCACTCTAGGGCTATCTATCTTTCCTTTGCATACTAAGTAACACACTCTCTATTGTGTGCCTTGAGCTTCCTTCCTCTTCTCCAAGCTGTGTGCGTTTCTCTGCAACCCTAATTCCAACAGGTCTTTTGTAGCGTAATAGGACACTCGGCCACACGATGTGGACCTCCACACTCATAGCATTGCAGAGGTGGTCTCGTAGTAGTGTAATTGATATTTTGGCCTCTTGCAAAAAGAGTAGCTACTTGATAGATAGGTTTGACTTTTCCCCAATAATCCTCCATATAGTATTGTGGACTTTCTTCAAGCGCATCCATCCCATAGGCAATATTAGGGTCTATATCTTCCTCACAGTCTTCCAAACAAGCAATAGATGAATCACAACCAACTTGGTTCACAGAAGTGATTCTCGGATGTGGTGATTGCGGTCCTAGCACTGGAGGTGGTAAGGGTGTTGTTTGAACAATATTTTGGGCCCTAGGGACCATGTGTTGTGATGTTTGTTCAAGAGGTGGAGCCGGCATCAATGCAGGCACTCGAGGTGTGTCTATCCATGCTAAGGTTGGTCTATTGGCCATCGTGCGCTTAAATACTATGCAATCCTTAGCTTGATGACCATGCCTCCCATATGCATTGCAATTCCCATTGAATTTCACTCCCATATGCAATGGTGCTCAGTATGCTATGGTACTATGAGGACCATAGCATATTGAGCACCATTGTTGCTCCCTTCTTGGATACATATGAGTGTTTTGCGGAGCACGATTGTCTCTAAGACTCTTGAATGGCCTTGGTGAGATCTTCTAAAGTCATCTCAGATATCTTTGGCTCCTTAGCAATAGGCTTTAGGGTCATTGGTTGATGCCCCGATGCTTGCAAGCTAATAGATTTAGGCTCAACAGACACTCTTTCTCCTTGAATCATTAAATCATCCTCCAATTGGATCACATTGGTGGTGACCGCTTCCCAAGTGGTAATACCTCTAATGACTAGGCCATTGTAGATATCCTCATGTCGTAATCCCCTAATGAATCTATCAAGAAACTGATTATTACTGAAGCGATCATTTGGACTACAACAAGAATTCAAATGCTTTAAGCGACTTATAAAGTCTCCCACAGACTCTCCTTCCTCTCGTTGGGCTTTGTGGAGCCGAGAGGCTACACCCCAAAGCACTCTCTCTCATATATATTATTTCAACTACAGTGTCCTAAGAGTAGGGTAAATTGTTTTTTCTTCCGCCCTTAGGGTTCTATACCAATCCCCAGCCTTTCCACTTAAGACTAGGCTTAGAGCATTACTCTTATGCAGGTCATTGTGTTCTCCTAGAGAATCGCATATTTGTTCAAACACTTTGATATGCTTTCTCACATCCCCATCTCCACTAAATTTTTGTGTGAGCTTGGCTATTTGTACTACCTTACTCCTAGGTTCTCTATTAGGCATGGTACGCATATTCTTAGCAATAGATCTACCAATAGCTTGAGAAAATGTTTCCACGTCACCTAAGTGAGCAGGCACCGTGGGTGAAGGCGCTCCAGAGACAACATGTGGAGTAGCTATTGGCATTGGTCTCGCTGCACAGGAAGCCCTTGGGTTCCACGTTTGGTATGGTGTTGTGCCATGTGGCGGCCCAAAGTTCATATATGTGGCCCTAGGCATAGCAGACGGATGTGACATGCTAATGCTAGCCGGTATGGTCCCATGGAAATAAGAGCTTGGATGTTGTGTTTCTGGAGCATAAGTTGTTGAAACAATGGGAGGGGTAGGAACTACATGAGTACGAGGACCCATAGGTGTATATGATTGGTACACACTTGTAGATACTGTTGCAAGCATTGAGCTACCATGTAGAAGTGCTTTACTAACAAATGAAGTCCATGGCGTGTTTCTTGGCATGCCCATCATTGGGGTAGGCATGGTAGCCGTGGTGTCATCAAGGGAAAGATGATCTAGACTTGGAAAGGTAAAGCTATCACTTGTGGGCTCAGATTGCACTCAGACCCTGGTGAAACAACATATGGGGGATCCATTGGACTTACTGAGGGAATATCCATTTGTGATAAGGTTGGTTGTTTAGCCTTCCCTGTATCCAAGAATCTCATGAGACCCGTTGAAGGCATGTGGATCCCCTTGTTCAAGTCTCTCTAGCTCAATAACCCTATGGATGACCTCACAAACTCTTTGTTGTTAATCCTCCACACTAGTAGCACTCGTTGTGGATTGTAAGACATCTAACCAACCCACGTGATAGGTGTGACCTGTGTATAGGTCGGTTAGAGTTTCTGTTTGTAGTTCGTACTCCCAGTTCTCATTTAAGAACGCTCCATCTAGGATTAAGGTGCTAGGGGTGTCTTTTGAACTAAATGCAATGTGGCTCTCTATGGGTTGACCCTTAGTGGTCGCTACTTCAGGAGCACTTGATTGCTCTCCAAGCAATGATATTGACATAGGGGCTTTGGCTTTTAACTCTCTTTGTTGCTCCTCCTTGCGTAAGCTCTCAATTTCCTTTTCCCTAGCCGCAATGATATATCGCTCAACCTCTTGCACTTCGGCAAGGCTTCTACCATCTGGTAATATAACCTCAAAGGAAAATAGCTCTGAAGAGTCAGGGGGTGCAATGAATGGAGTATTCATGTGCACACTCTCTAAGGGCATAGGGTCTACGTTGATCATGAATGGAGAATTTACTTCCCCACTCCCCTCTTTTACATCACTAGCCCCATATTCAGAGCGAGTTGTTCTACTAAAGGTTTCCTTCAAGAGGCCAAGCACGCTCGGCCTGGACCGTGGGCCCATGGCATGCATGTCTTGTCTTGAGCTATCAGGATTAGGCATTGGGTAACCCTCCATGATGTCGTAGTTAGAGGAAGAGTCACTAGGCGCAATATGCGGGTCCTGAGTGGTACTCATTAGGCAAAATTTGGACTCACAAAGGGGCCCTTTAAAGAGTTTGACTTTACCTCTCTCTACCAAAACGGGCGCATGGATAAATTTTTGCAAACAAACTCCAAAGTTGGCGGAGGTTTGACAGTTAGAATGTTCTCTTCAAGCTCTATCTACTGATATATAGCACGCCATGAGAGTCCTCATATTTTAGAAGATTCCTTTTTTGATTCACCTATGATGTGACAACTCTGTCGGAATCTAAGTGAATCAAAAAAAGAATCTTCTAAAATATGAGGAATCACATGGCGTGCTATATATCAGTAGATAGAGCTTGAAGAGGACATTCTAACTGTCCAACCTCCGCCAACTTTGGAGTTTGTTTGCAAAAATTTATCCATGCGCCCATTTTGGTAGAGAGAGGTAAAGTCAAACTCCTTAAAGGGCCCCTTTGTGAGTCCAAATTTTGCCTAATGACCTTGGGTTCCCGCTGAGGACCTAGAGCCTAAGGTAGAGGAATAATGAGTGCCCACATAAATGGAGACACTCTCGATGTGCTTGTCCTCTAGCACACGACCAAAGCGTAGGTGCATGTTACCTCGACACTCTAGAGGTGTTGGTGAGTGTCCGTGAAGGCCGCTCACCTAGTTTTTAGGTGTTTACAACCCAAAAGAATTTAATTATTTTTTGTCCCTTTTTTTAACCGAGCCACAAAATATGGTGTGCAATAGCTCAAAACGAGATTCTTGGCTAGAGGAACATACCGTGCTTTACATTCCCCAATTCGGTTACGTATAGCCCTCGGAATCCTAAAACTAGTCTTTTCCTAGGTGGAAAGAGGACTAGAATCAGTAAGTCCAAAAGGGTGAGTTTTTTTGGGCTTGGGGGAATGAGTAGACCACACTCACACTTTAATTTTCAGATTTTTTATCTTTAATTTTTATTTTTTTTATTTTTTAAAGGGAATGAGTGGATCACGCTGACCGCACTTGCGCTTTACTTTTTTGGGTTTTTTTTTTAATTATTATTTTATCCTTTTTTTGGATCGTTGCCATGCCGCGGTTTCAATGGCCTTGGACCACACACCCACATACCCACTAACCTTTCACAGTTTTTTGGGGCACACACCCACTAACCTTTCACAGTTTTTTGGGTCACACACCCACTAACCTCAACTTCTCTTCTAATTAAACTAAACTTCTCTTCTACTATTCTACATCTAACTACTCTGCTAATTACTAACTGACAGTGAACTGTGAAGTTACCTACTCTACTAACTACTTACTCATTCACTAACTAACACACTACCTACTATGTTAATTCCTTACTCATTCCCTAACTAACACACTAACTACTAGTGTGCTAATAAAAAAATTGTGTAGAAACAGAAATTGATAGAAATCAAGCTATTCACTAACTGTGTGCAAGCAAAAATTGAAAGAAAACACTCATTCACTACTAACACACTAACTACTAACTATGCAAAAGATTAGTGCAAGCAAACATTGATAGAAAACAGAGATTATGCACGAAATAAAAACTTGCAAAAATTAACTTCTTCTTCCTCTTCCTTCCTAACACAAATACTCACAGAAGAAGCATGGAGTGCCTCTTGAGATTAATGCAGGGAGATTCCCCAAAAACTACGCCAAAAATGTGCGCGTATGTTGCGCGTGTCAATGCAAGGGACTTTCCATACATTGTGTGCGAGCCACAAATGGCTCCAAGCACGCAACTAGCCTAAACTAGTAAGCTCAAAGATGGCGATGGTGTGTCACTCACCGCTCTGCGCTTGCTGTCGTGGAGGATTCCTCGCCGCGAAGAAGAGGGAGCTACTGCCGTTCCGCGCTCAACCGCCTCGCCATTGTTGTGTCTTTGTAACTCTCTCTCTCTCTCTCTCTCTCTCTCTCTCTCACACACACACACACACACACACACAAGGAGAGGAAGAAGAAGGAGAAGATGAAGATGGAGCAAGAGCACTCTTCAATTGCATAAATGAGAGAATGAGTCAATTTTAGGTTTAGCGGACTTTTATATGAGCTCGCCCATTCACACTTGGTCGTCCATACTTAGCCAACTAACCCTTGAAGGTTCCAATTAGAGTGTGCCTCTCATCGGCGATCACTCTTACCCTTTTCCTATTGGAACGACAAGCCCGGTACCTGACTCTACCAAATAAATAATACGGTGCCTAGCGTAGGTGATAGTGTGCGTGAGGGTTAACAATTAGGTTGATATCTGTACATGGGTTGTCCTTGTGGCCTCATAGGCACATATTGAACATTTCCATCATACTTTGGTTGGTAATAGCACTCATTGGTCTCATGGTTGGTCCATTTACCCTTGATTGCACACCATTTTTGTGGCTTAATTGTGGTTGTCCCTGTTGAGGTATCCCTTGCCTTGATCCCCTCATAGGTGCTTTTTGCATGTTATTCATCATTTCATTCATCCTTTTGAGCATGTCTTCTATGGTTGTAAACAATGCTGCAGCAGCCGTTCCCACTCGTGTTGGTTTGGTGGATGTTGTTTTATCACTTTGAGTATCCTTAGGGACATCTTCTTCATTAAAAATATCACAATTGTCTCCCAAGTCAATGGCATTTGATACACACTCTTCTAGCGTCATATGTTTCTTCCTATACAATATACCATGAAGTTCTTTGTTTAGCAATCCCTCTAGAAACAATGATATTAATCTTTCTTCTGCAGGTCTTTCTAGTTCTAGGCATCTTGCAATGTATTGATTCATTCTAGTTGCACAATCCCTAACAGACTCACCTTGTTTCTGTTTGAAGCTACAGATTTGAGCTACCATATTATGTTTGATACCTGTTTTGGAACATGCAACTACAAATCCTTGAGCTAATGTATTTAAGTCCATGATTGACCTTGGTGGAATGTTTTGGAACCATGTCAATGCTTTCCTTTCTAATGTCATTCCAAATCCCTCAAATTGATTATGGAAATCAAAGATACGTTTTGCTCTTAGCAATTGCTTGAAGCTTTCTAAGTGGTCATATGGATCCCCAGATCCAGTGTATTTTTGACCCATTTTTTGAAAATCAATTGGTCTGACACGTCTATTTGGCTCAACTCCTGGTCTCCTAGCAGTTGGTCTTGTCTCGAGTCCTTCAAACCAGTTTGTTGGAGATAGTGACTCATGTAGCCTTGGATTGGCTTTAGTGTCACGTGGTTTTCTTTGCAATGAGGTAGGTTCGGGTTTTTTAACATTGCTCCCACGGAGTTCCTCTCTTGGTATAGTTTCTGGTTCTTGACCCAATATCCAATCTCTTATGGAGTACCCTTGGTATTTGGTTTGTTCCACCTCCTCAGGACTCATCATAACAAAGTTATTGTTATAACAATCCCTAAATAGGTAGGTTGGGATCTATTGAACCCTTGTCTTTGATTTTGAAGATATAGATGATCTTCATGGGTGTTAACCGTCCTAATTTGGCATGATAATTCCATTGAAGATCTTTGACGTTTTTATCCTCCCAAAAATAGACTCCGGTCTTGGGATTATCCGTGCTAAGCCGTTTCAAAGGCTTCAAATCAACTTGATCATATCCCTCAAATTCTAAAGTCGGTGGTCCTTCTTTTGCTTCCATATCCAAAATGAGTGTATTCACTTCTAATCCCCATTTTTCTATCACATTAGGATTTCCAAATTTTAAATAATGAGTCCCATTTCTATTCATATACATTTTTCCTTGGCTATTTGCTCTTATGTTCTCTTCAAATTCTATGTCATGGTCATCAATGGAAATAGCATACTCTTCATTAGGATCCAGGTAAACATGAGCTCCATGGCCTTCCTCTTATAAAATGTGAGTATGTGCTTATATCACATTGTTGTTCCGGTTCCTGAATGAGTCGAATAGGAAAACATTTCAGATGTTGATTCTGAAAAAATTTCTGAGACTTCTTCAAAGATAGTGTCCAAGTGATTTCCTTGATTCACAATCTCATCGGTGGATACTCTACTAACGGTCTCTCCAAATATGCCTTGGTTTGCTAGTATACGACCAGATCTAAGGTTCATATAGACTTGTGAAGCCCTGGATAGAGTACTTATCATCGGATTGACTTGTTATCAGTTTCTTACACTTGACTTGAATGCAACTCCTATCAAGCTTTCAATTCCTTTTCTGCAACCTGATTCATGTATCAATTTTAATCAAGTTAGCTATTCTTTCACAAAGACTATACATTTTTGCTAACTATTGTGACTAGTCTATGCATATCACTTCAATTTGAGCTAAGTGAAGCAGCAATTGAGACTTTTAGATTCTACTTTTGCAAAAAGCCAAAGGACTAATCTACAACCTAAAACCTGAGTGAACATGTACTAATTTGGATCCGATTGAACCCAAAATTGACCGATGGCCTTGTATTATGTTATTCTAACATTGTACAAGCTCAAAAGTCCAAAAAATTTTCTCTGTGTATCAGAAGTAAATAATTGTGATTATTTACTTTCCTCAGTTTTTACACTTTCTTGACTTGTTTTTCCAGGTAATCAACTTGTTATGGTCTCTGTAAAAGTTTCACTGAGTTTGAACAAAATTTATCCAAGTTATCAAATGTTTCCTGTCTACAGACTCAATTTTTGAGAATTTGACTTAATTCTCACTCTTGTGATCCAAATTTCACCAAATTTGATTTGTGTGGTTTAATTGATATTCTTGAGCTTGTGGTATACTCCAATGTGCAAAAATATCCAATTTTGTAGCAGAAGTAAATAATCGCGATTATTTACTCATGGTATTTTTGTGTAACTTTTTTCAACAATGTTGACACAGAATGGTTAAGCAGCTCAACTTAATCTTCCTAGCCAAGTTTCATCAAGCTTGGATAATCCCTATTCAACTGGTCAACAATTTTGTGTCTACAGACTGACTTTACAAATTTGGCCATAATTTTCACTTCAATGATCCAAATCTTACCAAATTTGGTTTGTGGGCTTAAAATAACATGCTAAAACTAGTGGAATGTTGGGTTGGTCAAAAAAGTTGAGAAATGGGGAAAAAGTAAATAATCGTGATTATTTACTTTTGGTAAATTTTTGCTTTTTTTTTGTCAACAGAGCATGTACACTTGTTTAACACTTCAACATAAGCCTCTGAGTCAAGTTTCACTAAGTTTGAGCAAGGATTTCCCAAGTCTCACTTAAGTTCTCGACAATCAGTACAAATTTCAGCTTTTATCAAGGTTTTGGTCAGTTTGGTGATCCAAATTCCTTTACAAAAGATATTTGTACACATGCATAGAGTCTTTGGTATCAACCTTGGTCACTTTTGAGCTAAAGTGTGCTTATTTACTTTTGGCCTAAAATGAACACTTTTTTTAATTTTTTCAGTGGACAGTGTTTTTATGATCTATTTTAAGCCTCTGCGTCAAGTCAAAACTTAATTTGACCTAAAATGTCAAGCAAAAGTAAATAATTTGTGTTTTTGCAAACTTTTGAAAATTTACCTCTTCATGAAAATTTGAGTTTTTTGTAAATTCTTGAAAATAATTTGAGTTTTTGCAAACTCTTGAAAATTTACCCATTGGTTCATACAACTTTTAAAGCATAATCTCCAACCGGATTCAGTGGTGGACAGTCTTTGGTGTTGTTTCAAGCCGTAGACCTGAAATTCTGTAGCTTCACTTAAACAACTCACAATTGATTCTTCTAGAGTGAGCAATGTTATGAGATCCCACCTCGGATTCTACTTATCCTACTCCTAGATTATATTGCAATGGGGTTGTGGAAAGTGTCCACAAACACTCGTTTTCTTGTTTTTAATGGTTTTTTGAACCTTTATGGTTTTCTGAGACTTGTCTTGTCCCTCAATCATTCTCAAAATTCTAATCTTGTCCTACAATCCTAAAAGATACTTAGCAAGTACAACCTACTTCCAAGCTACCTCTACATGGCAAAAGACGACAATCTTAAGCTATACAGTCTTAAAGAAAGTTTTGACATTAGGTTATCCTAGAGGAAGTTAAAGGACAACTACACAAGATGCTCGTGTTTTTCCTAAGTTAGGTCTTGTTAGCGGGTCGTTGCGATGGACGTCTGCAGCATAGCTTTTTGTACTAACATAATGACAATATGCAAGGAAGTGACTTGGGATGGGGCACGGAGACTTAATGAGAGAGTCAATCTTACCAAAGTGAACTCAGATGGCTACTCATACTACAACAAAAGCAAATCAACCACTTCCTAGTCAGAAAATCAGTCTATATCCAATCTCACCGCTCTAGGTCATCACGCCTTTTCGGCATCCAAATGAATTCGGAATGCAACAAAACTGAATGACCAAGTTTTGCAGCCATCTGGGAAGGTACATAAATCACGATCCATCACAAAAAGTGTGCAAAAAACTAAAACATAACTACATAGAAAGGTCCCCCCTAAGCATAGAAACACTTATCCGTGGTCAAAACATTAAAAAACAACCATTTAAGACCTCAAATTAATGCATTTAGCTCACAATCAATACGTTGTAAACCACAACAGAATTGAGAATGGTTACACTTGAAGTAGAGCAAGAGACAAGGAACACAATGTGCTATTCAGAAATGAATTCTGATTACCAGACACTGAGGAGAAAAGTGGATTACAAGTTATAGCAGCAAGAGGATCTCACCAATAAACGTCCAATACTCCTTCAAGCTAATGGTAATGTGTTAGTCAAAACTAAGGGTTTTCACTTAAGAGCTAAGGGGACTTTCCCACGGTCATTTGGCCACTTACAAGTGGTGTAGACATAGAGAGGCTAAGAGGGCATGACAAAATATATTACAATTGAGAATCCTCATTAGCTGAATTACACCGCTTCTTTCAAAAAAATGAGCGAGTACTACAAGGTTTGGTGTACATCCGTCTTTTGTGTGTCAGTCCGTTGTGTCCACCAAACAGGTCTCTTTGTTCCTCAAAAACGGCGCCAAATGTGGGACGGGTGTCTAACCTCACTCCTATCTTATTGCAGACATACTGAGAGCCACGACATAATTGTCAATCCATGGGACGAAGGTGACTCAACTAGTGCATAGAGGCTACAAGAGGTTTTCAACCTCTTGAAAAAAAACAGACAACTCGCATCTAACTCAAGCTACACTCAAATGACAAAAATCACCAAAAGCTAGTCGCTAATTGGCAAACAAATCATACCCGTTACAGCATCAAACGACATCAAACGTTATGAAACTTCTAGACATGTTTATAAAACCTAAGCACACATGCTTATGGTCTCAAATCTCACTTTAAGTCAAGTGCAAAAATCACGAGTATTAACAGTAGTGAGTTTTTTACCTAGTTGTTTTCGACCCAGAATGCATCTAAATGCTTAGCAATGATGCCTCGGCACCCTACCCATGCTTATTTTATGATTTTCTAGCTTAAATTCCTACTTATGATGAAATTAGGCTCCGGCGGCGATGTCAAAGCTATGGATTACCATGAAATGCTTACGTCAATGTGTAGAGCTCTTACCTACGGTTGCAACGCAATAGACGGCACTGCAATGTGACAATCGGGGAGGGAGTAGGAAGTGTGAGAAGGAGAGAAGTGAGCACCGTTACCTCACGCTGTGTTCTATTATCCAAAAACTTACAGAATACTTACAAAAATTGGCTTTTATACCTTAGCCAAGGTTTCTTTGGTCAAAACTAATAATCTAAGAGCTCTAACTAAAGATAAGTTGATACAATCTGGAAGCCAGTAGCCCCGGCTCATCAATTACACTTGTTCATCTAGAAAGTAGGAGTTACAACATTCCCAATTTATCAAAAAAATAAGTGTTTTTACAATAAAATTCCGAAAAATGTTATCCGAGATGGCTTGCTGCTAACACAAAGTCTATAGCAATGAATAAGGTGGGTGACTATTGTGAATGAGAAGAAGGAAACGCCACCTTACCACTTGAGTAAAAATAAGTGAAAAAGATAGCTATACTTGATAGTGGGGCTGGGGTAGCCATCGCAACTAAGGAAATTTGGGAGAAGTAGGAAAGATCAGCTTTCAGGAAAACACATATGAGATTGAAACTAGCAGTTGGATTTGTAGAGAGACCCTTGGGTTTGCTTGAAAAACCATATTGTATCCTCTTGTGGGGTTGAGTGTGAGTATATATTTTCCATAGTCTTTGGGAGAAGCAACAACTTTGAGGTTATTTTGGAGAAACCATTCATGCATCAACTCAGAATGGTTCAAGATTGGGGCTATGACTATCTCTACTTGAGGCATAATGTTATAACAACAAGGTTCAACACAAAGGACCATAGTTACAAAGATTTAAGTTGAACCTCAGTGCAAGACTTTGATATAACTATGAAATCCAAAATACCATTACCTGCTTGGTTGATGAAACAAGTGCATGTTTGGATGTGTGAAGAATCTAAATGTGAAAGCCTAAAAAAGAAAGACTATATCCAAGAGCAATCAATAGAGGATATTATTTATATATGAGAGTCATTTTGAGAAGAGTTATTTGAACCCTTTTGTTGGCAGCAAATACTAGAGAATCTAGATGTTTGTGTGAATGAGCTAACACCCATAACATTTTGCGATGAAGATGCGTATGACATAATGCTCTTCCCAATGATAAATGCTATCATAGAGCCAGAAGTGATAATTGAGACAGCAAAAACTCTTGAAACAGCTGATTGCAAATGAGTAGTGGACAAGATTTCTGTTTGAGATGTTAGTGACAACGACGATGAGAAGTTTCATGACTCGCGGAGTGATGAACTAGGAAACGATGTTGAGGAAGAGGTCTCTACAAGCTGAGAAAATGAGGAAAAACCTAAAGAGAACAAGGCAATCTTATTTGACTTTCCCAACCAAGAATTGAGAATACAAAGGAGATACCAGATGAATTGAGTGGGAAAACAACGAAACCAAATCCTCAAATCATGAGCAAAAACGTAGTATCTCATGCTCGTGGGGGGAGATGACTGTGTTTGAGACAAAATCACATGAAAACCATTAAATTAGTGTCTCTACGGATAAATCCAAGGAAGAAAAGAAAAAAGAAACCCAAGGACACAACCAAAACATCAGCAAAGATGTCCAAAATTGAACGAAAACATGAATATCAAAAATTGAAACAAACTTTGAAAGAAGTCTGGACAAAGGAGATCGAAAGTGAAGTGGAGTCTATCATTGAGAAATTTGATGCACCCTTTCATTATAAAAAGTACACCATCTCGGATAAAAAATTATGATTCAACAATCAATAAGGGAGCTCAAGGAACTAGGTACGATGTATGATGGGCCTAAAAATGTCAAGATAAATAACCTAGATGAACCAGGCGAAGAACCAAAAATGGCTTACATAGTCATGAATCTCAGTGAAGAGGAAAAGCAGTTTTTAATTGCTACTCTCAAAAAATATAGAGATCTATTTTCTTGGCCCTTACAAGGATCTTAAGGGAGTAGACCCTTTAAGAGTGATGTTAAGTTGAACAGACAACATCCCTGTACTTAGAATGAGACATTTGCGAATGAAATACCCCTTAAGTGTGATTCTAAGATGCAAAAACGACGTTCCTATACTTACAATGAGACATTTGCAAAGGAAATTAAAGAAGAGAAGATAAGCTTAAAGAGGTAGAGTTGACCTGCGAGATTGAACACACGGAATGGGTGTCACCAATCACGGTAGTGCCCAAAAAACAATGAAAATTGCATGTGTGTGTGAATCTCAAGCAGGTAAACGTTGCCATGATAAAAGGTAGATATCCCTTACCCATTACATATCATGTGATTGAGAGAGTTGTAGAAAATGAATCTTACATCTTTCTTTATGGATTTTTGGGCTATAATCAGCTCACAATAAAGCTATAGAATCAACACAAAACATCTTTTGCAGTAGAATGGGGCATATTTTCTTATAGGGTGATTCCATTCAACTTGACTAATGCACCTGTCACATTCCAAATGTTGATGAGTCATGCACTTAAGAATATCCAAAGAAAATTATTATAAATTTATATGGATGACTTTTGTGTGCATTCTCTAATGAGAAATGAACATGTCGAGCACTTGAAGATCTTTGAAAAGTGTAGAGCCTATCACATATGTTTGAATCCTAAAAAATGTGCCTTCATGGTAAGACTGAGGAAGATTTTAGTACACATTGTGTCAAAAAATGGCATTTCCACAGATCTTGAGAAGATAAAGGTGATTTTTTCTCTTCCAAGACCCACCAAAGTTAGAGAGGCTTAAGTCTTTATGGGCCATTGTGGCTATTACCGAAGGTTTATCTTTATGTATGCAGTCATTGCAAAACCTCTCTATGCTCTCATCACAAAGTTTGAGTGGGCTAAAGAATGCAAAAATGTGTTTCAATAGTTAAAGTAGAGACTAATTTTTGCTCCAATTTTGAAAGCTCCAAATTGGAACAAAGATCTTCCATGTCCATGTAGACATGTCGGCATATGCAATTGGATGCATCTTAGCACAACCTTGAGAGAACAATATGGAATTTTCAATTTGTTACTCCAGTAGACAATCAGTAGTGCGGAGCTAAATTACACAAACCACAAAAAGAGAGGGATTGGAACTGATCTATGCCGTCAAAACGTTATACATTACCTTCTCACAAAAAGAAATTATATTTTTTTATGGATCACCAGACACTATTGTATTTGGTAAACAAACCATGCAATATTGGGAGAATTAACAAAACTACAAAAGCGATACTTCTGGTGGGAATGTAGTAGCCAACTCTATACATGGATATCATGAAATATGTAAAAAAATGTGAGGATTTTCCCATTGCTCAAAAGCACCTATGCAATGCGATTGATCAACCAAAATTCAAAGGAAATCAAAAAATCAGTCCCCAAATGGTCATTTTGATCCATAATGTGTAAAATTGATCAAAACTAAAAAAAATGCACAACTAGCTTAGGGAACTGCATGTCCCAAGACTTCCCACAAAGTTTTGTAAAAAATACTCACCAAACATGGATCATGATCCATGTACTCTTGGGAAAAATCTCCCAAAATCTGAGTGCAAGTTGATGATACAGGTCAAATATGGTGATATGTGTCAAAATTTCAATGTTCTGCTACATAAAGTGATCCAAGTGGCAAAGTTAAGCAATTTTAGAGTGCAAGTGACAAAAATTTTGGTTTTTACAAATTTTTGGTGTTGAAAAAGATAGTGAACTATATCTTGATGAATGCAAAATATGCTTGGAAAGTGGGCCAAACTTGCTAGAAGGCTTGAGAGATCCAATCAAAATCCAAAAGTGGTAAAAATCAATAGACAACACGGATTGGGGCTATGTTTCAGCTTTCAATCATCACATGGGCTAATTCTTAGACAAAGCAATCACTAGGAGAGATCAAAGATATCACCAAAAACCAAATATGGAAACGCTGGACCAAATTAGGCCATAAACCATAAAACTGGGTAAATTTGGGAAAAACTTGTCTAAATCTAAAGAGATTTCACCGGTATATTAGAATAGGCTATAGGAACATGTGCACCAAGTTTCACCTCAAAAGGCTGCCAAACATGGATCCCAATCCATGTTCCTTTCTAGATTTCCAAGTTAGAACCATACCAACCTACTTGTCAAGAAAAGCCTAACCCTAAAGTTTCAAGCCAATTGGATCTCAAAACCCTAGCCAAAGTGCCAAATTTCTCCAAGTCTTTGAAAATTTCGAAGAAGTGGCATAAATCTCTAACCAATGATCTAGATTAAAATAAAATTGAACCATAGCATCCCCATGACATTCTTAATCAAATGGTGTCATTAGAAGTCAAAATGTGTTCCAACATGGATTGTGATCAATGTACCTCATACCCAAATTTGACATGTGACCACGTGACCTAGTACATGTAGTTGTGCTAGATGAAATTTGGTTAAGTTTGGACTTTTTTTTCAAGTTAGGCTCATTTTTAATTTTATGGTCAAGTTTGCAATTTTGACTTTTTTGAGAACCTTTTGATAAATTTCAACAGCTTTTCTAGTACAATAATGCCTCGTAGAAGGGCCTAGAAGGAGTGGGAGGTTGCACCATCATATGAAGCCATCAACATCTCATCCAACGAGAAAGCTCACATCCCTGAAGAAGAGTTGGAAAAATTATTAGCTAATGTGTTCATCAACAAGTTTTAAGCGGTCGATGGAACAAAGTGAAGACAAAAATATTTCCCAAAGACCTGTGAACACTACACGAGCAGAGGGAGGTAATTGAAGGGTCAATATGCTTGCAGTTAGATACCTTTTTGAGTCCCAAAGAGCACATGATTTGATGAGCTCAATCTAGTATAATGGAGAAGCAACCTTAACCAATAAGGATGGAGCTACAATTAAAGTGCAGATAACAGATGAGCTAATCAACCAAACCCTACACAAACCAGCGTGCAATCAAAATCTTCTTTGCAAGATGAACAATGATAAGGATTTCATAAAACAACAAGGACACAAGTTTACTCATAAGGATCTGATCTACACCAAGATGAAGCTATCTTTGTGGCTCATCTCTCATCACTTGAAGTTTTAGAAGCCACCAAGATACCCGGGGCAGCCACTTATCAAAAGACCCCTATATCACATGCGTTCAAGAGGTAATTAATAATACCCCAATATACATACTATACTTACACTGTGAGCCTATTTAAAAAACCCCCACCCCCCTTTGTATGTATACATTTTTATACATTTTGTTCTTTTAATAATCCTCTCCGGTTAACTCACGTGATATCATACACATTCTAAAAAGTGATCGCCCCGGGCCAAGATATACAGAGCCCAACCTACACATTGTAGTGGTAGTGGCTATGGGGCTCGTCGAGTAAGAGCGATCAAATGTGACCTTGACAATTACATCCTAGAAAATTTGATAGAAGTTAATCTAAAGGGTAGCGATCTCAACAAAGATTACATGAACATGGGCCCCACTTTTGACATGGATTGCCTATCAAGCATTGGGAATGATAGATCAACTACCACCTGCGGAGTCCTAGCTTGATTTATTACACAAAGCAAAAACATTACATTAGAGAAACAGGAGGTTCTTCCTCTACTCCAACCAAAAGACGAACAAGGGGAAAAAGCTGCCAAAGTCACATATAGCAAATCAACATAGTCAAATATTGAGCTCAATGGCAAAATAAAGCCAAAAAACAAAGACATGTCGTTTGAATTCAAGTCAACCTTTGAGGAAGAGGGGGAAGATGATATCATCATTCCCTTGGTGAGAAATAGAAGCAATATAGTGGAGCAAATACCAACAAACGAGATGCACAGATCCATGGAAAAGGCTCAGAGGTTATAAGAGGAGCGACTTAAAAAAGCTTGCTGAGGAGAAAAAGAAAGTGGATGAAACAAGATCTGATGCTAATGACAAAGATGAGGTGGACTCAACAAGAATTTAGAACGATGGAAAGTTGAGCAAGTGGAGAAAATCAAACAATATAGAAGGAGAAAAGTGGTCGAGGAAGTGCAGCTCGTCGGCACCTTTGAGCAACACATCCGTAAAGTACTCAAGAGAAAGGCCGAGTAGAGAGTCAAAGAAGATTCCGAAAACAAAAAGTGGATGATTTTAAAGTCTCCAGAGGACTCTCCCAAGGGTCAAGACACAACATAGGAACAACCATTAAGGGAAGGAATAACGAATGAAACACAAGATGCTCACATTGAGACCGAGAAACAATTTTCACCCAAACCAACGACACCACCACCAAATAATGAAGACAAAGAAGAATCTTGAAAGAAAGATGCCAATCAAAATCAAGCCTCACCTAAGCCAAAAGACTTTGAGGAAGGTAAGGATGACCAAAAGGAGACAAAGACGGCTCATGAGGGCCAAGAGAATAAGGACGCTGCAAAGACAACCAAAGAAAGAGACCAAAACAAAGCACTAGATTATAAATAAAGAGAAGAGTTGGTTCTTGGGACCTCCTGACAACTTATAAATCAAGAAATGAGCCCAGTATCATTGCATTGAAGAGCCGTCATTGAAGATGCTGACCGGCTTATACAAGATTTTGACCTAGAAGATCATTTAGAAGCAATAAAGCTTCAATTCAAATTCCAATGAGAAATATCCAAGCTCCGGGACCTAGATGCTCAAGATGCTAAAAAGGAGGAAAGTGTGGAAAAGGTAGAGAATTCAAGGCTGCATCTACAAATACAAGGCCTCCAAGAAGACATAAAGAACTTGGAAGAAGGACTCGAACGAGTGACAAGGAAATCAGAAGGATAATTTTGTGACCTACAAGCCCACATTGCAATTAGCAATGAAATGCAAGTAGAGATGTAGTGACTAGAAGAACAATTAGAAAAGGAACATCACTGGAATGCAAAGCTAAGCAACTTGTACAATGTCATAAAGAACACTCTCTCCAAACTCCTAGTAATGCAAGACACAACTCCTCCATCTACTTCACAAGAACCATATGTAGTTCTTGAGAAGCTCAACATTGTCATAGCAAATCTAGCTCAAGAAAAGTATCACCGCTAAATAATGAAGGCATACCATATTTCCATACAAGCACAAAAATACCAAGAGATCCATACACTGAAGGAACATCTATTTAATGCACAAGTTGACATAGCTGTCCAATTTGAACAACACACAAAGGAGCTTCAAGAAAAGGACATGGAAATCAGTGCCCTGCAAGCAAAGGTAGTGATACCAGCTCCACTAGCACCAGCAATAGAAGTAGAGACCATAAGGGTAGATCTATCCCCAGTAGATCTACCAAATACATCAAACAAAAAGGTGGATAGTTGAGATTAAAGACCCGCCAAACAAGGAGTACATGCAGTATGAGCTCAAGGTCTTGGAGTCTGCAACTCTATTAATGATCAAGACTGACAAAGTGGTCCAAAATTTTGGCCGCAAAATTTTATGCCTGCTGCTTGATCAAGCAGAAAGCTCTCTTATGGAAAAGAAACTCCTTATTCCAGCACTTGAACCAAAAAATAAGGGAGACTGCATGGATGTGTCTATATCCATGGATCAAGTGCTCACAATCCTAGAGAATCAACCTCTATGGCACAAGAAGTGGTTCAAGAAGCGGCTGTAGGACAAAATGACCTATTGCAGTGCACCCCATCATATCAATATTGACCCAACTTTCTGCCCTATCAATAGATGGAAGTCTTGGGAGAATTATGAAGTATGCAAGAGCAGGCAACCTTTGTACTAAACTATCTAGTATTGTCAAAGCTATCAACAACTACAGGCCAACTGAGTCATTTATGGTACACACCCTACATGTGAGGGTAACACATGTTTCTAACCTCACCTACCAGATGTTGGTCAAAGTAGGAAAGATGATCATAACCTACATCACATAATTTGAAGAAACTGAAGCATTGCATCACCCTTGGCAAGTGTTCCTCAAAGGTACATATGGCATAGCTTAAAACCAGGAGTCAAAAGTCCCTAACAGGACTATCATCATAGGAATGTACGCCCGGGTCATGTTTCTACCCTCGCAGTATATGAAAAATTTTGAAGAGGCGTTCATGACCGAGTTCTTTGAGATGGAATCCACCATCTTTAATTCCATGACCAAGGATCTACCAGCTCAATACATTGCCTATCAAAGCGCAATCCTTAATAAGCCCTTCAAAGATCTAGCAATCCAAGCTGACATGGTGACCAAGGTGGAAAAGTTCAAAAGGATCACCAAAACCCTAGAAAAGTGCACATTTGACTACTAAAGATAGAGTTGCAAACAAAGTTGGAATACCAAGCTTGCATAAGGACATGCAACAACTAGGAAGGGGGCAATGTTGGCAAATGGACCAAACAAGCACCCTCCTAGTCGGCCACCTCTTCACAAAGTCATCAATTTTGTACTCCTATTTTTCTTTTGAGGAAAGCTTTGCAAATAAGAGAAACTCTGATTATTGATCCAAATGATTACTAAGCCATACTTTTATAAAATTTGAGTTAATAGTTCCTAATTTGAGTTTTGAGCAACCTGTATCTCTTTATCTAAAGTTTTGGAGCTTTTGAGAATAAATCCTCTCAAGCAAACTTGTAATCTGTCTTTCTCAAGCTCTATTAATCCAAATTCATTTTCAACAATTGCAATGTGTTCCTTGTTTGAAGTTAAATATAATCATTCTTAACTTTGTTGTGGCTCACAATGGCTTTTTTGTGAGCTAAATCTATTGTTTTGAGTGCATAAATGGTTGTGTTTTTATGTTTTGACCATAGAAGAGTGTTCCTAGACCATAGGGAAACCTTTTTGGATAGTTCTATTGCAGTTTTCACGACCTTGATCATGATGGATTTCGATTTTGGTATTTTGCCAAGTTGTGACTAAACTTGATAGGATAGTTCCACTTAAACCTCCTCCTAAAGTATCGTAGCATTTTGACTTTGTTTGAGTACCAAAATGGTGTGACGCTTGAGAGCGATGTTGTATTGTGGCACGCACATAGTGGGAACAGATGCTAGGATAATCATTTTGTGACTTTTTATATATATATATATTCTATGTATCTTTCTTATATTTCTTTTTAATTAGCTACTAGGAAGGAATCAAATCCTAGTGGGACACTACCTTGCATAATTTTCAAAGATGCACCTATTTTAATGCTAATATTATCGAGCATATTCTTATAAAAAATTGTCAAGGAGACATGATATGCTTTCATATAGAATGAGGTGTCCATTGGAATCAAATGAAAGTCTAGGCTAAGGGGACCTCAAGAAGACTTTTGTTGCCAGAAAGACACCCTATTTTGATGATTTTTTTGCACATGGTTCCAATCCAAATTGAAAAAAGTTTATGAGCAGTTTTTTCCCCCATTTTTATTTTTTTATTTGGAGCCACTTTGAGGAGATATGCTCAAAATGGTGGACCCCAATCTGCCCACATCATGCAAGGACAACCCATTTCAAACTTTGCAAGTTCCTCTTCACATTGGCTCCTCTCTTTCTTGTGTAACACTAGAGGGTTCCCTTCACCTATAAAAGAGGACATCTTCTTCCTTGAAAACCATTCATTAGGGAGTGAGAGGATTAATGTATGCTTGTACTTATCCACAAACATAAGCCTAAGCCTACACTTGCTTCTTAAGGAAGACTAGTCAAACTTGTAAGCAATCTTTGGAAGATCAACTCTAATCAAAGAAGGACTTGAACTTGATGCATTAATCAAGGCTTGAAGTCTTTCCTCTTCTTCTCTCTCCATCAAAATGGCGAATAACTCCTGAAGGGTTTGTCAACTAAGATGTGTTTTTCTTTGAGGTTTTGTTGGTTTCTTGTTGTTTTCTTTTCCATCTCTAATCCAACCTATATTTCTAACTTTATCTCCTTCTCTAGACAAATCTATCTCTCCCTCCCTTACATTCTTTGCTAATCTATCTTTCCAATTATCTTGCTCCATAATCATCTATCTATCTCTACATAAGCCTCTATCTCTATCTTTAGCTACCGGCCATTACCATAGCCTTTTCTATATGCTTATATTATCTTAAATGAATAGCCCACGTGATGCCAACTTTCACCCTTTTCATAATGTACAATCTTTTAGGATTAATTTGTGTTTAAGCCAAAAAACTCACTTCCAACAAAGAATTGTATTCTTTTTGGACATGAAAGACTGCAAGATATTCTTCTCTCTTCACTCTCCATTATTCTACCACTCCTAGATAATTCTAACTCATTCGTTGTGCACATATTTATTTTTCTCTAGAAGGTGAGTCTTCATTGATTATGAACCATGAAGACCTATATTCACAACTCATTCTAATCGCTAGGAAAAATATATACATCTTTGTGAGTACAAAATTACAGTTTCACAATTCAGGGTTTTTTTGGAAGACAAAGATTAGTCCTTATAAATGCATCAATAAATTATTTCATTCTACTCTTGATTAGATATGATCAAAGCTTGGATTTTTTATCTTTATCTTATTTTGAGAGTTCTATGTGTACATGAGAGGGTGAGAGAGAGTCTTCTATGGCTGCACCTAAAGTATTCAACACCAAACACCACACTTCATGGAGTGAATCCTTTGCTACCTCCTCACAAGCTCTCACAGCCAGACGTTCGGTACCTTCTTGGCAAGCACGCCAACTTCTCGACATATTTCTAGTGAATTCGACACGAGTCTGTGAGGGTGAAATTTTGTGGGTAACCATGGGTGATCATGTGGAGCAACACGGTATGCATTTGACCCAGCAACAGTCACCACAAGCATCACATTGGACCTCAAATGGCTTTGAGAGACCTGGAATCATGAGGATTGGTTGAGAGGTAAGCTTCTCTTTGAGCTTGTCAAAAGATTTTTGCTCCTTAGCAGTCCATGAATACTTAACTTTCTTCTATGTTAAGTCATGTAATGGTCCTGCTATTTGAGGAAATTTTGCTATGAAGCGTCTATAGTATGCACACATACCTATAAAGCTTCTTAGCTCATGTAGATTCCTTGGATTAGCCCATGCTTTTATTACCTCTAACTTTGATGGATCCATATTGATACCATCTTGAGAGATAATATGACCTAAGTATTGAATCTCATGAAGGAAAATTTCACTTTTCTTTTGGTTAAGAAAAAGCTTGTTCTCCCTCAATGCTTGAAAAATCACTTGGAGATGTTGCTTGTGTTCCCACTCCAGTGAACTTACGGTAGGGTCTAAATATTTTCTCCATCAAACAATTGAATGTGGTTGGTGCATTGGTCAAGCCAAAAGGCATGACTAGATATTCATAAAGACCAAATGTTGTACAAAACACGGTCTTTAGGATATTTTCATCCACTATCCTTATTTAATGATAGCCATTTTTTAGGTCAATCCTATTGAAGTATGTAGAGCCTTGTAGCTTATCAAATAGATAATATACCCGAGGCACAGGAAATCTGGTTTTGACAGTGATATGGTTTAGTGCTTGTTTGTCCACACACATACGGTATGTACCATCTTTCTTTTGCACTAAAAGGACTAGAGAACAAAAGGGAGAGGAGCTCGGTCTCACCATCCCTTTGTCTACCAATTCTTGTACTTGCCTCATGATCTCCTCTTGTTGAGCTTTGAAAACTCAATAAGGAGGCTTGTTAGGTGGTGAGCTTCCTGGTAGGAGCTCAATTTGATGGTCATCATCCCCTTGTTTTGGAGGTAAGTCCATAGGGATATCATCGATGAAAACATCTTGGAATCCATTTAGAAAAGTAGACAAGTCTAACTCTTCTTGATTCCTACCATTTTCATTTGATAAACCATTAGCGCCATTAGTGGATTCTTTGAAAAAATTCATGTACTAAGAAATCGAGCTTTTCATTGACTTATCAAAAGCTAGTGAATTTACAAGTGGTATAGTAGGACTAGACTCATTAGCATCTATATACATGTTCTTTCCCCTGCTGGTGAAGTAGATTCTCCTTTCAGGGAACTTCATGTTGGCATCCATATGATCAAACCATGGCGCCCCTAGGATAGCATCCTCATATTGGAGAGGAGAGATGAAAAAGTCTTCTTTGTTGACATATCTTTAGACATGAAGCCTCAACTTCCAAACCAAGGGAGTAACGGAGGCTTGCTGTCCCTTGAAAGTTGTGTTAGCCATAACAATATCTCCCATCTCCAAATGTTGAATGCCCAACTTGGTGGCCAACTCCATTGATATGAAGTTGTGAGTAGATCCAAGGTCAAACAAGATGAAGGCGTCATTCTCCCTTATCTTTCCCCAAGCATAGGGCAGAGATCATTTGCAATGAGGATCCTCTTTTGGAGCTTCAAAGGTAGAGGCCCTAGGAGTCTCAATGCGAGCATTTTTCTTGGGGCAAGAACGATAGCCATGTCCTTGCTTCCCACACTTAAAACACTTATGGTCCTTGCAAAAAGATTCGAGCTCTTCATGAGAGAGTTTGTTTTTACCTTTGTAAACTCCCTTCTCCTTGGACCTATTATTGTTGTAATTGTTGTTGTAGGAAGTGCCTTGGGAAGAATTTTGGGCATTGGTTTTTCCATTTGCATCATTTTTGTCTTTTTTTCCCATGGGTTTGACATTCCGTCTAGCCCCTTGTTAGGAATTGATGCAGAAAGCAACCATGGTGTGGTGGATTACTTCGGTGATAGAACCAGGTCGTTGAGAGTTGACATACTCAGCCATTTCTTCAGGAATCCTGCACAAAATTATTGATTTTGCTGACAAAGTCTATATTTTAGAAGATAGTAGCCTTGAGATGTAAATCCCAAAACTTGTCCACATACTTGTGAATTGACTCATGTGAGGGAAGCTTCAAACTGCACCATTCGCTACGTACTTTGTCCTTTGCATTGCTTGCAAAGGAATTGCTTCATGTTGGAAATTTGTAGAGTTTTCCATGTCTTTGGGGCTTCATCGTTGCCACAAAGGCTAGCCCACCATTGACGAGCCGATTTTTGGAAGTGCACAGATACATGCATAGCTTGGAGAACTTCGTGAAGCCCTCGTCTCCAAAGGCCGCATCAAATTGTTGGATAAAGGCCAATACTTTGTCAGTGGCCCCAAAGGTGCCATCATCGGTGATAAAAGAGATACTCTTTCCTCCCTCTTTGAACTTCTTGAGTGTTTGTGATCTTCGCCATGTAGGGTATGATTTGTGATGTCCTCCCCTCTTGTATTCTCTAGTAGAATAGCCATAGCTTTCATCAGGAGAGGAGGAAGGTGAAGAAGAAGGAGAAGAGGGTGACCTCTTTCTTGACCTTTTCTTCCTTCGTTTCCTCTCTTCCCTTTCGGAGTGATAAGGAGAAGGACTCTCTGTTGACCATTTCCTCATGGAAGGAGTTGGCGATCGTCTAGACTGCCATCTTCGTGGAGCCACATCTTCAAAGGAAATTAGGGATTCATTACTTTTTTGTTCTTTGGATTCCTCCTGTCGTATGGGAGAGAGTCTTATTTTGGGGGTCTCATCAAGATGTCTCCTAAGCTCTCTCTCCTCTTGGAGAGGAAGGGAAATCACATAAGCACAAAGTTGTTGAGTAACTTTGGCTTGCAAAGTAGGGTTTCCCATATCTTGATGCAACCTAGTAACAAGATAATTGATAAACATGGGGGCATCATCATTAGAACCTTCATGTGCAAAATCAAAGTTATCAATGTTCATTCTACTCTCTTGGTTATTGTCAGCCATGCTAATTATACTTATTTGTTTACTTAGTGTATTCTTTGGCAATTCAAAACCTTAGTTGCTACTCCTCTTAGCCTTTGAAAATAAGCACTTAAGTATCTACACCCACGGCTCGAATTGGTTAATCATAGACAGTAGTGGGGTGGGTCTAACATAGCAAAATTTCTGAGGGATAGCTCCTTTCGGACTTCTTATTGCTCAATAATGGTAAATCCGTAAGAAAGTCTAAAAAGACCCCATTATTAAGACCAAAGCTCTCGAGGTGTGCAGTATATCCCACATAGTGGACTCAACAAAACTAATAATAGATCCCAGTCCCACTTACCCTAATATAATTAACAAAATCAACCATAAATAGGCTACTTAAGGACCTCTTTTCTTAATAAAGAAAAGAGAAACCAAATGCTCTGATACAAATGTAATGGAAATGTCCTATGAACTTTAAGAATAGCAAAATTATGAGAATTAGAGTGAGCATTTTTGTGAGATTACTTTGAGAACATAGAGGGTGAACGTTATTGATGGTAGCAACATGAACATAGTACTTAATTAACTTGGCATGAACAATACTTTTGCAAGAGTGAGAGTATTAGAGAAGATGACAATAGTTGAGGACCGGATTTGCTTGGAGCCGGTCCCCCCTCCAAAAGGCATTTGTATTATACATTCTCCCATCAAGAGAGACTTGTTACAATACAATCTTTTTGTTCCTTGTGACCTTGGTGATGCTATGAAGATGGAAATATTCATGCATCACAAGCTTAACATAAAATTTGCAAAAAGCATTAGCTATCCCAAGTCTCAATCCCAAGGCCTCAAACACCTTCAAAGGTGGAGAGAGCTAGTGGGGAATGAGGGTAGGTAAAAGGAAGAAGAATTATCCATAGGAGAAAGAAATAGTTACTCACTTATCATCACTCTTCTTGCTTAGTATAGCATAATAGCATAGTAATGAATATGAAGAAGATGGCAAGCTTAAGCACTTCTCAACAAACTTGGAGAAGGAGATGGAGCTCTTGAACTTTGCACTCCACACAATGAGAGAATGTGTGTGTGTGGGGGGGAGAGTATACCCCCCTCTCATGCTTGGTCCACCTCTCTCTCTCTCTCTCTCTCTCTCTCTCTCTCTCTCTCTCTCTCTCGCTCTCGTATTATTTAATTATTTCATTTGGACATGTGTCCTCTTTTTCCTCTTTGAGAGAAAGAACTTAATTATTTATTTTTATGTATCTAAATTCTCATTGGACCCCTTTAAAACCTATCCAATAGCATTCAAGCACATCATGAGGGCCACATGTGGAGGATCATTCGACATGTGTTTTATATGCTTATTAAGTCATTTGGTTTGAATTGAATACTTCAAACACTTAGTCAATAAAGCATTGAAACTATGGTGCTTCTTGAGAGTTTATCTTTGAATTAAATACTTCAAGAACATTAGTCATTTAAGCATGTGAGAAACACCTCAAGCTTTTGGGCAAGGTTTCAAGTTCATAGATGAAATTCATATCCAAGATTTTATCTTTTCCTCTATGATCTTTTTTGCAAATTTTTCATTATAGGTATGAGGCCGTGGTTTGCATGCATTGGTACATGTTGGGAGATTAAGGGATTGAATCCTCTAAATATGTTTTAAGACTATGAAAAAACTACCATCTACTTCTTGAGGGTGAAAATCAACAAATCTTCCTCCACCCTGTTCAAGTAAGTAGCTATCAACACCCTTTTGGGTTCATCTAGTCGTGCTACTTTGCTCGCTTCACAAATTCTAGCCCATTATAAGATTCATCTATTAATCTTGTTGACTCTTGTTTGATTCTTGTTTGGGATTTTCAAACTCCTCCCAAGAGAAAAATATCATTCTATAGTGCTCCTCCTTGTCACTCTAAAAGGGAAGAGAAGGAACAAAGGGAAAAATAGGCAAGAAAGAGGTCACCCTCTTTGTCACTCTAAAAGGGAAGAGAGGAAACAAAGGAAAAAATAGGCAAGAAAGAGGTCACCCTCTTCTCCTTCTTTGTCATCTTCCTCATCTTTCAATGAAAGCAATGTCTATTCTCCTAGAGAATACAAGGGGAGGGGACATCGCAAGTCCTATGTTTCTTGGAATAGGTCCTATAAGCTTAAGAAGTTCAAAGAAGAGGAAAGAGTATCTCTTTTCTCACCTATGATGGCACCTTTGGTGCTATCGACAAACTTTTGGCCTTCATCCAGCAATCTGATGTGTCCTTTGGAGACGAGGGCTTCATAGAGTCCTCCAAGCTACATCATGTAACTATGCACTTTCAAAAATCTTCTCGAAAATGGTGGGCTAGCCTTTGTGGCAATGGAAAATCTCCAAAGACATGGAAAACTCTACGAGTTTCCATCATGAAACAATTCCTTGCAAGCAACGCCAAAGATAAAGTGCTCACCGAATGGTGGAGTTTGAATCTACTCTCCACTGAGTGTATCCACAAATATATGGACAAGTTTTGGAATTTACATCTCAAAGATAAAGTCTTTCAAAAGATAGACTTCGCCAAAAAACGCAACAATTTTGTGCAGGATTACCTGAAGAAATGGCCGAGTATATCAATTCACAACAGCCTAGTACTATCACCAAAGTCATCCACCAACAAGGGACTAAAAGGAATGCCAAGCCCATGGAAAAAAAATGCCAGAATGATTCAAGGGGGAAAAACATTGCTCAAAATTGTTCCCAGGGTAGCTCCAACAACAACAACAACAACAACAACAACAAGATGAAGGAGAAGGGAGTTTACAAAGGTAAAAATAAACTCTCTCTTGAAGAGCTAGAGGCTTTTCAAAAGGATGATAAGTGTTTCAAGTGTGGGGAGCAAGGGCATGGTTATTGTTCTTACCCCAAAATAAATGCATACAATGAGATTCCTAGAGCTTCCATAGTTGAAGGTCCAAAAGAGGATGTGCATTGCAAAGGGTCATCCCTTTCCTATGCTTGGCGAAAGTTGAGGGAGCATGATGCCTTCATCCTTTTTGACCCTAGCTCTACTCACAACTTGATATCAATAGAGTTGGTCACTAAGTTGGGTATACAAGCTTTCAAGATGGGACATATTGTAACTACCAATGGAGATTTCAAGGGACAACAAGCCTATGTTACTCCCTTGATTGGGAAGTTGAGGCTTCATGTCCAAAGCTACATCAACAAAGAAGACTTTTTCATCTCCCCTCTTCAACATGAGGATATTATCGTAGGGGTACCATGGTTCAACCACATGGTTGCTAGCATGAAGTTCCCTGGAAGGAGGATTCATTTCACCTACAGGGAGAAGAACATGTATATAGATGCCAATGAGTCGGGTCATACTATACCTCTTGTAAATTCACCTGCTTTTGATAAGTCAATGAAAAGCTTAGTTTCCCTATATATGATTTTTGTCAAAGAGTCCATAAATGACGCTAATGTTTTACCAAAACAAAGTGGTAGGAATCAAGAAAAATTAGCGTTTTTTAATTTACTAACTAGATTCCAAGATGTTTTTATTGATGACATCCCTATGGAGTTACCTCCAAAACAAGGGGATGATGACCATAGAATAGAGCTTCTACCTGGGAGCTCACCACCTAATAAGCCTCATTATAGAGTTTCTCAACCTCAGCAAGAGGAGATTATGAGGTAAGTGCATGAACTGGTAGATAAGGGGATGGTGAGGCCTAGTTCCTCTTCCTTTTGTTTACTAGTTCTTCTAGTGAAAAAGAAAGACGGCACCTATCCTATGTGTGTCGACTACACAGCACTAAACTAGATCACTATCAAAAATATATTTCTTGTATTGCGAGAAAAGTTATGTTTGATAAGCTACAAGGCCTACCTACTTCAATAGGATTGACCTAAAAAGTGGCTATCATCAAATAAGGATAGTGACGGAAGATATTGTAAAGATTGCTTTTTGCACGATGTTTGGTCTTTATGAATATCTTGCCATGCCTTGATAAATGCTCCAGCCACATTCAATCGCCTAATGGAGAAATTCTTTAGACCCTACCGCAAGTTCACTAGAGTATTCTTTGATGATATCATCAATTACCCCAATTCTCTCAAAGAGCATAAGCAACATCTTTAGATAATCTTCAAGCTTTGAGTGAGAATAAATTTTTATTAACCAAAAGAAGAGTGAATTTTTCCTTCAAGAGATTCAATACTTAGGTCACATTATCTCTCAATAAGGTATCTCTATGGATCCATCAAAGTTAGAGGTAATGAAAGGATGGTCTAACCCAAGGAATTTACATGAACTACAAATCTTTATTGGTATGGGTATATACTATAGATGCTTCATAGAAATATGCTCTCAAATAGTAGGACCATTACGTGACTTAACAAAGAAGAATGTTAAGTATGCATGTACTACTAAAGAGAAATATGATTTTGATAAAATTAAAGAAAATCTTACCTCCCAACCAGCGCTTACACTACCGAAAGCCATTTGAGGTCCAATGTGATGCTTGTGGAAATTCCCTAGGAGCACTCTTGCTCCAAGAAGGGCATACCATAGCATATCAAAGTTAAAGACTCAATACCAATGAACGGGTGTTGGGAATATATGAAAAAGAGCTACTACTTGCTACATGTCGTAGACACATGGAAGCACTATCTATCGCGGACTCCATTCATCTTACGAACGGACCACCAAAGTCTCAAGTAGTTTATGATGCAAACCAAGATTTTCAACAAACAAATGAGGTGGGAAAGTTTTCTTTCACAATTCAATTTTCATATTTCTCGTATTGCGGGTAAGCAAAATCAAGTGGTCAATGCACTATGACAATGACCAAGGGCAAATGCGGTGTCTATACCAATTCATAATGATATATCTTCCATGATAGATGAGTATGCTACTGACCTTGATTTTAAGGACATAATGTCAGCCCTTGCCTTAGGGAAGAAATAGGAACCATTTACCTTGCAGGACGGTTATCGTCTCCATGGCAATAGGCTATGTGTTATTCACTCCCTTCGTGAGAAAGTGATGTATGTAAATAATCACCCAAGGCACTTCAAACCAGCAACAAATACAATCAAAGAAAAATTGAGCAACCGTGTGATCATTTATCTCTTTTATCACTTTAGCTTCAACCCACTTGATTAGATAATCAATGGCCACCACTATGTATGTCTTTACACTTGCCAATTGGGATAGTGAACCAATAGCATCCAAACCCCACTTCTCAAATTCATCTTGAGCTATCATACCCCATGTGGATCATCTACCAATCGTCTTACACTCATGACACGTCTTGCACAAATAGTACACTCTCATACAATAGAAGGTCACCAAAAGCTAGCTCTAAGCACACAAAAAAGTATATGATCTTTTCCCTAATATCTGCTTCCCTCATGACAGTGCTCCAACACCATACCAATATCCTCTTTGTAGAGGACCCTTTGTAGCACTCCATCCTGACCATAAGTCATCAAATCATCACCAACCAAAGTGAATTTACAAGAATTTTGAGCAATTCTGCGCTTTTGCAATTTGGACAACCCTTCCAAACATTGACATGTGCTCAAAAGGTCATCAATCTCTTTTAAGGTTTCTCTACATGTGTATGTGGTGGGTGCCACATATAAACCTAGTCAGGGCCAAAAAACTTCTAGATGGCACAACTACCAATACAGTGAAACTAGCTTTTAAAAAAATTGGCCCCCACTAAAACTTCAAAGCTCTATATCTTGGCATCCAAGACTCTAATTGCCGGTCCATAAATACCAACACACTCCACTTCTCAAGCTCTTCAGTCATTCACTTCACGATCTCCCTGGCCAAACTTGCACTTCATACTTGCTTCATTGCCCATGCATGCACCTGCTAGCCCATTCATACTTGCATGTGCTATCTTCTATGGTCAATACACTTTAGTTGCACCATCATTATGAAACCCTCTTGTTGAACATTTGTGGTCCACCATAAAGAATCTTTATTCTTCTACAAACTACAAAACCTGGCAAACATCATGACCAAGCAAAAAAAACCACCATATGTGTACAGTTTTATTCCTACCTTCTATCAAACCTCATGTGGGTTGCCCCACCTTGTGCATCATAGCATAGCTTCCACCTGGTTTGAAGACATAACTTGGACTATAGCCATCAATTTATAGCAAATACAAGTAGAATTTTACCCGTACACCTAACCAATGGTACATATAGAATGCACCAAAAATTCCATCACCACTCCACGCATCCATAATCATCCAATCACCTTCAAACGGAGCATCATCATGCTCACCATCTTGCTCAACAAACACACTTGACATACGTGACCTGCCACATCATATACATCACCCTCCCTCCCAACCATACAAAGTGGAGGCCTCTTCCAAGGACCCATGCACTTGCTTGATCACCCATTGCATAGATGTATCTACCATCACACCCTTCAACCAGCTCTCACATACCTTTATGGAAACAAAATCCATCGTATGGGGTTCTCCATCTTGCACCATAGAACATGTCTTTTTCACTTGGAAGATCCGCCCTCTTTGACTCCATGTTCATCCCTTCACTAGCACTGTACTCAAGATTAGCATCATCAAGCAGCAATTGACCCTTCAAAGTCGATCAGCACCACTTTCTTGTCATCTCCAGCTACCTACTCTTTGACCACCTCTTTTACTGCTTCATCATGCTCCACCAAATAAGAGAGACCAAACTGCATCATCATGGTTTTCTTCCATAGGCAAGGCCACCTTGTTCCTTTTGATAAAAGTTTGCACTTGTTGCACCATCATAGCACGCTCCATCACTGCTTTCACCAACATGGCCATTAGCATAGCCCCACATATCATTTCTACCCACATATCTTCATCGGTAGGTCTGATCTCCTCCATTTGGTCTCCATCAAACATAACGGATTGCACTACTCCTTGCTCTTCACACATATTCACCGCATCTCCATACACATGCAAAAGATCAAACCCTTTATACCTCAACTAGGATCATACAATTTTCCAACTCGTATCCACATCCATAGAGCTTCTATCACTTGGCTCAACCTCATCCTTTGTCTCTGAGCTCGAGAATATCCTCCATCTTTGTCGCTTCCACCTTATTTGAAAGTCATACCCTCTAATCTCTAGCACACTTCAAAGGAATCAGAACAACCGCTACCTTGATTTGGTTTCAAATCTCTTTCTTGATCTAGAACCACCTTCACCTCCTCTAAAATTGGAGCCACTCTCATTGGCATCCTTGGCATGGAAACTACACCATCTCTTTTCAACCACAAGACCCTTGGTTCTTCTCACATAGCAACAACCCTTTAAACCGTGCTTGACTATACTTCTATCGCATCGACTCGCTTTGGCATCTCAGCACTTGGCCAACCATGTCTTGCTGCTTCTTCAAGACCTTCTTGTTCTACCCTTTCACTAGATCCACCGCTTCTTCATATGACCTTGAGCCATCTCTCCCCACTTGTCTTGCACCTCTTCATGCGGCCAGTCTCTAAAAACTTGCTCAATTTAAGAAAACCAATGTTTTTAGTAGCAATTATCTTGACCATCTTCCTTCAAAGGCCTTTAAATTCCTATTTGAATGCTTGAAAATCCCCTTCCAAGCTTTGCTTCAACTTGTTCAGCTTTATCTTCACATTTTCCAACTGTGCATCCACGACAATGAGAAGCCACTTCCAAGGCTTCACGATCAGTCTTTTCTCCTTTAGGTAGACCATTGAACCACCCCTTTACTTTTCCATGAACCAAAAGTGGAAAAACTCACACTGCACCTTCTTCCCTTGACACGTTGTTATCCAATAAAAACAATCCGTAGTCTTGGATTGTAATGTACCTAACATTTTTCAATAAGAACTATTTTATTTATTTTGCACAAATATTAAGGTTCGCATTTTGTTAAGTCATAGAGCGTTCTAATGGAATGATCGGATCAAAAATCGAGTTCGAGAACTATTAATTATGTCTCTTATTCACTTGATAACAATAGATTGATTGAGAAACTTAAGCCTCAAGTCTATTTCTAAGGATAAGAGTTGACATTTCACAAAGAGAGAGTAACTGTAGATATAGTGGAGTAATTTTAGAAGAGAAGGAGTAGGAGGAGTACTTTTAGGAAAGAAAGAGTACTTTTAGAAAAGAGAGATTAGAAGTCAAGTTAGAGTTACTTTCTTGGAATCAAAGTCTCTTCTAAGATTTAGAGACTCAAATTCGCGCATCGAAAGTTATGTCCCAAAAAAAAAAGAGCCGTGAATGTATGAAAACTTATCTCTATGCCTCTTGCTATTCTTAGCTTGGGCTTTTGGCCCTTGAGTGCCTATATAAAGACCCCTCTCTCTTCACTTTCAATAGAAACACACACAAGTTCTCAAAAGCGGAAGCTCTCTCGCCATAACACCGGAGTTACCTTCTCTCCCTCAACCTCTCACCCTCAACCCATCTCCATCTCCCGCTCCCTCTTTACCATCGTTGTGTTGCCCTTGGGATTCTTGAGTTCTCTTTCTCTCTTTCCCTCTTCTCTACATCGATACGATGGCCTCAAAAAGCGAGTGATTCGAAGCTCCGGGGATGCTCCTGTCGTTCCACCTCCAAGGAAGGTGAAAAAGAAAGCATCAACTACTCCAAACGTTTCTCAAGCGGAGGTATCGGCTGCAGAAGAAATCAAATCCGTCCAACCTCAACCACGAGAGGTAGTCAAACGGGTTGCTAATCCGGTAAGCCAAAATTATAATTCTGCATTGCTATTCATGTTGACCTGGGATGTTAAGCATAGAGGTTTTTTTTAAACCGTTTGAGAAACGTGATTCTATCACAAGAAACAAGCATATGTTTTCATAGATTAGCGAAAGAACTCTTTGATAAATTATCACTATTTGTTAAATTGTTATTTCTTGATAAATTGTTATTGATTGATAAGTTGCTACTAATTGATAAGAAGAGTTGGTTAATCATGTTTGAGGAATCATTTACAGAGAAGAATTGTTGGAAGAATATCTTTTGCTCCTCACGATTAGCGAGGTGATTCCGCGGTTAGCGGAGATTAGGTTGAGGTTATCGGCTCTCTTTTGTTTCTTTCGGTTAGTGGGATGCCTCCCGGGGAGCGGGATGCCTCACGGCTAGCCGGATGCCTTGCGGTTATTCGGATGCCTCATGGGTAGTGAGATGCCTAGCAGTTATCCGGATGGATGGCGGTTAGCAAGATGCCTCGCGGTTAGCAAGATGGGAAGGTTGCGCAATTTGCAGTTAGCGAATAAACACTTTGCAAAGGCTCTGTTGGTTAGACATAGGAAGTCCACGGGTAGCGGAAAACTCATGGAAATGTTCTTTTTGTTGAAATATAGGACTGTTTTCATTAGGCCTTGTTTGAATTGTTTTGATATTGTTTGAAGGGCTGGATGAAAGAACATGTATTTAGAATTAATTAAGGAAAACTGTTTATATATGTAAAACAGTGTGGTAGTAAACTTGATAAAAAGTGTGAGTGTGGGGTGGAAAGTGGGGGCTGGCTCAGGCTGCCAGTCAAGGGTGGGTGGTCTTGATTAGTCGAGAAACTCTCCACTCCCCCTTATTAAGAGAAGTGAAATTAGAGACTCATTGCGCCAAGAGTCAAGAAGTCCCAAATATACGTGCCACTGAAAGTTATGAACTCGATTAACTTAGCTAGTTTAAACTAAGTCTTATATCATATTTATGGTTTATGGATGGCAATCGTGCCTCTTAAACGTGGGGAAAAAGATGTTGTTTATGGATTCTAAATATGTCACTGAAAATTCATCTTTATGTTATAGAAAATTTTTATTAGAATCGTTGATTTATCATCGTGGCCTGTGGTGTATGACGCTTATACCCACGAACATGATGGATAGAGAACTTCCTCTCTTCTGTTGCTTGTATCTCTGCTTCGTGGAAACGGAGTAGGGTGTCGTCAACAAAAAAAGAGAATAAAGGAAGACCATCTGTCAAGCCGCCCAATCTTCTCAGAGTTGGGGACCTCACAATTGGTATCAGAGCCTAGGTTAATAAGATTTAATTGGCTACTTCAAGCTCTCTCATGTGTATGGTTTCTATACCCATTATCCGACTCGCAGAGATATTACATTATACCGATTGATGTGTACCATAGTTATGGTTGAAACCTCTCTTATGTTTTCTCATGGAGAGATCTTTTGTAGACCTCTATATGACATTTTGATGATTTTATGAATAGAAAATTGAGTTGTTTTTTTACAAAGAAATTGTTTGATTGATTAAGTCATGCAAGTGAGTTTTTTTGTGGATTGAATGAGACATGACTGGTTAAGTCATGTGATTGGATAACCCATGATTGGTTAAGTCATGTGATTGGATAACCCATGATTGGTTAAGTCATGTGATTGAGATAATCATGACTGGTTAAGTCATGTGATTGAGTTTTGATGAACTAGATAAGTCATGATTGGTTAAGTCATGTGACTGAGTTTTGATGGACTAGATAAGTCAAGATTGGTTAATTCATGTGATTGAGTTTTAATGGATCAGATAAGTAATGATTGGCTACGTCATACTATTGAGTTTTAGAAGGCTAGATAAGTCTAATTTTGGAAAGTACCTTAGTGTTTTGAGTTATTATGAACATTAACGTTAATATATGCGTACACTCAGGAGAATCCTCAAATCACTCCTATAATGGAAAACCCTCATAATGATGCTATCTATATGGAGATCCAGGAGAAGAAATTGTTGCTCAAACAGATGCAACTACCTTCTTTTAAAGGAGAGGGTGTTGATATTGAGAAAATTGCATAAGTATGGATTGAAGCTATGGATGATTACTTCTTTGCTGCAAGGACTACACCTGCAAATCAAGCGATGTTAGGGATGTTTGTTCTCTCAGAGGAAGCGAAATTATGGTGGAAACAACAATGTCTTGACATGGGAGTATTAGAGAACTCTCAAAGTTGGTGAAAAATCAAACAAGCGGTGAAGGAAAGATACTTACCCCCTGCCCATGAAGCAATAAAGATGAATGAATTCTTTAGCTTGAAACAATACAGTTTGTCCTTGGAAGAGTACTACTCAAGGTTTATAAGGCTTAGACATTACAATTTGCCAATGATCATAGAGCAGCAAGTAGCTCGCTTTTGTCAAGGTTTAAAAGAACCAATCAGCTTGCGATTAGAAGCTTTAAAACCTACCACTGTACAGGATGCTTTACTACGAGCTAAACCTTTGATGAAGGAACAAGGGATTACAAGAAAAATTGAATGGGATCAAAGCTTCAGAGATACACAACCACAAAGAATTTATGTTGCTAATGCACAAGATCCTCCACGCTTGAATGTTCGATGCTTTCAATGTGGAGAGTTAGGAAATTAATGGGACACTTGTCCATGACTGACTAATGGACCAGTAGTAGCAAGTGAAGCAGACTAAGGACACCACTCTTTTTGGATATAATGATGATTGAGATAGTAATTAGAGTAGAAGTATACTCACTTTTCTCTTGAGATGAGGACATCTTGAATCCCTAAGTTGGGGAGATTGTAATGTACACAATATTTTTCAATAAGAACTATTTTATTTATTTTGTGCAAATGTTAAGGTTCACATTTTATTAAGTCATAGAGCATTCTAATGGAATGATTGGATCAAAAATTGGGTTTGAGAACTATTAATTATGTCTCTTATTCACTTAAGAACAATAGGTTGATTGAGAAACTTAAGTCTCAAGTCTATTTCTAAGCATAAAAGTTGACATTCCACAAAGAGAGAGTAATTTTAGGAAAAGAGGAGTAATTTTACAAGAGCATGAGTAGGAGGAGTACTTTTAGGAAAGAAAGAGTACTTTTAGAAAAGAGAGAGTAGAAGTCAAGTTAGAGTTACTTTCTCGGAAGCCAAGTCTCTTCTAAGATTAGAGACTCAAATTCGCGCATCAAAATCTATGTCCAAAAAAAAAAAATAGAGCCACGAATGTATGCGACCTTATCTCTATGCCTCTTGCTATGATTAGGTGCAGCTGTTGGCCTTGATTGCCTATATAAAGACCCCTCTCGCTTCACTTTCAATAGACACACACACAAGTTCTCCAAAATGAAAGCTCTCTCACCATAACACCGGAGTTACCTTCTCTCCCTCAACCTCTCACCCTCAACCCATCTCCATATCCCACTCCCTCTCTACCATCGTCATGTTGCCCTTGGGATTCTTGAGTTCTCTTTCTCTCTTTCCCTCTTCTCTACATTGATACAATGGCCCCAAATCAAGTGACTTGAAGCTCCAAGGATGCTCTTGTTGTTCCACCTCCAAGGAAGGTGCAAAAGAAAGCATCAACTACTCCAAACGTTGCTCAAGCGAAGGTATCGGCTACAAAAGAAATCAAAGCCATCCAACCTCAAGCACGAGAGATAGTCAAACGTGTTGCTAATCCGGTAAGACAAATTTATAATTCTAGATTTCTATACATGTTGACTTGGGATGTTAAGCATAGGGATTTCCTTAAACCGTCCGAGAAATGTGATTCTATCACAAGAAACAAGCATATGTTTTCATAGATTAACGAAAGAACTATTTGATAAATTATCATTGTTTGTTAAATTGTTATTTCTTATAAATTGTTATTGATTGATAAGAAGAGTTGCTTTATCATGTTTGAGTAATCATTTACAAAGAAGAATTGTTGGAAGAATATCTTTTGTTCCTTGTGGTTAGCGAGGTGATTCTGCGATTAGCGGAAATTAAGCTGAGGTTATTAGCTCTCTTTTATTTCTCACAGTTAGCGGGATGCCTCGCAGGTAGTAGGATGCCTGGCGATTAGCCGGATGCCTGGCGGTTAGCAAGATGCCTCGCGGGTAGCGAGTTGCCTGACAGTTAGCCAGATGCCTGGCAGTTATAAAGATGCCTCGCGGTTAGCGAGGTGGGAAGGTTGTGCAATTTTCTGTTAGCAAAAAAATCCTTTGCAAAGGCTCTATTGGTTAGACAGAGAAAGTTCACGGGTAGCGGCAAACTCATGGAAATGTTCTTTTTGTTGAAAATATAGGATTGTTTTCATTAAGCCTTGTTTGAATTGTTTTCGTATTGTTTGAAGGGCTAGATGAAAGAACATGTGTTTGGAATTAATTAAGAAAAACTATTTATATATGTAAAACAATGGTAGTAATTAGAAAACAAGATAAAAAGTATGAATGTGGGGTGGAAAATGGGGAGGGGGGGGGGGTTGGCTCAGGTTATCAGTCAAGCATGGGTGGTCTTGATTATTCGAGAAACTCTCCACTCCCTCTTATTAAGAGAAGTGAAATTAGAGACTCCTTGCACCAAGAGTCAAGAAGTCCTTAATATGCGTGCCCCTGAAAGTTATGGACTCGATTAACTTAGCTAGTTTAAACTAGGTCTCAATCATATTCATGGTTTATGGATGGTGGTCGTGCCTCTTAAACGTGGAAAAAAAGGCGTTGTTTATGGATTCTAGCTATTTCAATGAGAATTCATCTTTATGTTATAGAAAATAGCTTCTATTAGAATCCTTGATTTAGCGCCGTGGCCTATGGTGTATGACTCTTATAACCACAAACATGATGGATAGAGGACTTCCTCTCTTATGTTGCTCGTATCTCTGCTTTGTGGAAATGAAGTAGGGTGTCGTCAATGGAAAAGGAGAATAATGTTACCTTATACATGTGGTAGTGATGTGTGTGAACACACTAGTATCACCAGGGCATTTTTTCCCTCTTTAGGAGGTTTTTTCCCCCGTGCATTGTATATACGCCCATCACTCTAGGGCTATCCATCTTTTCATTGCACACTAAGTAACACACTCTCTATTGTGTGCCTTGAGCTTCCTTCATCTTCTCCAAGCTATGTGTGTTTCTCTGCAACCCTGATTCCAACAATTGGTATCAGAGCAGGTCACGTCCTCTCGGGCTTAGTCGCCAGCTGCTCCAGCACACGCCTGCTCACTTTCTCCAATTTCAGTGAGCTTTGGAAAGCGTTCATAGGTCGACAAATATTTTGGGTAAGCTCAAAGAGCTTGGTCCGCTCAGAATTTTGATTTGGGCTCATTTCGGCCTCCGTTTCCACTACAGGCAGTACTGCACAGGCTATTTTGTCATTTTGTGCACAATTTCTATCAGTGCCGTTTCCTGCATAACAGGTGCCTTATAGTCTTCTACATTTTGTGCTATATAGCACAGGTTGTTCCCGCTCCGTTTCTCCTATTTTCGAGCAGTTTCCACATCAGGTGCAGCATTTACCATGGCTGACAACAACAACATAGATGTGTTCAAGATGTTTGCTGCTGAGGACGGGTTGGATGGGGACAACTACCTTATGTGGGCTTATATGATGCAATGTGTTCTTGTGTCAAAGGGTGTCTGGAACATTGTGCAGGGCATTGATGTACCTCATGGTTCTAAGGATGTAGGCGATGTCGAGGATGTTGCAGGTCTTGCTGCAAGGATTGCAGTTGTTAGAGTTGTTTTGCGTACGGCAGAACAAGCTCGTTGGGATGTTAAGGATGCGCAGGCTCATGCATTGATTGCATTGTCTGTGAAGCGCACCATTGTTCCTCACATCCGTTCAGCAAAATCTGCAAAACAGGCTTGGGATATTCTAGCAAGTCTTTATGCAAGCCGCAATGAGGCTAAAATTGCTTTGCTGCGTAAAGAGCTGGAGTCGAAGATTATGCATGAGGAAGATGATTTGGACACTTTCCTTGCTAGCATCAAGGATATCAATGAGAAACTTATTTCTGCAATTGAAGTTATTTCAGACAGTTCCCTTCTGCAGACTGTTCTTGATGCCTTACCAGATTCCTACTAGACTTTCGCTAGTACTTGGAGACTGATGACCCAAGGAAATCCTGAAGTTGTCAAGTTTGATGCATTATGCACATTGTTGTTGCAAGAGTCACTTTCCAAAAAAAACAGGACTAGACAGCGTGCAGTTGAACAGTCTTTTATTGCTTCTCAAAGAAAGGGTGGTAACAACAATGCAACCACTTCTTACGGTTCTACTGCGAGCGGCAAAAATACTGTTCCTAATGCTTCTGCTGGGAACACTTCGTCTGGCAATTTTGGTGACAAGGGCAAAAAGAAGATGCATTGCCATTATTGTAAATCTAATGATCACTTGATCAAGTCGTGTCCTAAGTTGAAGGCCAAATAGGCTAAGAAGAAAGAGGGTGGTTCCGCTGCAAATGTTGGTTCCACTGCAAATGCAGCCATTGTTGAGTCTTCTGTGAAAGGAGACTGTGATGTTGATGTTGATGCAGAATGGGCTTTTAGCGCAGAGTGCACTTACAATCCTGCTGTCATGAGTGCATGCTTGTCAGTTGCTGCAGATTCACATGTGTGGTATTTCGACAGTGGTGCTACAAAGCACATTACCTCACATCGTGAATTGTTTACCTCTCGCGAGTCTGTCCCTCATGGGAATTCAGTCACTTGTGCCAATAATGCCTCTTATCCAGTTCAGGGAGTTGGAAAGATTGTGCTTACTGCTGCTAATGGAAGTTCTTTCACACTTGTTGATGCACTTTATGTACCTGGGATAAGGAAGAATCTCTTGTCTGTATCCGTACTTGCTAGACTTGGACTTGTAGTCAAATTTGTGGATGACAGATGTACAGTTCATGATCTCAGTTTTGGTGATGAAATTGTTACATCTGGCCTTTTGTGCTATGGGCTGTATAAGCTCACTTTGTATGACGAGTGTGGATAAAATTTTGCAAATGCTGTTGCAGATTCAAGGGCTATTTCAGATGCAAAACTTTGGCATGCACGTTTTGGTCATCTGAATTTTATCAGTTTGCTGCGTTTGCAGAAATATGATATGGTTGCTTCTTTGCCGCCTCTTGAAGCACCTGTCAAACATGTTTGTGAAGGCTGTATTTTGGGTAAGATGTAGTGTTCTAAGTGTCCAAAGGAAGGTTCAGTTCGGGCCACGTGCAGGTTGCAGCTTGTGCATAGTGATGTTTGTGGGCCCATGCAAACTCCCTCCTTGGGCAATTACCTGTACTTCGTGACTTTCATGTTAAGTATGGAGCCTGATTTACCCTTGTAATTTTCTGTGGTAAAAACGCACATTTGTAAGGCCCCCATTATGAGGAGAAGCCATCGTGCGTGAAGGAAAATCACTCACTGGAAACCAAAATTTTCATGGACAAGAATCAGGGGCAACTTTAAAGGCCTCGGGGGCGGAGGCCCCCGAGACTTTTTTTTTCGCCGGAATATTATGGCCGGATGGCGGCCGAAAAGTGGTCGGAAAACAACCGGTCGGTTGGCCGGTGGCCGGTAGTCAATGGCCGATGGCCGGTGGTCGGAAGTCAATGGCCGGTGGTCGAAAGTCAATGGCCGGTGGCCGGTGGTCGGAAGTCGATGGCCGGTGGCCGAATTCAAAAGCGGACTTGTCTTCTCAAGGGCGGCCACACATGGGCGGATTGGAGGGTCCGATTTGGACTTATTCGCACAAGGGCGGCTACACATGGCTGTCTCTCATAAGAGAGGGCAACCCTTTTGGCCTATAAAAGGAGGCCATTTCTACACACATTTCATAGTGTGAAGTTAATGCAACAAGGTGAGTGTGAGGTGGTGAGAGTGAAGCAAGGCGGGAGCTCCATTCAGGGTATAATCCCTTTGTAAACTACTTCTTGTTTTGAAGTACTAAAGCCATTGAGTGGCTGCTTTCCCGTGGACGTAGCCCACATTGGGTGAACCACGTATATTGTGTGTACTCTCTCTCTCTCTCTCTACTCTATAATCTCGTGTATATAAATCTGTCTCTCTCCATTAAGTAATCTACTCAATTATCTATTTGGCTACGTCTTATTTCCTAACAACTGGTATCAGAGCAAGGTTTGCTCGTAGCTAAATTATCTCAAGGAAAGGATTCCTTGAATTGAGTGGGAGTTATGGCGGAGGAAGGGAAGCTCAAGATTGAGAAGTTCAACGGCAAAAACTACCAACATTGGAAGATGCAGATTGAAGACTATCTTTACCAGAAGGACCTCTATTTGCCACTAGGCGGTCTTGCGAAGAAGCCCGCAACAATGGCGGATGAAGCATGGATTGTCCTTGATCGAAAGGCACTGGGAACAATCCGGTTAAGCTTGGCGTCAACGGTGACCTTCAATGTTTCGGAGATGAAGACCACGGAGGACTTGATGAAGTCACTTGATGACTTCTACGAGAAACCATCGGCATCCAATAAGGTATTTCTTATGAAGCGCTTGTTCAATCTAAATATGGCAGAGAATGGTTCAGTTGTAGAACACCTAAATGACTTTAACACAAACATAAGTCAACTTCGATCAGTGAAAATCAATTTCGATGATGAAGTACGAGCTCTCCTTATACTATCATCTCTACCGGATAGTTGGGACAGCCTTGTGATGGCTGTAAGTAATTCTATCTCTGGCACAAATACTCTTAAGTTTGATGATGTTGTGGGTGTTCTCCTAAGCGAGGAAATGCGAAGGAGAAGCACAGGAGAATCATCAAGTGCTGCACTATCAGTGGAAACAAGAGGAAGGCCTAAGGAGAGGTTCAAAAACCAAAAGGGTCGTGATCGCTCAAGGCGGAGCAAGTCACGCACAAAGTCAGTTCTTGAATGTTGGAACTGCGGCAAGAAGGGCCACGTCAAGAAGGATTGCTGGTCCAAGAAGAAGAAGGAGACAGAGTCTCAAGACTACAAGCCAACATCGGAGGCCAATGTGGCAGGTAAAGTAGAGCAAGATGCTTTAATTCTCTCATTAGACAATGTGTCTAATTCCTGGATAGTAGATTCCGGGGCTTCATTCCATGCGACACCACACAAGCAACATTTCCAAGACTACACCAAAGGTAATTTTGGGTATGTATACTTGGGAGATGATGAAGCTTGTGAGATTGTCGGCAAAGGTACAGTTTCTGTCAAAACTGCTAACGGAAATGAATGGAAGCTTAAAGATGTTAGGCATGTTCCTTCTCTTCGCAAAAATTTGATCTCTACAGGACAATTGGATGATGAAGGTCACAACATTGCATTCGGAAACAAACGGTGGAAGATCTCAAAGGGATCTTTGGTGGTTGCCAAGGGTGAAAAAGTCGGTACACTTTACTTGTGTACTGTTAGCACGCAACCTTCAACTTGTGCAGCAACTACAGAAGTTGACAGTGCGGTGTGGCACTACCGACTTGGACATATGAGTGCCAAAGGAATGCAAATCCTTCAAATAAAGAAGCTTCTACCAGGTTTGAAAGAAGTGGACTTAAAGTTCTGTGAAGATTGTGTTTATGGTAAACAAAAGAGGGTAAAATTTCAAAAATCAGGAAATGAAAGAAAAAATAAAAAACTTGAGTTGGTTCATTCTGATGTTTGGGGTCCTGCAAGTACACCATCACTTGGTGGCTCATTGTACTATGTAACATTCATAGACGATGCGACTAGAAAAACATGGGTTTATGTCATGAAGAATAAATCCGATGTATTTTCCATATTTCAAAGGTGGAAAGCCTTTGTGGAGAATGAAACAGGTACCAAGGTTAAATGCCTCAGATCCGACAATGGAGGCGAATATTGCAGCCAAGCTTTTGAAAGCTTTTGTGCTAGCAATGGCATTCGGAGGCAAAGGACAACCCCAAGGACACCTCAACAAAATGGGATTTCAGAAAGGATGAACAGGACAATCATGGAACGAGCACGAAGCATGCGGCTACATGCAGGCCTACCGCTTGAGCTTTGGGCGGAAGCTGTAAGTACGTCTGTGTACTTAATCAATCGGTCACCCTCAATGGCATTGGATGGGGGAGTTCCAAAAGAGGCATGGACAGGTAAACCGGTGAATTATGCATTTCTCAAAGTGTTTGGGTGTGAGGCTTTCATGCACATAGATAGAAGCCTAAGATCAAAGTTAGATGCAAAGTCCAAAAAGTGTTTCTTCATTGGCTATGGAGAAGGAGACTTTGGGTATCGCCTATGGAATCCTGAAGATGGTAAAATCTTAAGGAGTAGGGATGTAATTTTTAACGAAAAAAATATGTACAAAGATTACTTGGAAAGAAAACAAACAAAAGAAACAGGTGATGAGTACATGGAGCTTGAGGACGGTGAAGACTCAAGGACTGCAAACGGTGACAATGTGCAACAACGTCAACCAAATGAGGAGCCTCAACCTATTCCCCGAAGATCTACAAGAGCAAGTAGACCTCCAGAAAGGTTTGTTCCTTCCTTCAACCATCTCTTGATCTCAGATTCTGGAGAGCCGGAATCATATGAAGAAGCTATGCAACATGAATCCAAAGAAGAATGGACGAAGAGCATGCAAGTGGAGATGGACTCACTACATCGCAACCAAACATGGGAGTTGGTTGAGTTGCCTAAAGGTAAGCGGGCACTTCAAAACAAATGGGTGTACAAGCTAAAGGAAGAAGAAGGTGGGAAGAAAAGGTACAAATCTAGGCTTGTAGTAAAAGGTTTTTCTCAAAAGAAAGGTATTGACTTCAATGAAATATTTTCTCCTGTTGTAAAAATGAACTCAATTAGGCTTGTCTTAAGCCTTGTGGCTGCTCATGATCTAAATCTCGAGCAAATGGATGTAAATACGGCATTCCCTCACGGTGACTTAGAGGAGGAAATCTACATGCTTCAACCAAAGGGGTATGAAGTAAAAGGTAAGGAGAAAATGGTTTGCAGATTAAAGAAGAGCTTGTATGGTTTAAAGCAAGCATCAAGACAATGGTACTTGAAGTTTGATCGATGGATGTTGGATCATGGATTCACAAGATGCAACTCGGATCACTGCGTCTACACAAAGAATTTGGGAGATGGGAAATTCATCATCCTAATGTTGTATGTTGATGACATGTTGATTGCAAGTGCTAACATGCAGGACATCAAAGATCTAAAAGAGGAGCTGTCCAAATCTTTTTCAATGAAAGATTTAGGTGCTGCAAAGAGGATACTTGGTATGAAAATATCAAGGGACAGGACGAAGAAGACAATAAAGCTATCTCAAGAAGATTACATCAAGAAGGTACTAGAAAGGTTTGCAATGCAAAATGCAAAACCAGTTTCTACACCTTTGGCTGGTCATTTTAAACTAACGAAGGATATGTGTCCAAAGACACAAGAGGAGATAGCCTATATGTCTAAAGTTCCATATGCTGCAGCGGTAGGTTCTCTAATGTATGCTATGGTCTGGACAAGGCCAGACATTGCACATGCAGTGGGAGTTGTGAGTAGGTTCATGGACAACCCAGGTAAAGAGCATTGGCAAGTTGTGAAGTGGATACTTGGGTATCTAAAAGGGACAACAACAAATGCTTTGTATTTTGGAGGAACTGATATTTTTCTAGAAGGGTATGCTGATGCAGATATGGCAGGTGACAAAGATACTCGAAGGAGCACTACTGGCTATGTGTTCACGGTTGGAGGCACAGCAGTAAGCTGGGCTTCAAAGCTGCAGAAAATGGTTTCACTTTCTACCACGGAAGCAGAGTATGTAGCAATGACGGAGGCAAGCAAAGAAATTCTATGGCTTCACAGATTCTTAGAAGAGCTTGGATTCAAACAAGACAATTGTGTCCTGTACAGTGATAGCCAAAGCGCTATCCATCTTGTGAAGAACTCAACCTTTCATTCAAGGACAAAGCACATTGAGGTGAGATATCACTTCATACGCACTCTTTTGGAAGAGGGACAACTAAAGCTAGGAAAGGTGCATACAAGTGAAAATCCTGCAGACATGTTTACAAAGGTGGTCAACAAGGAGAAGTTGAGCTTTTGCTCATCTTCAATCGGCATTCAAGGATAAGAAGCCAGAATGGAAAGCAGTCACAGGTTTGCTTTGGAGATCAGTCTCCAAGTGGGAGATTGTTAAGTATGGAGCCTGATTTACCCTTGTAATTTTCTGTGGTAAAAATGCACATTTGTAAGGCCCCCATTATGAGGAGAAGCCATCGTGCATGAAGGAAAATCACTCACTGGAAACCAAAATTTTCATGGACAAGAATCAGGGGCAACTTTAAAGGCCTCGGGGGCGGAGGCCCCCGAGACTTTTTTTTTCGCCGGAATATTCTTTTTCGCCGGAATATTATGGCCAGATGGCGGCCGAAAAGTGGTCGGAAAACAACCGGTCGGTTGGCCGGTGGCCGGTAGTCAATGGCCGATGGCCGGTGGTCGGAAGTCAATGGCCGGTGGTCGAAAGTCAATGGCCGGTGGCCGAATTCAAAAGCGGACTTGTCTTCTCAAGGGCGGCCACACATGGGCGGATTGGAGGGTCCGATTTGGACTTATTCGCACAAGGGCGGCTACACATGGCTGTCTCTCATAAGAGAGGGCAACCCTTTTGGCCTATAAAAGGAGGCCATTTCTACACACATTTCATAGTGTGAAGTTGATGCAACAAGGTGAGTGTGAGGTGGTGAGAGTGAAGCAAGGCGGGAGCTCCATTAAGGGTATAATCCCTTTGTAAACTACTTCTTTTTTTGAAGTACTAAAGCCATTGAGTGGCTGCTTTCCCGTGGACGTAGCCCACATTGGGTGAACCACGTATATTGTGTGTACTCTCTCTCTCTCTCTCTCTCTCTCTCTACTCTATAATCTCGTGTATATAAATCTGTCTCTCTCCATTAAGTAATCTACTCAATTATCTATTTAGCTACGTCTTATTTCCTAACATTTCATTGATGATTACTCCAGGCATGCATGGGTATTCCTGCTTAAAGAGAAGTCCGAAGTTTTTATGTGCTTCAAACAATTTTTGGCTATGGCTGAAAATGTCTCGAAATGTACTATAGGCACCCTCCGTTCCGATCGAGGGGGGCAGTATATGTCTCATGAATTTACTGCATTTCTGGCTAGTTGTGGGATAAAACACCAATGTATAGTGCCTTATACACCTCTGCAAAATGGTGTTGCTGAGAGGAAAAACAGGTCACTGACGGAAATGGCACGATGTATGGTCAAAAGTCAAGCTTTGCCGCATTCTTTTTGGCTTGAGGCCATCATGTGTGCCACTTATGTACTTAGGAGGTGTCCTACGAAAGCTTTGCAGTCTATTACTCCATATGAAGCATGGCATGATAGAAAGCCTTCTATTGAGCACATGCGTGTTTTTGGCTGTTTGGCATATGCTTTGGCGCCACATACACAGCGCAGAAAATTGGATGATAAGGCTGTCAAATTTATTTTTGTTGGTTTTAGTGCTGAAAGCAAAGGTTACAGGTTGTATCACCCGCAAACAAAACGTATTTTGGTTTCTCCGGATGTAGTGTTTGTGGAAGATTCTGTTCAGCCCTTGCTGTCATGTACTAGAGACAGCAATGTAAGCTCACAGGACATTTATGACACTTTGTTGCCTCTTTTCAGTGGTGGAAATACGAATGTAAGTTCCAATGAGGCAAATGTACAGCCTATGGGGGATTCTAAAAATGTTTTAGATCAGCCTATTACTAATGCAGATGTACATGATGTACTTGATGAGGAAAGGGCTGAAAATGAGCAGGCTAGAGGTATGCCAAAATGGTTGGTGCACACTTTGCGTGACACTAAATTGGATGCACCTTTGTCGAGTCGTACTCGTTCAGGCTCTCGCCATGCATCTTATGCATCAGATTTTTATGCTTTGGCTGTGTCTAGTTTACATGATGTTGAAGAGCCTCTGTCTTTTGATGAAGCACAAAATTCAAAAAATTAGATGGCTGCCATGCAATCAGAATATGATGCACTTATAGAAAATGACACATGGACTTTATGTGATTTTCCTCCTGGCAAAAAGGCCATTGGTACGAAGTGGGTTTACAAGTTGAAACGCAAGCCGGATGGTGAGATCGATCGCCATACGACTCAACTTGTTGCAAAGGGTTATGCACAGCAAAAAGGCATAGATTATGAAGAGACTTTTGCTCCCACTTGTTGTATGAATACTGTGCGTTTTCTATGTGCATTGGTAGCTCATTTTGGTTGGGATGTACATCAATCAGACATTGTTACTGCTTTCTTGAATGGTGACATATTTGAGGAAGTTTATGTAACGCAGCCTTGCGGTTTTGTCATAAAAGGACAAGAGGACAACGTGTGCAGATGTAAGAAGGCTTTGTATGGGTTGAAGCAATCTCCTCGTGCTTGGTATGAGAAAGCTGACACTCATTTGGTTAAACGAGGCTTTCGTAACAGTCCAATAGAAAGCACATTGTATGTAAAGCGTGAGGATGATGTATTTCTCATTGTGGTTCTTTATGTTGATGATTTGCTGATCACGGGACCAAATGAGAGGCATATTGCTGAATTTAAGGCTGATTTGAATGCTACTTTCAAGATGAAAGATTTGGGACTGTTGCATCATTACTTGGGTGTACAGTTTAAGCAGTGTGATGGTGGTATTGCCTTGTGTCAGAAAAGTTACCTAGAGACATTGCTATGTAAGTTTGGTCTTGATGATTGCAAACCTATTTCCACTCCCATGGAAACAGGTTTGAAGTTGAGTCTACATGATGCTGGCGATCCTGCTGATGTCACTCTTTACCAAACTGCTGTTGGCTGCCTCATTTATGTATGCAACACGAGGCCGGATATTCAGTTTGCAGTCTCATAGGTCAACAGATTTATGCATAGCCCAGGGTCTAAGCATTGGCAGGCTGTCAAGAGGATTTTCCGCTACCTTAGTGGCACTTTACATCTTGGCTTGTTTTATCCCAAGGGGGGATCATTGCCGCCAGACTTACATGCTTTTTCGGACTCAAATTGGGCTGGTTGTTTTGACACGCGAGTGTCCACAAGTGGTTTTTGTTTCATGCTTGGCAGTTCATGTATATCATGGTTGAGCAAGAAGCAACCTACTGTGGACACTTCGAGTTGTGAGGCTGAGTACAGGGCAGTCTTCACAGCTACGGTTGAGTGTGTATGGCTCAGATGCCTTATGGCTGATTTGGGTGTTGGACAGGACACTGCCAAGACTATCTACACTGACAGTCAGAGTGCATTGGCAGTTGCGAGGAACCCAGTTTTTCATGCTCGCACAAAGCACATTGAGGTGCATTACCACTTATGTGCCAACACAGGACAACCTTGCAGATCTTTTCACCATTGTCTCGTGAGAAGCTTGAAGCTTTCCGCAAAGCTTTGGGCTTACTCCCCTTTGTGGACTAATCCTGTCCTCAGGGCATGGCACTTCCCTTTACTCATGTGCCAGCTCTTGTTCACCGCATCACTCCAGGGGGGATTTGTTACCATATACATGTGGTAGTGATGTGTGTGAACACACTAGGATCGCCGGGGCATTTTTTCCCTCTTTAGGAGGTTTTTCCCCCCGTGCATTGTATATACACCCATCACTCTAGGGCTATCCATCTTTCCATTGCACACTAAGTAACACACTCTCTATTGTGTGCCTTGAGCTTCCTTCATCTTCTCCAAGCTGTGCGTGTTTCTCTGCAACCCTAATTCCACCAAATAAAGGAAGACCATCTGTGAAGTCATCCCAATCTTCTTGGAGTTGGGGACCTCACATGGATCGAGGTTTTTGCATCTTCCACCCCATTAAATATGGGAAAATTGAGCCATGCCATCTCTACCAAAACCTTCTCTTCAAAACTTCCATCTTCGACATAGGAAAAAATGCCGCTTCAACTTTAAACAGAAGCATCAAACCGCTCCTTAGTGGGGCACCGAAAGTTGGAAAGGGGAACACACCCATCACAAAAATCAATTGCCTCTCTTTAGCCTAGGGCTTCCACAACACCCCAATCCACTAGAAAGCACAACTAAACTACACAATTCCATGATCAAACCACCATGAGCAAACCCCACACACGCACTTGCCACCAGACCACAAACAAGCCCAATAATTCTCCATTGCTCAATCCATTTCCTTTCACTCACACAACACCTCTCTCTTTCCCTCTTTGGAAAACTCAACCGCAGGGGGCACACCTACCTGCACATGCTCAAAAAACACGTATATATGTATATATATATATATATATATACAGATAGATAGATAGGTAGGTAGATAGATAGATAGAGAGAGAGAGAGAGAGAGAGAGAGCTCTTGCGAGCATTACTAATCTTTGTCTCTGTTGTGGAGATGAGCTCGGAGATCAAGGTTGCCAAGCAAGGAGGCAGCATGGAGGACAAAGAATTACGTGTGGAGGTCGACTAGGGATGAGATGGAGGTGATGGAGGTTGAGTTGCATGCAAAGTCTATAGAGAGGTTCATTGAATAGCTCTCACACTCCCACCAATAGTTGTAAGTAACACTCACAATGTCTCTACTGTGTTGCATCACCTTCCACATGTCTGTCACTAGATATCGGACTCTCAACAATGTGGCATCCTTGACAGTCCCCATGTGGTAAGCGTGTTGACCGGCTTAGCCAATGCAACAGGTCATGCTTCTAGCACTGAGACATTTTGTAAGCCCCACCCCTTGCACAAAGGGTGCATGCTCAATCAAAAAAATGACTAAGAATTACACAAGAGAAAACTGTGGGGTTTGAACCTAGGCACCTACAGGTAGAGGTGAACACTCACCCACTAGTATAAGTCATCTTCTTGATCCCAAACGTGTGTTCAAACACATTTATTGTTAAGAATTTTTTTTTTGGGAAGGTAGGGGGACCTTTAAAAAGGCAACCCGTTGTCGATAAGCGGGCTCCCTACCACGTCAGCTCAAAGTCCATAATCTAGACCAAGCCCTTCCACACACACCTACCCGCACACACATAGTACACACATACAATACTGAGTAGTGAGCAATATTGATACTAAGCAATAGTTTGTGTCACCTATACGATGTGTCGATGGAGACACAACTTGCCTCTCTCTCTCTCTCTCTCTCTCTCTCTCTCTCTCTCTCTCTCTCTCTCTCTCTCTCTCTCTCTCTCTCTCTCTCTCTCTCTCTCTCTCTCTCTCTCTCTTCTCTCTCTCTCTCTCTCTCTCTCTCTCTCTCTCTCTCTCTCTCTCTCTCTCTCTCTCTCTCTCTCGGGTTGGAGCCATATTAGGCATTGAATTAGAGCACATTCGCATGGTGAAGAAGCAACATTTTGTTGATGCAATCAATTTTTTTGTGTGCCCATTAAATTCATTGTGAGCTTTGTCTTCTTCTTCTTTGTTGCATGGCAAAGGATGAGAGAAGGTAGAGAGAGTGGGGCAACATTTTTCCCACTCTGTCAAAATTGGCAGAGTTGAGGACTTTCTCCCATTGTTTCCATAAGGCAACAAGAAATGCTCATGTCAACAAAATGCTACCCATGGTAGTGTGCAAATCTGCCCTTTTTAGAGTTAGATACCCACCAATTTAGGTGGCGGGGGTGGCTCTTTGCAATTACCAAAGTGCAAAAACAAAATTTAGAGTTTAAATTTACACAAATACTTTACTTTGTTGAAAATTGCAACATGTGGAAAGGCTATTGTTATATGTGAAGTTGAGATTACCTTCACCTTGTGTGAACAAGGCAAGCAGAGGTAGCAAAAAGTACATGCAATTTTATTGGGCTCGTTGGAACCAACCTTAGCTATCTCCAATAGCTTAGTTTGAGTATGCTGATGTTGCAAGAAAACTTCTTGTCATTCTCGAAAGCCCTTTGTAAGGGCCACTTTGTCTGCCTTCTAAGCCGCTTCTCTAGTTGTTTTTCATCTTGTATGGTCATTTCTCTTGCCACTTTAGGCTCATGATTTTATCATTGATAAGTTCGCTATGCAACTGGCTTCTTTATCTCTTTGGTTTCTGTTGTTTAAATGCAATACCTGTCACTACTATTCACAAAAAATGGGTTGTTAGTTTAATCGGCCAAAATCGTAAAATCTAATGAGTTTTCCTTGAAGAAAACTGGTAAAATTTTAGTGTAAAAACCAACAAACCCATCAAATTTTGACCTAAAAATTGGAAGAGTTTTAAGTATGCTCTTTTTCTCTTTAGTTTTTATGAGAAAAGTTTTTGTTGAGCTCTAATCCATATTAATGCAACCTCAAAGGCGATGTTGTATGCTTTGGGTGCATCTTCTTAGCGTGTGACTGGCTTTGGGTGCCTTGGTGTGCTTGAAGCCAAATATGCTAGATGATAGGTGTTCCTCCTATCACAAAAGGATGTATCATGCCTTGACCTTGATGTGTGTCTCATGACCATGAGCTGTAGATTTTGTGCATAATTTGCATGCTCTCGTTGTCTTTTCACCAGTGATTGTTCTTTGCTTTCTCCATTTCAATCTTTTCATCTACTAGATCCTATCTATCCTTTGGCACTTGTAATCGCGAGGTAGTTTTTCTAGTAAAATAAATTCTTTGCCTTGTATCTCTACTCTTGCATCAAATGGCTTTGGAGAGTCCTTGTTTCCCTCCTCTTAACTCACAGAATCTTGCTTGTGGTTGAGAGATTGCGTTGATCAATTGGGAGAGCTAGGTTTCTTGTGTATTTTTCTTCCATACCTTGACTTGTGTGGATTTGATAGCTATAGGAGGTTGCAAAACTAAGGTAGCAATTCATGGTCTTTCTCCAAACATGGTCATTTTCACCCCCCCTTGCCACCATAGGTTTGTATCTTTAGACATTGAGCCTCTTGTAGTGATGTTGTTATTCCATCTTGAATGAGTTAGTCCTCTGCTTCTAAATGCTTGCAGAATTCACTTTAGACAAACCAATCTCTAGGTTGAGGCTTGAGCACTAGACCTTTCTCTAACTTGTCAGCCACTTTTCCTTGTACAAAGATTTCTTGCTTGGTGCACAGGTCTAGTTCCTTTTTCATTTTTAGCGCTTCTTGATCTCTAAGTTTTGCCACCTCATTCGATCATATACTAGTAGTGCCTTGCCCTTATCTTAGGAGGGGCCATGCTCTCCATCAATGTACTCCAAATAATCTTTACTCATAAGGAAACTGATCATTCTAAATTTCCAATCATGGAAGTTGTTCTTGTCCAACTTCTCATTGACAATCTGGTTAAGTCCATTATTGTTGGACGACATGCTTTCAATCCTTCACCAAGTCCCTAAGTAGCCTACTAAAAATAAGAAATTACCACTTGTAACCACAATATGCGTATACACTCCTCTTCCATAATATCAAACAACATTTGTGAACATTGTAGACAAGTTGGAGCCTTCTGCACCACCAAAAGTTAGAGTTGTAGAATCTTGAACCTTAGCCTTTCTACATACAAACACACTCTAACTTCATAACGGGTCAAAACGCACCCAAAATAGAGATTTGGGTGCAAAAAATCACCCCAAAGGGCTATATAGAAACATGAGATGCACAATCTCCAAAAGGAAGCCCCTTAACAATTTTATCACCAAAATTAAGACCATGAACTATACATTTGTTATCCACAAATTTGGCAATAAGACCAAGTATTGTAAGTGCAAATATAAACAAAAGGTTCTTCTGATTTGTGGTACATAAACTGCATCAAAAAGTGTGAAAGAACCACCACTTGTAGCAATTAGCACAATCTTTCCAAATCCTTCAATCGGATAAGAGGCATTGTTGCCACGTGACCGTATTCCCATGAAAGACGGCCTCAAGAGATGCAATCAAATCATGATGTGCAGTAATGTGCTTTGTAGCACCACTATCAAATTACCAAACATGTGACTCTACAACAATGACATACATGCATCATGTATAGAAGGATCATAAGTACACTCTACCCCTCTACATCTACATCAACATCATAATGTCCATTTATAGTAGAATATTCCACAACAGTTGTAATGTTAGTAGATCCAAACTCTTTTTTCTTGGTTTCTTTTTCCTTCACCTTCTTAGGACATTGTTGTATGAAGTGATCATTAGTCTTGCAATAATGGAAATGCATCTTCTTCTTGCCTTCTTCACTAGAACTTCTAGACGAGTTGCTCCCAACAGAAGCACTAGATACATGTGATTTGCTACTCATAGAAGAACCATGAGAAGTGATTGCATTTCTATCACCAAATTTTCTTTGATCAACAAAAAAGGTTTGTTCAACAACATGCTATTGAGCCCTACTTTTTCTTGGAAGTGACTCCTATAAAAGAAAAGTGCATAATCCATCAAACATGATAGCTTGAGGGTTTCCTTCGATCATAAGTCTCCAAAGTAGTGGCAAAAATATGGTAGTAAGAGTTTGCCAAAGCACCCCAGGACAATCTACACAAGTGAACTGCCAAAAATAACTTCACTTAAAAAAATGAGTTGTTCATTGATATCCTTGATACCAGTAAGAAAAGTGTCCATGTTATCTTCCTCTTGCATAATCTTTGACTCCAGATCTTTATACAAAAATTCAATACTAGCCTCATTGCGACTTGCATAAAGACCAGCCAAACCTATTTTGTTGATTTTTTTCAAACAAAAGTGAGGAGTAATAATGTGCTTCAAAAATAATTCAATCAATGCATGAGCTTGTGTGTCTCTAACATCTCAACAAGATTCTTAGCTATAGGCAAAAAAACTCTAGCAGTGGAGATCTGCTAGAACTTACAACATCCTCAATAGAACTTGTATCCACAAAAGGTGGGCACACATCAATGCCTTGCACAACATCCTCAACAGAACTTGTATTCACGAAAGGTGGGCACACGTCAATGCCTTGCACAACATTCTAGACACTCTTTGAGATAAGAAAATGTGTCTTCATGTAAGCCCGCATTGGGTAATTATCCCCATCCATTTTTTCCTTAGCAACAAACATCTTGAAAACATCTCTATTGTTGACAGCCATGGTGAGCGGCTGCATCTGATGTGAAAACTTCTCCAAAGGAGGAAATTCAAAGTAGGACTAATGCGTGCTATGTAGAAAAACCCAAAGAGGAATATAAGGGACCTATTCCGCAAACAAAAAAAATTCACTAATAAAAATACTGCACAAAAGGATGAAATTGCATGCACAATATTGTATGTAGCAAGAACGGAGGTCGAAATGAGCCCAAATCAAAATTTTGAGCACACGAAGCTCTACAAGCCTTTCCAAAGTATTAATTGATGTTCTAGCACTCACCAAAGCTCATTCAATTTGGAGAAAGTGAGCAAAGGGGTACTAGCAATGCCAGCGACTATGTCAAGAGGATGAAACTTTGATATCAATTGTTGGAATTAGGGTTGCACAAAGGCACACAACTTGAGAAGATGAAGAAGCTCAAGAAACACAAGAGAGAGTGGATTTCTTGATGCATAAATAGAAAGATAAGTTAGCCCTAGAATGATGGGTGTATATACAATGGATGGGGGAAACATGTCCTAGTGAGGGAAAAAGTGCTCTGGTGGTCCTAAGTGTTTTCACACACATCATACCACATATAAGGTAACATGGTTGAGCTTTGAGAAAGATTTAGATTTTTTTCTAGCAAACCCAAAGAAGACACCGGAGGTGAAGTCAAAACAAACATATAAAAGAACGATAATAAGAGAAACCATCATTGCACAAGAGGAAGCTATTGGCCCACGAAGCTGAGCAAGTCCAGACCTCGGTCTAGATGCACTCCAAACCACATATACGCCTAGCTTGGACTCACATGGAAATATAGAAGATTCCAAAGAGGATCTCTATCAGCCTAAAACCATTAAAAGCTCAGGAATAAGTGTCATGGGTTGTACAATCTCATCTTGTATGTGAAAAATGTGTAATGAATTTTGCAAATGTAGTTGTGGATCTAGAGGCTTTTCTAGATGCTAAATTTTGGCATGCATGTTTTGGGCATCCAATTTTTTTCAATTTGTTGCATTTACAAGAATATGAAATGGTTGCTTCTTTGCCGCCTATTGAAGTACCTTCTAAGGATGTTTCTGAAGGTTGTTTTTTGGATAAGATGCAGCGTTCAAAGCTTCAAAATATGGTTCAGTAAATGCTACATGAAAATGGTAATTCTTTTACACTTTTTGATGCACTTTATGTATCAGAGATCAAAAGAACCTTTTTTCTATATATGCACTTACAAGACTTGGTCTTGTTATCGAATTTGTGGATGACAGATGTATAGTTCATGACCCCAGTTGTGGTGATAAAATTGCTGCAATTGACATTTTGTGTCATGGATTGTACAATATCATTTTGTATGTGACAAGTGTGGGAGAAGAAAAATCTCAACCATAAAACCACATCCAAGATGCCAAAGGGGGAGTAGCTCTGGACCACTACAAACTGACAAAAAATTGTCAACTAAAAGTATGGCAAAGTGGGAGTAAACCTCAACCACCATAGCTCCAAAAGTGGACTCTAAACCATAAACCATAACATTACTCAATGCCAATGAGTATAAATGCCCAAATGGATCCACAATCACACATACAATGGCAATTCACACTCAACTCACATCCACAGAGTGACCGCGCATGAACAAGTGCCAAAAGAGTTGCAATCCAAAACCTTGATCAATGCAAAAACAATGCTCTCAAAAGAGCTCACCAGCACTCAAAAGTGCTTGCAAAAATGCATGTATAATGGGAATCAACCATGCACCATAACCATATGAAATCCATTTGAAAACCCAAAGCACAAAATCACTGCCAAAGTATCTTGTGAAAGAAGATCCACCTATATGCTGCAAAGAACCCGCGTCTCTCAAGAGGCTGCTTCGATAGTGTGTAAATGCCTCCATGCTTTGTTGCCCAAATATACCAAAAAATCCTCAAACCACAAGCTTTGCACAAGCTAAAATTTCATCTTCAGCTCGAATTTATGCATCCAACTTTGAGCACCTGTCGTGCTTCCAAAAGTGCATCAAATTCACACACTGTGCAAAAACTAAAAACCTAAAAATTTTGTATACAGTCAGTTTGAGCTAAATATCAGTAAAACGGTGAGGAGTTTGCATAACCTTTCTTCTACAAAGTTGTAGACCACATCAAAAGAGAGGGAGTTCATGGGAGAAATCTTCAAACCTGCATTCTACAAGGAGAAATACAAATCTTAAAATAATGTTGTTGTGCACACAGTTTTATGGCAACACTTTCACCTACACACAATCTTTTGCACTATCTTTTGATCTTCCATAAGGATATGCATCACTCTCAGTTGAGCTCACAAGATCCCGTTGCATTCTCACAAAGCTTCCAAGATTTCTTGATCTCTCCACCACTCAAAGCGAGCAAGCTATTGCCTCAAAGCTCTCAAAATTGGCATCGACAAGCCATAGCTCTGATACCTATTAGGGTTAAGGTGGATAGGTTAGTGTGTCATTCATGGCATAATAATGCTTGGAGAGGTTAGTGTAGATCTTGAGAGAGAAAATATTGCACAACACAATATGGTATATTGCAAATGATAAAGGGTTACAAATATTCAGCAGAATGTGCGTCTATATAGGCTTTTACAAATAGACATCCTTTTGACACATGAGCATAAGAGGTGGCTGTCTATGCACAAATACAAGTGGTGGTGCTTTACACAAAGTTTGTAAGAGGTTCTTCACATGGCTTGAAACATAATATGGAAGAGTTTGTTCACACAAGAGATGCAACAAAACTTCGCATCCCAACAATCCTCCCCTATGTGGGTTTTGGTTGCATATCACTCACACAATCCTTCCCTCAAAACACACTAGGGCGAGGCACATAATGCACAAGCTCCCCTTGAACGCAAAGTCGCCTACCCTAGACACGAAGTGTGTAGGCATACAAAACATCCGGGTGTAGGCACACACAAGCCTCCCTTGGCACAAATAGAGGGTAAGGTACACAAGAGAGAATGCTTATCGACATTTTGGTTGTTGTTTGTTGAAGGATTTTCTCCCCTGCACAAATCTGCAAAAGGTGTTGTGCTTTGTTGTCGATATTCTTCCCATATTGTGATGTTGTTGTTGTCGATATTTTGATCCAATGCAGAATGCAAGGGAAGATACAATGCACATATGTGTACAATGGAGGAAAAAACCACGTGGGAAAAAGCCCCCGAATTATTTATGCTATGCAAAAGGATTATTTTGAATATGTTGGTGGAGAAATTTCTCCAACTTCTATCCCTTCATCTTGATGTTGTGAGCTTTGTCGTGTGTCGAGGCTTTCCTCATCAATTTTATGTTGATGTTGATCTTCTTCATGCATGTTGTTGGTCCGTTTTGACAAAGATGTAATGTCCATGGAGAATGGAGTAAAATACACATAGATAGCATTTTGTGCACTTGTGTGTGTGCTCAAGATGATTGTGTACAAGGAGCTTTGATCCATCAAAGAAGATTTTGATCTTTGTAGAGTCAAAGTGAAGCACCTCTTCACCAAATACTCTTCACGTGGTTTGAGGTTCAGTGGCTATCTATTTTCTTTACTTTGTGTTATTGTGCTTGGTATGTTGGAGCCAATACTCGGAGTTTCTTGACTTTTGTCTATGTGTAAACTACCCCTTGTTGGCAGAGCATTAGAGCTTTAAAGCTAAGGGCGTGTGAAGGGAGTCCTAAATGGTGGGAGGTTCGAGAACAAGCTTGGGCCAGCGTGGGAGCAAGGTAGATTGTGCAATTGGCTACGCTCAGCTCGAGCATCGAGGTCACTAGGGTGTTGATTCCGGGGCAGGGTAGCAGACTATGGTGGTGAAGTCAGCACAGTCGGGTTGGGCTGCAGCTGTCAAGTGCAAGTTGAGGGTAATCGGGTAGAGAAGGGGAAGACCTTAGATGACAAGCTTGCAGGAGGCACCAGGTGGCGGGGGGTGAGCAATTGAGGGCCCATTGCACAGGGTGAGCAGTAGGCTTAGGGGCTCAATGGCAGGAGCGGCAGCAGATCTTGATGTGTGATGTAGCGACTCATGAGGTGCCGAGCTAAGATTTGCTTGTATTTCAGTGCCTTGATCGGCTGCAGCTACGGAGTGGAAGCGGGTTCGCAGGGGTATCAGGCAGCACAAGCTCCCTGACGTGGCTTGATGAGAGCAGTAGCTATACACACACACACACACACAAAGGCAACGATGCACTTAATCATTAAAAAAATTGTCTGACTAATTGCTTGCACTAACAAAGCCCACTTAGAACAAGGTGATGCTAAACGAAAAGCTTTCAACGAACACCTCCTTCGCACAAAAGTAATGCAAGCATGTTGTGATTTCAAAAGAGCTAATTTGAAAATCGAGAGTATGTAAAAACTGACACTAGAATGCAAAAATATTTGATAGATTATGCAAAACGTGCGGAATTAACTCCCTCTCTTGCATCCTCATATCCCGGGTGATAATTAGAGAGTGAGATTTATTTTAAGAGTGAAAGAGAATAAGTGCAACCAATTGAGGTACTGATGATGATCAAAAGGAAGAGTTCAGTAGGCTTAGGTGTGGAACCATCGCACTCCGATACCAGTTGTTAGAGTTAAGGTGGATAGGTTAGTGTGCCATTCATGGCATAAGAATGCTTCGAGAGGTTAGTGTAGAGCTTGACAGAGAAATTATTGCACAGTACAATATGGTTATTGCAAATGATAAAGGGTTACAAATATTTAACAAAATGTGTCTCTATATAAGCTTTTACAAATAGACAGTCTTTTGACACATGAGCACAAGAGGTGGATGCCTATGCACAAATACAAGTGGTGGTGCTTTACACGAAGGTTGTAAGAGGTTCTTCACATGGCTTGACACATGAGTTGGAAGAGTTTGTTCACACAAGAGATGCAGCAAAAAACCTCGCATCTCAACAATACCAATTGTGAGTGCACAAATATGGTGCGTACAAAGAGAGAGAAGGAGAGAGACAGAGAGAGAGAGAGAGAGAGAGAGAGAGAGAAAACAAAAGATTTGGGTGGAGCAGCTCAACACTATGTGTCTGAGAGAGTCCCATATTTCTTTACCTAGTAAAGAATAAGGTGTGTACAAGTAATGGGAAGTCAATGGTCTTTGACGTATCCGATTAGTCTAGCCTCTTGCATAAACCACCGCTTCCCCATATGACACAAGTCTATCCTCTTTGATTTTATCACAAACATCCTCATACGGGTGATCCTTAAACTTGCTCAACTTCAAAAATTAAGCATTGTTTGCAACAGTTACCTAGATTAGATATCCCCAAAGGGCTTCAAATTCCCTTTTGAACTCTCAAAAGTTGCCATCCAATCTCTTCATTTGACTTTCTAGCTTGCACTTTACTTCATCCAATTGTGGCCCATTTGCAACCATTTGCCTGCCCTTGAACTTCATATCTGCTTTACCACTTTGGCATGCACTTGTAGATGCCCATAGTCCTGCTTTGGCCTCTTTATGGCATTGACTGACATTGGCTCCACCGCCTTTGTCCAACCCCCTTTTTGAACATTTTTGTTCAACCAGAAGCATGTTTATTGAACTCCAAAACGAGGAAACACTATGAGCACACATAGAAACATACAACCATATGTACAATTTTTAATTCTATTGCTTGTCGTCTCCTCTCAAGCGGGTTGGCCAGCCCCCTTCTTAGTCAAACCACCTGGATCAAACACCTCGCATTTAGCATATCCATCCATCTGCGATGACTTCACATAGTGTTGCATCCCAACACGTAGTCATTCATGCATATAAGAGGCACACAACATACCTTCACCTTTATGAGCATCACCCTACATCCAATCTGTTTCAAACAAAGCACCACAATTCACATCATCCTACTTCATATACATACATGACCCTCCCTCCCAACCATGTAAAGTAAAGATCTCCTCAAGAAAGCCATGTACCTAACAATCGGATGACCCACTACATAGCTTCTTACAAGCATACCCTTCAACCACGAAGCACATACTTATTCAAAAAGCTTGTATAAATCTACATCCTTGGTCTCTCCTCCATGCACAATAGGACACAACTATGGCATTGATAACTCCTCTACCGTAGGCTCCTTGTCATAATAACTAATATCTAATTCTCCTAAATGATTTTCTCATGTTAAACTGATCATTTAATATGGGGAAGTACCAAGGGAGAAAAAGCTAGAATATTGGTTAAGCTGGCAAACCGGCCATAGTAGACATCCAAAGGAGGGAAAATAGGGATCCAAAGGGGGGGGGCATCTGCAAAAGAGCAATATGCAACAATGGGCTCCAAAGACTTTAGGGTTCAGCCCATTAATACTTCCAAAATGGTAAGGTTCCAAAATTCAAAGGTAAGTCCAAATGGTCAAGCTTAGTGGAATTGGATGCTTTATGTGTGTACAAAAAAGTCTTAAAGACTCCTACATAGGAGGGGGCAAGCCCTGTAAGTAGGGGATAAGAGAGAAACACACACACACACACACACACACACACACACACACAAGCTTCCTTTACACAAAGGGAATAGGGAACACATGTCAGCTCCCTAGTCCAGTTGCCCACAAGGTGCACTCAAATCCTATTGGATGGCCATAGAGGTGGACCAATGAGAATTAGGCTAGCATACATTTAGTTTAATTTATTTTAAAACACTTGATAAAAGAAACAATAAGAATTAATCTCTATAGAAGACTATTGGACAGTCTCCCAAGGGATCCAATGAGCACTTAGCAACCCAATGGGTTGCCTACTTTCTATTGGCCAAAATAAAAGGCCAGAAGACAAAGGGTTCCAATGAGAGTTTAGTTGCATTATTTAATTACTTAAAGTTCTGACAAAAGGGGAAATGGGAACACATGTCACAAGGCTATCACTTATGCTTTCTAATTTTCATTGGCTTAGCTTTGCAGGGTCCAATAGGGTGTCAGCATGAGTATTTTGCAAGAGGGCTCAACCAAGAGAGACAGGGGACTTGATTTTGGCAAGCTATTATCACACACACACTTAACAATCTCATGTGTGAATCAAGAAGACTCTCTCTCTCCTTCTCAAGCTTTAATGGAAAGCTCATCACCTACTTACAAATTGTGAGAAGGGAGGCCTACACCAACAACTCTTGGCTTTGTGATGCAACTCCAACCAAGAACCAAGCTTCAATGCATGTTCATCTCCTCTACCATGCTAGTTACTAATCTATGCTATGCTAATATGAGTGATTATGTGAGGAGATATACATCTTTCTCGTAAGACTACTCCTTCTGCCTCTCAATCTACTTTCATACCCCGCTAGCTCTCACCATCTTTGAAGGTGTGTTAGGTCTTGGGTCTGAGACCGTGAGGGAATTGATGTTGTGTTTTATAAGTGTTTGCTTAGTGCTTGAAGTTTCCATCGTCATTGCACTGGCTAGTTATTGAAGGAACACAAAGAATTGTATTGTAAAATGTCTCCCTTGATGGGGGAAGCCTATAATACAAAGCCTTTTGGAGGGGGGACCGGCTCCATGAAATAGCTTAATTTCTCTCTCTTTTGAAGTATTGTTCATGCCTATCTAACTAGGTGTTATGCTTTTTGTTGCTCTCTCCACCCAAGCACTCTTACTATGCTCATTAGGAATCTATTCTAATGAAATGCTCACTATGTCTATGCTATTTTCTGCTACACACAAGTTACTAATCCAATAAATGTTACATTGGTATTAGAGCACAAGGTTTCTCTTTCTCTTGCTCAAGAAGGGAGGTCCTCAAGCTAGCTATAAATGGTTGGTATTATTAATTGCAATTGAGTAAGTAGAATAGGGATTTTTCAGCATTTTTTGCAACAGGTTTTTTTGCAACAAATATGGTGCGTACAAAGAGAGAGAAGGACAGAGATAGAGAGAGAGAGAGAGAACACAAGATTTGGGTGGAGCAGCTCCACACTATGTGTGTGAGAGAGTCCCATATTTCTTTACCTAGTAAAGAATAAGGTGTGTACAAGTAATGGGAAGTCAATGGTCTTTGGTGTATCCGATTAGTCTAGCCTCTTGCATAAACCACCGCTTCCCCATATGACACAAGTCTATCCTCTTTGATTTTATCACAAAAATCCTCATGCGGGTGATCCTTCAACTTGCTCAACTTCAAAAATTAAGCATTTTTTGCAACAGTTACCTAGATTAGATACCCCCAAAGGGATTCAAATTCCCTTTTGAACTCTCAAAAGTTGCCATCCAATCTCTGCATTTGACCTTCTAGCTTGCACTTTACTTCATCCAATTGCGGCACATTTGCAACCATTTGCCTGCCCTTGACCTTCATATCTGCTTTACCACTTTGGCATGCACTTGTAGATGCCCATAGTCCTGCTTTGGCCTCTTTATGGCATTGACTGACATTGGCTCCACCGCCTTTGTCCAACCCCCTTTTTGAACATTTTTGTTCAACCAGAAGCATGTTTATTGAACTCCAAAGCTAGGAAACACTATGAGCACACATAGAAACATACAACCATATGTACAATTTTTATTTCTATTGCTTGTCGTCTTCTCTCAAGCGGGTTGGCCAGCCCCCTTCTTAGTCAAACCACCTGGATCAAACACCTCGCATTTAGCATATCCATCCATCTGCGATGACTTCACATAGTGTTGCATCCCAACACATAGTCAATCATGCATATAAAAGGCACACAACATACCTTCACCTTTATGAGCATCACCCTACATCCAATATATTTCAAACAAAGCACCACAATTCACATCATCCTACTTCATATACATACATGACCCTCCCTCCCAACCATGTAAAGTAAAGATCTTCTCAAGAAAGCCATGTACCTGACGATCGGATGACCCACTACATAGCTTCTTACAAGCATACCCTTCAACCATGAAGCACATACCTATTGAAAAAGATTGTATAAATCTACATCCTTGGTCTCTCCTCCATGCACAATAGGACACAACTATTGCATTGATAACTCCTCTACCATAGGCTCCTTGCCATAATAACTAATATCTAATTCTCCTAAATGATTTTCTCATGTTAAACTGATCTTTTAATATGGGGAAGTACCAGGGGAGAAAAGCTAGAATATTGGTTAAGTTAGCAGACCGGCCACAGTAGACATCCAAAGGAGGGAAAATAGGGATCCAAAGTGGGGTGCATCTGCAAAAGAAAAATTTGCAACAATGGGCTCCAAAGACATTAGGGTTCAGCCCATTAATACTTCCAAAATGCTAAGGTTCCAAAATTCAAAGGTAAGTCCAAATGGTCAAGCTTAGTGGAATTGGATGCTTTGTGTGTTTACAAAAAAGTCTTTAAGACTCCTACATAGGAGGGGGCAAGCCTTGTAAGTAGGGGATAAGAGAGAAACACACACACACACACTCACAATCTTCCTTTACACAAAGGGAATAGGGAACACATGTCAGCTCCCTAGTCCAGTTACCCACAAGGTGCACTCAAATCCTATTGGATGGCCATAGAGGTGGACCAATGAGAATTAGGCTAGAATACATTTAGTTTAAACACTTGATAAAAGAAACAATAAGAATTAAGCTCTATAGAAGACTATTGGATAGTCTTCCAAGGGGTCCAATGAGCACTCAGCAGCCCAATGGGTTGTCTGCTTCCTATTGGCCAGAAGACAAGGCCAGAAGACAAAGGGTCCAATGAGAGTTTAGTTGCATTATTAAATTACCTAAAGTTCTCACAAAAGGGGAAAGGGGAACACACGTGACAAGGCTGTCACTTATTCTTCTTAATTTTCATTGTCTTAGCTTTGCAGGGTCCAATGGGGTGTCAGCATGAGTATTTTGCAAGAGGGGTTGACCAAGAGAGAGGGGGGGCTGATTTTGGCAAGCCATTATGACACAAACACTCACACAATCTCATGTGTGAAGCAAAAAGAATCTCTCTCTCTCTCTCTCCTTATCAAGCTTTAATGGAAAGCTCATCACCTACTCCAAGCTTGTGAGAAGGGAGGCCTACACCAACAACTCTTGGCTTTGTGATGCAATTCTAACCAAGAACTAAGCTTCAATGCATGCTCATATCCTCTGCCATGCTAATTACTAAGCTATCGTATGCTAGTATGAGTGATTATGTGAGGAGATATACATCTTTCTTGTAAGACTACTCCTTCTTCCTCTCAATCTACTCTCATACCCCGCTAGCTCTCACCATCTTTGAAGGTGTGTGAGGTCTTGGGTCTGAGACCGTGAGGGAATTGATGTTGTGTTTTATAAGTGTTTTCTTAGCGCTTGAAGTTTCCATCTTCATTACACTAGCTAGTTATTGAAGGAACACAAAGAATTGTATTTTAAAATGTCTCCCTTGATGGGGGAAGCCTATAATACAAAGCCTTTTGGAGGGGGGACCGGCTCCATGAAAATCCGGTCCTTTACTGTTATCAATAGCTTAATTTCTCTCTCTTTTGAAGTATTGTTCATGCCTATCTAACTAGGTGTTATGCTTTTTGTTTCTCTCTCCACCCAAGCACTCTTGCTATGCTCATTAGGAATCTATTCTAATGAAATGCTCACTATGTCTATGCTATTTTCTGCTACACACAAGTTACTAAGCCATTAAATGTTACATTGGTATTAGAGCACAAGGTTTCTCTTTTCTTGCTCAAGAAGGGAGGTCCTCAAGCTAGCTATTAATGGCTCGTATTATTAATTGCAATTGAGTAAGTAGAGTAGGGATTTTTCAGCCTTGCAGTGTGTCTGCCTTCGTGCAGATAACCGGGCATCACCATTGAGGTCTATGGTCTTAATAGTGGAGTCCTATGGGGCTTGCCTACGGCTTTACCACTATTGAGCTGTTAGAATCTTTACAGGAGCCGCTACTGTTTTGGTGTTGAACAACCCTCTCTTCTATTCCTTGTAATTAATGATATTCGAGCCATAGGTACAGTAGCTTGAGTGTTTTTCTAAAGGGGTAAAGAGGAGCAGGAACTAGGGCTTGAAGTACCAAAGAGCACATAAAAAAATTGTTAGAATGGCTAAAAATAGTAAAGAGAGTGAAATTAATGTTGATAGCTTTGATTTGGTAATGAGCAAGCTACTAATGATGCCCCTATGCTTGTTAACTACCTTGTTTTTAGGCTTCAACAAGCCATGGGCAATCCATCCCTCTAAAGTTAAGTGCAATGGCAGCTACGTGCTCATGGGATTCTCCAAAATTCCCATCATGAAGGGAGAGTACCTAGGAAGCCTCCTTGTGAGACTTCCAAAAGAGGCCTCTCTCCGATTTAGGAAGAAGAAGAGGATCCGTACGAAGGGCTCAAAAATCTACTACTTGACGACACATCTCCTTCCCAAAGGAGAACTCAAGAGCCCCCACCAAAGGAATAAGAAAGAAGTGAGTCTCCTACCACCTCGGTGGAGATGGCTCCACAAAGACGGCAGGCAAAACACTCTCCATTACCTCCTAAACGGAGAAGACCATCACACACTTCTCCAAACCATAATTGAAAGAGGGATGACAAGAAAAAAAGAGAAGAAAAATAAGAGAAAGAGGTCACCCTCTTCTCCATCTTCTTCAGCATCTTCCTCTTATGAAGAAAGTGATGGTGCAGACAAGGAGGAACAAGGGAAGAAAAAGGCAAGAAAGAGGTCACCCTCTTCCCCATCTTCCTCAAATTCTTCATCTTTTGAAGAAAACGATGGTGCAACTTTTGAACCATCAAAGGGAAGAGGCCATAGGAAATCCTATGCCTGTGGAAGAGATCGTCCAAGCTCAAGAACTTCAAAGAGGGAGGAAATAGCATCTCTTTCCTTAACTACGATGGCACCTTTGGTGCTACAGACAAAGTCTTGGCTTTCATCCAACAATTTGATGCAGCGTTTTGAGATGAGGGCTTCATGGAGTCCTCTAAGCTATGCCATGTAGCTATGCATTTTCAAAAGTCCACCCGGCAATGGTGGTCTAGCCTACGGGCCAACGGTGAAGCTCCATGAACATGGAAAGCTTTAAGAGCTTCCATTATGAAGCAGTTTTAGCCACCGATGCCAAAGACAAAGTACTCATTGAATGGCAAAGCTTGAAGCTCTCTCCCTACAAATGAATTCACAAATATGTAGACAAGTTTTGAGACTTACATCTCAAAGCCACTGTCTTCAAAAAGATGGATTTTGGAGAGCAAAAACAAAAATTTGTGTGATCTTAACTGAAGAAATGGCGGAGTATGTTAACTCCCAAAGGCCACACACCATATATGTGTCCATACACCATACTATAGTGGCTTCACAAATCAATTTCCAAACAGGGGCTAAGAGAAATCATAAGCCCACAGAAAACAAGGGTTCCAATGAGCCTAAGGGGAAGGACAATGTCCAAAAGTCTCCTAAGGGCAATTCCAATAACAACAAAGCTAAGGAGAAGGGAGTTTACAAAGGAAAAAAACAAACTCTCTCTCCTAAAGATCTTGAGCGTTATCACAAGAATAACCGTTGTTTCAAATGCGGCAAGCAAGGACATGCCTACCGTGCTTGCCCCCAAAAGAACACCCGCCATGAGCTTCCTAGAGCTACCTTGGTTGAAATCCAAGAAGAGAAAGCTCACCACAAAGGATCCCCTCTATGCCATGCTTGGGGAAAGGTAAGAGAACATGATGCTTTTATTCTCTTTGACCCTAGTTCTACTCACAAAATCATATCCACGGAGTTGGCCACCAAGCTAGGCATCCAAGCCTATGAGATGGGAGATGTCCTACCCGCAGATGGTGCTTTCATGGGGCAAGAAGCTTCAGTCACTTCCTTAATTGGGAAATTGAGGCTCCATGTCCAAAGCTATGTGGACAAAGAGGACTTCTTTATCTCTCCTCGCAAGCACGAGGATGTAATCCTAAGGGCACCATGGTTTGATCACATGGCTGCCAATGTTAAATTCCCTGAAAGGAAAATCTACTTTAGGTTCAGGGAAAAATATATGTACATAGATGCCAAGGAGATGGGTAACACCATACCCATTGTACATACGCAAGCTTTCAATAATTCAATAAAGAGCTCTATTTTTGTGTACATGATTTTTGTTCAAGACTCTCAAAATGAACCTAATGCTTTAGCAAAAGAAAACATAAACAATTAAAAGTAATTAGAGTTATCCAATTTTCTCAAGGGATTTCAAGATGTTTTTATTGAGGACATCCCTTGTGAACTACCTCCTGAACGAGGCAATGATGACCATGCAATTGAACTCCTTCCAGGAAGTTCACCACCTAATAAACCTCCTTAGAGAGTTTATCAATCTCAACAAGAGGAGATTATGTGGCAAGTGCATGATTTAGTTGACAAGGGCATGGTTAGGCCTAGCTCATCTCCATTTTTTTCGTCCGTGCTATTAGTGCAAAAGAAGGACGGCACATATCGTATGTGTGTCGACTATAGAGCACTAAATAGGATCACTATCAAAAAAAGGTTTCCCATTCCACGGGTAGAAGACCTATTTGATAAGCTACAAGGGTTGACTAATTCAGTAGAATTGACCTAAAAAGTGGCTACCATCAAATAAGGATAGTTGATCAAGACATTGTAAAGACCGCATTTTGCACTACATTTGGTCTTTACAATACATTGTCATGCCTTTTGGCTTAACCAATGCACCAGCCCCATTCAATCGCTTGATGGAGAAGCTATTCATGCCTCACATAACCTATACTGGAGTGTTCTTTGATTATATCATCATCTACTCTAATTCACTAAACGAACACAAGAAACACCTCCAGGTAACATTTCAAGTTCTACGAGAGAATAAACTTTATATTAATCAAAAGAAAAGTGAGTTTTTCTTACAAGAGATTCAGTTTTTAGGTCACATTATCCGTCAAGATGGCATCCAAATGGATCCATCAAAGCTAGAGGTAATAAAAGGATGGCCTAATTTAAGGAATCTTCATGAACTAAGAAGCTTTATAGGTATGTGTGCATACTATAGACGCTTCATATAAAAGTTCTCAATAATAGCAGGACCATTACATTACCTAACAAAGAAAAATGTTATGTATACATGGACTGCCAAGGAGAACAATGCTTTTGAAAAGCTTAAAGAAAATCTTATCTTTCAACATGTGCTTACATTGTCGGATCTCTCCAAGCCATTTGAGGCCCAATGTGACACTTGTGGTGATTGCCTTGGAGCTGTTTTGCTCTAAGAAGGGCATGCCATAGCCTATGAAAGTCGAAGGCTTGACCCTATTGAGCAATCTCTAGGCATATATGAAAAGGAACTTCTCACAGTTCTACATGCCTTAGACTCATGGAAGCATTACTTGTTGGGGACTCCTTTCATTCTACAAACGGATCACCAAATTCTTTAGTACTTCATGACGCGGACCAAGCTTTCCGGCAAACAAATGAGGTGGACAAATTTTCTTTTGCAATTTCATTTTCATATTGTTCATGTTGTTGGCAAGCATAATCAAGTAGCCAATGCACTCTCAAGATAGCCGAGAGTGAATGCGGTTTCCATAGCAACTCACAATGATCTATCTTCTATGATAGATGATATGTTGTTGATCTAGATTTTAGAGATGTGATTTCAGCCCTTGCATTAGGGAAGAAAGAAGAACCATTTACTTTACATTATCTTCTCTATGGAAATATACTATGCGTTACTAACTCACTACATGAGAAAGTGATGTATGAATCTCATGCTCCTCCTTATGCGGGGCATAGAGGGATTCAGTTTACCCTAAACGGGATTGAAACATATTTATATTGGCGTGCCATGAAAGCAAACATACAAGAGTATGTTTCTAAATGTGTGGTATGCCGAAAGGCAAAGTTTCATAAGAGAAGCAACCTGGATTGCTTCAACCTTTGTGAATCTCTAATTCACCATGGGAGAGCATATCCATGGATTTTATCTTTGCATTGCATAAGTCTCATGGGAATATGGGAATATGGACGATAGTTGACAGGTTTAGCAAACAAGCTCGTTTTATGCCTATCAAAAAGACTATCAAAGCCCATCAAATGGCAACCCTCTTCATATCACAAATCTTCAAGTACCATGGCTTGCCGATGTAGTGTTGGATAGAGATTCTAGAATGACCAGTAATTTTTGAAAGGGTCTCTTTGAGAATTTAGGGACAATGCTAAACTTCTCTTCGGCCTATCACCAGCAAACGGATGACCAAAGTGAAATAGCTAACCTAACAATTCTTGATCTACTAAAAGCCTACGTAACGGAAGTAGATCAAAGTTCCTAATGGGAGAAGTACTTACCCTTAGTGGAGTATGCCTACAATAACACTATACATACTTCCACGGGAAAAGCACCTTTCAAGGTAATTGAGGGAATATCCAAAAGTCCGTTGATACTTAAAGTGCACGGGAAGATATTTGCTACAGATGAGTATAGCCAAGACCTACAAGAATCTTTCCAAAAGATTAAGGATGCTATCTCTATTTCACAACAAAGGCAAAAGGCTGCTACTGATAAGCACAGAAGAGCCCAAGTCTTTAAATAAAATGATTGGGTCTTACTTAAATTTCCCAACTCTCGATTAAGGCACACAACGGGAAAGAATCCTACGGGACACCAAAAGTGCTATGCTAAGTTATCAAAAAGGTACTATGGTCCCTTCCAGATTCTTTGACCAATCAAGGAATGGCCTATCAACTCAAGTTGCCTAGCCAATGGCTCATGCACAATGCTTTCCATGTGAGCCTACTAAAGCCTTACAAAGGAGAGCCACCTAAAGAACCAACTATTGAGGACCCACCAAAGATCAAGGACCAAGAAGAGGTGCTGCATCCCGAGTCCATTCTCCGACATGAAGACAAGGTATTAAGAGGCGATAAGACTATCCGACGGTATCTTATAAATTTTAAGAATTATCCTTTTGAAGATGCTAGATGGATGTAAGGCATACAATAAAAGGATAACTTAAACCTTGTCAATGCTTACAATGCTTCCCTAGAGTAAGAAAATGTACAAATGTTTAAAATGAACAAAGTTTTTGTCTTATTGAAGACTCTCTTTTTCTTTATTGTGCACAAATGTTCAGTAGTATGCATGCTTAGAATCAAGTTTGTGGAGACGACATCTTCCAAACACCAAGTAGAGCTTGTCACTCTACTATAGAAGATTGATAGGACTAATGCGCAGACATGCTTGCAACCTTAGGCTCTCAAGTGCCAAATGGATTAGTCATCCATTCTAGAACGATGTCGTAGGGTAAGATAGGTATCCTCTATCCACTAGAAAAAGGACTAATGAATAGGCTTTGTCTTCTCACCCCATAGTCAAGGAAGAGTATGATTTCAAGAGAGAGGTAATGTCATAATAACTAATATCTAATTCTCCTAAATGATTTTCTCATGTTAAACTGATCATTTAATATGGAAAAGTACCAGGGGAGATAAAGCTAGAATATTGGTTAAGCTGGCAGATTGGCCATAGTAGGGATCCAAAGGAGTGAAAATAGGGATTCAAAGGGGGGGGCATTTGCAAAAGAACGGTGTGCAACAATGGGCTCCAAATACCTTAGGGTTCAGCCCATTAAGACTTCCAAAATGCTAAGGTTTCAAAATTCAAAGGTAAGTCCAAATGGTCAAGCTTAGTGGAATTGGATGCTTTGTGTGTGTACAAAAAAGTCTTCAAGACTCCTACATAAGAGGGGGTGAACCCTGTAAGTAGGGGATGAGAGACAAACACACACTCACACTCACAGGCTCCCTTTACACAAAGGGAATAAGGGATCCTATTGGATGGCCATAGGTTATAGCTTGTCTCATCTTCCTCATCCTCTACAAGATCTAGAACCTCATCTATATCTATCGCTTCTATCTCATCTACAAACCTTAATTTTTGACATTTAGCACAAATGATAGGAGCTTGACCAACCATACATAAGCTTGATCGCACATCCTTTGTCTCATTTGGCATCACTTGAACCTCTTCCATAGATGGAGCCTCTCTAACCAATAACCTAGGTATAGGAACAACTCCATCCTTTGACAACCAAAGAATCCTCCACTCCTCCTACACAGGTAGACTTATTTGCATTGGCTTTGTCTTTCCTTCCACCACATCAATTGGCCTTGGCACCACCGGATTTGACAAACCTTTCCTTTCTTGACGGTTCTCAAAATCTTCTTAGTTTGGCCTCTTTCATAATCCATTGCTTCCCCATATGACACTAGTCTATCCACTTTGACTTTATCAAAAACATCCTAATGCATGCAATCCTTAAGCTTATTCAACTTCAAAAATCAACATTTTTTGCATTAGCTACCCAAAGGGCTTTGAATTCTCTCTCGAACTCTCAAAAGCCACCTTCCAAGCTCTGTTTCAAATCGTCTAGCTTATGCTCTACTTCATCAATCGTGCATCCACCACAAAATTGCATCCAAAGGCTGCTTCCAAGGCCACCCAATTTGGTTTTCTTCATCACATAACCCGTTGTCATGTTGTGGCACATACATAGTGGGACGAATGCTTAGAGATTTATTTTGTGACTTTTTAGATGCATGAGTATATTTCCCATAATGTACATATGCATGTCTAAGTATAAGAATAAGCTTTCTATCTCATCCTTGTATTTATATGAAGGATAGCATATTTTTACTTAACCGTTATAATGTATAATGGGGAAAAAAGTCAACAATTGTGCCTCTTTGACATAGGGAAAGAAGCATTAGTGTTATCTTTCTACTATCCCATTGGTGTATAGCACTCTAGCTAGGTCCTACAAATAGTGTGATTCCAAATAGATATATTTTCTATGTGGTTTTCATTTTTTTTCATATTCTATTTTAATATCTACTAGGAAAATATCAAATACTAGTGGAATACTAACTTGCATAATTTTCAAAGATGCACCTATTTTAATTCATTATTGAAAGGATTCTTTCAAAACTTTGTTAAGGAAAAATTTCATGCTTTCATATTGCATGAGGTGTCCATTGGAATCAAATAGAAATCTAGGCTAAGGGGACCACGAGTAGGCTTTTGCTGCTAAAAAGATACCCTATTAAGATGATTTTTTTACACATAGTTTCCAACCGATTTGCAAAAAACATATAATATGAGATTGTAGCCCATGAGCTGAGATTTTTGGACCTAATTTTTTATTTTATTTTTGGAGCCATGATTGAGGAGATATGTTCAAGACGGTGGACTTTAGTTTGCCCACATCATGTAGGAACAAATAATTTCAAACTTTGCTAGCTCTTATTCACACTAGCTCCTCTCTTGGGGGTTTTCTCTACCTATAAAAAGGGAGCTCTTCTTCTTTGAAAACCACTCAATAGAGGATGAAAGGATTAATGCATAATTGTACTTAGCCATCAACATAAACTTAAGCCCTTACACTTGCCCCTTGTGAAAGACTAGCCGATCTTATAATCATTCCTTGCAAGATCAACTTTAATCAAAGAAGGACTTGAATTTGGTGCATCAATCAAGGCTTAAGTATTCCTTGTCCTTATCTTTCCATCAAACTAGAAAATAACTCCCAAAGGGTTTGTCAAATAAGGTGTGCTTTGCTTGTAATTTTGTTGGTTTTTTGTTGTTTTTTTTTCATCTTATATCTCTATCTTTATCCCCAAATATAATTATTATCCACTTAAAATTCTATACCCACCCTTACCTCTATCTCTACTTCTACTTCTATCTCTATCTCTATCTCCATCTCCATCTCCATTTCTCTTATGTCCAAATTCTTTTTATTGAAGGCATTCAAGCAACGACACTCTGTCAAAGCAACAAGCAGCCTTCGTGGGAAGCTGTGCTAATGCACAAGATAAGCAGCCATATCTTCACATATAAACACTCTCACAAATCTCTCCATGAGCTCTAGGTTCTCCTTGCTATAGGTACAACTCTCCCCACAATATCTTTATTGCCCAAGGGTAAGAATAGGGTTTGGGAGTGAAACTTCTCTTCATTTCACTTCTCTTGCATCTACATTTTGCACATACTCAAGATATTTTAGATGAATAATGGTAATCCACATGATGTGAATTTCTTTCACTTCCACTCCGTGCGATCTTCTCTAACAATAACATATGGATTAATCATAAGATCCACTTCCAGCAACCCCTAGGGATTCACTTATATTTGGGGGAGATGTCACATGTGTGCAACCATATGCAAAAAAACCCTCTATCTACGGACCCCATAGCACTAACCCAACCCCCTATCTAATATTATAAAGAATCCATATACCCCTCTTTCCCTTTGTAATATATATATCGGTTGTAAAATTTGTCGTTTTTGAAAATTTTGATAGTTTCTTTTGTACATTGACACTAATTTTAAAATTTTAATAGTTTGCTTTATACATTGACACTAACTTCAAAATTTTGATAATTTCCTTTGTACACTAACACTAATTTCAAAATATTGTTATTTTTAGAATATGTGATAGTTTCCTTTGTACATTTTAGAAACCCTTTGTAGATTGACACTACTTTCAAAATCTCATGCATCAATGATGGGGAGCAAAAACAAGAGAGAGGGGAAGAGTGACATTTCCAAGGAGATTCCAAGTTTTCTATGCCTCCCTAAACAGCTAAAATATTGAAATGGTCCCCCTGTGGCTAGAAAAAAATTCTTTTTTGTAAGTCTCTGCCTATTTCTCTCAAGGCTTGTCTCAAATGTTCTCTATAGATAACATTGCAATAATTTTTGAAATCTGATCATTAAAACCAGAAACCATGCTAGAAAAATTGTTCTCCCTTTTTGCTAGTTTGTGCCTACTTCTCTCAAGGCTTGTAGCAAATGTTTTCTATAGATAACATTGCAATAATTTTTAAAATCTCATCATTGCAACCAAAATCCACACTAGCAAGTAACATTATTGATAAAAGAGGCTCCAAAGGAACATCGATAATCTTCATTGCCTACTTACCCTGGAGCAATGCAACAAGCAACGGCAACCCTAGCATTATATGATTGTTGGCTAGGCTAGGAAGCCAAGGAAGGCACATTTGTGCTGATAGATTGATGATCATTGGATGAAGACCTACCTCCCTCCCTCTTGTGGAGTTTTCAACATGGCCCATAGCAAAGCCAAAGTTATGGCACTTAGACAAATAAGAAGATAGTAACAACTAGTATGTTGACTTTTTTTGAAATTTTTCATGTCCATGATGATGAGGGGATGCCCCTTGCCAAGCGTTGGGTTTAAAACTTGCTTTTTTTGCGTTTTTTTCTATTGATTCTTCTAAGTACACTTATAATTGCACAAACAAACTACCTTAAATTTTAGTATAGCTAGAAAGCATTCTCAACTCTATTCATTCTATTCACGCAAGAGTTTAAATTCAAATAAACCTCATACTTTGTGCAACTTATGAATCTTACTTTCCTCTTCCTCGAACTCCTCTAGAAATCAAAGAGTTTTGAACGTTTTCTTTGAAGAGTTTGATAACATCTAAGTTTCAAATTGTAATGTCTATTGCCCGCAGAGGAGCAATCAGCATTACGGGAATGATTACCCGCACACTGTCTTACATTATATGAACAGCAAAACACAGGAAGGCAGAACATAAGATAGATTACAGCCAATAGAACATTGCCTTCTTCATTGATATATAATTGAACACAAACTACAAGAGAGAAGATGTATTTGATAACATGAACATTAGAGATATTCCCAAAGATAGGTATGCCCCCCCATATACAACCGCTGCTCCAGCGTAGATTAGGAACGGTGCAAAACCCTCGTCCTGTCTTATGATATCCTGTGAATAACTCCCCTAAAGCCGCATGACTCCTAGTCCGCAATGTCCATACCTCCGCAGGACCACAGGACCGCACTGTGCGGCTTATGCCGTAACACCTAGCACGCATGGTGGATTGCGCAAACCCACACCTTAGCCCCTCCGTGTGGAAGGTTCCGGTTGTTGTTCTTCGACCTGCTCTGGTGAGGAAGAGATGTCCATATAGCCAAATCCTCAAAAATCTTCACGATGAGCCCGATACACCTCGGCCAATAGATGTGGATCTATCTCAGTGTGCTCCATTCCAAGGATCCCTTGAAATAAATTGTGTTGGAAAAGAAATAGACTGAGGTGCCTGCGGCAAAGGAGCAAGAGGCATATGCAGAGGATAATATCGAGACAGGTATCTATTTAGTGCAGTCCAAAAATGAGGACATGGTGGAAGACTGAGGGAGAAGGAATGAGACAAAGTCTCCACCCAGAAACATAACCTGCGCCGCTCCTTACAAAGGCGATGAATCACTCGCTGCAAACAAGGGACGTGAGCCTGGGCCTCAGCACAATCTTTTGTAGCTTGCACCCAATCAACAATATGAAAACGTTCTGGGACAACATTCTTACCTCTATCAATATTCGATGGCTCAGGTTGCCTCATCACCACCTGCTAAGTTGGTCGATGCGCTATCACCTCAGCAGACAGCCTTGTTCTCCAACTCAGTATTTGATTCTCCAAAAAATCGTGAAGGTCCTGCTGCATCTCCACTGCTAAGGCATCCAGATCATTCATGTTGATCATCACATCACCAGGATGAGATGCTAAGTAAGTGGCAAGGCTATTCTGCATTCGCAATTGGAGCAATTCATCTTGAATAGGAAGCCACAAATGCAGAATTAGCCTCCCTGAGTACTTGTATTTCTTCAGTTTGCCGCCGAGCTGCCGTAATTAATTCAAGATTTTGATTTGTTAAATCGGCAATGCTAGCCTGCAAAGCCGTTACCTGCGTTTCCAGCTCTGTGACTTGTGCCTCAGTTGCGGGAGCTAGCCAGACCGAACGAATAGACTCCGCAAGACGCTACAAAAATGTGCCGCATGCCTGGAGTTGGTCAGAGGGGTTTGCGGTCGTCGCCTCCCAAGGCAAAACTGCAAGAAGGGTGCCTTCTGTCGAAGCAGCTGTGTTAGTGACTCCAAAATTTCCTAGTTACGAGGAAATGTCCATCCCCACAGAGACAGTCCCAACGGGAGTGGAGGTTGCTGCCCTTTCCTGCATTCTACATCTTCAGCGTGCAACAACAGAATCCTCTGGCACGGTGGATGTCGAAGTGGGAGGTGGTGTGGAGAACAAGTTCTCCTCCCGACCTCGCTTCCGATTCCGGTTCGATGTTCGTGCAGTGGCCATCTCCTATGCACTAAGGGCTACCACTGTAGTCGATTGTCCCGAGCATATCCACAATACGAGAGGGGTTTGAGTCACCCAAACATCAGGCACTTCTTGACTCTGATTTTGTGGCAAGGGTGTTGCAGTACCACGTACTACAAATCTATCATCTTCAAAATGACACAGAGGGCACAGGGTGAGCTGGAAAACTTCTAATCTTTTGATCCCGTCAATTAGAGCTATGTTGAAGAAGTTATGACAGTTTGAAGTTGAGTGGATTGCATATCCGTACCAAATTGGATAACTATAGATGAAGGGTTAGGGTTGAAGTGAATGCATTGCCTTGAAGTGCTCATCTAGAGCGCGTCGATCTTTTGAGATCGGAAATCAGAGTTTTGGTTTCCAAGATATTGCCAGTTAAAGTTTCATCAGGGGCTAGTGCTGTGCTAGGTTGGTCACCTCGATCAGTGTGCCATCTCAGAGTTTTTGGATTGTCAACCAGGTTTTGGAATGCGGTGCACTTACTAGATCAATAAGTGCTCAAGGAGCATCTTGTCCAAAATGTCATCTCCTATAGTGCATTGATAACTGGGTATGCTCAGTTGTAATTGAGTTCGGCACTCGTTTAGTCAAGATTATGCCAAATAGGGCAATGTCATGGGAGGTGCAGATTGTTTTACACCAATGCTAGAAGTTCTTGGAGCCAAATGATATGCTTAGCATTGCCTTGGTCATTATGTATGTTAAATGAGGTGCCCTTAAGAAAGCACATAAAGTTATTGATGAGCTTTCAGTGCAAAAAGTTTTCTATTGGGAAGCGTGTTGCACCTAGTTATGCTTCATCAAAGGCAAGGGAGGAATTGAAGCCCGTGGGTTAACAAGCAAGGCTCGAGGCCAAGAAGGGAGGCTCGAGGGCAAGAGAGGAGGATCGAAGGCATGGGAGAGGGAGATCTGTCTTTATCTCTCTCGACTAAGCCTTGTGAGGAGCAAGGGGAGGTAAACCCACGAGGTTAAGCAAGGCCCATGAAGAAGCTCAAGGCTTGGTGGGTTCTGCAAGGACATGAACGTGATGAACGAAGAAACGTGAAGGCTTGAAGGAAAAAAGAACAAGAGCCTGGGTTGAAGAGGGAACAAGGAGGATGGAGGACAAGGTGAGGAGATCTCTCCCCCTCTCTCGACTAAGGCGGACTCTCGCTCTCTCTATCTCTTTTTCACTCAACCTTGGGAAGAGAGAAGGATCTTGTTCTCTCTCTCTCTCTCTCAGCAAGCTATCTTAGGACTTCAAGGCAAATCCCTTTCTTGACATCGAGACTGAGGGAAGTACCAACATCAAATAGGGCATGAGGGTAAAGAGGGAAGAACGAAGGAGAGAGGCGAAGCTCTTTAAAACCTGCAAGGTATAGCAGGGGAGAATCTTTTCTCTATCTCTTTCTCGGCATGAAGAAAGCACAAGCTCTCTCTCTCTCTCTAACTCGGAATTTCAAGACAAATTCAAGGGCTACATAGGAGGTCTTGAAGCCAACGCGGCGGTGGAGTGTGACAGAGAAACTTTGCCACCATCTTTAACATCATCAAGGGGAAGGGCAATACTAAAAGAAGAGCTTTGAGAATTTTTGAAAGCAAAGAATGCAAGAGATTTGAGAAGCTTAAGGGGGATTGAAGCAGGAAAAGAGCAACAAGGCATCATTGTCATCAATTTAAGATGTTAATCATTTTGATAAGTCCTAGAGCTGTTAACCATCCACTTAATCTCGTAAAGGGATCCTAAACTCCTTGTTTTTAGTTTATTCAAATGATGGTGTTGTTAACATCCACCTTGGTTAATGATTAAGTTGCACTTAAGGCACTACTCAAATTAATATTGATTATGGTAATTGCCCAGGATTTCAGTGTCGGTTGATCTCTTTCTCCCGCGCTTCCCACAACAAGGGGCCCTACGCCTTCTCGGTTCACGTTGCAACTCTATATTGTCGAGGAAGACGTCCATGGGCTCTTTTGTAGGGCTACATCAGCTCTTTCACAATGACTCCTACATCACCATTTCTTTATTAAAGGGCACCACATAAAAGAAAAAGCACACACGCTTTTACCATAAAGTGATCCAGCTTGGGGTACGCTTCCATATTGGTTGTTGGTGAAGAGGCTATGAATTGAAAATATGGTACTTCCTACTAACCTCGTCCAAACTTGTCACCAACTTTGTCTGCCGGCTTCTAGAGTCCGACCTGGTGCAGCCCACACACCCTTGCCCATGTCATTACCATGCTGAGCAACCATCCTCAAGACCCTTCTCTCTCTCTCTCTCTCTCTCTCTCTCTCTCTCTCTCTCTCTCTCTCTCTCTCTCTCTCTCTCTCTCTCTCTCTCTCTCTCTCTCTCTCTCTCTCTCTCTCTCTCTCTCTATCTATCTATATATCTATCTATTTAGCCCTCCCGAGTCCCAACTAGACAGCAAATTGTGAAATAGCCTTGCAAGGTAGGCTTTGCCAAGACATTCAGCTCCCACTAAAGGCTTCGATATCAGACCCTTGTCACACTCGGATAGGGAATGAGCGGCCAATTGAAATGTTGAATTCTAATTTTGCAATTATTTCAAACATGGCTTTACAGTAGGTACATTGACTACATTCATCTAACTTGTGATCCCTAGATTTTCACTTTGAACACTAGGTCTCAAGTTTGTTGATTGGGGTTCTAGCCTTCTCCATTTTAGCAAGTTGCTTGGACATCTCCTCGAGTTTCTTTGTCCAAGATCCTTTCTTTTTTCTCTTGCCCTTATCATATCAATTGCTATCAAATAAATTGGAGCTAGAGGTGCAATCAAACTCCTCAGTTTTCATTGTCAATGTCCTTGAGCTCAGCATATTGTTCAAAGGCTTGAATATGGACATCTGGCTCGCCTTTCTTTCCTCCTTTGAGCACATGAAAGACAATCTTTGAATCAGAGGATCTTTCATGGTGCCTAGACTTTGCTTTTGATATTGACTTGTGTTTTCTAGTCCTTCTCTTGATGTAGTGATCAGTATCTACATCCCACTTGTCATTATCATCCGTTTTAGTTACAATATTTGGGTCTGGTTTCTGCTCTGTCTTCGTGTGTCCTAACTTGTGACTCTTTCTGCTTCCATCACTCTCATCTATATGTTTTTTGCTTTTTCCCTTTTCTTTCCTCTGAGACTCACCAAATTGAGAGTATCTCTCTACTCTTTCCGACCACCGATACCTCGATCTTGTAGAGTACTGGGATTCATCCTGTTTCTCCGCCTCTAGCTAATCCAAGGTTGGATCGATTTCATTGCCACCCTATGTGTTAGTGTCAAAGTCTCGCTCTCACTCCTTTGGGATTGGAATAACATGATTTGGATTGTCTACAAATATGGTTGATGGTCTTCTGCCATAGCCAACTCTTTTGGGCAGCATGACTGAATTTGGCTAACTCGGAAATCCGATTGGGAGAGAGATTCCTTATCAAGAGCAGTTCATCTCACCACCGTGATTGTTAAAATGGAATGAGTTGGTCACTTCTGACATTTATTCGAGGTTGAGTTAGTAGAGTTAGCTAAACCAGTTCAAAACAAAGACAAGACAAAACTAAAATGGAAATTGAAAAATGATATTGAAACTAGAATATATTCAAATAAGTACAATTGGTAATGAGTACAATAGCATGAGCCAAAAGGATGCTCTGAGATTAATGATAAAAGAGAAGAGTACAAGAGCACAATGTCCTGATGTTGTGCATCCAAAGGGGGAAACTCAGAGAAGATGCCGCTTGCTAGGTGTTGTCAGCTTGAGACAAATTGTTGGTACTTCCGTTGAATTGGCATGCTAATAGAGTGGAGCTCGGCAGTGGTTTGGTCGATATCATGCCAAATATGGTGCACTTAAGAGAGCAATAAGTGCTCCAGGAGAATCTTGTCTGAAATACGCATTTGTGTCGTATTGACAACAAGCTAAACAAATTAGGGAGCAACATGTTTAAATTTGTCCTTGGCTTTTAAATTTCACAAATTCTTCTACTCATTCTACATTCTACATCAGTATCTGTATTATAAACATCAAACAGTTTCACTAGTATATATAGTTCCATTCTCAATTCACTTATGTTCTTTCATGTTGTTAAATGAAATGGTCGTCAAATTGTGTCAACGTAGCTAACGAAGCACTCTAGTTTTCTTGGTGCCCTAGGCGAGCGCTTTTACAGAGGCGGGCTTGAAAATGCTCCTTTTTGCAATCGTGAAGTGCTGCTTTCTAAAACGCTTACATGTTGTAGCTTGTTTTGTGTAGCAATTGAGAGGCAACCAATCGGAGCTAGCCCTAGTGTCTCGAGACAGAGCTTCAAAGGGTGTTTAAAACGCTAGGACCCAAGGGAACCCCAATCGCCGGCATTTTGATGGCATCTTGATATGTCATCCCAACAGTGCTACTGCATGGGTAGGAGAACTTTTCCATGACCTTGGTGGTGTTTAGAAGTGCTCCAGCAGAGTGAGCATCTTGAAACACTGCGAGCTTGAGCTACGATACTGGACCTTTGACAGTTTCGATGGTAAATCTTGTACCAAGTTTTGAGGGCCATTACCGAGGGCCTCGACGAAGAAGAACCAGAATAACATCAACAATCAACTACGGAAAGTGGATCTGCCACCAACACCACTAGCAGTCTATGCATGACTGAAGTTCTTAAGGGAGATGAAGATGTTTGTTTGGCTTCAGAATGTGAAGCCAAAGGCAAATGCATGAGTTCTCTAGAGGACAGAGGCAGAGGCAAATTTGACAAGAACGGCAGGGCGAGTGTTCAGTTAGTTGCCTCGGTACCCATGAGGTCCGAGTCGCTGTAATAAATGAGAGAAGACACTTTTTTTGCTCGAGAATACAAAAACAAAGGCAAAAGCAAGAAGTCACAAGCGGTGGAAGGCAAAGGCAAGCTTGACAAAGATATCGGTTGATAAAGATTTGACAAAGGAGATCGGCATGGCGTACATGGTGGGGCCACAGTGGCCACGACACCAGATTTCTAGTCAGGTGGTCATCGTCGCAAGTAGCTTCAACCAGGGAGAGGCTTGTGAGCGGCAGAGAGGGGCAAAAAAAGCTCCCCTACAAATGATGTGGACCTATGTGTGTTGGGAGTTCAAGTTATTGGTGTTTGAACCCGTGGATCGAAGTTCAAGGCACATGCATTTGGCAAGTAACCATCACGACGTATAAAAACACAATAGATGTGCATGCCAATCCATTGTTATTGGTGGGACTATGGACAAGATGTGTTTTCAAATTTCATTGTCTAGGAAAGTTTGGACGAGATGCGTTCACAATTCACGAATGGAAATTTTTGGACATAATGTGGTCTACATTTCAATTTTTTATGAGGCAAATTGTGCTCAAACTGGTATTTTTCCAAGGTAAAAATTTGGTCAAAATTACCGAGGTGTATCCAATAGTCCAAGGCCTGTGCTAGGGTGTCCATGGTAGCTTCTTCATCGACTTGGTCTTCATGCATATGTCGATTGAGGTAGAGGGGCCAGTACAATGGCATCATATCAAAAGCAAGCGGATTCTTCCATGTCAAAGGAACGAGTCAGGTCACCTATATTTTTTATTTTCGCTCCAATGTGATGAATCGCCCATGTAAAGATACGCTCTCAACTGCGTTGCAAGCAGCTACTTGCTTTGTAAAATTAGCACAACAAAATAGTGTGGCAGTCGGGGTCCGGTAGAAGAATGATTTCGAACTCACGAACTCACAGCAACAAGGCGAACACCTCAACAGTTAGCTATCTGCAACCACGTGATGCAGAATCGAGATGTGTTAATACTTGCTGTCTAATACTTGCTCCCTTACCTTATGACGTCCAAACAAGGTGTTAAAGTTATAGCATTTAAAGTGAATAGCCCAATATTTATTTTGGCTTTATGTATTGATTTTACTTATTTGTCAAAGTCTTGGGTAAGGAGATTTGAGAAGGTGAGTATAGAAGCACTGCCTTCTAATCAAATTTGTAGAGGTAAATTTCACATTTTAAAACCATGGTTTTTCTTAGCACACTAGTGTAAGGGTCTTACCATAGCACTAGGTATCACAATTGCTACCTGGTTGGTTGACTGGAGGCTAAGGGTTTGTTTCAACATGAGGAATTGATCTTACAGGGGTGGGTGGGTGTGTGTGTGTGTGTGTGTGTGTGAGAGAGAGAGAGAGAGCCCTTTTTCTTATATTTGGTGATGGATTTGTCATGTAATTATGTATGTCCTGCATTTAATCCACTCACAAGATATCAAACTTAATAACTTGCACCTTTTACAATGCTGTTGTCACCTTTGTTCATCGGTTGCCCACCAGCTTGCAATCACATTCCTCCAAATGAGCTACTACTACATATGCAAGAAACAGAGCCCCTTCTATGCTTGATGCTTACTGACACCAGAGCTAAATAGGCCCAATGCTGCAGCTTTCACTTGGCGCCGAGCGGCTGCCAAGCAATGTTGCTAATTGATCCTAATGACAAGATCAGTCTGTATACAAAGTGATGCCATTCCCCAAATGGACCTCCCCTCTTGGAGGCTGCAAATCGTCCCATTCAGACATCATGAAGTCTGTTGACACAGAACTACTTCTGCGATGCCCACCACGGGGGCTCTCAAATGGAGAATATCCATGCTCTGAGGTAGGAGAAGGTGGGAATTGTACGATTGGCGCATGGCTGCATGACCGCCATATGTCGCGTTGAAACTCAGGAGGAAGTTGCTCACCAGAATCCCCATGGAGATACCCTCTCTTAAGCCAAGCATCCACTGCCATCGGTGTAGGAGGTCCCATAAGTTCGTCTCCTTGCACATGCTGCCTTGCTGTATCATTTGCCATTAGAATACCTCCAAGTCTCCCATTTCTCTCATCCATGACTGAAGCAGCTTCATCGTTATATGAAGAACAGTCCTTCAATTGTTGCCATGGCACAGCTCTAATCATAGAATTTCTTGGATCTCTTTCTTGGTGAGAATGTAGTATGCTATGAGGAAACCGACCTTGAAGATACATATTCTGATGATTGTAACCCTGTTCCATGAGGCCCTCATTGGTGATGTCATTAAGTGTATAGCCATTTGGGAGCATAGCCCTAGATTGTCTGTCTAAACTAGCTGGAAACCATGCATTCTGCCCCTCAAAGCCTGATAATGCTCTTGCTGGAGACCAGACATCATCATTGTGTCGCCCATGTTTGGGCCGCAACTTATCCCCAACAGAGAGCACATCAGAGCTCTTCGGACTCGGAACTTCTACCAAATATGAAGACTCAAATCCCATGTGACTGTTGCTTCTTGAGATAGAACCCCAATCAGCCATGGATGGCGGATATGTTATCTGCAAATGTGGATTGTCATATTGAAACACGTGTGGAGCCAATGGCCCCCTATCCATGGCCCAACATATGCATCCCTGTTGGCTCCATTCAGCAAGTCACAAGATGGTTTTCACTCATAGAACGCATTGCTCTCCAGAAAAGTGTTTTCCATAGAGGGTGTAGAGAGTGTGCTTGTCGAGGACATTAAAGGCCTACGTTGCAGCTGAGCTTTGGGGCTTGAGAATAACCTCTTAGCCAACCTTTCTCTTCTGTCTATCCCTTCCTCCATGTGGGTACAGTTTTTGGCCTCCGGGGCAGTGACCCTTTCCGATGAGCTATTGATAATCTCAGGCTGGTTGCTGCTCTCTACGTGATAACTCTCCAAACCTGCTTCTTGGCCCCTATCTAGCATATTTGCTAAGTGACCCGCAACCCCCTGGAGCTTAGCACGTAGTGGCTGCTCCTCAGGAAGAGCACCCACCTCTTCTTCTATCTGCTGTAGCAATGCTTTTAATTTTGTTGTGATACAAAGCCTGCAAAAAAGTAAACATTAGGAATGATAATAAGACAATTTGGCATACAGAACAGAAGCTTCAGCCTTGAAAAATTGTAAATCTAAAGCCTAATTGGAACCATCTAAGCATGAAAAAGGATCGTCAACAATAAGATTGACAAGTATACCCTTGTTGGATGCTTTGCCCTGTCCCTATATCACCCTTTACAATAGGGGTGCCATCAAGCATACGATGATCTTGGCAAACTTCTTTCTTATCATGGTCATGCTCCATCAAGCATCGGTGCGGGTGCTCAGCAATGTCCCTCAAAGGGACACGTGCTTTCCTCTCAACTGGATTAGCACCAGGAGCATCGCTGGTGCCATTTGTATCTTCAGTACCCTCCACAACGGATAAGCTCCCATGCAGCTCAGTCACACATTCCAAAATGCCCATGCTCTGGGTGCTGCTTTCATCTCTTTCCCCTTTTCCATGTTGAATGGGGGAACAAGGAACCTCTCCAGACAACTCTTTTGCGCCTTCGCCGTAATCTGATGGTGAAGCGTCACCCGTTGAATTCCCATTCAAATCTGTAGGGAACAACAAGACTCTGTCCATAAGAACGCCCTTTGCTTTCAACGCCAAAAACACCTTTACCATTGCAGCTTCAGCTTCTTTCCTGTGCTTAATCTCTGTCTCGAGGCGGATATGCAGGTTATTGACCTGCATAACAAAAGAGGTTACTCCTCGCAAGCACTTTGTGCACTTCACAAACCAAAGCTGGTGTACATAGATGCTGAGTATCCTTTCTCATCAAGGTCAAGCTTGCCCAGGGAATGAGGTGAATGCAAAGAAAAGGGATCCGTTGGAACCCAAGATACATGGATTCAAATGATGCAGAAAGAGGTAACCAAGTTCTAAAGGTTATCATTTGTCTACACTGGTATGTCATTATAGAAGACATTTCTTAAACTATTACTTCTTTAGTCCCTGCATCTGTTTTGCAAGCCACTTGTTTACCCCACCTCTGGCATAGCTACAAATGATACAAAAGCTTGGTACAAATCAGCGAAAGGTAGAGAATCAGAACATAGTGATGCCTCTTGATCACATTAAGTTAACACTTACAACAATGGAGCCCGTAGCAGACAAATTAGCCACTCCTTACAGCCACCGTCAACGGGGATTCTACAGTACCGCTGGCATTCATGCAATTCTCTAGGATTAAGTGTAATTGCTAATAAGATGTCATTGTTGAGATACCACCATTCCTCATGCAATTCTCTTATAGGTTTAGTGAAATTGCTCATAAGATGTCGCTGTTGTCTACGGGGATTCTACAGTATCATCACTCCTCATGCAATTACTTACATTGAAATACTTACCTAAAAACACTTAAGGAAGCTGTCAAGCATTTAACACTGCTTCAAAAGAATCTAACAATCAAACGTGTAGATGTGCTTTCAAGACTTAGCATACCTTCTCGGACATTTCCTGAGCTTGTTGTCTAGCATTTCGATGTGGCTCGATCTGCCAGCAACCTTGCCCTGAGAAATTCTATGGTCTTAGCTGATAAATCATCCATCGTAGCCATATTACTGCCCAAGTTGAGAAAACTAATTTACACAGCATATCTGCTGCCGATTGAGCTACAGCACAGCAAAAGAAGCACAAACAAGAGAACCCCGTGCACCGACAGGGGTTTTGATAGACACCCACATTAAGAAAGTTACCTTTCAACAGTTTGTGGATTGAAGACATTGTCTGCCACAGCTTCATGCTTGACTTTCATTATTGCCATTCACTGTTCTCCACTGAAGTGCAGAATAATAAAATGGCTACATGGTGCAAGAGAAAAACTATCTCTGTTGCCTGAAAACTGAAAGAACATGAATTGGACAAAGCTAAGCTAGTTTTAGTCAGTCACACCTGTGTGTGTGTGTTTTTTTAAATATGAAAAATCCCCTCATAATTGAATCATACTTAAACAATTGAGTTAGATAATATATTAAATAACAATATTTTTAAAACCAAGATGTCATAAATCATTTCATATACACCAATACAACATTCTGTATCTAATGGATAATACAATCATTTAAATCAAAAATATGATCTTGGATCACTACAATATAATATTCGTATCATATGTGCCCATCCTTTGGGATGAGCTTCCACTACATCCACATGTAGAAGAATCCAGCTGGTACATTTGTTGGTACATTGGACGATCTTCCATTACTGCTGTAGTTTTTGTTGTAATCCCAAGGAAAGAATCTCTTACCTACCACCATCCAAGAAACACAAGTCTTTCAGAACTAGCATTACTTGGGAAGACAGGTGTCAACGACTCCCTCCCCTTGTTATTGGTGTCAAAAATTACAACACAAACTACCACCATAACAAAGATCTAATATCAAGTTTGAGCCATTTATTTATGCTATTGTTTACATCTTTTAATTCTAGAAAAAATTGGGCAACATCTCCTTTGTAAATTGGATCAATTTTCAAAAGTCCAGTCTACTACCATCTCTTGCGAGACCCCCACTTAAGGATTAAGGCTCTTTTAATTTGAATGAATTTCAAAGTAAAACATTTGTGTTAAAAATTATGTACTTATCCAAGAGCATCAAAAAGTACTTTGTAACTGTGAAGTCACCACTATATACTTACCTTCATCAGAAGTGATTTCCTGCATACAAATATAGAAGTACATATCTATAAGGCCATTTTGCTAGGTGGATGTTTAAAGTTGGACAGCATATTACTTACATACAGATTGTATTTCAAAAGTTTGAGTCATTACCACTTCCTCAAAAATCTTTACCAGAGGCATAAGCCTATTTATATAATTTGCTTGAGCTCGAAAGATCGATAATATCTTAAACGATTAAGTAAAAATCCAAAAATAACTTAATCTGTGTAAACTAGATCTGAGTGTCGAGCTAGAATCCATGGAGGTAGCGCAATGGAAGTTGTATGCACCAATAAGGCTAATGCTTAATTTCTTCTGTAAAGTCAACCTAAAAAGTCTGCAATCATTATTCTATACTATGTATGCAATTTCGACAGCATTTCCTTTGTATATGCTCAATCATTTCAAAAATCCAGTCCATGCCATCTCCCATGAGACCCTCACATGAGGTTGTATGCAACAAATAGTGATACTCATTTTCCCATACAAAAAAGGGGATTTAAGAACTTCTGTCACAATGGATTAAGAACTCGCATTTGTTACCATTACCAGTTCAGCACCCATCATAGTACATACTGAAATTCTTCCTTGCAAAGAACATCATGCAAAAAATTCAAACGATAAGCCTGCAAAGTCTGTAAAAGTCATTGTGCATCTGTCTATGTACAATGCTATAGTATGCCAAAAAACTGAACCAAATCAAAACCGAAGTAGAGATCGTATCAATAAAGTGTTAAGTAGGTGCAATAGGTTTAATTAAAAGACCAGAATTTCCATTTATTAAAAAACCAAAAATCCTGAGTAGGTGCGAGGTTCGTAAATCTGATGTCAATTCTAACATCCCAAAGGTATTATGTATAACCCAATTTTTATTAAGTATTAGCTGAGCATGAGCATTGCCACCATTTGACCGTTTTTCCCAAAAAAAACCATAGATCATCTTTAAAAGACATTAAAATCTACAACCAGTTCAAGTTATACATAATCCAAGCCCAAAAAACGAGTAGGTAGGTTTAATGCACAACATGATGCGCATCCATAAGGAAGCCATAACCATGTAGCCTTTTTTCAGTGTATAGATTAAGAAGAAACAACCCAGATTTTACATATAATATAAGCTTCCACACAGCTACTAGTTCAGCTTTCCAATCATTAGTGTACTTTATTCATGTGTTATGCATATAGAAAAAACTGATGAAAGGATATCTTATGATCACATTATCAATCTGTACTACACAAGCATTGTGAGTATGTCCATAAGACCCCAAGTTATTGATGTGTCAATGATGTGTCAATCTGATCTATGTAGAGGTAGGTGGTCAGATAAACGCCCTCAAACAAAGGGAAAAGGTCTTCAAGCATCTTAAACAAATTTTACGTGAATAACTACGCATAGGTAGAAAATTGAAGGAGAACGATACTTTAGCAGAAAGATAAATTCTAAATGAGCTGAGTAGGTGAAGATGCACCTACCTGAATGTTGTTCTTCCATTTTCTCATATATGGCTCTGTAGCAGTTGGGTTCTATTCATCGCAAGGGTTGCAACCTCATGTTGGTGAGCGGATATGCTTCCATCATAGAATGTCAACTGGGGACTGCATGTACATATCGGAGGTTCATCTCAGTCCATCACACCAAAGATAAACCATACCAAAACGTTTTTATGCAGGATCTACACACGATTCTTGTGGGCAAGACGTAGCAGTATATCAACGTCAGATAGAGGGTCTCCATGAGTGTGTGTGTGTGTGTGTGTGTGTGTGTGTGTGTGTGTGTGTGTGTGTGTGTGTGTGTGTGTGTGTGTGTGTGTATAGGCAAAAAAACGGATTACCAATATCAACAAGCCAGGAATGCCTTCACCACGCAGTAGCAAATCTTCAGCCAACGTGAGTGTATGCATACTCGATAGAGCAAGGGAGAGAGAGAGAATGAGCACTCTTGTTGTCTGTGAGCACGAGAGAGATATCTCGGAATTCCCTTCGATTGGGTAAGCAAGGAGAGAGTGAAATGCATCCACAGCTTACGTGTCATGCAGGATACATTTATGTATATGTAACATGTTAGGGTATCCACAGAAACTCGGTACTTAATGCCCATGTGCAAGCAATGAAGGCATCCACATGTCCTTAATTAGAGGTGGGTTATGCATATCTAACAAGATAGGGTATCCACATGTTCACAGCTCCAGCTAAGCCAAAGGACACATCATCCCAAAGCCCAAGTTCCGTAAAAAAATATGTAATGCATTCAGTAAACCAAGCTATTATCAATAGTGCATGTACGTGGGGAAAGAGAAGGGGCTCGAAAGCAGTTCCAAGAGGGATAATGCCCACTAATTCAGTAAATTATAGCTACTATTCGCTTTATCGATCGTGCATGTGTGTGGGGAGAGATAAGGGGCTCGAAAGCAGTTCCAAGACAGATAGTGCCCATTAATTGTCATTGAGACCTATAAATCAAAATATCTATTTATTAAGGGTGAAGTGGGAAGCACTAATACACACCAACACACCCATTATTATAAACTAGGTAGTGATTGGAGCAGGGCCGAAATAGAGAATAGTATCTTTATCTAATAAGCAAGGGTGTGTGTGGGTGTGGTAGAGATTTGGTACCATGCACCATTACCTGTGGTCTTCTATAGAGACACAGTGGAACTTTTCTAGAGAATAGCGGCTCTAGGTTAGCACACCAGAAAGGGAAGCTGTCAGCCAAGGGTTGGCCAAATACTTGCCAGGTAGATAAGTGTATGTGTGTGTGTGTGTGTGTGTGTGTGTTTTACCTGGCGCCTGTGTGTGTGTGTGTGTTTTTAACCTAGCGAGGCGCCATAGCCGATAGAGGTTGGCTTGGTGTCGGTACTCGGTAGGTCGAGTCGAGAAGAGGAAACCGTTTTGGAGTGGAGCGGGGGAGAAGCTGGAGAGGCATGCCACAAGAAAAGTATGTTCTCACTGTGCTCTGATAAATGAAGCTCAGACGGTAAACCCTCCTGATTGAATGCTTAAAATTGATGGGCTTTGGACCAAAAGTGGTCAGATTTGTTCTAACGCTACTGGGAAATGCCAAAGCTACAGTTTCTCTTAACAACTCCTCTCTGACCCGTTTTCCCTTAATCGATCGGTCACACAAGGATGCCCACTGGCCCCTCTCCTCTTCGCCACAACAACTGACTCACTAAACTAGCTAATCAAAGCCAAAGTGGTTGAGGGCAGCATCAAGGGCATCTCCCTTCCCAATGGCAGGCGCAGATGACACCAATTGCTTTCTACACAATGATGAACAATCACTTCGGAATTTTTGGGAATGTTATCAACCACTCCGAAACTGGCATCAGAGCTTCACACTCCCCCCTCCCTAGCTGGATCATCAAGCAAGGCTGCTCCGTTCTACGAGACGGAGTTATCTTCCATCTGCTAGGAATTCCATTTGGGTTCAAAGTCACCATGAAGCAAAGGTGGAACTGGGTCCTGGAGAAATTCGCAGCCAAAATGAATCGATGGCTCGGATTCCAAGCTAACCTAGCAGTCAAGGCTCTAGTTATCAAGAATTACATTACTAGCTATGTGCTTTACTTCCTTTCCTGTTGGAGACCCCCCGATAATCACTTAAAAGACTTTATCAGGATCTGCAAGAACTTCCGATGGACAAGTGACCCTCTCAGGAAAGGGATAGCTAGAGTTAAGTGGGAGTTTTGTTGTCTCCCTAAGGAGCAAGGAGGGCTAGGATTAACCAACGTCATCGACTGGGCAGACAAACTAGCAGTAAAACTCGTTCTTAGAGCCCTCGACCAACCTGAAGAGGAATGGGCCTCCCTACTTTTTCGGCACATAGATAAGTTTCAACTCAAAGGAATCCAAGGGGTCGACAACATCCCATGGTGTACCCTTTTCTTTGGTCCAATCGAAGTAATAGCAAAAGGCTCTTACCTCCTCAAATCTATTTGGAAGGCCTGGAACAGATATAGACCCAAGCCTGAAAGTAAATTGGGAATCAAAGCACAACCTCGATATCAGAGCCCAAGAATATTTATGGTGGTCGTTCCCCCAATCCCCCCCCTTACCCAATCTCAGGGTAGGACAGCATACGTATCCACAACAAAGGATTAACCTCCTAGAAGGACCTTTGACACACAGTGAAATCAAGATGGCTTACGCACTATGAACTCCTCAAGCACCATCAACTGCAATCGTGGGAGCTAACACTACTAGATGCAAGAAAAACTCTCTTCCCGAAAGGTATGGAGTGGTCCCTCTCACCCGCACACGACCCTTCCCCCAAGGCTCTCTACTGGGGCAACGGCAGTTCTCTCCACCACCCCCCAAATCTCCCCCCCATCTTGCAGGCCCCTGTGCACACCACCCTCAACAAAAAATGGAAGGTAAGTTTAACAAAAAAACAATGGATTTTCAAGTTCCAGAACATCTGGAGTAAAGAAATCTCGGCGAAACACTCAGTACTCCTTTGGCTCATCCTGCACAAAGCAGTATGGACAGGAAGCAGACTGAGGGTTGTTGGAATGGGCCCAGAAACATGCAAAAGGTGCTCCCAAACTGAGGAAGACATCCCCCATCTGTTCTTGAACTGTCCAGCCAACACTAATGTATTGCTCCCCTTATGTAATGCCCTGGGCTCCACCCCCAACCGAAAATAATTTCTGCTTGGTGACTCAGTTTCAATATTTTCTGTTATTTAAAACAGGATCAGAGGAGCATTTTTCTGGTTAATCTGGCTTGAAAGGAATGATAGCATATTTAACAATGCTTACCAGACTAAAAGTCTGAGGATACTCTTTTCTCACTTCTCTTTGCATGCCAACCAACTCAAACTTGACCAGTGCAAAATTTATGAGGCTAATCAGAAAGTCCTAACTGACTGCATGGGATTCTACAACAGTGAAAACATAAACAAACAACATGAGGTCTTGCTTGACGGCTCCTACACTCACCTGTAGCGGATGATAGATGACTGCAGAGCAGAAGAAGAAAAGCTAAGGCAACATCACTTCAATGGACTGCGGCTCATAGCACACCTCCAGGAAGTCCTTAGCTCACTGCCTAATAGAAATAGCTAGTGAATGAGAGTGTTTGATTGTACTAAGCAACTAGAATATGCCAAATGTAATTTTGATCAAAGGAGTATCTCCCGATGTGTACCGAACAGTATATCCCTACTTGTACCTCGTTGTTTTTGTAATCTCCCCCAGGATATTGTAACCTTGTTACTTATCTAATATACACTCCCACCACTTTTTATGGGGGGGGGGAAAAACGCGATCTGCCACCGAGCCTATCTCGGAGAATATCTTGTAATTTTGACTATCATGTAATTTTGCCCCTCTAATTTAATTCACAAGCGCCCCTCTTTATGGTTTTTAAAAAAACGTGATCTGCCAAACTAGGAGTGGTTTAGGCCCCAGGGGCTCTGTCAGGACTCAGTGTTGCCACACCAGGGCGGACGGAGAATTTTGCTTAGGCCGGGTTCAGACGAGCCCGGTGGCAAAGAGCTCGCTTTACATTTTCTTCCTCCCCCCTCGTTCACAAGAGGCAGTGGCAAGATATATGAACCAAGCCTAGTGGTGGTGCTGAAGCCTTTGCACGCACTCGCGCCGATTCAATCTCTGTGGAGCGCATTTCACGTTGAAAAGTAGGCGGTAGCAAAGGCCTTTCAAGGGAGGAGGGGGGTTGCCAGATTTTAAGTGGGTCCAAAAACGAGCCATAATCTTTCTTCCGAATAAGAATTCTCCACACATGACTCACGCCACTTTGGTTTTAGTTGTCGCCGCCTCACCTAAACCCGCCCTTAGTGACTTGGGCCAATGAATATGCGCACTCTTCACAAAGCCAGTCACTCATGTCCGGCGGATTACCATGGATTCTGGATAGCTCGCTTGGAAGATCGAGGGACCCTCCAAAGAAATGTTCAAGCTGCTAAACTAGTGTGCCGGGTGCTTCAGTTCAACTCATGGGCAATCATGAAGTGTAAGTACGATGTAAAAGTGAGATACAAATTCCTACGTGCTCCTATAATTGTGATGATGTATATACACTAAGCAATTATTGTAAGTCATTCAAGTAGCTCATGCCTCTTCTACGATGTGTAATGACACAATTGTAATTGATGTTTTCTCAAGATACATGAGGTACCCAACGATCATTACACGAGAATTTTTTTTTTGAGTTTAGTGATGTACATGTCTTTTGTGTCAAAGGTAGATCCCAAATGCACATATTGAGTTTATTAAATGTCCAAACCTCATTAGATTGTAAAATTTGGGAGTTAGCACATGTCAATAGTAATTAATATTTGGTTACTTGGTTTCTATAATATCATAAAAAATGCAATTGGTGCACACGTGCTTCTGCACACACAAAAAGGAAGAAACCCTACATGTGTATGGCGGTGGCGTGGCATCGTCCTCTCCCAATTTATGAACCGTAGGGAACATGCCCTTCCCTCGTATACTTCTTTTCTCCTCCAAGTGTTGGAGGGTCATAAAATACTTCTCCTCCCATGTGGAAGGGATCAATATTCTCTCTTCAAGTCTTGAGGGTCTTCTTTATAGGATTTGTGATCTATGGGGATAGAGGAGGCAACCCCATCGGCATGGACTTGGTGTTTACAGCTGAGGGTAGGAAAAGAGTGAATGAATGCGATGACAACGTCTTCGGTTTGAAGAAAATCTTAAAGTCGTCTCCCTTCAGAGTATGTATCCTGACATCGGAGATCTTACACACAGGGTGAACATGCGCAATCAGAATAAGGTTGAGGATGGGTATGTGATGCAAGAAGACGTCAATCATGATCTAGCGCTGCAAGGATTAGAGATTGGTTGTGTTCGCTCAGTGGTCGTGTACTTTATGGGCCGGCGGATGTCTTCCCATAGCTTATGGGACTGGGTGGCAGCGGAGACAAGCAACAAAAACTTGTCATTTTATAGCTGTTGGCAAAGGATTTTATGTAGCAAAGTGCTCTTTCGAGAACACAGTCCAAGATCTGGTTATCATAGGTGCTAAATATGCCTATTTCAACTAGAAATCCAAGATGTGTTGCTCCTATGGTGATTTTCACAATTTCTAATGTATCTTGGAATCTATAACCTATTCCAATTCCAAAGGCTCATTTGTCAAAGCTAGTAGAATTATTGAATTAGAAAATTAAAATGGGGATTGATGAGCCTTCTTGTGCTTCATAATCAAATAGGTGGTTCATAGTCCCAAAGAAAAATGGTGCTTTATGCTTCATCCAAGACATGAAACCTGTAAACAAGGTCATAATAATCAAGAATGTGGGTACAGGTCCAATTGTGGATGACTTTGCAGAAGGGTTTGTAGGAAAGGCCATCTATTCAATGGTGAACATCTACTCAGGGTATGAATTGAAAGCAGGGTCTTAACAACCATGAGGACACCTTTGGGCTTGGTAAGGATGTGTACCTTACCTCAGGGAGCAACTGACTCGGTTGCACATATGATGAATGGTATCAACAAGGTCTTATGAGACTTTATTCCTCAAATCACAATGCCTTTCATTGATGATTTGCCTATCAAAGGATGTGAAGAAGGTGAGAAAGATGAAACACTAGATTTGAAAGAGTGTCGTAAGTTTGTAACAAATCACAAAGATGATTGTGATAGGATATTCTCTAGGTTGGTGGAGGAAGTGAACCTCACATTGTCAGTAGGTAAAATGTGTATGGTTGGTGTCAACGAAGTGCTTATTGTTGGACACATGTGTGGGCCATATGGTAGAAAACCATGTCCAGAAAAAGTGGATGCAATCCAAAGAATAAAAGAGACATACACAAATGTCACTGAGGTTAGGAGGTTCTTGGGCGCATGTGAGGTTCCCAATCTCAAAAAAATGGGCCAACTTGATAGATGGCCTACTACAGACGGAGGCGTGGTTGCCCTGCAAAATACTTGAAACAACATACTGCTAATCATAAATGAACAAATCAGCATACCTGACGCCTCGCATAACACATAATCAATGATGTAGGCGAATAGTGGTTAGTATTCTGTGTTAGGAATAGCACGTTGTAAAATGAAAAATTTATGAAACGAAACAACATTGCTTATGCATGTCGACATCCACATACTACCTATCCTAGTGTCCCATACCACTAGAATAAGCAATATATGTCATGCCTTGATGAATCAAGATATCATTGGTCACACTCATCATTCAATAATCAATTCTCATCAATCTCAAGTACAACACTATCGCGATAGAAAATCATCATATATCCATTCCAAATCCAAATCCAAACATCTGCCAACATGTACCCATTTCAAATCCAAATCCAAATATCCTTCATTTTGTATACGCAGGCAACAAAATCATACCAGTTACAGTGGTGGCCAGCCACTGTAGCATGATTTTGTAATTGGTGTTGCTTAAATCGACAAATCTACACCAATAAGACGTGCAGTCTAAATTGGCGAATTTGCATTTGGTGCAAGTTTAAAAATCATGAATCTGCAATTTATCAATGTGCTGCCTAAATCGGCGGATCTGCACCAGGTTGAGTATCTACACATTGCCTAAATCGGCGAATCTATGTGTCCGTGACCAATGGACTAGGCATGGCATAAAAGAAGTGAAAAATAAATGACGTGTTTGATATGAAATTCGAATAGATTGGAATGTGGAAGCATGTACCAAATCTTAGAAATCCTCGCACACCAACTCAGCTCATGTAAGTAGTGGTATGACAAGTCATCTCAGTACTAAGAGTCCAATCAAAGAAAGTAGAAGCCATGACATTAGAAACAATGGATTTAGCAACATAAGGAAGTTCTGTCTTCTTAAAAGCATTTGGAAAAATTCTTGCATGCTGCAAGGTTCTTGGGTATTCATAGGGGTGTGATAATGTCTACAAAAAGACTCACTTAAAAGAATTTAACATTAATTTATTAAACCACTATTAAACTAAACGATTTGTGCATAAGCAAATGTGGTGAAGGGTGGGAGAATTTGGAGGGGCCAAGAGAAGAGAAGAGATGGGATAAGCACTTGTGGTGAAGTAGATAATGTTACTTTTAGGTCTAAAGATACATAGATAGAACTTACTTATCAGGGATAATTGAAATGATGTTTCAAGAGGGGTATTATCAGAATGCATTAAGAAATGTCATTCCCGGAGCTTGATATGGGAACATTGTATTTAGATTTATCTACAAAACTTTTCTATTAAAAAAAGCACTAAAAACGACTTTGTGTTAAATTCAATAGCAATCTAACCATACACTAAAATAATGTGACCAAAGGTGGAATATCTTGAGTCTATTGATTTTAAAATTGATAATTTGGGAGAGAATCTGTACGAAATGGGAACAATCATAGTAATAGACATATAGGGGACATGCCATGTTAACATTGAGAAGTCGACATGAATGTGTGATATCTGCTATTGGCATTAAAAGTGGAAATATAATGCACAAAGAGTAAAAACTAGTAGGGATGACATACAATATCAAGTAATACCATAAGATGGAGCATTAAAAAGATGCTTAGAGAAACCTGATTGTAAATCCAATTCCATTACACCATTGCCAATGAATATAACCGGACATAATTAAGGTAATAGCTGATACAAGAAGCACTGAGAGAGCAAGTTTGTTTCTTTTAGTAGAGAGTTGCGAGCATAGTTATAGTTGCATTACTATAATCGGGAGAACAGTCAATTCGGGTGGTGGTTGCTACAAATGTATTAGGTCAGACAATCTCGCTTGCCACGGATCTATAGCGGGTCGTGTCGACTCAATTAAACTGAGAGTAAGGGTGGAATATTTAGAAGTGATTCTCTCACACCAACGTGGAAAGCTTTAAGAGCTTCCATCATGAAGCAGTTTTTGGCCACCGATGCCAAAGACAAAGTACTCACCAAATGGCGAAGCTTGAAGTTCTCTCCCTACGAATCCATTCATAGATAAGTAGACAAGTTTTGGGACTTACATCTCAAAGCCACTGTCTTCAAAAAGATGGATTTTGGAGAGCAAAGACAACAATTTTGTGTGGGCTTAACTGAAGAAATGGCGGAGTATGTCAACTCCCAAAGGCCACACACCATATCTGCGGTTATACACCATACTATGGTGGCTTCTCAAATCAATTTCCAAACAGGGGCTAAGAGAAATCTTAAGCCGACGGAAAACGAGGGTTCCAATGAACCTAAGGGGAAGGACAATGTCCAAAAGTCTCCTAAGGGCAATTCAAGACAGTTTCTTAACGTGAGGTGACCAAATTTGTGACTATGACCATGTGTCTAAGACCCTCACTCAGTGACCTTCTTTTATAAAAACAAAAGTTATCTCGCACATTTACATAAGACTATCCTCAAGAAAAAGGAAGAAAATAGGTGTGTTATCATCAACGTGCCATGTGGCACTAATCGATTAGGTCTATCCAACAATCCGCAATTGCTCCCAATAATCCCATGTTTTATGAAGGCCTTACATCTTTAGCTTCTACATAAGAGTTAGGCCTTACAATCTTATGCAATCGTCAACAGTCGTAGAAAGCATGAAAGAAAACTCAATAAATGGGGTTAGAGAGCCATTATGTCACTCTTTGATGATAGAGTGGAATTTCATGTGTGAAAAAAGATAAAAGGTGCATAGAAAAATTATATATATATATTAAATGGAATAATAAAAAAAGTGTACAACCCTACACCCCTGATGGGGTTCTTTGAGCTATGGAAAGCAATGCAAACTCATGAGACAAGATGATGCCCATCACTGGACGTGTGTGCTCAAATTAGCACTAACATATGACAAAGATGATCATTTAAGATGTATTAAACCCTACAACACCATGAATGTATTGAACATGCTTGTGTCGAGATACGACCGTCGGAACAATTAGCTTTTTTTTTTTTGCGCTAAGCAACATAACTACACGATCTGAAAAATTTGAGCAATAACAAAATTAAAGTGGAACCATCGGTCTGAGGGAAAAGTATGTTGATTCCTATAATGATCAGGAAAAAAGAGTAGGATGAATAATATATGAAAATATAAACTAAGGTTATGAATGTGTGCGAGTTATAATTACTTATTGTAGACCTAGAATAGCTACAACAATATGGTTACTAACGTGTGAGCAAGCTGGCCAAACTCTGAAAGCTCAAAGCTTAAGGGGACTGTAGATTTTCAACGTGGTATATCACAATTAAGATTGGCCTATCGTAATCACTGGGGAGCAGCAGATGCATCATCAATGGTTGGAATCTCCCTATTGATTCTTGGGACATGAGGGACTGAGTCCCTTGGTTGGTAGCCCTACCTTTAGATGGCTTTTTCCACCTTTCGTCCTTTCCTGCAATAACCAAAGGTACCGATGCTTCCAATCCACTTGGCAATCTTCAATCGATTCTTTACTCCCACCTTCAAACTCCACCATCTTTTGGTGCTTCACCTCCTTCTCCCTTGTAGCGCCAACCCTTTCCTTGTTGTTTTTTCATCCCAGAACACCTACCCGGAGCCGCTCAAACTGTGCAATCATCGACAACCGGATCCCCTTATTGTACTCAGGGTCGTCACAGGTTGCATCCTCCCCCTCTAAATCCAGCCTCACGAACCTACTTTCAACACCTGCAAAGGCCACCTTGGCCTTACTCTCAAGCACCTCGATTGTAGCTTTTGACACACATCAATATGCAACCTTTGGCCTTGCATACACCACCCCCTTCCAGTCCCTCTTGGCAACCCCACAGAATCTGTGTACGGGTTTTCCTTCTATAGCGCCATCATCTGGCCCTTCCAACCATAGTCTCCTCAATCCAGCACTGCCAAAGTCGTCTACCTGCTCCACTCAGCCTTTGTTTTTATATCAGTTGACCATTATCCCCTTCATGCTTGTAGTCATGCCCTCTATGCATTCCTTGGCTTTGTGTGTGTGTGTGTGTGTGTGTGTGTGTGTGTGTGTGTGTGTGTGTGTGTGTGTGTGTGTGTGTGTGTGTGTGTGTGTGTGTGTGTGTGTGTGAGAGAGAGAGAGAGAGAGAGAGAGAGAGAGAGAGAGAGAGCAGTGCATCCCGACCTTTGAGCGAGAGGGGGAGAAAGAATGTTGCTCTGTAGATGTGGGGGGATGGAGGAGAGAAAGAGGGAGAGTTACATGGCCATTGAGTGGGAGTGGTCGGAGGTGTATGGTTCTAGCATGCACATTTTCTTGATATTGTTGCCTCTTATATCTCTTACTCTTCTTGTCTAAATTTCAGTTACGGCCGATCTTTAGTGAAGAGTCACTAGATGAATCGCTACTTGTGTCTTTTGCTCCCTTGGATAGATTGTCATCTAGGGTACCACTGGGCCTTAAATGGTTTGTCCCCACATTTGCACTAAGATTGAACTCAGATTCTTCATCCTCAGAGTCAATTTCAATTGATGATTCTGACCCCAAATAGTGTGGGCTATAGTCTTGTGAGACGCTACTAGCTCCAATGCCAGTCAAACCTTCATCTTATAGGTCATCAGAAGCTATATGCATTGCTTCCGGCATATTTAAGGGTACAAGTGGTGGCATTTCACCCTCCTCAGGTGTTACCCAGGTCATCCCCCTGTTTCCCCAAGTGTCTGTTGTTGCTGCTAAGTGGACCCAATCCACATTGTTCGACTCCGTCATCCCAGGTAGTACATCCATATAAGGAGAATCTTCCCCAACATCAGTGTCCATTTTACATGTGTAATGATACTGCAATGGGGCTGAGTGAACTGTGGTGTCAGATCTATGATCAATTATAAACCTGTTTCCTAGAGGATGTGCTTGATCAGTTACAAGATCCACTCGAATGACAGAATCTTGGAACTCCAAGTAGACATGGTTTTTAGACTAGTCATGCACCATTTTTGCTTCCCTCATGAAAGGACGTCCTAAGATCATCTCAGATGCCATAGTGTGCTTGGAGAAATCCATAACAATGAAAGTATTTCTTATTTTATGTCCAAAGACCTTGATCTTGAGATCTTCTAGCATCCCAATAGGTTTAACGATAGACCCATTGGCCATCTTTACTACTATGGTTGTGGTCCCAAGGTGAGGTATTCCCATAGTTTCCCATCAATTTTTAGTCACAATGCTAACCCTAGCGCCACCATCAAGGATTCCGTTCACATCTTCACAGTTAATCCCTTAGTAGTGATTGGTATGGTTGCATTGGATTCATCGCCCTCAAAGTATTGTCCCAACTTGTTAACAGGTATTTCTACAACATGGTTCTCATATAGGTTGGGTTGTGGATCTAAGTGTTCTCCTCTATTGGCATCTCCCTAACTCCATCCATTTGTGAAAATTGTGGTAGCTCGACCTTCAATTCTCCATTGAGGAAAGCTCGAAGAGCTAAGAATAGCTCAGGGTCTCCATATAGTTTGGACATGATGGTGGTTCTAACTTCTGAAGCCATGAAATCCATCGATTTGGCAATGTTTAACGACATTGTTTGGGCTTCAATCCCTTGACGTGGGAAAGATGGGATCTCCATTTCTTCGATACGGTCAGGTAGTCCCTCTGAGGTACTTTGGGCCATGGAATTGCCTATGGCATTGGCACAAATACTCTTAGTGGGTATTGTGATTCTGATTGCAGGAGATTGTGACTCTAGAAAGTCAGTTTCTAGATTTTGTTTCTCACTTTTGGTTCTGGAGTATTTTCTTGGATCAACAAGAAGCAACCGACCGTTGCTCTTTCTTCAACGGAAGCAGAGTATAAAGCTGCTTGTTTTGCAACTTGTGAAGTAGCTAAGGCGAGTCCTCATGGACTTAGGTGTTTCTCTTCATTCAACAATAACACTTAAATGCGACAGCCAGAGTTGCATGGCGATTTCCAAGAACCCCGTCTTCCATGCACGCACAAAGCATATTGAGGTTCAGTATCATTATGTTTGAGGATGAAATTGTAGAGCTAGAGTATTGTCCTATTGAAAATAATTGTGCAGATATCTTCACCAAAGCTCTAGGGAAAGACCAACTACTTCGACATCTTCATCAACTTGGAGTTGGCACATGGCCAACATAGAACATCTTCGGGTGTTCATTGAGGGGGGGTGTTGGTATACTTGCAATGCCCACCTCTCTCAGTTTTTCCACCACAATATATGCTGCACAGTTTGTAAGGCCCCCATATGAGGAGAAGACAATGGTGTACATATATTTGGTGGATTCCAACTTTGCACGCTGATGAGATTTCTATTTGTGATCGTGGATGGTATGGAGAAAATTTAGGGCCAACTTTGGGGGCCTCGGGGGACGACGATCGGAAGACAATCGAAAAATGGCCGTCTGATGCTCGATGGTCGGCAGGCGGTGGTCTTTGGCCGGTGGCCGGATTTCCTTGGCCGGCGGCTGAGTTCTAGGAGGACTTGTCCACCCAAAAGTGGCTACACATGGGCGCATGGGAGAGTCCTACTTGGACTTGGCTATCTAAGGGCAGCAATACATGGGTGTTTAGAGGCTCCCTTACATCTATATAAGGAGGCCTTCTCATGAGTAATTCGGTAGACTGGAGTGCACACTTGACGCACACAACACATCCTTGTGTAAGGATTGTTAGTCCCTTGTATTCCTACTTGATGTAATTGTCTAAATCGCCATCTAAGTTGTACCTTGAGAGCGCATGGGTGGATGACGCCATCACTTTGTAATAGTGTGCTAATCTAAAGTTTTTAATTTTCCAATAATCTACTTTGCATCGTATCTCTCTCTACTCTCCTTGCGACTAGATCCTTATCGTATTCCGCATTTCTTACACTTAGGTGCTGGTCAAATCCATTTTATGGACCGTTTTCAGCACAGTGTGTCATGAACAATTTCAGTGGCCAAAAATTGTTGGATAGAAAGACTTGTTAAGGTACAAGTGTTGCTAAGTAACATTAACGGATGGTTGTTTATGCCTATAGCAAGGCTATGAGTTGTTAATGAAAAAGTTTCATTGTTTTTACCTAGAAGTGATTCATGTTTCACCTTTTATTACAGTTCAAACGTTTTAGGAAGGCTTGCAAATGATTGCAACAAACAATATTTAATTTCTTTTCAAAATTGTTTCCACTCCTCTCTAACGTGTACTAGGAGTATCACATTTGCCATAAGTATTGGCAACAATAATCATGTATATACAAGTTCGGATGTGTTTTTTGCTAATTGCATGCTCACTAGGTGTTATGGGCCCTCGTGTTTAGCAAAGGCTGATTTGGAGCGACATGCATATTCATCACATTAGTTGCTTATGAAGAATTTTGCACTCTAAGTGTAGTATCTCTATGAGATTCCTTTTGGGATCTACCAATCACCAATAGAGGTCATGGTTCGGTTTGGGTGCTTGTGGATCTTTCAAGTTAACCATGATGGTTATTTAGGACATTGTTGGTTCCTCAACAATGTTGTACGATATTGTGATCCCCATTTACCAGTCATCTGGGAAGATTGTCTGTAAACCGTGGGGTGAAACACACCTCAGTACTGTCAGTTATCCAAGGGGATAGGCATATTACAAAGTGTAATCTTGTGTTAAAGGATATGCAAAGTGCGTACATTAGCACCAAGCAATCCAATTAATAAGCATTTATTGCTCTACTCGGAATTTTGCTTACCATAAGTTAAAGCATGTTTGCGACTAGGTTTAGTCTCTTCATGTATAAGTAAGGTTCTCAATCTTGAACACTAGCTATGGTGGGGTTGTTTACTAATGAAATTTGAGAACAAGTCAAGGACTTATACTTGGCTGATGAGTTATGTCAGCAAGTTACTTTCATGGAAAGTGAAAGAGGTACTCTTTCGGGTACATCTTAGTAATTTGTTTAGCATGCTCATGTGCGTTCTAAATGGAGTCTACACACTATGAATGGATAAGAACCGGTAACACAAGATAGTTGCAAATGAACAACAATGTGGAAAAATCAAGATGTTGCTCTTGGTTTCATTGAACCTCCTACTGAATCGTGTTTCAGTCAAGCAAACAGCTGGATCCATGAAGGATGCCACTATGGAAAACATTAGTGTATCATCACTCTTGTTTTTGAGGACAAAAACACTTCTCCAAGGGGGGAGTAATGTCAGGCCAAGGGTAGGACCGGGCAGCAGGCCAAGGGCCAGGGATTGAGTGGCTCAGTGCGTCTAAGAGCTGAGGGCCATGCATAAGTTAAAGGGTCCTTCTTGCAAGGGCCCAGGGCTATAAGTGGGGAAGTTGGGAGGAGAACGTTATGCCAGTCCATCCTTTGGCCTTTCAGGTGCACCTTTAAGAAATTGTTCATATAGTGTGCGTTCAAAGGGTATTGAAAAAACTCCTTTACTTATATGTTTAAGGTAATAAAATGATCCCTTTTTCTTCAAAAACTTACATTTTTTTTTCTAAAATCAATTTAAAAACCCCTTTTGTTAATATAATCCCGTTTAAATTTTAAAATTTGTGCAATCAAAAAGACCATTCATTTGAACTCACGTGGTAACTTACATGTCTAAGAAGTGAACTCTTGGAGATAATACCATACATAAGTAGCTAGAATTAGGAGAAACTCGACCATATTCAAACTTTGAAGACGAGAACCAGACCTTGGTTGCCACCATAGAAGAGGGCATGCCACTACCATCCATTGTGCCTAAGGGCAGCTGCTTACTGCATAGAGACCAAGCAAAAAATGAGGTAAACCTACAAAAACATTGTCCCACACCATCATGATGCCTCTGTGGAGAAGGACGATGTTGCAGGCTCTAGGGGAGCCAAGGCGCTTCTGATGGAAACCTTTGAAGTCATTTATGGGCATGACTTTGCCACATACAAGTTACAGCCCCACCTTTGGGGACATTAAAGTCAATCTTGGCCACCAATTGCTCCTTTCTTAGAAGTAGCACTACACAATCCTTAAAGATTCAACATTCCTTTTTGTGTTAATTTTCATTTTTTTGCAAAAATAGATTTTCCAAAGCTGGCCCATATTTTCAAAACTTGAGTTTCAACGTTTCACAAACTTAAGTCTCCCTATTTATTTTCTCCTAAAACTAATCCTCCTTTTTCCCTGCACAAAAATAAATCTACAAACATAAAAATTAAGAGTCTTTAGCACAAGCACCCCTCACATCCATTCTTGCTTAGGATGTGTGTGTGTGTGTGTGTGTGTGTGTGTGTGTGTGTGTGTGTGTGTGTGTGTGCTCCTGCGTGCGCCATTTTTAGTAGGCCATCATGAGACTTCACTTTGTTACTTTATATCCACCTTAAATATCTCAACATGATAAATATGATCTACTGTTTCATTGATATGTGTTGGTAGATGAGTAGACATAGATTACAAGAAGTACTCATTCACTTTGGGTGGCCTCTACTTCTATAATAAAGCGCAAAGTCTATTTAAATCATGGAAGTATGTCATTTCCTCATTGGGCTACTAAATTAAAACAAACAATGCACGAGAGTATTGGATGGCAAAGATGATGTAAAGATTGTGTGCCTACTTAGTGGGGTGTAGCTAGCATAGCTGGTATTGTATGTAAGATGGTTAATGGAGCGTAGTGGAATGGCATACTGGTCTACCATCAAAGCTTGCTATCACACCTGAGGTAGGTGTGGAGGGGTGTTGTGGGGAGATAACATTAACTAATTCTATATGGCCGCCTATGAATCACCACACTACCTACAAGGAGCTACATGTGTTGTGGTTGGTGTTTTCCTCTCACTGATTGTGATCCCTCCCATGGATTGGCTTTAATCTTTTGAGTTTTTGAGTTGTTGTCAATATCAACAAGTCCTTGTGAGAGTGGGACCACTCACTTAGGGTGATTTCTACACTGCCGGTGTTTTCCTAAGACAAGCCCTCCAATGGATCGCAATCCATCATATGATAGATTTCAATCCATTCACAAAGAAGCTAGCATTTGGACTACAAATCAAAGGTTACTTAAAACCATTTTGGTGACTCATTGTATGGACAGGTCACATCGTTTTTTGCTAGATACGGTCATGGAAAAAACGCACAAGCCAACCTTTGCAAAGGGTAGAGAATACATTCCACAGGGGGAATCCACCAATGCCAACACTAAGTTTTCAATGTGTTGATAGGTTTGTCCACACAAGTCACAGGCCTCCAAGCCACTGATCAGGATCCATTTTTCCGGTGTGAGAGGGGGACCCACCAAACGATGGATCACTCAGAGGCTCCTGTAATGTATAAGATCATGTGTAAGAAGACTAAATGAGTGTCCAACGACTTCAAAATATAAATTAGATACCAAAGCATCATAAACTCACTCAAAATTGAATTTTGGATTCATAAGCACCTTCTATAGATGGTCTATATTAGCAAGTACTGTAAGATGTACGGGAACCACTCCAACACTCACAATTTTTGCCATTTTTGCATGCGATTTAGTCAAAAATGTCTCACATTCAAAATGTGATCAATTGTTGGGAACTATTTTAATTTAGACACCACCCAATGGCTTGAAGTTGCGGCTTTAACCTAGTGGGAAGGAAGCAAGTGTTTCCATAGGCTGGACTCGACCTCAGTGATTCCAAATGTCACTCCGAGTCACCCTGCTCAGAATCTAACCTACCACCTTATTGTTCATTCCTTTCAACTTGTTTCTCTTCTAAAAATTCCGTGAATTCTTTAATGACTAGTCATCCTCTCTTCTTACCACGTGCAGGTCCCCAACTATAGTTTTTGGGCTTGGATGTCCCCTGCTAGGAGAAATGGCATCAGGAGATTGATTGATGGTGACACTTCCGCTTTTGCCCTTTTCCCTAGCCTTTTTCTGTAATGTTGCAAGTCCAAAAAAATGAGGACACTATATAAAACCAAATACCATATTCTTTGCTTAAGAAATAGAACTTGTCATTTTATGCTTTGGGTTTGTTTTTTGGGAACTCGCCATCCACATAGTCCAAGGGCCAGAAAAGCCATGTGTGCTAGAAGTGTCCTCAACAAATCAAAGGTAGGACTGGGCGATCATGCATGGTATATGACTGACAAAGTGGAGCTCCACCCACAATGAGGCCCATGGAAGGAGGCTAAAGTACATGAGAAAATTCTAGCTCCGAGCTGGTCTTTTTTGAAACTAGGGGGTTGCATGGGGGAGGTTCTAAGAAAGTGCAACAAGGTGACAATATCATTGGACCTGGAAGAGACCTTTTGATACTCCAAATGATCCATCTTATAATGGTTCCCCTGGCTCTCCAATCTAGGAAAAGGATCCTTGAATTTTCTAGAAAGGTGATAACAAAGGGATCTCTAAACTGGCACATTTTTTAGATGACCTTAACTTTTTCTAGAAGGATGTGGACTTCTTGATGTTGCAACATAGTTTGAATTGGAATGAAAGGCTCTTGATCTCAGTAGAGTATCTAAAGTGCTGTGTAGTGGCCCAATGCCTGCCATCAATTGAAAAGCTTTGTATTATCCCAAAGATAGAATTTTTGGACTTTGAAAAATTGTGGAAACTTATAACAAGCTGATCAATAGAGCAGATTGATTCATTTTGCTTACCCAAATTGTAAAGGGTGAATTGGTCAGACAGAAGTGGTTGAAGTGTGCAATCAACATTTGGGAGGTAAAATGGTCAAAATCAATGCATATATTCACACGGAAGGTATTGTGGGGGGCTATCCCAACTGGAAAAGATTCTTGATAGAGGGCTTGTCTTTAACACTTTCTTTGGGTGCAAAGCAGCTTTGGAGGCTCCCTAGCTTCTGTTTAAAGGATACCCTTCCTCATGGAATCTTACTGCCAAAATCTACAAATGGGTGTTGAGGACGTGGAAGGTGCTCAACACCTTGGTTGTGGAAGGTGCTCTTCTTTAGGAATGACTTGATTCTAGGATGGAGAAGATACACAACCAAGCCATTCTAGTGTGCACTCAAATTACTAGATACTACTACCTAAAGCAGATTTGGAAAGCCCAAAACCCACCCGGTTTGGGTCTTTGAGAGCAACTATGTGGTAGCTCAATTCAAGGATGTTTCCTGTGAAAGCATTGATCTTATATATATAATAGGGTCAAGATTTGAGAAAATTGTGCAAGCCAAAGAATGAAAACATGCATTAATTTGCATGGGTTGCTCGGGTGGTGCCCACTAGGGGAGAGCATACCACTGGTTACGAGAGAAGCTATTGGATGAGGAAAGAATAGGCTCTCTTGATGGTGAACTGTTCAGCCCCTTTTGTGGAAATGTTTTCCTCTCAAGGCACATGTAGTGCTTAAGGTTCATTGTACATTATTTGTTGAGTTAATATAACATCTCCGCTCATAATTATATGGCAAAAAACAAAAAGAGTGGAGGCCTATCAAGTTGGTAAACTTTGGGTACTAGATAAATTTTTTGACCCTGGCTGAATCAGCTTTTGGAGAGAGTATGCCCAAAAAAAAGGCATACTCACAATTGTGAGTGGATGTGTTACATTAGATCAGAAAGAAATGTACAATTACCTCAAGCACATTGGGTGCCTTGAGGGATCACATCACTCATTTTAGAGCTACATGTCCCCTTAATGATGAGAGCTACGAAATAGATACAATCTGTGGACTGGTTGATACCAAAACTGTAATGACTTTGATTGCTTGAGTCAATTCTTCTTAGTTCTTGTGGTTCTTTATAAATATGACCACTTCCTTGATTTCTTGAATTTTCTCTTTGAGCATTGTGAGTGGATGTGTTATATTAGACCAAAAAGAAATGTACAATTACCTCAAGCACATCCGCTGCCTTGAGGGATCACATCACTCATTTCAGAGCTACACATCCCCTCACTGATGAGAGCTACAAAATAGATATAATCTATGGACTGGTTGATTCCAAAATTATAATGACTTTGATTGCTTGAGTCGATTCTCCTTAGTTCTTGTGGTTTTCTATAGAGATGACCCCTTCCCTGATTTCTTGAATTATCTCTTTCAAATTGACCATCATGTGGTTGTTTTTGAAGATGTGCCGGTTCATAGATTTCTAAACTTGACCATCATGTGGTTGTTTTTGAAGAGGTGCCGGTTCCTAGATTTCTAAACTTGCTTGAAGTAGCAAAAGCAGACAATTTGTGTGCAAATAAGGATGGCTTTAATTTTCCAAGTCTTTCCTCCTATGAGTAAATCATTCTTGAAGAATAGGATATTACAGGTCTTTTGTATCCATTTAATTATTTTACCCACGAGGCCTCTTGTAACTGGATAGTGGAGGAATAAGTGAAGGGGATCCTCACTAGCCACTTTGCACCCTGAGCATCTATCAAAGTATGCCAAATTTACGACACCAATATTGTTCGCAAAAAATCATTTTCCTAACCATACGGCATTCCTCTTTATACATTTTCAAGGATGAATAATTGGAAGTTTAAAGTTTATTTCACATTTTTTAGTATTTATTTTCAAATTCAAAGAGAATTCTTCCATTTTCTCTTGCTCCCAAACGGCATTATTAAATTTTGCCCCCCACCTCTTTCATTTCCTTGAAACAAAAAAAACTACAATATCCCCAAAGAGTAAAGTTGCACTTCTCTTCCTTCTAAAATAAAGACTATGCATTCTTTTACTAGCGAGCCATCGATAGTCATCACCTTGATTTTCAAATGTCTATATTGTAGTATCGTATAATTTGATTCTTGTACTCTAAAGTGGCTTCTCTACCCTTGTACTAAGAACTTGACTCCGTTCACAAAGATTCTCTTTTCGAATGGTCGTGAATATGTATGCACTTTTGAATAATAAGTGATCACTTTCACAATTCTCAATTCTCTCCTGCGATAGGTAATGAAGGGGTGGGTTGGCTCAATTGTTGTTCTCTTCACCTTCAAAAGTTCACATGGCTCTCACACATGGGTCACCTTTTTATGGTAAAGAGCTAAAACATTGTGAAGACCAAGAAAAGTAAATAGTGACCTAATGGATAGCACAATATGGACATCGAGCAAGCATCCCATTTCATCAAAGCTTCTTACGTAAAAGGTATGTAAGGAGGGTTCGAACGAGATGAAGGCAAAGCTTTGTTGCTCAATATGGAGGACAAGCATTCACTACAAAAAAGTATGTGAGCTTACATGGGCCCAACATTTATATGTTGATACTCCCTAGAAAGAAAACTTTGCCGCGCACATAGGGAGAAACGAGTGCCCACATAGTGTGCCCATGAGGCTCCCACATTGATATAGGCCAATCAAAAAGTGAGCTCCTCGTTGAAGCTCACTTTGATTATTGCCTTTTGCCTCCACCTCATGCAAATGTGACACGAAGAGGGGGGTTGGAACCCCCTCTTCTGGTGCATCATTCGAATCCATGCTAAGGCACCTTCATAATTTGGGAGAAGCCCGATCTATTTTCTTATTTTGAGTAGGGAGACAGGGAGAGACAAATGGGAAAGGAGAGACAAAGAGAAGGGCATTGGTAGCTATCATTGGGAAATTATAGAATGCTCTTGATTTCAAAAACCATACTCACAATTGTGAGTAGAGATCTTATATTAACTCAGCAAAGAATATACAAAGAACCTCAAGCACTATATGTTCCTTTAGGGGACAACTTTTCCAAAAAGATGGGTATGTACAATTCATAAGCGGAAGACTATGATTTTTCCTTACCCAATAGCTCCTACCATAGACTAGCGGTTTGTTCTCCCCTAGAGGGCATAACTTGAGTAGTGAATTAACTTGAGCAATCAATGCAACTTAATACATGTTTCCATTCTTTGGATTATGCAATCAACCCTACTCTAGAACGTATGAAGTAAATAAGCTCAGTGCTTTCTCACACGATATCCTTGAATTGCGCTACCACAAAATGTCTCTCAAAGACTCGTAGGTTTTGATCTTTCCAAATTTGTTTCAGATAGTAATACTTACTTAGTTGTTTGAACACTAGAATTGCTTGGTTCTGAAACGTTCTCCCTCCCAAAACCAAGTCATTCTTAAAGAAGAGCACCTTCCATGTCTTTTGCACCCATTTGCAAACTTTGCTAGCGTTACCCCAAAAGGAAGGGTAGTCTTTAAATAGATGCAAGGGGTCCTTTAAAGTATCTTAGCATCTAGTGCAAATGTTTGTGCCAAGCCCTCTCACAAGAATCTTATTCCTAGTTGGGATTGCCTCCCACAATACCTTACAAGTGAGGATTATCATTGAGCTTGGCTAGTTTACCTCCCAAATGGTGATTGCACACTTCAACCAATTCTTTTTTTATCAGTTCACTCTCTACGATTTGGTGAGTGGAGTGAATTAATCTGCTTTATACATCTTCTTTTTATAAGCTCCTATGGTTTTGGGAAGTGCAAAAATTATATCTTTGGGCGAACGCCAAGCTTTTCAATCGCCGACTCCATGCATTGGACTATCGCATAGAACTTTTGAGACTCTCTTATGATCAATAGCCTTTGCATTCAGATTGAGACTATGCTGCACCACCAACTGGTCGACATCCTTCTAAAAAAAAAAAATCCATCCGAGAAATGTGCCAGCTTGGAGATCCCTTTGCTATTCACCTTTTTAGCAGCTTTCCTTAAAAATGTATTTAAGGATTCCCCTCCAAGCTTGAAGAGACAAGGGAACTAGTGTAAGATGAAGCACTTGAAGTATTTGAAAATTTTGTCCATTCCAATGATGATGTCAATTTAATATCTCCCATGTAGCACCTAGCTTTAGAAAATCCCAACTTGGATCTATAACTTTTTTTTTTTTTAAAATTTTGGGGGGGGGGGGGGGGGGGGGGGGTCCACCTTTCAAAAATACCTATAGCACGTGCATTCAAGAGGTACTTTTAAAACCCCTCTACACACACACTTCATCATGAATTAAAATACCCCTCTTCCCTCACAAACCTATAACATTTTTTCAATTTTCCATTTTTAAACCCCTCTTGTACATGTAATTTTGTAACTCTTTGGTATATAAAAAACCCCTCTGGGTGAACTCACGTGCTACACTTACATATTTTGTGGTGGACCCCTCGATGAATTTTTTTCATGCACTTTAGCCTCCTTCCAAGGGCCTCCTTGAGAGAAGAGGTCTACTTTGTCAATCACATCCCTAGAGGCTAGCCATGACCACCCAGTCCTACCTTTGATTTGTTAAGGAGACTACTAACTTTACACACATGGCTTTTGCATGTATCACTGGTCCAAGATCCCAATGCAACCTTGGGCCTTGCCACACATTCCCATTTCCCCCACTTCCATGGAATCATGTCCTTTGTGTTACTCTTCCATAGGATTCATAAACCATTTGATAGGTTTTATAAATTCTTTCCAATGGCCATTTTCATATAGGAGAGACAAAGGAAATGTGTGAAATCATGAAGGAGTTGCTCTGAGACACTTAGTTGTGGAAGGGAAGAAGAGTGTACTAGCACCTTCTCATCTTACTAATAAAATGAGAGAGTGTACTACCACCTCATAAAGTAGTTACTCTTAGTCACTCTATTGTGGAAGGGGAGGAGAGTGTAATGCCACCTTCTCATCTTGCTGATAGTTTTGCTCAAGACCCAACACTCCTACTGGTGCACCAAGGTGTGTAAAAACTTTCCTTTTGACAACAAATTTCCCCGACCACTTGGTAGGGTCAACAAGTTGTTTTCAATAAGTAAAATTAATCTAGACTTTTGATGTTGCATTTAAAAGTTGGACAACATGTCTGTTGCACCATCATTATTGTATCAATTGTGCCTCAGCAACGGTCGTTTCTTTTTATGGTGCCATTCACCACTTTTCACATGTTATTTTGTGCTCTTGTTGAGAATGGCCTAGAACATACCTAGAGTGAAGCTGCACGCTATGTTTCCAATGCCACTCACAATACATTTCTCTTCTGTGCATCACATTTGTTTTCCTCCATTGTACACCTCTCAAGCAACATTCCAATTCGCTTGGGCCTTGTTTGCCATGAAACCTTGGAAGTTTTTTGGCTCACAAATGTGCTTCATCATTACCATTACTTTGTTCAAAGATATCCAAAAGAGACAGTGTGCATACATGTCCTCCTCTTTCATCTTGCAAGTGGCCATTGTAAGTAGTTCTTGCATACTATGATATCAACTTGGCTCACACAACGTGCCATGGTATTTAATATAAGAAGCTACTACAATGCTACCACAAATAGCCGTAGCCATAGATAGAATAGATATGAAACAACAAACGTTTGTGAGCATGGGTTTCCTAACAGAATTTTGCAAGGCATAGCTAATTGCGAGAAGCTATTTTGGAATGGTGTATGTGTTGTTTGATGGTGGCATGAATGATGCTATGCACTTTAGGGAGTGCCATTGGTTCTCCACAAAAAATAAGGTCTATGGAGGGCTGGAGACCTAGCAGGACATAAAAGTATCCTTTCAGGGTTTTGAAAAAAACATCCATAACCATAGTAGATCCATGCATTTTGGAAAATCCTTTCATGAGCTTATGGTTCAAGGACTACTACTTATGGAAAAAATAAGAAATTTGTAAAATTTCTCATCTCTTAGTCACAATAAACCTCCAAAGTTGATGGACCAGTACATTTTGCCCAAAACAGCCATTTCTTACAGTTGATTGCATGTAAATGATACTAGGAATTTTTGTAGGACATGAGATAGAATTCCTCGTTAACTTCAATATGTTGGTGATAAAATCATATGGTTGCTTTTGCCTCACTATTTTTCTTTTAGGAAAAAAAATTTGGTACAAAAAAGTTGCATTTTTGCCATTCTCTGGACCTATCATCAAAGTTTCTATGGTCACGCTGTCGGGGGATATGTGTTTATTGAAACGTGAGTCCGGACAGCGCCGAGCTGCTGGCTGTGGGAAAAGTGAGAGTCAAGAGTTTGTCGCACTGCATGAAATAGTAGTTATTAGTTACTTGGTAATGCTACCGGCGCACAAAAATCTTTGGAAACTGGTAACACTGGTGAAATTGACGCATAATTATTGAAGCAATGTCGTTGACGACATCATTAATTAATTCAAGTGATGGTTTAGGAGTTTAAGCTCCCTTTATAGTTTTCCTCGAGCCGATAACGGCTCCGTGATTCATCAAAAAGATTAACTAAACCTAAGATGTCACCGGTGAAAAAAAAACCTTTTGTGTCGGTTTTCCAAAATCGATTGTCGTTCACTTTACGTGTTCGGTTATCGTCGTCGACTCCCTTCTTTTGTTGCTTATTCAGCTCAACTCCCTTCTTGCCTCGTCGTCTACTTATCAAACTTCTCCACTTGCTCGAATACTTCCTCTTGCCTGCAAGCTCCCTTGTCTCTTTTATCGAGCGATTCTCCTTCAAGTTTCTCAAAGCTGAGAGAGAGTGAAAGAGAGAGAGAGAGCTCCTCCTTCCCTTTGATCTCCCAAGCTCTACCTCTTTTCCCTGCTCGTCTTCACCTCTTTCTTTTCTTTCGATCTCTCCCGTTTTCACCCCCTTTGCAACTTGTTTGCGGGTCGCCGCGATGGACATCCATAGCATAGCTCTCACATATCAACATAAAATATCAATACAAGGGAAGCGCCAGGATGAGGCATGGAAACTCACTAGGCTGTCAATCCTAATGAAGTGAACTCAAAGAGATGCAACTACTAACTCTACAAGCAAATCAAACGCACTAAAGCTAAGTAATCTGCCTATGTCCTTCTACAGAGCTCTACAGTCATCACACCCGTTTACTATGCAAACCACATCGGATTCGCATGAAACTTGAAGCAAAGCTACAGGGGACTATCAGGAACATATCCTATCACCGTCACAACATTCTGGAGAGGTACAAAGATCGCAATCGTTCATCCCAAAGTCAGCAAAAACAGTGAACAGGTGATCCTAAAGGGTCGTTTTGGGGTCCCTTTATGCCCCAACAGGTTCTTGGTTTGCCATCAAGGTTGTTCAAGTGCTTTTGACAGTGAGGTATGAACTGTTAACCCTCTGGAACCTTGCACTTTCATAATCAAGCTGCTCCGTCGCTTTCTTTATCCCTCTTGACAAAGCTTGGCATTCCGTTTCCTTGGCTATCAATTCCGTCCTGACATCCACCAGGTCTCTGATCAGAGACTGAGCCTGCTGTCGCTCAGTGTCTCTTTCCTTCGTTGCAAGATCCAGTTGTGCCCGCAGGCTCTCTAACTCCTCTTGCCCAATTTTTTGCTTTTGTTGAGCCTTCTGTACTTGCTTTTCTTTTTCTCTCAGCACCACGTGCTGGCATTGGAATTGTTTTTCTAGATCTTGCAAGGTTTTTCTATAGTCAAATTCAACCATAGCCTAATAGTCTTCTTGGTATCCTATTGCTTTCGTAGGAGGCATAAACTCTTTTTGTGAGGATGAAGGAGGAGGAGGTGGTGGTTTTTTGGTTGATGGAGAAGGAGGGGGAGGAGGATATTTCGGCGAGGGAGGAGGTGGTGATATAGGCGAGGGAGGAGGTGGTGATTTCTCCACTTGTTGTACATGCCTCTTTTTCGATGCATCTTCCCTTGGTTGTGAAGCAGACGCGTCCGCTTTTCTTTTCTTTAAAATCTTTATTATTCTTTGGCGAGTCAAATCCGCCGCCCGTCGTGCTTCTACATTCCTCTCTCTTTGAGTTTTCTTTAATTGCTCTGCTTGGTTCGTATCTCCAACCGCTTCTTTCTCCTTTGTTCCTTCAGTGGACTGAGAAGAAATTTCCACTTCTGCAACCTTTTGTTCCGCTTCTAACCTTTGTTTTTCAGCCCGTATGCGAGCTGCATTTTCTATTCTTGCTTGTCTTTCCTTCTCGAACCTTCGTTTTTCTGTTTGTTGTGTTGCAGCAGCTATTTCTTTTTTGTCAGTCCGCAACTTGGTCCTTCTTTCCTTAATTCTTTGTTGGGCCTCTGCATATGCTTTGTGAAGGTCAGACTGCGGCACTGTACTTCTTTCCCTTTTTCTTCTCTCAAGCGGTGTGGTGCAGTCTTCCTCCTCGCTTTCTTCAAATTCCAATGGTACTTTGTCTTTTGACCCTTGAGAGTTTCCCTCGTCTTCAGTCTTTGTCTTTTCTTCATCGCTTGAGCTTTTGTTGGATGCCTTGGCCGAGCGCGATGATGTTGCGCTAGTGGTCATCCTTATTGAGTGAGCAACCAGCTTTGCTTTCTGAATCAAGGCCGTTTGAGAACTGGCTGCCGGTAGGTCTTCAATCATGCCCAAAGCTTGGTATGCTATTCTTGTTAGCATTGGCCCTACACTAATGTAGCTCTTGTTCTTTGCCGAGATTTTCAAATTGGCTTTGATCAAGTTCTCCAAGATGTAAGAACCATAATCTCATCGGATGGTTCTGTTTTCAACTGTTGCTAGAGCCATGACCACTGCAATGTGCAGGATCGGCTCGGTGTAGCGAGGAGGCTTTTGTACCCTGAAATGTTGAGAGATCAATCTCATTGGTAACTCCAGCTCATTGTATATCATGTCACTGTACTTGTACTTGTTTCATTTTGCTTTGATAAATGCCTTCTCGTTATCCAGTGACTTGGTCTTTGCCAGCAAGTCGTGTTGCCCTGGAAGGAAGTGCAAAGCTTCGTTGATGATTTCTTTGGTGATCTTTACTTTTACCTTTGAACCATCCTTGTCGGTGAGCATTGCTTGCCCATCATATTATATTGAGCTCATGAGCTCGTGGGCCCTCATGTAGTCTGTTCCCCATGGCTGCAATCTAAAAAACTGATCCAAATGCACAGCCCGCACGGCTTCTGTGACCTCCGGCCTTCAGTGGAGATTCCATATTTCCCGTGGCATGATTTTCGTCTTTACCATATCACCATCAGCATCCCTAAACTTCGCAATGAAAATGTGAGCAGGGATCTGAGCTAGTGTTTCATCCGAGATGTGAGCTTTTTCGTTTGTAGAGAGCTCATCCACTTCATATGGTGCTGCTGTCCACTGCCTTTCTTGCTTTTGGCGAGGCATTCTGTGTCATTCGAATCACAAGCTGTCAGGATTTTCCTTTCACAACCAGTAGCATTTAGACTTTTAGTAAAAAGCAGTTCAAAAGTTAAAACTGATCATAACTTGAACAAATCTCATCCATTCTTGTCCATATTTCACCAGTGGGACTAGGAAGACTAGAGCTATGACTGATTGAAATCTAAGCCAAATCTGGGCCTGAGGTACACCGATCGCCATCGTAGTGCAGTGCCCAAATTTGGATGAAACTTCACCAGATTGTTCACTAGGACATTTTAAGGCTACTCACCTGATACTTTTGTATTCAAACCCCAAAAAGTCAAGCTTTTACCAGTTCTTGGTTTGAAGTACCTGATTTCCCAATTTTATCAGGTTTGATTGATTTTGATGATTGAAATCTAAGCCAAATCTGGGCCTGAGGTACACCGATCGCGATCGTAGTGCAGTGCCCAAATTTGATGAAACTTCACTAGATTGTTCACTAGGCCATTTTAAGGCTACCCACCTAATACTTTTGTATTCAAACCCCAAAAAGTCAAGCTTTTACCACTTCTTGGTTTGAAGTACCTGATTTCCCAATTTTATCAGGTTTGATTGATTTTGATGTTTGATTTGGGATTTGAGAGATACCTAGGCTTTTCCTATGCATAGGCTATCCCCCTGCATGGTTTCTTCCCAGTTTTGATGTGTTTTGGTCTACAGAAAGTCAATTTCTATGCCACTTTAGCAGTTTTTGACTTGCATCTGTATTCAGATGATTTGACAGGTATTTTGAGGTTTCTGGCTCTTGGTCCTCTATACTTTTATGTTCATATACGTCGGAGGATCTCACAGATGAAATCTGGTCAAAATCTGGCACTTAGGTACACCGATCGCGATCGTATTTCTGAGCCCAAATTAGACCAAATTTGGCATGCTTGTAGACACTAATGTTTTAAGGCTATCCCCCAAGTCTTTTTGCATTTGGATCACCAAAAGTCAAGATTTTACAGTTTCTAGGTTTGTCAGGCTAGTTTTACCCAAGTGGCCTGATTTCCTTGATTTTTGATGTTTTTGGGTGTGGTTGCTTTAAACAAACTTGTTTAGAATCTTATCAGGAAGGCACATGTCAAATCTTGTACAATTTTGACACTGAGGTACACCGATCGCGATCGTAGTACCTGGGCCAAATTTGATGAAATTTAGTCTGCTCCCTCTGTCAAGTGTTTTACAGTGTTTTGTGCTACCACTTGGTGATTTGAATCAATATCAACCCTGTTTGGTCACATTTTCTAAATTTCAGAGTCTTATGGCCTTTTTGCCAAGGTTATGGTTTTCTGGCTTCTCGACTCTAACTTTTGCCCCAAATCTGACTGGAATGTGATTTACTTATCCTACTCCTAAGTACAGAAATGAAAGAACATAAAGAAATGAATCAAACAAAACAAACAAGACAGATTTCGGGTGAGATTTCAGTACTCAATCGAATTAGAGAAATTGAAGAGCAAAAATGCTTTGAACACTCTCACTCACAGCTCCCTAAATCTCCTAAGAGAGGATCTAGCCGGTCCACTGACTCTAGACTCCACTAAGCTCTAAACCCCTGTCTAGCAGCCTAACTGAGGTGTAAAATGGATTTGTGGATTGATCTTCTTTTAAGGAAGCTAACTGCGCACTTGATCACTCATCAGCTAAGGTGCATTCCCCGGCTACGGCGCCAATGTTTGCGGGTCGCCGCGATGGACGTCCATAACATAGCTCTCACACATCAACACAAGGGAAGCGATCAGGATGAGGCATGGAAACTCACTAGGGTGTCAATCCTAATGAAGTGAACTCGAAGAGATGCAACTACTAACTCTACATGCAAATCAAACGCACTAAAGCCAAGTAATCTGCCTATGTCCTTCTACACAGCTCTACAGTCATCACGCCCGTTTACTATGCAAATCAACAGTGAACAAGTGATCCTAAAGGGTCATTTTAGGGTCCCTAAAGCCTCTCCTAGGGTCAAAACAACATAAAATACGCATATAAGCACTCAAAACAGCGATTTAAGGCTCCAAACACGTAGTTGAAAACCTACACCAAATCTTGAATGATTACACTTGAATGGAAGAGTAAAGTAAGAGGAACACAATGCAATAAAGGAATCTGAATTTGGATTACCGTAGCCACAGTAGCAAAGATTACAAGTTGGAGCAAGATAGAGCTCTCAAACGTACGCTATCTTCTTCAATTTCTCATGAAAGAAGATGATGTTCAAAATTACAAAACTTGACCTTTATAGTTTAGGTCTTTACAAATGGCTTGTTCGGCCAAAAGCTCCTAAACTTCTAACTGGCTCTCCACTATACAATTGCTCCCAGAAAAATAATCAAAAAATTCTTTACAAGTTCTCGGCTTAGAGAAGCTTTTTTACAAAAGGTCAAGATTTTCGCAAAAATGTAGATTCCCTGAAAAATGTGACTCTTTCTTTGGAGACCATTGCTTCGTTGCTTCATCCGCCAAACACAACTCACTGATATCTCTTAAAATAGCCGTCCCTTTTCTCGTGCATGCAACGCCCCTTGCTACCCACCGATGGCACCATCGATGATGTGGCGCATAAAACTTCCCCTATTGACGTGGTTGGCCGAGGTTGGGTCTTCTCTGTTTGCGGTGCAGGCGATACCGAATGGGGTGCCATGGCACCGCGTGCACTTCATGCTTCTTGCTCGACTTCACTGGAGGAAAGTGCAGTGTGCTGCGAACGCATTCGTCACCGCACCTTCCCTTGCTTGCTGATGCCATGCCATGGCCATACTCTTTCTTCCCCTTTTCCCACTTCTTTCCCATTTTACCCAATGGGTGGCCATTTCCTCTTTAATTTGGGTGGCCACATCCTTGACGATTGGGCGGCCACCCCTTGGGTGACCATTGAACCTTCTTGTAGTGGCACCACATTTGGTATACATATCGGGCAAGGCATTTTTCCCTACACCATGTACACTGACAAAGCATTGACTCGCACCGCATTTACTTGCAGCAATATCATCGTAAATTTTGTTGCCCATTTCAATTTCTCGGATACGGTGCCACTCGCCTTCATGATACAATTATAAGTGATTGCATTTGAGGAATGGACTTCCCTTCCCATTTGGTTAAGGACACCATCATGGCTTGGAATGAGGAGCAACAGATTGGCACAAAAGCTAGCACGCAGTCGCAATTGGCATGCACTTTAACTTGTTACATCTTTTTGACCCAGGTTCTGATTGATGTACAATCACTTCTTGCTAACCCCATATACTGAGTACTACCCTTTCAAATTGTGTCAATCTCCAAAAACACCAAATGGCACTTGGATCGAGGCAATCGACCTGGAATAGAATTGGCCCCCGAGGAAATTTAATCTGGTGATATCTTGGTAACCGTAACTCCGATTGCTGATCTAAAAAGACCAACGTGCTCCACAAAGTGAGCACTTGAGGAGCATCTGTTGGCCCTTTAAAGCCGGATTTGGCATACATTAACTGTAAAAATAGCTTGTTACCAAGCCTTGAACACTGATCATTAAGCAGGTAAGATTCAAATAAGCTCGACGTGCATCTTTCTAATATCTTTCTTAGCATGCGAGCGGAGTTGCACGACATCCACCCCCTCTGAACCTGCAGAGCCTTCAGTCTGTGCCAACTGCACTTCAATCTACATCTGCTATAGGTACCTTAAGCTCTTTGCCATCATCAGACTCACGTAATTGGCAAACATATGAAAAATAAAATAAGGTTTATACCCTATCATCAACGTTCTAGCTTAATCATTAGGTAACTGCCCATCAAAAATCTTTGAACTTTATATGCCGTATCTCCAAAGCATTTAGTTATGGAAAACCTGTTTAGTGAACCAGTGCTCTAGTTAATGATGTACACCGGTTGACCATCAAGCTCGCTTTAGGGAAACTTGCCAAGCTCAAGTATGTCTTACTCTATGTGCACACGGAATGGCCATCAAGTCCTTTACTTCAAGTTCTGGTAGCAAAACCAACTCAAAAGATGTGAAAATACTTCATCAATTGTCCAAAGAAGTCAACTGGAAGCCAGCCATGTAATCTTATTAAACGCATAACCAAAAACTCTTTTGACTTAGCATAATCTAGAAACCAAAACCTTGTACCATGCAACCTGCTACAACAGATAACTGGTACTCTTCAAATCTACAACTTGCACTTTAGTAGCCCCCAGGATCAAATGGAATAATAAGAAATTTCCCAAATATTGGAGCAACATAATATCCACATGAGCATACATCTCCTGTATCAATAAACTTCAAGCATTTCTGGTGCAAATATGCTACCCTTGGTTCAAATAGCACGCAATTACTATGCATACTTTACAGTATCTATCCATATTGAATCTATTTATGAATATCCTTAGAATCTCCTGGATCAAACACCATTGAGATCACATAGCATTGATGGGCTCCACAATATACTAGAGGTTCTCTTGAAGTATAATCCAACACCCACATCCCGTAAGCTATTGGCAACTTAAGCTCATTACCAGTAAGCATTAAAGAATTCTAACTCCCTTTTACTAGCATCGAGGACATCACTGACATAAGCATCAATAAGAATAACATCCAAATCTACCCACATTTGGCACATTGTCTAAGGAAATGAAAAACCATGTGCACTTTTTGTAGTATCAAGGATGATTTAGCATCATCACCCCCTCTAGCTTCATAGCCATCACAAAAAACCTTGGGAGTCTTTGGACCTGTATCATCAGAGGAATTTTTACATGTTGGGGTTTCAGCTTGATCATAAAAATCAACTTTATCCTGTAGATCTTCATCTATAGCATCCTCAAGAAAATCACTCTTCAAAATGTCAACCTTCATCAAAATTGTAGGAGTTATCTCCTCATGCAGTCCATGTACAAGCATAGATGTAAAATCCTTGTCGGTAACTTGTTCACAATGAGCATGATCTAGCAACCTTCATACTCATCCATGGCATCCTCTGCTTCCTCATCTGCATCCATGTTACTTAGAAATCCATCATAGCACTGCAAAGGTTCATCTGGCACCCCTTCTGAAGGGGTACATGCGTCAGAAAGCTCTTCTATATTGTTATAATCATCTCCTTTAGATCTAGTCAAGAAATCATCAATTATGGAATCTTCTTCCATGATAACAACATCTGCAAACATGTTTTTGGTAGCAATCATAAGTTCATTGGCATTCTTAGGCTCATCCTGTGCTAGGTACACAATCTTGATCACTTCATCAGCTACTGTGTATATAATAGCTTTATTTATGCAATCATCTGTAGCAAACATGTTGTCCTGCTTGGCTATGGTGCAGATAGTTTCAATAATATCCTGTAGAGGCTCATCTGCTTGATGAAATCCTTCAGAATCACCCATGTCAAGGTCAGCATCTTGTGAACCACTTGCTTTACAGTTTACGTTGGTGCAGCTAAAGTGTGTCGACTCTAGAAGGTGGCATGGACAGATGTGTATAGGCAAGCAAAAGCATGGCAAAGGGCTGGAGCAGCTAAGAGAATCACTGGATGGCAGGTGGTAGCGGAAGTGTATCCATGATGCGGCTTATAGGCCAGGGAAGGGTCCATCAGGGGCTAATTGGGATGGCAAGTGAAGGAGATGCAAAGTGCAGCCTTTGGGTCCAGAAATGAAGAGCTTGAAGTGCTGAAGGAGCAAGTCCAGACGGTTCATCAAACCGAGCTACAGAGCCCAAGTTATTGAAGGTTGAAGTTTTAGTGGTTTGCAGATTCTTGCTGGACAGGTCAACTCGGGACAGGTGGTCCAAGTGGATCTTGGGGTATAGATGTGTAGAGCTCAATTCATGGAGCCTACCCGTCTTTTTGGATTGCGGATCGAAGCCCTGGTTTGCAAGATATGGTCAGTTGAAGTTTTTTCGGGGGTCGATTCCGAACCCACTTGGCCGCATTGGAGAATGTGCTATCTGGCATTTTTTGAGCCTCGACAAAGTTCTAGAGCAGGGTGTACATCATAAGGAGCTAACAGGAGGAGAGTACATGCCAAACGAAGTCCGGAGCCGAAAAAAATGGCAGTCGAAAGTTTGGGTGTCTTTGTCCAAAGCAGGTTGCAGATGATTTTTTCCATTTTTGAAAGCCTTGGTTCGAGGATGCCGAGGGATCGAAGTGCGGATACAGAGAGTGTGGTTGTAGCTGGGAAAATAAAGTTTCAGAAGGGCTTTACAGCTTGGCAGCAGGAGGTTGGAGCACAAAATGGGAGCCAGGCAAAGGCAGGCAAAAAAGGGTTTGGGTTGAAACTTAATGGGGTTTTTGTTCTTTTGAAGCCTTAAGGCTTGGGGCTTGAGCAGTTTCCACGTGGCGTGTCCATTAACACACATGCGCAATGGGGGGCAGGACGACTGCGGTATTTAGGGCGGACCATGACTCCCTCAATGGTATGCAAGAGGGTAGGGGAGCTCCCCTCCCTGTGGTGTATGAGTGTGGAAGGCTGTGAATTGAGCGAAGCGGAGTGATTGAGTTTTTCTGGTGCATTGCAAGGCGTATGGTTGTGTGAAAGCGGTGGTTTGTTTGCGGGTAGTGTTGAGTTTTGAAGGTGAACTCTAGTGGATTGGGGCGCTGTGTATACCCTGGGCTATAGTGAAGCATTGTGTTGTGTGCTGGGTGTGTCCCCCTTTCCCACTCTCCAACGTCTTCACTGTGACCATTATTGGAGGTAGCGTCCATGCGATCAATCTTTGAAAATAATCATATAATTCTGTTTCAGCATTAAATTCATTGTTTATTTTTTTTACATTGCTCAAAATATGCTCCTATGAACCTGAATCTGCTACTTCCAATTCTGTGTTTTCTTTGGATTTGCTTCTTGTAGAAATGTGTTCCCAAAATTCATCATAGTTGAGGAGCTGCATTTGATCCCCTTCACCTTTACTGAAGACAATCTGGCTTCGTTCAGTAATCTCTTTTATTTCTAGATCCAAAATCCTTGAGCTTTCACAAATAAATTCCTCTGCAAAATAGTCCCACCGTGTGGGATATGCTTCTGCTAGTTCTTAAACCTGCTTTTTAAAGGTTGAGTTTACAACCTCTTCAAAAGCTACAATCATCCGATTTTCTAGAACATTTTGGCTCTTCATCTTGGCTTCATAACATGCAATAAAACCTTCTAGTTCATATCCCCGACAATTATGATACTGCTCCCATACAACATCAAGTGCCATCTCTACAACATCATCAATCTGCTTTTTTATTTGCATGGATTTTGTTTCCTGCTGCACACGTCCCTGAACTAATACCACCATTTTTGGCAAGTATGCAACTGCTAGATTTTTATCAAATCCATTGGAATTGAAATATTCAATAAATAGCTTCAATTGTTCTAGCATCTCTATCTTTACCTCCCACCCTAGCTCGTTTAGCATTGGGTTCATCAAATATGTCGAGGGATATGTGTTCAAAACGTGAGGCCGGACATCACTAGGCTACTGGCTGTGGAAAAGTGAGAGCCAAGAGTTGTCGCACTACACAAAACAGTAGTTAATAGCTACTTGGTAATGCTATCGATGCACAAAAATTTCTTGGAAACTGGTAACACTGACAAAATTCACGCACAATTATTGAGGCAGTGTCGTTAAAAACATCGTTAATTAATTCAAGTGATGGTTTAGGAGTTTAAGCTCCCTTTACAGTTTTTCTGGGGCCGTTAACGGCTCCGTGATCCATCAAAAAGATTACCTAAACCTAAGCTATCACCGGTGAACAAAAATCCTTTTGTGTTGGTTTTCCAAAATTGATTGTCGTTCACTTTACGTCTTCAGTTATCATCATCGACTCCCTTCTTTTGTTGCTTACTTAGCTTGTAACATTTAATGGTCTAGTAACTTGTATGTAGCAGAAAATAACATAGACATAGTGAGAATTTCATTAAGAATAGATTCCTAATGAGCATAGCAAGAGTGCTTGGATGGAGAGAGCAACAGAATCATAACACCTAGTTAGATAGGCATGAACAATACTTCAAAAAGAGAGAGAAATTAAGCTATTGACAACAGTTGAGGACCGGATTTACATGGAGCCAGTCCCCCCTCCAAAAGGCTTTGTATTATAGGTTTCCCCCATCAAGGGAGACATTTTACAATACAATACTTTGTGTTCCTTCAATAACTTGTTGGTGCAATGAAGATGGAAGCTTCAAGCACCAAGCTTACACTTGAAAACACAACATCAATTCCCTCACAGTCTCATACCCAATACCTCACACACCTTCGAAGATGGTGAGAGCTAGCGGGGTATGAGAGTAGTTCTAAAGGAAGAAGGAGTATTCTTACGACAAATAAGTATTTCTCCTCACATAATCACTCTTAATAGCTTATTAATTATCATGGTAGAGGAGATGAGCATGCATTGGAGCTTGGCTCTTGGTTGGATTTGCATCACAAAGCCAAGAGTTGTTGGTGTAGGCCTCCCTTCTCACAATCTTGGAGTAGATGATGAGCTTTCCATTAAAGCTTGAGAAGGAGATAGTCTTCTTTTCTTCACACATGAGCTTGTGTGAGTGTGTGTGTGTGTGTGTGTGTGTGTGTGTGTGTGTGTGTGTGTGTGTGTGTGTGTGTGTGTGTGTGTGTGTGTGTGTGTGTGTGATAATGCCTTGCAAAAATCAGCCCCCCCTCTGTCTTGGTCGACCCCTCTTGCTATTTCCTCTTGCTGGCCCCTCATTGGCTCATGCCAAGCTTAGCCAATAGGAAATTAGATGCATAATTGCTAGCCTTGTGACATGTGTCCCCCTTTCCCCTTTTGTGAGAGCTTTAGGTATTTAAATAATTCAATTAAACTCTCATTGGACCTCTTAGTCTTGTGGCCAATAGGAATCAGGCAAGCTATTGGGCTACTGAATGCTCATTGGACCCATTGGTAGATTGTCCAATAGTCTTCTAGAGAGCTCAATTTCTATTAGTTCTTTTATCAAGTGTTTTTTGAATGAATTAAACTAAATTTTTCCTAGTCTAATTCTCATTGGTCCACCTCTATGGCCATCCAGTAGGATTTGAATGCACCTTGGGGGCAACTGGCCTAGGAGCCTGACATGCGTCCACTATTCCCTTTGTGTAAAGGGAGACTGGAAGAGTGTGTGTATGTGTTTCTCTCTCATCCCCTCCAAAAATGGCTCGCTCCCTCCTTGATAGGGATGTGGGAAGACTTTTGAGTGTTCCCACCAGCATCCAAATTTCCCTAAGGTTTGACCACTGAGCATTTCATTTAATTTTGGAACCTAAGCTTTTTGGAAGTCTTAACGGGCTGAACCTTAGAGTCTTTGAAGCCCATTGATGCGCATTTCTCTTTTGTAGATGGTCCCTCTTTGGATCCCTATTTTCCGTCCTTTGGATCCCTACTGAGACAGGTCTACTAGCCTTACCAGTATTCTAGCTTTTTCTCCCCTAGTATTTCCCCATATTAAATGATCAGTTTAACATGAGAAAATCATTTAGGAGAATTAGATACTAGTTATTATGACATTACCTCTCATTGTGAGTTGCTATGGATACCGCATTCACTCTCGCTCGTCTTGAGAGTGCATCGGCTACTTGATTATGCTTGCCAACAATGTGAGCAATACGAAAATGAAATTGCGAAACAAAATTTTCCCACTTCATTTGTTTGTCGGAGAGCTTGGTGTGAGTCATGAAGTACTTAAGGCTTTGGTGATCCATCCGCAGAATGAAAGGAGTCCCCAATAAATAGTGCTTCTACGAGTCTAGTGCCTGTAGAAATGCTAAGAGTTCCTTCTCATATATGCCTAGAGCTTGCTCAATAGGGTCGAGCCTTCGACTTTCGTAGGCTATGGCATGTCCTTCTTGGAGCAAAACAGCTCCAAGGCAATCACCACAGGCATCACATTGGACCTCAAACGACTTTGAGAGATCTGATAGTGTAAGCACAGGTTGAGAGATAAGCTTTTTGAAAGCATTTTTCTCCTTGGTGGACCATGCATACCTATCATTTTTCTTTGTTAGGTCATGTAATGGTCCCGCGATTTGTGAGAGCTTTTCTATGAAGCATCTATAGTATGCACACATACCTATAAAGCTTCTTAGTTCATGTAGATTCCTTGGATTAGGCCATCCTTTTATTACCTCTAGCTTTGATGGATCCATTTGGATGCCATCTTGAGAGATAATATGACCTAAATACTGAATCTCTCGTAAGAAAAACTCACTTTTTTTTTTATTAATATAAAGTTTATTCTCTCGTAAGACTTGAAATATTACTTGGAGGTGTTGCTTATGTTCGTCTAATGAGTTAGAGTAGATGATTATATCATCCAAGAATACTCCAGTAAAAGTTCGATGAGGCCTGAATAGCTTCTCCATCAAGAGGTTAAATGTGGCTGGTGCATTGGTCAAGCCAAAAGGCATGACAATGTACTCGTAAAGACCAAACATAGTGCAAAATGTGGTCTTTACAATGTCTTGATCAACTATCCTTATTTGATGGTAGCCACTTTTTAGGTCAATCCTACTAAATTAGATCGACCCTTATAGCTTATCAAATAGGTCTTCTATGCGTGGAACAAGAAACCTATTTTTGATAGTGATCCTATTTAGTGCTCTATAGTCGACACACATACAATATGTGCCATCTTTCTTTTGCACTAATAAAAACGGTGAAAAAAACGGAGATGAGCTAGGCCTAACCATGTGTTTCTCAACCAACTCATGCACTTGCCGCATAATCTCCTCTTGTTGAGCTTGGGAAACTCACGTTTATTAGGCGGTGAACTTCGTGGAAAAAGTTAAATTCCATGGTTGGCATTGCCTCGTTTGGGAGGTAATTCAAAAGGGATATCATCAATAAAAATATCTTGAAATCCCTTGAGGAAATTGGATAACTCTAATTCCTTTTGATCGTTTACATTTTCTTTTGCTAAAGTATAAGGTTCATTTTGAGAATCTTTAGCAAAAATCATGTACACGAAAATAGAGCTCTTTATTGACTTATTGAAAGCTTGCGTATGTACAATGGGTATGGTGTTACCCAACTCCTTAGCATCTATGTACATATCCTTTTCCATGAACCTAAAGTAGATTTTCCTTTCCACGAATTTAAGATTAGCAGCCATGCAATCAAACCATGGTGCCACTAGGATTACATCCCCGTGCTTGAGAGGAGAGATAAAGAAGTCCTCCTTGTCCACATAGCTTTGGACATGGAGCCTCAATTTCCCAATTAAGGGAGTGTCTGAGGCTTCTTGCCCCTTGAAAGCACCATCAATAGGTAGGACATCTCCCATCTCATAGGCTTGGATGCCTAGCTTGTGGCCAACTCTGTGGATATGAAATTGTGAGTAGAACCAGGGTCAAAGAGAATGAAAGCATCATGTTCTCTTACCTTTCCCCAAGCATGGCATAGAGGAGATCCTTTGTGCTGAGCATCCTCTTCTTGGATTTGACCAAGGTAGCTCTAGGAGGCTCATTTTGTGTATTCTTGTGGGGACAAGCACGATAGTCATGCCCTTGCTCCCCACACTTGAAACAACGGTTATCCTTACGATAACGCTCTAGCTCTTCAGGAGAGAGTTTATTTTTACCTTGATAAACTCCCTTATCCTTAGCTTTATTGTTGTTGGCGTTGCCTCTCGGAGACTTTTGGACATTGTCCTTCCTCTTAGGCTCATTACGGTCCTTGTTTTCCGTGGGCTTAAGATTTCTCTTAGCCCCTTGTTGAAAATTGATTCGTGAAGCCACCATGGTATGGTGTATGACCGCAGATATGCTGCGTGGCCTTTGGGAGTTGACATACTCCACCATAACTTCATTAAAACCCGCACAAAATTGTTATTTTTTCTCTCCAAAATCCATCTTTATGAAGACAGTGGCTTTGAGATGTAAGTCCCAAAACTTGTCTACATATTTGTGGATAGATTCGTAGGGAGAGAGCTTCAAGCTTTGCCATTTGGTGAGTACTTTGTCTTTAGCATCGGTAGCCAAAAACTCCTTTATGATGATGGAAGCTCTTAAAGCTTACCATGTTTGTCGAGCTTCACCGTTTGCCTGTAGGCTAGACCACCATTGCCTGGAGGACTTTTGAAATTGCATAGCTACATGGCATAGCTTAGAGGACTCCGTGAAGCCCTCATCTCCAAACACCTCATTGAATTGTTGGATGAAGGCCAAGACTTTGCCCGTAGCACCAAAGCTGCCATTGTAGGTAAGGAAAGAGATGTTCTTTCCTCCCTCTTTGAACTTTTTGAGCTTGGAAGACCTCTTCGACGTGACATAGGATTTCCTATGGCTCTTCTTCTAGGTGGTTCAAGAGCTGCACCATCACTTTCTTCAAAAGAGGAAGAGTATGAGGAAGATGGAGAAGAGGGTGACCTCTTTCTCGCCTTTTTCTTCCCTTGTTCCTCCTTGTCGGCACCATCACTTTCTTCAAAAGAAAAAGAGGATGAAGAAGATGGAGAAGAGGGTGACCTCTTTCTTGCCGTTTTCTTCTCTTGTTTTCTCTCGTCCCTCTTTGAATTATGGTGTAGAGAAGTGTGCGATGGTCTTCTCTGTTTAGAGGGTGTTGGAGAGCGTTTTTCCTGCCGTCTTTGTAAAGCCATCTCCACCGAGGTGGCAGGAGACTCACTTCTTTCTTGTTCTTTTGGTGGGGGCTCTACCATTGAAACTTGAGTTCTCCTTTGGGAAGGAAATGCGTCGTCAAGTAGTATATTCTTGAGCCCTTCGTACGGATCCTCTTCTTCTTCCCTTATCGGAGAGAGGCTTCTTTTGGAAGTCTCACAAGGAGGCTTCCTAGGTACTCTCTCTTCTTGGTGGGGAGTTTGGAGAATCCCATGAGTACGTAGCTGCCGTTGCACTTCACCTTGGAGGGATGGATTTCCCATGGCTTGTTGAAGCCTAGTACAAGGTAATTGACAAGCATAGGGGCATCATTACTAGCCTGTTCATTAGCAAAAATCAAAGCTATCAACATTAATTTCACTTTCTTTACTATTGTCAGCCATTCTAACAAATTTTAGGTGTAAAATTTCTAGGTGTTCAAGTCTAGTTGTTATTCCTCTTAACCCTTTATAAAAGCACTCAAGTTCTTGTATATGTGGCTCAAATATCATTAATTGCAAGGAATAGAAGAGAGGGTCTTTCAGCACCAAAATAGTACGGGCTCCTGTCAAGCTTCTAATAGCTCAATAGTGGTTAAGCAGTAGGCAAGCCCCGTAGGACTCCACTATTAAGACCATAGCTCTTGATGGTGTGCCCCGTTATCTGCACAACGCAGATGCAGTGCAAGGCTGAAAAATCCCTATTCTACTTACTCAATTGAAATTAAAAAATACCAACCATTTATAGTCAGCTTGAGGACCTCTCTTTTGATCAAGAAAAGAGAAACCTTGTGCTATGATACCAATGTAACATTCAATGGTCTAGTAACTTGTGTGTAGTGGAAAATAACATAGACATAGTGAGCATTCCATTAAGAATAGAATGAGCATAGCAAGAGTGCTTGGATGGAGAGAGCAACAAAAGCATAACACCTAGTTAGATAGGCATGAAAAATACTTCAAAAAGAGAGAGAAATTAAGCTATTGATAACAGTTGAGGACCGGATTTACATGGAGCCGGTCCCCGCTCCAAAAGGCTTTGTATTATAGGTTTCTTTCATCAAGGGAGACATTTTACAATACAATACTTTGTGTTCCTTCAATAACTTGCTGGTGAAATGAAGATGGAATCTTCAAGCACCAAGATTACACTTGAAAATACAACATTAATTCCCTCACTGTCTCAGACCCAATACCTCACACACCTTCGAAGATGGTGAGAGCTAGCGGGGTATGAGAGTAGTTCTAAAGGAAGAAGGAGTATTCTTACTAGAAAGAAGTATTTTTCCTCACATAATCACTCTTAATAGCTTAGCATAGCTTAGTAACTAGCATGGTAGAGGAGATGAGCATGCATTGGAGCTTGGCTCTTGGTTGGATTTGCATCACAGAGCCAAGAGTTGTTGATGTAGGCCTCCCTTCTCACAAGCTTGGAGTAGATGATGAGCTTTCCATTAAAGCTTGACACGGAGATAGTCTTGTTTTCTTCACACATGAGCTTGTGTGAGTGTGTGTGTGATAATGCCTTGCAAAAATCAGCCCCCCCCTCTGTCTTGGTCGACCCCCCTTGCTATTTCCTCTTGCTGGCCCCTCATTGGCTCATGCCAAGCTTAACCAGTAGGAAATTAGATGCATAATTGCTAGCCTTGTGACATGTGTCCCCATTTCCCCTATTGTGATTCTTTAGGTATTTAAATAATTCAATTAAACTCTCATTGGACCTCTTAGTCTTCTCGCCAGTAGGAATCAGGCAAGCCAATGGGATGTTGACTGCTCATTAGACCCCTTGGTAGACTGTCCAATAGTCTTCTAGAGACCTTAATTTCTATTGGTTATTTTATCAAGTGTTTTTTAAATGAATTAAACTAAATTTACTCTAGTCTAATTCTCATTGGTCCACCTCTATGGCCATCCAATAGGATTTGAATGTGGCACCCAGCCTAGGACCCTGACATGTGTCCACTATGCCCTTTGTGTAAAGGGAGCTTGGAAGAGTTTGTGTATATGTTTCTCTCTCATTCCTTACAAAAATGGCTTGCCCCCTCCTTGATAGGGATGTGGGAAGACTTTTGAGTCTTCCCACAAGCATCCAAATTTTCCTAAGGTTTCATTTAGTTTGGAACCTAAGCTTTTTGGAAGTCTTAATGGGTTGAACCTTAGGGTCTTCGAAGCCCATTGATGCACATTGCTCTTTTGCAGATGGTCCCTCTTTGGATCCCTATTTTCCCTCCTTTGGATCCCTACTGAGATCGGTCTGCTAGCCTTACCAATATTCTAAAGTTTTTCTCCCCTGCCACTTTCCCATATTCAATGATCAGTTTAACATGAGAAAATCATTTAGGAGAATTAGATATTAGTTATTATGATAGAGCTCGACTCCCTTCTTGCCTGGTTGTCTACTTATGAAACTTCTCCACTTGCTCAAATACTCCCTCTTGCGTGCGAGCTCCCTTGTCTCTTTTATTGAGCGAGTCTCCTTCAAGTTTCTTAAAGCCGAGAGAGAGAGCTCTTCCTTCCCTTTGATCTCCCAAGCTCTACCTCTTTTCCCTGCTCATCTTCACCCTCCTCCTTTTCCTGTTTTCACCCCCTTTGCAATTCATTAATATCTCTTAAAATAGATGCCCCGTTCCTCACGCATGAAACTCCTCCTGCTACCCACCGGCAGCGCCGTCGATGATGTGGCACATAAAACTTCCCCTGCTCACGTGGCTGGTCGAGGGTGGGCCGTGTTTGTTCGCGGTGCAGGCGGTACAGAATGGGGCGCCATGGCACCGCAAGCACTTTACGCTTCTTGCCCGACTTCACACACTGCAGTGCACTGCAAACATATTTGTCGCTGCACCTTCCCCTGCTCGTTTCCGCCATGCCATGGCCATGCTCTTTCTTCCCTTTCTCCCACTTCTTTCCCATTTTACCCAATGGGCAGCCATTTCCTGTTTAATTTGGGTGGACACATCCCTGACCATTGGACGGCCACCCCTTGGGTGACCATTGAACCTTGTAATGGCACCACATTTGGTATACATATCGGACAAGGCATTGCTCCCCGCGGCATGCACACTGACAAATCATTGACTCACACCGCGTTTACTTGCAGCGATATCATCGTAAATTTTGTTGCCCATTTCAACTTCTCAGATACGGTGCCACTCACCTTCATGATGCAAGTTTAAGTGATTGCATTTGAGGAATGGCCTTCCCTTTGCCTTCGGTTAAGGAATCAGCATGGCTTGGAACGACGAGCAACATATTGGCACAAAAGGTAGCACGTAGTCGACAGCTAACAAACACTTTAACTTGTTACATCTTTTTGACCTGGGTTCCGATTGATGTACAATCACTTCTTGTCAACCCCATATACTGAGTACTACCCTCTCAAATCGTGTCAATCTCCAAAAAACACCAGATGGCACTCCGACCAAGGCAATCGATCTGGCACAGAACTAGCCCTCACAGAAATTTAATCTGACAATATCTTGGTAACTGTAACTCCGATTGCTGATTTGAAAAAGACGGACGTGCTCCACAAAGTGAGCACTTCAGGCCCATGCATTCACTTCATCTCTGATCCTTTTAGATTCACTTGCCCAATCCGGTATGGATCTACATCAATTTAAACTTCAAACTGCCATAACTTCTTTACCGTAGCTCCAATCGACGAGCCGTAAAGACAAGTTGGTAGAGCGCTTCAAGCACTACAGTTCTAGATCATAATCTCCTATATGTGCTTACTTCAAGCATACTCCTTTTTAGCATCATTAAAGCATCTTTTGGCCCTTTAAAGCCACATTTGGCATACATTAACCGTAAAAATAGCTTGTTACCAAGCCTTGAACACTGATCATTAATCGGGTAAGCTTCAAATAAGCTCGACGTGCATCTTTTTGGTATCTTTCTTAGCATGGGAGCGGAGCTGCACGACAACGCTCAATACAGATACTATATACATGTCTTCTTAGTTCCTTTTGGTCCTTTGAATACAAAAGGATCCATGGAGCATGGAAAAAGAATAATAGATCTCTTACCAAGTGGAAACAATAGAGGGTAATAATCCTTGTGAAAGACCTCTGTAAATTAAATTAAAATGGTAGGATTATCCATGAAGGTATATCCTTAGCATGGGAATTTATAAAGGTGGGAGAGAGATTATCAATTGAAAACTTGTATCCTATAATGCCTATGTATCCATGTTTGGCCGAGAGTTTTGTAGTAAATAAGGCCTAAGGAGACCTTCACCAGTTCTACCTTCGTGCAGGGCTACCACCCTCTGGTAGTATATAGTACAGGGTATCATCTAGGCCCATATGAGCTGCTCAATATGAAATTCCCTAGGCCAATTAGTCCCCAATAAATAATACCACAAGGATATTAACACACTATTCCTAGCAATGTGTGTGTGTGTGTGTGTGTGTGTGTGTGTGTGAGAGAGAGAGAGAGAGAGAGAGAGAGAGATGCCGACAGAGGGTCAAGGGAGAGAAAAAAGGAGAAAAAGCGATGGTGACGATGATATGGGATTGAGGTGTGTTTACCAAGGAAAATTTAGAGAGAGAGAGAGAGAGAGAGAGAGAGAGAGAGAGAGAGAGAAATGAAATGTTATATTAAACATCTCCAAAATGCCAAAATGACTTATGAGACTAATCTGATAAACTCCTTGTGGATCTAATCCATTATCTATGTACAAACATAAAATCAAAGTAAAGTGAAAGCCTAAAATCATCATCAATCTCATTGGGTGTTGTTCAAGGGGGGATATTTTTTGGCGAGCGCTTTTTTGAAATTCAACGAGCAGATTCCAAAAATATTATTTCCTCTCTTCTCAGATTTATTGTCTCTCCTGATCCTCCATTGATCTCTCTCTCTCTCTCTCTCTCTCTCTCTCTCTCTCTCTACGAAGGTGCCAAACATGGGTGAAAAAACCCTTCATCTCTCTTTTTTTTTAAACACTAAGTTAAAAAACTTGTGTGTGTGTGTGTGTGTGTGTGTGTGTGTGTGTGAGAGAGAGAGAGAGAGAGAGAGAGAGACAGGCTCAACTTTGCTATAAGCATTGCTATGAGCATCGCTATACTCTTTGTTACATAGCGACTGTTAGTAGCGGTTAACACAGGCTACACCGATTATGCCTCAAGCGGGAGATATGCTATGGTTGTGCATAATATTTCCAACTCACTTTGTATAAGTCTTGGGCTTATTGAGAGTTCCAAAGTTGTATATGGTAGCTAGAGGGCTCAAGCTTAAACCCATAGTAGAAGGGATTGTGGTGAAAGCCTTTATGCAAGGAAGCTTCATTCATGAGTATCCACTCTTGAGGATCCACTTTTGAGAGGTCTCCCTCTGTTGAGTGATCACTCTATGGCCTAGCGTTGAGCTTAATGTCCATGCTTAAGAGGCTAGTGCTAATCCATTGTAATTAGAGTAAGCTCTTCTTGATTAATCTAATTCCTATTTTCTCATTAGTCTACTTCTTCTCTACATTTCATTATGTCATGAAGTAGAATTACACTCTCATTATTCTAGATTTGAGAGAGGTATGTACTTCTTGCTATTAACCACTCCTATTCTTCTATAAGCATTCAATTTGTGATATTTAGCATCACTAATTAGGTCAATTAAGTTGGGCTTAATCTTGTAATTAGTGTGTGTGCCCTATTGTTTGCTTGTGTGTAGATAGATTTTATGAAACTCTAGCACCATTCACCTTGTGTGTGTAGCTATTGATGAAGTGTCGTGATTGACATGTGGTGATTGGAGAGGCCAACACCAATGTAATTAGTGTGTGCTTATCATTAGTGTGCTTGGGGTTTTTAGTCTATTGTAAGTCGGACTTCGGTGGGCTTGATGTGTGTAGGAGTTGATTGATTAGTGATTAGAATATGGTAATAGTTAGTCTTGCCATGGCTAATCTCTACTTGCATTGGAGAGGTGTTCTCTTGAATCCTCTATTTCTATTCATCCGATGCTCGTGCTTCCATGCCCTAGTCGGGTTGCCGATCCACGGATTTGATGATTTTGTGTGGGCTGTGATTAGGTCATTGCTACAATGCCTCCCAACATTTGGCGCCATTTCCGGGGATGGTAGCCTAAGCTAGAGGAGAATTTTTTAGTATAATCGAGTGTTTAGGAGTAGATTTAGGTAGAAAACCCCCAATTTCTCACTAATTGATCACTAATTTTTAACTAATCCGCTACTAATTCAAGTGCTTTACATGTGTGTATGCCTAATTAGAGGTTGATTCATCACTCTTTTGATATGAAATTGTAAAAATTTTGACTAAAATTGAGTGATTTTTGAGTGTGTAATTAGGGATTTTTTTCCTAATTATGCTCTATAATTACTCTCTAAGCACATGTGCTTTTTGTGCTACACATAGCTAAATCGTTGATTAGAGTTTTGATTCTTAATCTTATGTGTTTAATCTCATTGAAAATGATGCTACACGTGAGATTTTGTGCTCAATTGATTGTAAGTGAAATACCGTTAAGCAGTTGCTAGTACACACACATGTGTGTAGGCATCAATTGGAGTTGGAAATCGACGCGTTGCTCATGAATTTGTGAGTGCACTAACCCACTCAATTGCTAATTTTATTTTTAGGTTTGATTAAAGTTTCATTACACAAAAGACTAGTGCAAATTTAAGTGCAATTAGTATGTCAATGTGTAGATAAAGTGCGCATTTTCGAGTGCTAATTATGGCTTAATTGGTGCCAATTAGAATTCTGAAAGGCAATGACTTGTTTGATGATGTGATGACAATGATGATTCAAATTTTTTGATTGCTAAAATTGCACCATTATGCCGTCGAAATTGCGGTAGAAATTGTGTGTGTGCACTAATTACCGGATTTATGCTTAATTTTGCTAGTTTTGCACACATAATTGAACTAGTACTTGGTTGTAAATTGATGTGTAATTGATTGCCTTGCAAAGTTCAAAGCATAATAATCAAGCATATGTGCAAAAATTTGCTTAATCGCATCATTAAGTTTGCTATTTTTTGGGTCAAAATTGGGCAAAAAATAGGCCAAAAACGGTCAATTTTGCATCGATTTGATTCTCAAATGCATTGGAAATTGACTGGGATTGTAACCTTGATGTTCTAAGTGCTGGAAATCAAGTATAATAAGCTGCATATTTTTTAAAAAGAATTCGGCTAATTTTTTGTAATTATTTTGTTAATTTTTGGCATTTTTTGTGCTAATTTAGTGCTTAAAATTTTTCAATTTTTATCAAGAATTGATGAAACTGTAAAAATCTGATGTGAAGAATCAATCCGAAATGAAATTTTTGAAACGATGAACTCTCGCTAAGTTTCTGGTTGTTTTAAGCATTTTTTGGGTGATTTTACCTTCTCGAGCAAATTTTTTTAACTTTGTTACATTTGTGTATATTTTCACCCTCTCTGCTTCCATGACCACTGGACCCCATTCAACCTCGCCTGCATCCACGTTTTCACTTACCTTGTCCCGCACTCGTTGCCCCCGTGCACACTCTCTCTAACCAGTCTCCACTCCTTGACCTCGTGTGACCCAACCCTGCACACACACACAAACACAAAACAAAAGCAAAACAAACAAAAGAAAAAAAGACAAGAAAGTCAACACACAAAGAAACCAACACACAAAGTCACAAACAAACATACACACACACAAACATACCCTGGACCATTATTTTAAAAAATCTCTAGAGGTGTGCCAAATTTGCAACAAATATTAGTGTAGACAAACCTGCTCACTGTTTTCCCATTTATCCTTGCCACACTTTGAGCCTCTACCCACCTAGTCATGTAATCTACAGCCACTAGAATGTAAAGTTTATCATTTTTTGTTCTAGGCAGAGGACCCATAGCATCAATGCCCCAGTTTTCAAAGGGTCCATTTGCAAGCACAATTTGCCTTGGACCATGTACCAATCTTCTATTTTCATTTACCTGACAGTTATGACAGCTTTTACACCAATGCTGGACATCCACTTGTTTGCAAGCTTAGCTTGACATACCCCGCAAGCAAAATCTTCTTCACAGTCAACTCTTGGGCAAAATGACCACCACATGCCTCTTCATGCAAACCTTTAGAATGGCTAGAATTTCCTTGATAGTTGGTAATCTTTTGCACACTTGATCCTTCCCTCTTTGATAGAGGGAGCCTTTTAGAAAGAGATAGGAACTTGCCTTCTTCATGAGTCTCCTCTTTTGAGCTTTTGTGAAGTCTCGTGGAAACTCGCCCTCCAAATTGTAGCCAATAATGGGAGCCAATGACTCCAAACCCTCGTATCTTGGTTTCTTGATAGTTTTTGCCACCATGATGACCTCCACTTCTTTCTCAACACATGTAACTGCTTTTTGTGCAAGTAAATCAACATCTCATTTTGTTTTCTAGGAATATGATATAGTTGCACATTTTCAAATCAATTAAACAACCTACAAATGACATGAAATTTTGTCCTTAGGCTTTTATTCTTGCATGCCCAAATGCATGCTGATGTAGATGCAGAATGGATTTTTAGTGGAGAGTGCACTTATGATCTTTCTGTCCATGATGCCTGTATGCTAGTTGCTACACATGTTGTGTGGTACTTTGGCAGTGGTGCTACAAAGCACATTACATCTCCTCATGACTTTGTTTACCTCTCTTGAAGATGTCCCTCACGGGAATATAGTCACTTGTTCCAACAATGCCTCTCATTTTATCGTCAAGGGAGTTGGAAAGATTGTGCTTATTGCTATAAATGGCAGTTCTTTTACACTTGTTGATGCACTTTATGTACTTGGGTTCAAGAAAAATATATTGTCTATATTGACACTTGCTAGACTTGGTATTGTATTCAAATTTGTGGATAATAGATGTACAGTACATGATCTCAATTTTGCTGATGAAATTGTTGCATAGTAGCATTTTATGTCATGGGCTATATAAGCTCACTTTGCATGACAAGTGTTGGCAAAATTTTGCAAATGTAGTTGTGGATTCAAAGGCTATTTTAGATTAAAAAAACTTTAGCATGCATGTTTTGGGCATCAAAATTTTACCAGCTTATTGCGTTTATAGAAATCTGATATGGTTGCTTCTTTGCCACCTCTTGAAGCACCTATCAAACATGTTTGTGAAGGCTATAGTTTGGGTAAGCTGCAACGTTCAAAGTTTCCAAAGGATGGTTCAGTTAGTGCTACCTTGCAAATCTTTTCACAAAGGCATTGTCTTATGACAAGTTTGAAGCTTTTTGCAAAGCTTTGTGCTTACTCCCCTTTATGCACTGATCATGTCCTCTAGGCATGGCACTTCCCTATACTCTATGTGCTAGCTCTTATTCATCACATCACTCCTAGGGGGAATTTTCTACCATATATATGTGCTAGTGATGTGTGTGAACACACTTAGGACTGTCGAGGAAATTTTTCCCTCACCAGGAGGTTTTTTTCCCGTGCATTGTATATATGCCCATCAGTCTAGGGCTATCTCATCTTTCCATTGCACACTAAGTAATACTCTCTATGTTGTGTGCCTTGATCCTCCTTCATCTTCTCCAATCTATGTGCATTTCCTTGCAACCCTATTTCCAACGTTCAATAGACCCTCTACTCACTTGATCTCTTGACCGGTACCAAGCTCCTGATCTCAACAACATGAACAATTTAGGAATTCAAACATGACCTCTTACCTAAAATTCTTTGAACCCTTTGAAACTTTTTTAGAAAAAAATCTTCCCGTGCATAAATATCCTTGTCTATACAACCTCAACAAAAAATAGAGCATTGATGGAGTTATTCCAGGCTACAATCAATATATACACAACTTTAGCAATCAAAAAACTTCATGCATAGTTTTTCTTAATCTCAAGGTTCAGTAATGCTCAACGGATCTCATTTTAGTGGGTGGAACCAAGGTTGGCAAAAAAAAAATTGCTTTTGGCACTTTGTGGGAAGAAAGAATAAATTTTGAGACAAAGACAATGGTGCCCTTAGAAATCCAATGCGACATGTGGTGTAGTCCAAAGAGATGCTTTCACAGTAGAAAGAAAATGCACACAATCTACAAAAGAACACCTTATCGCCTCACTTTATTCATAGTCATACTAATGTCGCGTCTACCTTTTGATGTATTCCTTTAAGTTGCCTCCCTTGGAGGACCACTGCAAGGGATTCACCATTGGCTTTCCCTCACTGTTTTGTTTGTCCAAGCAAGTATCAACCATACAAGAGCTTATGGACCATGCAGTAGTTGGCTACAAATTGATGAAAGGAAAGCTAGAGATTACTATAGAAGCAACTCCGGCCAATAACCTGAACTCTCGGCAATAACAAACAAATCCTTGAGAGTCTCATGAAACTCAGTTTCAAAGGCCTTTTCTGACATAGCGTAAACAAGAAACCCTCTTACAAGAAGGAAAATGCTTCGAATGTTTTCAAACACGGCATATGTTCAATACATGTCCTTATAGAGAAGAATTTTCTTTTCTTGAAGAGATGTATAGATCACATCCTATATAACATAGAGTAACTTAGTCTTATATACTTATAGAGTAACTTAGCCTTATATACTTAACTAATTTTTCAACTTACTTAAGACAAAATTTCAAACAACAATGCAAACAAGAGAGATCAATGAATTGATTTTTATCAATATGTATATTTCTGTATATGAGTTTCCCTATAGCCAATTTTATATACAAGATCAACTTGTCTCATGATCCCTTTATATTGAATCTATAATATACTACAGGTTCTACTATAGGATCAATAAATACAAAATCTCGTGATCCCAAAAAAATGGGAGGTACACATAGGGGTCTATCACTAGAATTGACTTGAGTGATCTAATCATAAACCCATTGGGTCTAAGAGGCTTCTTTGCCTTCAGCAAGGATAGTAACATTAGTTCTTGTGGTGCCAATGACAAAATAGACTTCAATTACCTACATCTCTTCAGCCCAATGAAGATTCTTCAGGTTATTTACCATGCATCCTAATTTATCAAATTTAACGCAATAGATTCCACCAAATAGTATCCAATAGATCCCCCATCCTTCTTGAATCCTTGAGGAAAGTGGTACAAAAAATGTAATCTTTCATTGCAAAAACAAAGAAAAAAAATAACCCAATAGTAACATTCTACTTCCTAACTCTACACACACACCATAGGTTTGTGAATCTCAGCATTGCAGATCCTCAAGCAAGAGTCACTGACCATTGACCTTCACTATAGCCTATAGTGTTACACTTCTAAACAAAAGTCAATTTGGGAAGTGCATACTCCAGGGCAACTAACCTTGTAGCTTGTTACCCGATAGCTCTCAGAGGCAAAGCCATCCAATTTCATTGGTCCTAAGGCATAGCACTAGCTAGGCTAACAAAAATAAAAAAACTTTAGAAATCTATGTGTGAGAATGCCTCACGCCCAAGTACACAAATTCTATCATAGGTGGACTTCTTGTGAGCCCACAACTCCTCTAGAATATTGTCCTTCAATGGCATACTAGACAATCAATCAATAATATAAACTGATATAAGAATAGCCACTGTCCAAAACTCTATGGGTAAGTTTGATATAGATAGTATTGTTGTGACACTCTCTTGTATGGTTCTATTCATATGCTCTGCTACACCATTTTGAGAAGATTTGCATGGCACAATGTTTTGGAACATAATGCTTCATTTGCTACATAAATCCTTGAACTCTCTGGAGACATATTTTCCCACTTGCACAAATCCTTAACCTTCTTGTCTGATTGGTTTTCAACCAACACAAGGAATTTTAGGAAAGTAATAAAGACTTTGTCTTTCCTCTTCAAGAGGTAGACCCAAGGGCGTTTTTAGTAGAGCTATTTATGAGAATTGGAGAGGGGGAATGGGAAACATATCCAGCACACATGAAAATGCCTCTCTATATCCCAGGGTATTCACATCACCCCTATCCTCTTGAAAACGCCTTTAAGAAAAACACTTTCTACCAACAGAACTCCTTCTACACATAACTTAACACACACCTGCTTAGCAAGACACCATTCAACACAAATGCACCACAATTTTTTTTTCCATCTCTCCCAACACACACAATACCTCTAACTTGCTCTCTTTGCAAACCACCACCGAATTGGGGGGGGGGGGGGGGGGGGGAGACATGCACACACACTACCGATTGTAATGGAAATGGCCTATGAAATTTGAGAATAGCAGAATTAAGAGAATTAGAGTGAGCATTTTTGTGAGGTTACTTTGAGAACAGAGGGTGAACTTAATTGATGGTAGCAACATAAACATAGTACTTAATTAACTTGGCATGAATAATACTTTTGCAAGAGAGAGTATTATAGAACATGACAATAGTTGAGGACCAGGGAAGAGGGTGACCTCTTTCTTGCCCTTTTCTTCCTTTGTTTCCTCTCTTCCTTTTCACAGTGACGAGGAGAAGGAGTATGTGTTGTCAATTTCCTCTTGGGGGGAGTTGGCGACCATCTAGACCGTCGTCTTCGTGGTGCCACATCTTTAGAGGAACGTAGGGATTCATTACTTTCTTGTTCTTTGGATTCATCCTCTCGTATGGGAGAGAGTCTTCTTTTGGGGGTCTCATCAAGAGGCCTCCTAATCTCTCTCTCCTCTTGGAGAGGAAAGGAAATCCCATAAGCATAAAGTTGTTGAGTAACTTCGGCTTGAAAAGCGGGGTTTCCCATAGCTTGTTGCAACCTAGTAAGAAGATAATTAACAAACATGAGGGCATCGTCATTAGCAGAAAAATCAAAGTTATCAATGTTCATTCTACTCTCTTGGTTATTGTCAGCCATGCTAATTATACTTATGTGTTTGCGTAGTGTATTCTTTGGCAATTCAAAACCTTAGTTGCTAATCCTCGTAGCCTTTGAAAATCAGCATCACTCTTTGCTTTCAAAAAATATTTGGGGGCCCTTGGCCCATGTGAACCCAACCTTTCCATGTCATCACTAATGGAAGGCCATCGACCAATGGCCTTCACTACAACACCACCCACCACTGCCACCAGCGGATGCCCACAAGACCTCCACAAGTGCCTGCCAGGACCGCACACATCGCCACACAGCACTCTGCCATAGCCAAGCATGCCTTGAGATTTCTCTCTCTCTACATATCATGCCCACAATGTGCCACGTTCTAGACCTTATGCCCTATGCCTTTGGGCCTCATATTTACATGTGGGACCATTGGTCTTGCCATGTGGCACCTCCTAGGGGAGGCACCCTCCAACTCCCTCAAAATTTCATATGTGACATAAATTTTTTTTAATCCCACCATTTTAAAGTCTTGTCATTTGATGCTCATGGGTTCAATGCCTAGGCCACAAGATCCCAATGGAAGCTATCAATCCAAACGTTATTTTCAACTAACCATAACTTGCCCATCTGAGCTTTGATGAATGATCTAGAAAAACTGGCATGCTCCAAAACTTGAGCACTTTATGTCTATCTATTGCCATCAACTCTAACCACATGTATCCACCCACCCTATCCATTGAGGTTCTGCAAAGAATTCTAAATTTAACTACCATATCTTTCACATTGTAGCTCTGTTTGAGGAGTCGTCTACACCGACTCATAAAGCATCTCAAGAATCACATTCCAAGGCATAATCCTTTCACTTTGGATAGTTGTATCCATCACTCCAATTGGCACTTTTTGAAACCATCTTGGCCTAAAAAACCGCATCAAACATACATTTCAACTATCACTTGCTTGCCTAGGTCCTTCATGACTGCTTTAGCACTCCAACATGCACATTTAGGCACCCATAGCATTGATTTTTTCTACTTATAGCACCAGCCAACTTTAGTTGCACCATCTTTAGAAACTATAGTGCCCACCTAGAGACTTATGCAGCATAGGCCCACATGGATCACTATGTACCAAGTCTAGAGGGTTCCCTCACTCTTTACTCAATGGCAAAGAAGTAAGCTTAGTTTGTTTGCCATATATACAATGCTCAAAAAAAAATTTACAAAATTTTAAGACAGGTAAGTAGCCAGAATGATGATGTTGTTTCACTCCTTTTAATTAACCAGCCTATGCGACAAGTAACTGGAAGATAGCTCAACAACATAGATGGGATCCTCTTTCATAGAAGAGACATACAAAGAAAAAATGAGTCATGTTTTTGGTCTTTCAAGATAGCCAAGTTCCCTTTGCAAATTATCCAAGATCCATTTTAAAAAATAGTAGTATAGCCCGCCCAAGTCATCAAGTGGTGTGGTTGAACCAAATTTTTGGTCAAATTTGGCACATGTCTAACACCTTGAAGCATAAACTCAGTGTCGTTATGTATACACAATTGCACATCTCCAATACCACGAATTTCAAGTTGATAGAAATCACCAAGCTTGACCAAACCACGTGTGGGAGCATAGCTGGAGAACCACTCCATATGTAGAATAACATGAAAATTGGCACCTAAGTCAATGATTCAATTTTCCACATAACACTCATCTAGAGACAAAAATGCATTTGGACTCAAATCAACAATAAAAATCAACACATTTGATGGATATGACACGTTGGGAAAAACCTCAATGGTGGGTGGAGGCTCAACTACATTGAGCTCCTCAATCGTTACACTACTCTTTGTAGGATCAAACTTCACTATGGGTTTCTTTTTCTCATGCATCAAAATAAAGTAATTTTCTTTAAATGGACCTTCTTTTTGCATTGTTAGCATCTACATTACACATGTCATGTTCATGGCTCTTGCTATGACCATTCTTCTAGTCTTTAGAGTGACCACAACTATTACAACCTCTTTGCCTGTGATAATAACCACTAGACATATACACATCTCCATGCCCACTAGAATGAGGAGATTGACATCGTATCTCTTTGGTGAGAAAAGTGCTAGTAACATAATTGAGTACAACGTTTTTGATAGGTGCAAAGTTACTAATGGCTATGCTAAACATATCACATAATGATGGAAAAGAGTATAACAAGAATGTGGATTTTATCTCATCATCAAAATTAACTTCCTTTCAAATTAAGCTACAAAAACAAGCTGTTGTTGACACTCCTACCCTCTTTCATGTTCACATAAGTTTTTTTATAAGAAACACTTTGTATGAAGCACTTTTGCCATCCTATTTTGAGCATAAAGAATCCCATAAACCCTTCGCATTGGTTTTGGCCATAATGGTGAAGAATATGGATTCAGCAAAGTGCAAGTGAATAGTCACCCTAGCATGAGCATCAATCTCCTCCCACTAATCATCATTGTATGCTTTATTCAATGATGCTACAAGACCCTTATTAATCAACTCATGGTCAACTTTGCTTCCACATTGATTTTGGCACATAGCTGTTTTTGGACACAGATTGGTGTTCTTGTATCCACTCTCACAAAAGTGAGATTTGTGTATGCTTGTAGTGGCTACAGGTAGACTTATGGTATGCATTGTTTTATCAACAAATATTTTGTTTGTAAATCTATTGCATACAATTTACATGCAGCCATTGGCTATAAGTTTCGTGTACTTTTGGTAGTTGAGAATTGCATCAATGTGAAAAATTGCAGAGCACAATGTGGTTACACTGAAGTGGAAGATTTTATGCATTTATGTGCTTGAGCGCTACGAGTGCTGGTGAGCTCTTTTGAGAGTATTTTCTCTTTGTAGGGAGCTCTTTTCATTCCAGGTTTTGGTGCGCTTCTCTTTGGCATTGGTTTATGCATATTGCCCTTGTACATGTTAAAGAGCCATAGATCTTGATTATCCCACTTTGACATTCACTTATGGCAGTTGATATGTGTGACAGTTTTGAGTCCACTACAATGACTCAGCGGTCTCATTCATGTCAACACTTGAGATGTTGGCATTGTGGTCACACAAGGCATATTAGACAATGTTGCTTTAGACGCATGAGGCAACAACGTATATGTATGCATGATTCACAAATGCTAGTGGCAGTGATGTCACCTTTATCTCTAGTGTTCCTCTTGCTTTTATGTCTGATAGAGATGCCACTTACTCTTGATTTCTGCTAGATGAGTATGCAGCATTCCACATCACATCATGTCATGAGTGGTTTAGCACTTTTGCTAGTGGGAGTATTGGTTGTATGTATCTAGTTAAAAAATCAACATATGGCATAGAGAATGCAGGAGATGTATGCTTGTCATTACCCTGTGGCGCATCTTATATGCTACGACACGTGCGATATGTTCCTCAGATGAAACACAGTTTGATCTCGGTGAAATAGTTGAGAGACAATGGATGTCAAGTACTACTTAGAGAGAAATTCTTCCAGATGTATTGTGGGTTTCTAGTCATTGCAAGAGGAGTCAGGATTGGCGTGGTCTACCATATGCATGTATGTGAGGTGCGAGACAGTGGCATAGTCTTGATTACATTAAAGCCATGTCATTGAGAGACTAGACACATATCTTTCATTGATGATCTCCAAAGTGTTGTGCACGACCTGTTAGTAGATGCAGAGTTAGAGAAGCCATGCTCTAGCAAGACATAGTAGATTGATCCTCTTTGGACAGAGATGTCTCCTACCAAGGGATGAGTGATATGGAGTTCTTTGACATGCTCATGCTAGATACTGATATGGTGATGCCAGGACATGTATATAGTCCCTATGGATGATGAGGGAGTGAAGACTACCCTAGAGTCAAGATTGACACGTCTATGCATGACTAATTCTGATGGTGATGCAATGAGCATTGAGATGCCTATTGCACATAGATTGGTAGAAGTCACTGCACATGGTGTTGAGTTGGTATTTCCAATCGAGTGATGAGTGACACTAGCATGATGCATCATGGAGTAGTGCAGGTCATTACAAGATACATGCAGGGTATACGTATTGATTGTAGCTGGGATATATGCTTTGGCATGCCACTATAGCCTATATGGTAGAATGCATTGACTTTGTGAGATCTTGTAGGCATATGTTGAGACAAGATTCCTCCCTATACCTCTTCTACATACTACTAGGTCCTATAGTAGTACCACTTATCGGCACTTTGCATTTAAGTTGGAGAGTGTTGGGTCAAGGTGGTGTACTTCTTACACCGGTTAGATGTGCTAGAGACGTCCGATTGCCCATCACTTGGACACACCTTATTCTTTACTAGATAGAAGTATAAGGGGCTCTCACACACACATTGTGTTGAGTTTCTCCACCCATATCATGTGTTCTCTCTCTCTCTCTCTCTCTCTCTCTCTCTCTCTCTCTCTCTCTCTCTCTCTCTCTCTCTCTCTCTCTCTCTCTCTCTCTCTCTCTTTGCACGTGCAGCGCAATTGCGCGCTCACATAATGCCCATTGGCTTGGGATCCAAGGCACTGGCACACAAGCTATGGCACTAGCACACATGTTTGGGGATTTGGAAATATAGGGATCAAAGCTCACATTTTACGTATGGCAACGTCGAGTTGTGATGTATCCATGACGATACAGATTGTGCAAGACACTTATGGTATCGTCTCAAATTGTTGCAGCCGTCTTTATGGACAAGGGCCTATCACTTTCTTTCTTTGATTTACATGCATGATGGCATGCCATTAAGGTGGAATTAATTCCACCCCATCATCATTTACGCTTTCTCTCTACAGAAGCTACTCTATCAAGGACAGGGTAAGATCTTGTTTTTTTCACTGATCTTTCTTGATGTTTCTCCTATTGAAGTTACTGCAAGGGTTAACCATAGCTATAAACTTTTATTCAATAACAATTGAGGATGGTATATTTGCATCTATTCGTTGCATATGCCTACAATGGCAGACACTTTATATCATTATCTATATGCACAAGGTCAGAGGTAGTAAGTAAGCTTTTCCTTGCTATCAAGAAACTACTTCATAGGATGGCATGAATTTGCTAAGAGAGCCTCAAGGCACGTAATATCCTATTTTAATAAACCACAAAAAATCTAGTATGACTACCTTCTTGTTGGTGTTGGGGATCTTTCTCTTCTTTTCATGGGGGATATGATTGCTTAAAGCTATCACTTATGCATGGTTATACATTGTTAAAATTGGATTTTGATATCATGTTTAGTTGCTGGTCAAACATCTTTTATGCATAAAAATTTCATGTTTTAAGGGCCATGTTTGTGGGCTCAGTTTGATTGCAGTGGATATGTTAAACTCCAAGTATGGGAGTTGGGTTAGTATGAAATATGTTTTATAGTCAAGGGCTAAAATCCCTCATGGATTATGGTTGTGATTTTGATTGTGAAATCTAGTGCGGTTCTTGGATTTTTTTTTGGAATATGGTCATGCTACCATGTTATGTGCTAAAGTTGTTTTTGCAGGATTGGATGTCTATCACCCGGAGTTGGGTGGAGTGATCACCCATGTGATGAGATGTGGATTATGGTTTGTGGTTTTGGATTTGATCACGAAATGGTTTTGATGTTTTATAGCGGATGCGTAAGGGTAGAGACCCTATACAGTCTGATGCTTGGAGAAGATCGTTTGTGCATATGAAAGATGCTGTTGTGATTGTACTCATGTGTTATGTTTCTCATGGCAGCATCGCTACAAGACTAGGATCACCTACATCACCTAGCCTTAGATGAAAGGGTCGATGTGTAAGGATAGAGATCCTGTGCAGTCTGATGCTTGGAGAAGATTGTTTCTGCCTATTGAAGATGCTATTGTGATTGGACTCATCTGTTATGTTTATCATGGTAGAATCGCTACAGACTAGGATCACATTATCACTTAGCCTTAGATGAAAGGGTCGATGACTTGGAACTTTGTTGGATCGGGTATGTTTCCCAGGTCTTCTTTTTTTTAGTTTCTTATCTACATGGCTAACACATCGAGGATCTTGCCTTGGCTTTGCCTAAACACCCAATGATGGGCATCGAAGATGCCTAACTCCTAAACTTGTATGGTTGGTGTTGATACCCTACCACCTACTAGTATTTGGGATCCTTTCAAAGCTTGGGTTCATGGAGGGAGACGAAGCGGCCTCAGCCTATGTCTGGCTCAGGTAGATTGTGTTTTGGCTTGCTCTTGGTGAAGTGAAATTCTCTCTGTCCATAGTAGAGCGGAAGTGGATGGGTGGATCAATCGATCCCTACACAACGTCCAATGCTCTGCTAGTCATTTTATATTTTGATGTTATGGTATACTTAGATTTTGTTATTGCATTGATTCATGTTTGCATGTTCCATTTAGATCAGGCATTTAAAGATTCTCTTTGTCATTCTCATGTGTCGTTGCACGCTCTATTTCACCCTCCACTATTCTCTCTCTCTCTCTCTCTCTCTCTCTCTCTCTCTCTCTCTCTCTCTCTCTCTCTCTCTCTCTCTTTGCAATGAGCTATGCACTTATATTCACCCTCGACATTGTTATTTTTATGAGCACGCTTTCATTCATACTACCCATTTAGAGGTAGCACCAATCATTAGGTGCCTCTTAATGCAGTCCGGCTCATGGTTTAAACTCCATGCTAGGTCAAGCAATGAGAACTCCTCCCCTATGCAAACACTTTCGCAACTCTGATGTATATTGAAATTGTATAGTGAAGATGGTATAGAATTGTAAATTGTGTATTTTGTGCATAGACCCCTGGGTAGGAGTATCTCTCATCTCTGGAAAGGTGGATGCAAGTTTTAAAATGTTTGTATTCTGGACCCAAACCTCGCAGATAGACTTCTACATTATCATTATCATCGGTTGTAACACCAATCGATGCAAGTGACTGGCATATGTTCTTTATCTTTAACAAATAGTCATTGATGGTGGACATGTTTTTCTTATGCACAATATTCAACTAAGTCTTCAACTGCAACTTCCTTGCCTTTGTGTTGGTCACATTTAATGACAGTAAAGCATCCCAAGCCTCCTTAGGGTATGGGCATCTTGTATAATCATATTGTCTTGCACACTCACAAAAAGCCAATACCTTACCTTCCAAGCTCCTTGGTTCCAATCTTTAAACATATTTATTTGCGCATCACTTGCACCCTCCTCTGGTATAGTGGTGTTGTCTCATGCTCTCCATTAATGTAGTCCAATAACCTTTACCCATAAGGAAATTGGTCATTCTGAACTTCCAAGCATGGAAGTTGTTCTTGTCCAGCTTCTCACTAATAATCTGGTTCAACCCACATCATTGTTGGACAACATGTTTCCAACCCTTCGCCAAGTCTTTGAGCAACCTGCTAAAAATAATTAGCTACCATCTATAACCATAATCTGTGTACATACACCTGTTTCACTATGCGAAACAGTATCTCTTCACACTAGTTGAACTTAAGCTTTTTGCACCACCAATATGCAGATCTGTAGAATCCTAAACTATAGCAATTTTGCATGCAAAAACTCAACCAAAATGTAGTACAATCACTGTGTAAGAACAACTAGAACTGGAAAACGCGTAAGACGGACTTGTGGGAAAAATCCGACAAAGTATCCTTTGTACGAGGAGTCAGAACTCAACTCAAAAGCGCATAAACGGCTCAAAAGAAAAATCACGGGGCATATATTGTGCAAAACCACTGTTATGTGACTGCCAACTCGACGTCAAAAGCACAAAAAACGTCTAGATGCATGTCCTATGGTGAGGGTACTGTAAAGGGGAACTTCAACTACCTGTATCACCAAAGGTATCTCAACATTCGAGAATACCCTAGCTCAAAGAAACCCTCATGCTATTGAACCTCTAAAAGCTAATGCAGACACAAAAGGACTAGCCACAGTCTCAGAGAGGGCTCTTCCGGTCCAAGTGTTAAAAACGACCGGGGAAAACCGCCAAAATAGCCAATAATGGCTCCACACGTAGTACAGTGGGTAGTGTTTGCAACTCAACGTACATGAGTAAACAGCGCTCAAACATGCGTTAAAAATTGTTGCATGCAGTAAAAGTGATCCCTACGGGGATATGTGCTCTCAAAAGAGCTTAGTAGCACTAGCTGTGCTCACACAAAAATGCATCTGTCAACGCATATGTTCACTGAGAAACTGCTATTGAAATGACTGTTAAATAGCCTGTGAAAGCGCTGTGTCTGGAAACCTGGAGAATCTGTGTGTAAACGGGCTAAAAAGCCCCCTGTAACTTGTAACCTGCGTGTAGATGTCACTATATGCCGATTTCTACCGCTGGGCAAAAATGCGCTAGTCGAATAACCGCCAAAGGTGTTGTACCAAAAATCGTGTCGTAGAGCATGATCGTTGCGCTTGGTGTCGATGTCAGGTGTCACTCCTCTATGGTAGAGGCACCTCACCCATGCGTGTGGCAAGTACAGTTGTTGATCACGAGAAAATATTGTCCGCGTAAAATCGGTGTCAGGTCGAATGTCAAAAATCCGCTCGTAGTGGGAGTAATGTCGAGAACGGCATATCGTCGATGCCGGTGCCGCTCTCAATGATGTTGCAAAAGAGAAACCAATGTCGCCTCCTGCCGTTGGACGGGAGTCCCCAGTGTCGAGCTCGCCAATGTCGCTAAAGGAAAGCTAATGCCGAGAGTCCGGAAAACCCTGTTCGCTCTCTCTCTCTCTCTCTCTCTCTCTCTCTCTCTCTCTCTCTCTCTCTCTCTCTCTCTCTCTTGCTTTCACTCTCACTTGCTTGCTCGCTCACTCTCTCAGTCGCTCGCTCTCACACTTGCTCGCTCTAAAAAAAAGCAAACTCTCATGCTTGCTTTCCTTTGAGAAAGTCTCTCTCTCTCACATCTCTCTGTCTCATGGCTGTTTCTCAAGCCCTTGTCGAGAGTCGGGGTTTGGGGAGGAGAAGTCCGAGAGTCGGGGGGTGAGTAGTCGAGTTTGTCGGTGGGAGTGCACCCTTGCACACAAAAGGTGCTGATCGCCCGGTTTCTCTGCCCGATTTGAGTTCCCAATGCTCGGCTGCTCTCGGAGCTTGACCTACTGGCTTTGCAGCTCGCTACATACACACACACACACACCACCCTCTCCCTCAAGCCTTTGTTGCCGAGATTCTGCTACTGAATCCAATTCCCTTGCTCGATTGCACCACGATGCCGAGCCCTCTGCTCATTTCCTGGTTGCCTTTGAATTTCTTGCTATTGGATATCACCTGCAAGCATCAAGCTCGCTGCCCAACGTTCTCAAGAGTGCAATGCTCTCAAGCTCTGTCGAGTGCCGAACACACACAATTCTTTGCTTGCTTAACTCTCAAGTTCGGTGCCCACCTGCCTGACCTGCTGTATTCTAGCTGCAGAATGTCAAAGCCCTCCAAGAGTCCTGACAGGGGTCACCGTACACGTTGGGGTGTAGCCGGGTCTCGAGGTTGCACCTGAGCTCTGATACCACTTGATGGTGCTGAGAGGTGAGTGCAAGAGAGGGAAGGAGAAGGGGGAAGGGGATGCAGGAGCAGGTTTGGTGGAGCTTGTGAGAGAGTAGCTCTCACACTCTTTATTATATTTAAGGACCAAAATAATAAGTGGGTGGTTGCCTGCCCGACGATAACCGGCCATGGGCTTGAAACCCAACACTCTGAGAAACCTGCTAAAAATAATTAGTTACCATCTATAACCACAATGTGAGTACATACACCCGTTTCATTGTGCCAAACAGTATCTCTTCACTCTAGTTGAACCGAAGCTTTATGCACCACCAATATGTAGATCTGCAGAATCCCAAACTGTAGCGCTTTTGCATGCGAGCACACTCTAACTCTAGAACGGGGGTCGAAACGTGCACGAAATGGAAATCCAACAATATCCAAAAGGAATCACCTCAATCGAAGATCATTGACGATGGCTCCCAGGAATACTGAGGCCACTTCCTAGGCTGCTCTTGCTTTGCTGCTCCAATCTCTTTAGACACAAGCAGGCTCTGATACCACTAATACCATGTCGGGAGATAGAGAGGAGAAAGCTGGAGCTCTTGCAAGTACACACACACACACACAAACACACAAAGATGGGGGCAAAAGAGTGTACGATTTTGAGTGAAGTGAGTAGATAAGTGTGTCATCACTCCTGTAGGTAGACCAACTCGATGTAGTACAACTCTAGTATCACTGACGAAGATATGCATTTCCAGCAAGACGTGCCTGTGATGATGACTGTCGATGGTAGTCATCCAGGAGTCATGCATGTTGAGCTTGACATCTCAACAAAAACAAGAAGCTCACATTCTTCTGTGTGCAATCACAATACTTGTTTTATGTTCTTCGACATGGGAGAAGAAGCATGCCCTAACCCTTCAACATTGGTGGAGATACCAAGCATATAAGGGAAGGGAAGGGAAGGATCCTTACGATTATAGATTCAAGAAGAGGATGGTGCCGCCTCCCTCACTATTTACACTACTTATGGGTTTTTCTAAAAATTTTGAGGACAAAAGCATGTGTGCACAACGATGTGTCTCTTTGCATCGTAAAAGCATGTGTGCTTGCACAATGATGCGTCTCTTTGCATCTTAAAAGTTGTGAACAATCTTTAAATTTCCTTAATGCACCCTCCCCCCCCCCCCCCCCCCCCCAAAAAAAAAAAAAAAAAACCCCAAAAGCCCTTTCTCCATTGGACGGCCCAAATGTGACTGGCCCAAATTTCACTGGTGTAAAGAGGTTTGGACAGTGCATAGCCTTATTTTATCTGTTGATCTGCCACGACCACGTGGACCCTTACTGCCCGTCGATGCCTACTCTGTCTTTGGCATTTTTGACGCGTTTGAAAAGCCAAGACGCGCAGCCTACAACCGCAGAGAAAAGGTGGAGTTTTTCCCGTTGAAGGGGCAATGGAGAAGCAGAGTAGGTACAGGCCATCCATCAGGCATGTAGTCAAGCACAGGAGGAGGGATCGTTTTGGGTCATCGGCAAGAAGCAGTAGCAGCAGCACAGAATATTATCACGCTGCGACTCGTGACAACAGAAAGCCCATTGAACCCACCAATCAGGATGCAGGGGATGATGATGACGACGATGGGCTGCCGCTGCCTGCCCATGCTCATGATCTAATTCTGGATCGGCTTCCTGTGCGGAATCGTTGCCGGATGCGGTGCGTTTGCAAGGCATGGAATAGCTCCCTGCAGAGTTTTAAGTCGGAGGAGATCTGGTTCGTGATGGCTCGCCCCCCCAAGTATGGCCCTCGTAACTGGCGTGTAAGGTCCAAGTATGGCCATCTTGAGTGGCGCTTTAGAGCCTACAGCACCTGCTCCTTACACAAGACGGAGGAGGAAACCTCAGAGCTTGAACAGAAGGCTTTCTTCCGGCCTCCCCTTCCCAACCCTGTTCATTCCACGCTCTCTGCCTTACTGGGTGGCCGCAATTGCTATCACGTGGCCCACAGACTCAAGTATATGGACATTGATGCCCCCTTTTTTCACGACCTCTTTCTTTGCTCTGCAGGAGGCCTCATCTCAGCCATTGTGCGTAGGCCTGATGCAGTGGAGTCCTACGACTTTATCGTTTTCAACTGCCTCACTGGGTCTGTCAAAGTGCTCCCTCCTCCCTCGCTCTCTATGCAAGGCCCCAATACTTTTTACCTCTCCATGACCCGCAATGGAAAGGATCCAAGCTGTTACTACATTCTCCTCAATACTCGTTTTCTTTTTCCGACTTCTTTCGAGTTCTTTGAGTCCAGGAGCGCATGCTGGAAGGAGGTCAACAACCCCCATCTTTATTTCAAGTCAGGGAAATCGCTGCGCAATTTTGTATCAAGTCATCCATCCTCTGATCAGCTGAGTGTGGTAGATGCTGATTTCTGGTGGCTGGTATCGTCCATGGACAACCGGGAACATTGCTTGCTTGCTTATCATGTAAGCCTTGATGCATGGACCAGTTTGCTGGTGCCGCTGATTCCCTGTGAGATTGTGCTTGCTCAAATTAAGTCAATTGTGAAATTCGAAGGGAGACTTCTTCGGGGTGTTCCGTGTGTGGGCCCTGATCATGTTATACTTGGTTTTGGAGTTTGGGAGTTGCAACTAGCTACCTCCACCTGGGTGGAGGTAGCAAGAACTCCTCAGCATCTTACAGGGCCCCCTTCGATCAGAGATGATTCATGGCGTTGTAGCCTTTTTGCTGATGGAGGCATCTTCTGGATGACCCTTTGCAACCCGTTTACTTATCGCTCTTTTAGGCCGCCTCTGGTGTTTGACATGGCTCGGAATACTTGGTACTCCTTGCCGCTGGAGAGGACTTCAAGGAAGTTCGGTTGCATCTTTGTGTATCGGCCTAGCTTCAGTGCTTTCGTGTAGGCCTACTGTGATCAAAGTGTAAGCTACATCTCTTGGTCAGACCTTCCTGACAGAGATTCTAGTACACAAATGTGTTTGGCACTTTTCACGATCGTTGCATGCTTTGTGCAATGTATTCAGTGGCATGGTTTGTAACTTTTATCATTGGATGTTGTACTTTTTGTTCCACCAATCGTTTTCTGCAGTTGTAATGGCAGATTGTTGGTGCCATGTAGTCTTACTGATCGATTTGTTCCAGTCATATGCCTGGATTAAACTGCAGTTAAGTGGAAGTGTTTTTCTTAACTTTACTAGAGCTGATAACAAAACGTTGAGATGGTATTTTCTCTCCTTCAGTTAGTCATGTGCATGGTGGGACGTCTACGTGCGTTGTATCGTCTCATTCATTATGTTACTGTATGCTTTCATTCGACTATCGTAGGTGTAGGATTCTGTTTACTTTCCTGTTGTTGTGCAGGTTAAAAGTTGAGCTATTGAATGGGTTTCTAAGTGTTCATTCAGGCTTCATACCAGACGTATACATATTGAGGCTTCTGTTAGCTTTTAAGATTTGCTGGAGGAATTTAGTCGTTATGTTGAATGTCCTCAATGTGCTAGCTTCTCACAATTCATGTTAAGTGGAAAAAGAGAGATGGACCTATGTATTGTTTTCGATTAAGTTTCATCTATTTGCACAAGAGCAAAGAAAAGAGATTAATGCTGTTTTTGGTTTCATGTTCTTTCTTTTAGAGGCTTTTGTGGGGCTTGATTGTGCGTGCTACTGAGCTTTCTCACTGGTTTTAAAGTTCAGACTTCTTGTAAGCTTGTGAACATTCATGTGGGATTGATATAGAGTCATAGACCAAAGAGGGTTGGTGACATCGGACATCCTTGTTTAATCCCAATAGTGCAAGAAATTCTTCTTTCCATGTGCAATTGACATATCACCTTCTGATAGATTCGAGAAATCGTAAGCACAAACTTATTTGGGACTTAGATTTCTTCCGTCCTCCACAAATTCTTGCGTGGAATCATATCAAAGGCTTTCTTGAAGTCCACAAAACAACAATACAATCATTTGCTTTTCAATCGACTTTTTGTCAGAAATGCGCTTGTTTTTTTACATGCTTTCCATTCTTTTCAACCCGATCACACAATTTTATTTCCATTATGCACCCAAATAACTTTACCATAAAAGACTATATCATTATAGCTCAATAGTTATTTACATTCTTTACATCCTCTCTTTTATGCAAAAGGCTTGTTCCAATTAGTGTTTCACAATCATGAGGCATATCATCTTGAAGCACAAGGTTGAACATACTACACATGCAATCATGTGATAAATCATCCGTCCATTGGATCATTTCCGGTTTGATACCTTGATGATCTCTCGCTTTGCAAGTGCCTAACTTTCCAAGTTTGTTGCACATGTATTCAATACTAAAAGCAAAGGGTCATGGAAGTGAACCATAAAATGGCATCTTTTCGGTAGTTGGTTTCTCATATAGTTGCTCACATTGCATATACGTATCCATAAGACTCAAGTTACTACTACTTTCAACCCACTTCCCTTTCTAGTTTCTCCAAAATCTTCTATATACACGTGTCTTTTCTTGAACTTGAAAAGGTTAATGCTCGACTTTTCATGTTCTTCTCTTCTTTTGAATCAATGCTTTGTATTCATGTAAATGACTGATAGTTATCTTTATCTATAGTTGCATTTCTTTGGAGCATGTTGACACTCCTTATCAAACCATCTTTTTCATGATCTACATTTGTTGATACCATGGATATGCTTTATGTCAGAGCATTCTTCGGCACAAGAACAAATAACTTTTCTTGAAAGCTTCCCATTTCGTTTCAATGGTGTGTCATATTGGAGCCTTTTTATCCTTAACTTTTGCTCAACCATTTCAATATACATTTGTACCTCATGCAAAGAGATAACTTTTCTTTACTTTGGTTGGATTTTCATGCTTAGTTATTTCTCTACATATAAGGTCAATACATAAATTTTGATCGTCTGATAGAGAGTCTCTACTTGCAGGCGCCAAAGTAGAAGATCTTTGGGCACACTCAAGAGAGTTGCAAGTAGTATGTGAGTGGGGACAGAGTATGCGTGTAGTGAGTGCGAGAAGAAGAAGACATATAGCATGTGGTGGAGTCCATTCTTCTCATCCACCCCTTTCATTATTCTGTTAAACAAATAAGTGAATTGTGTTAGTGATGAGTTAAGTGAGTGCCTGGCTTAGTTATCGTGAAACCCACCAAACTCCCACTTGAAGGTCAACGTGGCTCAAGTGGCTTATATATGCATAAAACTCTACAATTGTGGAGCGTGGATTCACCCTACACCCATCATCTCAATGCAATGTATAAACCGCTCTGGGGCGAAGCTCTTTGTAAGAGCATCTCCAGGGTTATCATCCGTATGGACCTTGATTAACTCAATGTATTTGTTAGCAATATATCTTGTATCACATGATACTTGACCTCTATGTGTTTCGACTTTGAGTGAAATGTGGGGATCTTGGCTAACGTTATAGCATATTGAGTATCACAATGCAGCATTGGACACTAATGAATGCAAAGATCCTCAACTAAATGAGCTAATCATACAACGTCCTTTGCTAGCACTAGAAACTGCAATATACTCTGCCTTTGTGGTGAAAGATGAAGTGCGATCCCAAAGACATGACCTCCACGAAACAATTGCTCTGGCAACATTAATATACAACTAAATGTGGATTTTTGATTATTTATACAACTCGCATAATTCACATCCATGTAACTCACTATGGACACATCGCTATTCCCAAAGATTAAGCACTTGCTCATTGTACCCTTAAAGTATTTCAAAATGTGCTTCATTGCAGGATTTTCCATAAATGTATTGGGGTGTGTGACAAACGCACCACCAACTAGTGGAAACCCCCTTTACTTTGGAAGCCTATACTTTGACATCATTGATTATGTCATTGCATGATCTCTCCCTACTCCATAAAAAAAGCCTAAGCTGCGCACTTTGTATCATGCATTTGCCCCATCATTTGAGCTACTTTGTATCCACCATTTTCATTTAGTTTATCATTAACTAAATCCATGTTTTGCTATTTCCATTAGTGTCAAGCTCTCTCTCTCTCTCTCTCTCTCTCTCTCTCTCTCTCTCTCTCGTAATTTACTTACTAACTATGCCATAAATGGTCCACTCTCATTTCTGCCATAACCCAATTTCCTTTCATGTGGTATCAGAGCCAATGGTTCCATGCCTAAGCCTATAAATCTCTCTAAGCTAAACTAAGCGAGTCCTCTTCTTGCTCATCTTGGTTGCATGATCAATACCCCTTTGCACTTTGTATTGATTATACTCAACATACTTTTCATCGCTCTTTAGCATTATTCGTGCTATTTAATAAGCCTTTTGATGCTTGCACTTAGTTAGTCACATTTGCAATTAACATAATAAAGCCTCGTTTTGGCATCATTTTGGTTCATGTTGTGGAGATAGCCCTCCCCTCTTCCACAGCTCTTGGATGAGCTTTTAATTACCAAAAATTTGAGGTCATTAACACGTTCTAATCTCTCACTAGGATTAGGTGTGTGGCAGAGAGTTTGCTTGTTGAGCACATAGGCATTCTCCCTATTAGTAGAAAAAGCTCCTTTTTTAAAAGATATGCTGCTTGCTTGGCTGTCCTAACCTTGCCTTTCCTTGTCACCCATGACCAAGCGAGCACTTCTGTAGAAACCCATCATCAAGGCTAGCTGGCAGTAGTGATTCAGAAAATCACAAAAAATAATTGGTACCATTAGTAGCATAGAATTATTGTGGAGGTAGTAAGGTAGTCGAAAGCTACCACAACTAATGTGAGTCACACCTGCAATCCTCTAGGCACTCGCACATGGCCGCATTGACAACACTTCCACTTGCAGACCACATGCCTATCATAACATGTGCCCTTTGGCCTTGCCATGCTGTCAATGAGTGCTTATGAGACGGGGGACAACCACATGAAGTTCTCTATCCAACCCTGCAATATATATGCCCTTGACCTGCTATATATAGATCCCTTAATTGCATGTGAGTCCTAGCCCTTGGCTTGTCATTACTCCCTTCTTAGAGAAGCATTTTCGTCCTCAAAAAAGAAAGTTTTGATATCTTCATCAGAACACTACTGCTTTCCACAATGGCACCCCTCACGGGTCCAGTTGTTCATCTGACTCATACTCAGTTCGGTGGGAGGCTCAATGAAACCAAGAAAAACATCTTCATTCCCCACATTGTTCTCCATTTGTAATTGTTTGTGTAACTGGCTTGTATGTAACACAATATGTAGACTCTTATTTATAACTCATATGAGTACTTCTAATGAGTTACAACAACTAAGAGATATCTAAATGAATAATCAAGTCTCAAACTTTTTGAAGGTGCTAGAATATATAAGAATACCTCTTCTCCACTTTCCATGAAAGTGACATGCTGACATAAGCCATCAACATAGATTAAGTACTTGACTTACTGTCATTTTCAATCAGTAGGCAACACCACCATAACTGGTCATCAAGGTTGACAATCTGTGAAAGGGCTAAACCTAGTTACAACATGCTTTGGATCATGGTAAGTAAACTTTAAACTAGAGATATAAACTTTCCAATTGGATTGCTTTTTATTAACATATGCTCTTAGCATATCCTCTAGCATGATATTAACACTTGGAAACTACCTATCCATCTCTGGATGACTGACAATACTCATATTGAGTTGTTTCTCCCCAACTATTTATAACACTCCTCTATAAAAATGGGTCCCAATTATTCCTAATATGTCTGAGTAAGCTATATAATCAATACAAATTATAAACAACCAACTTGGTCAACTTGATAGATTGAATAGTGAACTAAATAAACTTTACAAAGTATAGTCAACTTATCTACAAGCACCCTCACTAAGCCATTACCTTGTATAGTGATTTGTAGATCCACACGGATTTCCATAAAGATACTGCATCTTCGATGAAGAATGCTTCATAATCTATCAATTTCATGAATTTGCATGCCTCTCCAAATCTACCTTTGCTAAATATTAGGGCCCATAACACCTAGTGTGTATGCATTTAACAAAAATTGATCCAAGCTTGCATTTTTATGATAGTGATTGCCAATGCTTATGAACAATGTTATGCTCATAACACATGTGGAAGAGGAGGGTAAATAGCTTTATGAAAAGAACTAAATAGTTTTGTCTGTTGCAATCGCTTGAAAGATGTGCTTACATGTTTGAACCATAATAGAATGTGAGAAATAAATCACATTGAGGTACAAACAATGAAACATTTTCATTAACAATACATACCCTTACTATATGCACAAAAAATCATCCATTAATGTTGTTTAATAGTGTTAGGAAATATGACGTAGCTAAGTAGATATTTGAGTACGTTACTTAATGGAGAGAGATAATTTACACACACAAGAGATTATAGAGTAGAGAGAGAGAGAGAGAGAGAGAGTACACACGATATACGTGGTTCACCCAATGTGGGCTACATCCACGGAAAAGTAGCCACTTAATGGCTTTAGTACTTCAAACAAGAAGTAGGTTACAAAGGGATTATACCCTTAATAGAGCTCCCGCCTTACTTCACTCTCACCACCTCACACCCACCTTGTTGCATCAACTTCACACTATGTAATGTGTGTAGAAATGGCCTCCCTTTATAGGCCAAAAGGGTTGCCCTCTCTCATGAGAGGCAGCCATGTGTAGCCTCCCTTGTGTAGATAAGTCCAAATCGGACCCTCCAATCCGCCCATGTGTGGCCGCCCTTGGGAAGACAAGTCCGCTTTTGAATTCGGCCACCAGCCACTAGCCATTGACTTCCGACCACCGGCCACCGGCCATTGACTACCGGCCACTAACCAACCGACCAACCGACCAGTCGTTTTTCGATCACTTTCCGACAGTCGTCCGACCATCATATTCCGGGAAGACCTGGGGAAAAAAAAAAAAGAAGACCTGGGAAACATACCTGATCCAACAAAGTCCCAAGTCATCGGCCCTTTCATCTAAGGCTAAGTGATAATGTGATCCTAGTCTGTAGCGATTCTACCATGATAAACATAACACATGAGTCCAATCACAATAGCATCTTCAATATGCACGAACAATCTCCTCCAAGCATCAGACTACACAGGATCTCTACCCTTACACGTCGACCCTTTCATCTAAGGCTAAGTGATGTAGGTGATCCTAGTCTTGTGGCGATTCTACCATGAGAAACATAACACATGAGTACCATCACAACATCATCTTTCTTATGCACAAACGATCTTCTCCAAGCATCAGGCTGTATAGGATCTCTACCCTTACACATCCGCTATAAACCATAAAAACCATTTCATGATCAAATCCAAAACCACAAACCATAATTCACATCTCATCACATGGGTGATCACTCCACCAAACTCTGGGTGATAGACATCCAATCCTGCAAAAACAACTTTAGCACATAACATGGCAGCATGACCATATCCCAAAAAGAAATCCAAGATTTCACAATCAAAATCACAACCATAATCCATGAGGAATTTTAGCCCTTGTTAACCCTCATGGCTCACAGACACCCTATCACCTACGACGGACGTTCTAACTTACGGCGGACGTTGTATTATTTACTTGTAGAGTCAAGTACCGGGCTTGTCGGTCCAATAGGAAAAGGGTAAGAGTGATCGCCGATGAGAGGCGCACTCTAACTGGAACATTCAAGGGATTATTTGGCTAAGCATGGGTGTCCAAGTGTGAATGGGGCGATCTCATATAAAAGTCAACTAAACCTAAAATTCACTCATTCTCTCATATGTGCAATAGAAGAGTGCTCTTGCTCTATCTCCATCTCCATCTTCTTCTTCTTCACCTCCTTGTGTGTGTGTGTATGTGTGTGTGTATGTGTGTGTGTGTGTGTGTGTGTGTGTGTGTGAGAGAGAGAGAGAGAGAGAGAGAGAGAGAGAGAGAGAGAGTGTGATCGAGAATTGCGACGACGGCACGGCGGCGGTGAAGCGGTTGAGCGCGGCGAAGCGGCGTCTCCTTCTTCTTCGTGGCGAGGAATCCTCCACGAAGCAAGCGTAGAGCGGTGAGTGACACACCATCGCCTTCTTTGAGCTTACTAGTTTAGGCTTGTTGTGTGCTTGGAGCCATTTGTGGCTCGCACACAGTGTATCGGCAAGTCCCTTGCTTCGACAGTGCGGCAAGGAGCGCACATTTTTGGCGCCGCTGCCGGGGAAATGCCCTACACTAAGCTCGGTTAAGCACTTTACGCTTTCTTGTGATGCAATTTCAATTGTAGGAAAGGTAGGAAAGGAGGTGTGTGGTTGTGTGGAGAAGATTTTTGTTACACTGTACTGTCTTTTTTGTTTTCTGTTAAAGAAGGAGTTACAATTTTTTGCAATGTACTGTTAGAATTAAGGTATTAGCTATGGAATGTTAGTTCTGTAAGGTTCAATGTTAGTTCTGTAAGGTTAGTTTTGTAGATCTGTTAGCTACTGTAGTACTGTGTAAACAATGTTAGAGTGTGTGTGGCAGTATCTCTATTAGCTGTAAGTAGATAAGTTAGGTGTAGGTTAAGTGTGTGTGTGCGCGCGTGCGCGGTGCGACCGGGGTTAATTTTTTTTTAAAAAAATCTTTTTAAAAAAATAATAAAAAATATTATTTTAAAAAGAAGGATCGGGCTGGGGATCATTCCCCAAGCTCAAGCCCAAACCCAGACCTCAGTCCTCAGTTTTAAAATATAGTTTATACACCTTTTTATATTTAAAAACTATTTTTAGGATTTTGAGGACTAAAGACTATTTTTAAGATTTCGAGGGCTTCACGCCCTCGAAAAATTTAAGAAAAGACTTGGGTTGCAAAACACCCAAAAATACTAGGTGAGCAGCCTTCACGGGCACTCACTGACACTTCTAGGGGATCCAAGTCATATGAACCTACGCTCTGGACGAGTGTTAGAGCACGAGCATATTGGTAGTGCCTCCATTTACTCGAGCACCCATTATTCCTCCACCCTAGGTTCTGGACCTTCGGCCGGGACTCAAGGTAGCGCGACCCAAGATCCTCATATCGCGTCTAGTGATTCTTCCTCTGACTACGAAGTCATGGAGGGGTATCCTACACAAACCCTGATAGTTCAAGTTAAGACATGCATGCCATGGGCCCACGGCCTGGGTCCAACGTGTTTAGCCGCTTAAAACAAACCCTTAGTAGAGCTACTCGCTCCGAACATGCGGTTAATGAAATAAATGAAGGGAGTGGGGAAGTAAATTCGTCATTCATGCCTAAAATAGACCCTATGCTTCTTGAGAGTGTGCATGTGAATGTTCCATCCACTGCACCTCCTGATCCTTTAGGACTATCTCCCTCTGAGGTTCTACTACCCGATGGTAGGAGTCTTGCCGAAGTACAAGAGATCGAACGCTATATGCAAGCAACAAGGGAGAGGGAAATTGAGAACCTACGAAGGATAGAACAAAGTCGAGCCCTGAAAGCAAAGGCTCCTATGACAACAATCATGCCAGCCGAGAAACCGAGTGCTCCCAAGGTAGCAGTCACGGAGGGGCAAGCGATGGGGAGCAATAATGCTTCCAATTCAAGGGAAACCTCCAGCACGCCAGGCCTAGATGGGATATTCCTAAACGAAAATTGGGAGTATGATCTACAAGTAGAAGCTTTAACTGATCGGTACACAGGACACACCTATCATGTGGGTTGGTTAGATGTTCTACAATCCACATCGGGTGCTACTAGCATAGATGAGCAACAACAGAAAGTCTGTGATGTCCTCCATAGGATTGTCGAGTTAGAAAGACAGAACACAGGGATCAACATGCCTTCAACAGGCCTAATGAAATTCTTGGATACGGGAAAGGCCAACCAGCCAACCCTATCACAAATGGAGACTCCCTCAGTGAGCCCCATTGATCCTCCATATGTTGTTTCGCCGGGAGCCTCAGTACAATCTGAGCCCACAAGTGGCAGCTTTACCTTCCCAGATCTAGCTCATCTTTCTCTTAATGACACTATGGCTACCATGCATATCCCAGTGGTGAGCATGACAAGAAGTACACCATGGAGTTCATTTGTTAATACTGCGCCGATGCCTAGTAGCACAGTGCCCCCAACTATACCTACATGTATGTATCAATCATGTGCACCTGTCGTGCCTCAGCCTCATGTAGCTCCTACACCTCTGATTATTCCAAGAGCTTACAATCCACAATGGCATTATCCAAGCTCTTATACAAGTGGAGCCATGCCATTTAATAATAACATGCCATATCAGGCACCCCCTATGCCTAGGGCCACGCCTGTAAACTTTGGACCACCGTCTCGTACACTACCATATGAAATATGGGACCCAAGAGCCGCGCGTATGCCAAGGCCAAGGCCAACTCCCATCTCACATGTGGTTCCAGGAGCACATACACCCATTATACCTGCTCAAATAGGAGATTTGGCAGCATTTTCTCAAACTATCGGTCGCTCTATTGCGGAAAACATGCGTAGTGCACCTGATAGAGAGCCTAGGAGCAAGGCAGTTCAAGTAGCTAAGCTCACACAGAAATTCAATGGGGACGGAGATGCTAGAAAGCATATGGAAGTCTTTGAACATGTGTGCGATTCCTTGGAAGAGCACAATGAGCTACATAAGTGTAAGGCTTTGAGTTTGACCCTAAGTGGAAAGGCTGGAGATTGGTATAGAACCTTAAGAGTAGAAGAGAAAACGATCTACTCTACTCTTAGGAGATTGTTCTTGAAAGAGCACATACGAGAGGGAGTACTTTGGGGTGTAGCCTCTCAGCTCCAGAAAGCCCAACGAGAAGAAGGTGAATCCGTGAGAGACTTTAGTTGCCTAAAGAATTTGAATTCTCGATGCAATCCAAACGAGCGATTCAACAACAACCAATTGCTCGATAGATTCATTAGGGGACTACGACATGAAAGTATCTATAATGGCCTAGTCATTAGAGGTATCACTACTTGGGAAAAGCAGTCACCATGAATGCAATCCAATTGGAGGATAATTTAATGATTGCAGGAGAAAGAGTGTCTGCCGAGCCGAAGTCTAGTAGCTTGCAAGCGTCAGGGCATGAGCCAATGAAGATAAAGCCAATCGTGAAAGAGAAAACGATATCTGAGATGAATTTGGAAGATCTCACCAAGGCCATCCAAGAAAGCCTTAGGGGTAATCGTGCTCCACAAAACACTCATATGTATCCAAGAAGGGAGCAACAATGGTGCTCAATTTTCTTGGGCCCACATACTACGAGTGAATGCCCTACTTTCAGAGTAAAGTTTAACGGGACTTGTAACGCGTGTGGTAGGTATGGCCATCAAGCGAAGGATTGCCTAATGCTTAAACACATCATGGAAAATAGACCGCCTATAGCTTGGGCAGACTCACCTCGAGTTCCTGCATTGATGCCTACCCCACCCATGGAGCAACAGTTGCCATTACATCACATGGTCCCTAGAACCCAAAATGTAGTCCAAACCACACCGTTGCCACCTCCAGTGCTACGACCGCAACCCCCTCATCCAAGAGTTACACCTATGAACCAAATAGGTTGCAAGTCATCTAGTACTTATGTAGATTTCGAAGAGGACATAGACTCTAGTATCACCTATGGAGTCGACATGCTTGAGGAGTGTCCCATGTACTATATGGAAGACCATTGGGGACAAATCAAACCGGTATATCAAGCTACTGCGCTAGCAGCAAGAGGCCAAAACATTAATAGTTTTGCCAGGAGACCACCTCTTCAGTGCTACGAATGTGGTGGACCACATCGAGTAGCTGAGTGCCCCATTAGAATGCAAAAGAATGTTGGACTAATGCAAACAAGTCAAGGGAGTGCATTGGAAATGCCAATACTCACTTGTAATCGTTGTGGCATAGATCATTTGATCGCACAGTGTCCTAACAATCCAAACACACCGAAAATCACACCATTGAACATAATAGAGATTGTTGATGGGACACCACCAACTATAAACATAGCACTAGTGAATGCACTCACACGGTCGATGCTCCATAAGCAAAATTACATCCTCGAAGAGAGAGATGCTACATCCATTGGTCGAGTGAGAAAGAAGAAAACACGAAGAAAGAAATCCCTTAATGCTTCTAGCTCAAAACCTAGTTCAAAGACTAACATAGGGACAGGAGAGGATCCCGTGTATATGAATGACCCTGAGGATGACTCAGATTCGATAGAGACCACGGAGACCAAAAACGTTACTACAAAGGAAAAAGCCAGTGAGGAGGATCACGAGAGGGAATTACGATGAACACCAAAAGAGTATTCAAAGTTAAACCACCCAGTTGCGAACCCCCAAGATAAGCCACGAGAGACAAAAAATGAGGATTGCAAGAGAAAGATTGGAACCTATCCAAACGAAACAGTGGAAATTGAACGAGTCCAACAACTGAGGGGTTTGGTGGAAGAAACTCAACGAAAATTAGAACCTGAACCCAAACATATCCAGATGTGGGACACATTGTTTCCCACACAAGTTCAACCTCACAAGAACTACAGGCCGTTAGCTATACCCAGTATCATTCGGGAAGAGAGTGAGGGTAGGACATCTGAAAGTGGACACACACATTTCCTACTAGAGAGAATGTTTGGTGAGGGAATGCCCGACCCCCTTGAGGAAGTGGAGATACCATCTTCACCATTCTCTTGTCAAGGTCCTACGTCCCACAAGATGCCATTAAATGTTGCCAAGCTGATGGATTTCATGTCCTCAGAAACACGTACGACTATCATATCTAAGTTATACGGAGATCCAGAATTATTCCTAGCACTGCGAGCGCTTCTCAATGGAGAATTACAGGCCGGATTACCATAGTTTGCACATATGAACAAACCTGACTCGGTAATGAATGATGAGGAACATTTAGCACCACCATCTGACCTAGCGGGACATGAATCTGTAATTGAAATACCTGTTAACAAGTTGGGGCAATACTTTGAAGGTGATGAATCTAATGCTACTCTACCAATCACTACTAAAGGATTAACTGTAAAGGGGGTCCTTGACGGTGGTGCGGGAGTCAGCATGGTGACAAAGAGTTGTTGGGAGTCTATGGGGAGACCTCACCTTGAAGCCACAAGCGTAGTGGTAAAAATGGCTAATGGATCTATTGTTACGCCTATTGGAATGCTAAAGGATCTCAGGATCAAGGTCTTGGGACACAAGGTAAGGCAGACTTTCATTGTTATGGATTTTTCCAAGCATCCTATGTCATTTGAGATGATCTTAGGGCGTCCATTCATGAGGGAAGCAAAAATGGTGCATGACTGGTCCAAAAACCACGTCTACTTACAGTTCCAAGACTCTGTCATTCGAGTTGATCTTTTAAGTGGTCGAACGCATCCTCTAGGAAATAAATTCATCATTGATAATCGATCAGACACAAAAATTCACTCAGCTCCATTACAGTATTGTTACACGTGTAACGAAGACACAGATTTTGGGGATAATTCTCCTTATATGGATGTACTACCTGGGATGACTGAGTCGGACAATGTGGATTGGGTCCACCTAGCAGCAACCATAGATACTTGGGGAAACAGGGGGACAACTTGGGTAACACCTGAGGGGGATGAAATGCCTGTACCCTTAAATATGCTACAAGCAATGCATATAGCTTCTGACAAGACTCATCCTAATATAATGAAGAAAACATACAAGTGGGTCCCTAAAGCATCTTTAGCGACCTTGGCTAGTACTAAAAAGCAGAACCCTTGTAAGAAACGTTACACTCGTTCCAAAAAATGTAAGAAAATGTGGCGATGGATTCCTAGACGACTATTGGAAGCCCAAGGCTACTATCAAGGAAATGATCAAATCTGGGTGCCAAAACGTAGATTGTGTTCTTACCTGTCACCTGACCCATGTGAGCCCAATCTCGTAGCTCCAAAACAAATTGACAATCGCGGAAAGGAAAAAATCACAGAATGCTACACACTCGCTCCACAGCTAGTTTGGGTACCAAAGAAAGAACAATTTGTTCCACCTAGCTCAGGAAGGGGGGAGGTCCATGAAGCTTCTAGCTCCTCATGTAATACATCCATAGCGGTAAAAGCTTCTATAGAGCCTCCATCTATAGTAGTGGACCTCCATGAAGCTACAAAAGAATCCACACCTCCCAGTGTTCAAGAATCACCTGATGAACCACTTCAAGTTCGATCCTGGGAGAGTACCTTACCACCCTTGCAACTCGACGAGGCACCTAAGGTAATGGAAAAATACTGGAAAAAATCCCCACCTATTACCAACTGGAACAATTGGTTTCAAAGGGTGACAAGCTCATTTCAAACGGTATGATCTACCCAAGGAAGCGGGGAGTGTTTGCTGACAGTCATCATTCACTTACTCCCCTCTCAGCCTTCCTCCCTGACCTCTCAATCTCCAATCCTAGGGAATGTATATATAAAGCCTTATACTAGTTCTAGCAAACAAACAAAAAGAAAAAAAGTAAAAGTAAAAGGGCAAGAGCGACTAGCAACGAGAGAGCACCCTATCAGAGCCTACACATAAGTCAAAATTCACCATGTCACATCAAGCAACACACAAAAAAAACTCATGTTTTAAAGACCTAACCAAATCTATCTGTATTCTCAGAGATGGCTAGTTCACCAGAGGCATGCGCTTCTATTTTTTATGAAAGGTACCCTTTTTCCTTTTCTCAAGTGTTTCACATCTGCTACCCTGTACTTTCTTGCAAATGGGATTTGGTAGAGAGACTTGCACGTGAGCGAAATTTTGAGGAGTTAGAATGGCTGATACGTCTATGGATAACTAGTGATCCCTACCCAGTAGCGAATGTTTCTCCGGTCGCACATGGTTATTCTTTTGCACAGGATGAGTATCCACGCATTGCGAGGTTCTTGATTAACACGCTTGCGCAAGAGGATGATGAAGAAGAAACAATAGAGACCGAGGAAGACTATGGCCTCACGGAAAATGACTTCGTTTATCTAGATGATGAGGATAAAGGCCTAGCCTTAGGGTGGCCACCCGGTTTATATAATATCCTCTTTCCTTGATTCTAAAAGGGATGACAGATAGATAGGTTAGGGGTCTGGATTGTGTTTTGAGTTTGTTTTCTAGGAGTTTTACTTTTTTCACACTGACATGCCTCCTAGAGGTATAGTTCTTGTATTTTTGGATGTGTTAGGTAGGACTTATATGGATCTCCATCCACATGGATGAGGACATCTGCTTCAACGAAATGAGCAACTCCATACCTCCAGGTGTACTACTTCCCATGATTCATGTTGGTGGATATGTATAATTACTAATAATGATTTTTCATGGTTTGTTTGAGTGCAATAGTTATGTTTGTTATCTGCCATTATAGATGTATAAATTTGTCTTTGCTTAAGTTGATGGAACTAGAGTTTAATCTTATGGATGATCCTTGAGATTAGGAGACCGTGACTTTAGGTTAACTCATTTACTTGACCACTAGGCCTAGCTGATAAAATTATCTGAGTATTTGAGACCTTAGGAATGTTTAAGGAATAGAGAAGCTTGCTCACTTAAACAACAAAAACACTAGTGAGAATACAAAGGAAATGGAAGCAAAAAACATAAGTGCCACAAATGAAAAATCTAATGCTGGAAGAGAAATCCTGGCTTGATTTGGTACTTCACTCACATGTATTGTCTATGGTACTAGAGCCCTAGAGGTTCCCAGTGTGGGCGCTTTTCTTTGAGAAGCAAAAATCCCCGGACATACAAAATAAGCACACACGTCAAATGATTGTGAACCAAAGTAAAAAAGAGAAAAAGAAAAAAATGAATGACATTTAAAAGACTTCCATCGAGCTTACAATTAACATTTCAAGCTTTTGTTTGCAGTTGTGAGAGCTAGTTGGCTAATCAAAGCTGAAAAGCACAATTAGGGAATCTTGCATTTAGATAATCTTCTTAGCTTAGCTAGTACTAGAGTAGTTGTTTTAACCTTAGTCATAGCTAACTAATTGATAGACTCACCCATAAGCCCAAAAATCTTGATTAATTAATTTAATCAAAGTGCGATTTATTTGTCCTTAATGGCAGTCTAACATTTCATAAATCTTGCATTTACTCATTTCCACATGTACTTTACATTCCCCTCATGATTTATGGCCATATAATTCCGCTTGCTGAAACAGTGACTTTGCCTTGCAAATTCAAATCCAGATGCTCTACAACATGGACATAACAAGCTTCAACTCAATAGCTTCCGAGGACGGAATCTACATCAAGAAGGGGGGCATGTTAACCCTCACGGATCATGGACACCCTATCACCTACGACGGACGTTCTAACTTACGGCGGACGTTGTATTATTTAATTGTAGAGTCAGGTACCGGGCTTGTCGGTCCAATAGGAAGAGGGTAAGAGTGATCGCCAATGAGAGGCGCACTCTAACTGGAACATTCAAGGGATTAGTTGGCTAAGCATGGGCGCCCAAGTGTGAATGGGGCGAGCTCATATAAAAGTCAACTAAATCTAAAATTCACTCATTCTCTCATTTGTGCAATAGAAGAGTGCTCTTGCTCCATCTCCATCTCCACCTTCTTCTTCTTCACCTCCTTGTGTGTGTGTGTATGTGAGAGAGAGAGAGAGAGAGAGAGAGAGAGAGAGAGAGAGAGAGAGAGTGATCGAGCATTGCGACGACGGCACGGCGGCGGTGAAGCGGTTGAGCGCGGTGAAGCGGCGTCTCCTTCTTCTTCGCGGCGAGGAATCCTCCATGAAGCAAGCGTAGAGCGGTGAGTGAAACACCATCGCCTTCTTTGAGCTTACTAGTTTAGGCTTGTTGTGTGCTTGGAGCCATTTGTGGCTCGCACACGGTGTATCGGCAAGTCCCTTGCTTCGACAGTGCGGCAAGGAGCGCACAGCCCTTGACTATAAAACATATTTCATACTAACCCAACTCCCATACTTGGAGTTTGACATATCCATTGCAATCAAACTGAGCCCACAAACATGGCCCTTAAAACATGAATTTTTTATGCATAAAATATGTTTGACCAACAACTAAACATGATATCAAAATCCAATTTTAACAATGTATAACCATGCATAAGTGATGCACTATGATTTGCAGCTCACCCCCCTAGCACATAGAGCTAGTTTTGACCTAGAATGGCAGAAAGTAATTTATTTACACATGCACATTACATGACATCATCCCATCAAGATAATCATGATGAAAAACAACCAAGTCACTTTGATCAACCATATAAGCAAAGTCACTTTTATCAACCATATACCATAACATCACACATATGCGAAAAAAAACTTTTTGATATTTTCAAGTGCATGTATAACGTGCAAATGAAAGTAATCCAATATATCAATCTCAGCTCCATAATATAGATTAACACCTTATCACATCACTTTGGCCATATAAGACTCATGTAACAAATGGTAACACCGAAAGAAAGCCACCTTATTCATCGTACGATTCAGGATGACTAACCATATATCCCCATATAAGTTTATGAGTATCAAACACATGAAATCAACTCATCAAAACAAACCATAAAACATATATAGATAGTTCACCAACTCACAACGCCATATGATACTCTGCCCTACATGCATAGGTAACCCCATACATGGAACAATTAATAACACGCACTCACAAAGTGATCTCAGAGATTTAAATACATTTATTAGCAAGCTTAAGCAAGCTTTTGATTGGCTAAGTGGGTTCTCTCATGTGATGAGTCAATATAGTGGTCCTCCAAGGAGCATGGGGTCCAAAAATTTGGCTATGCAATGGACAACAAGCGGTATTTTGATTATAAGTCTTTGCTCGTGCAAAATTTTCACATGACACCCTGAGAGAAAATTTGCTAAATGATGTGTTTAATCTTTGGTTTGAAGGGTGTGGGACGTGTGTTTAACCTCACTATCCTATCTTATTGCAGTTTTAGCGAGAACCACGATTAAATTGTCAATCCATGGGACGAAGCTGACTCGACTAGTGCATAGAGGCTACAAGATGTTGTCAATCTCTCAAAAAACAACTAACAACTCGTATCTAACTCAAGCTACACAGAAGTGACTGAAATCATCAAAAGCCAATTTCTCATCGGCAAACAAATCACACCCGTTACATCATCAAATAACATCCAAATGTAAATGACACTTCTAGGACATGTTTATAAGACCTAAGCACACATGCTTATGGTCTCAAGCCCCACTTTAGGTCAAGTGTCAAAATCGCGATTATTAACAGTAGTGGATTTTTTTAGCAATGATGTCCCAATACCCCGTCTGTGCTTAGTTTTTTATTTTTGATGTGTAAATTCCTACTTATGATGAAATTAGGCCGCGGGTCAGCGACACCAAAAGCTACAAAATATCGTGAAGTGTTTACGTCAATGCGTAGAGCTCTTACCTGCGGTTGCAATGCAACAAATGCGACTGCAATGTGACAACCGGGAAGGGAGTAGGAAGCGCGAGAAGGAGAGAAGTGAGCGCCGTTAGCTCACACTGTGTATTTCATTATCCAAAACTTACAATAACTTACAAAAATTGGATTTTATTCCTTAGCCAAGGTTTTTGGTGGTCACAACTAATAATTTGGGAGCTCTAACTAAAGATAGGCAATGAAAGGTTGATACAATCTGGAAGCTTGCAGCCCCGAATCATCAATTACAAGGTTTATCCAAAAAATAGGAGTTACAATATTTTTGATTTATAAAAAATAATAAGTGTTTTTATAATGAGAGCTTCAAAAAATGGTATCAGTGGTATCCGTGTTAGCTTGCTGCTAACATTTCCCCCCTCCTCGCATGTGTCGTTCCTTGACACAGCTTTATGGGCTGAAGTAGTCTTCATGTTGACGGCTGCCGAGGCGGTCTTTAAGCGCATTTAGTGCCTTTTGGTATCTGATTTTCTTCTCTTTATCTGACACTTGCAAGAACTGCATAGTGACTCTGTTTTTGAGCTCCACTGTTTAGTAGCCTACAAACCGTGATGTCAGGTTGTTGATCAATGGCCCAAATATTTTCGTTCGCCAAGTGAAGAATCTTGTGTAGAATGCTTCCTCAAACGCCCACATATTGTGAGAAGGTAAAAACATACACCTAGCGTAGAAGCCATAGAGGACTTCTTTGGAAGGTTGTTCACTGAGATCATAACACAAACCTTTGTTACCCTCGAGGAATGACATCCGAGGGGTGCCTGCTTGCTCTAGCTCATGGAATACTTCGATTCAAGTGAGCAGCATTCGACAGATTTTATATAGCACAAGATAAATCTGGTAGACTTTTGAAAAAGGACATGGCACCCATTAGGATTTTCACCATGTATTCTTCAGTCAGTGGTCCCTTTGCTAGAGCAGGCAATCTGGGGTAATTCAACCAAGTTGGCCGCTTCTTTGTTAGTGCCTCATGTGCTATCCAAGTCCTTACTCTTGGTACAGGACATAAAGTAAGATCCTTTTGTAGGGCCGCAAGTGCTCTTGTGAATAAAATCAATTACGTTGGATTCTTGTTCAACCAACTTAGCCTCTACTTCTGGTGGTCTTAATCTACACCCTCGACTTGCATGTCGGTGTAAAGCCTTTCTTCAACTTGTAGCAACTCCACCTTTATTAGACAATAGGGCCGCGATTATTGGTGCCATTGCACATTGATTTGATTGGGAGTGAGTTGTGTGACATTGACAGAGTGAAGTACTCTACGGTTCCAATCCATTGCTTCCTTCCACTGATCACCTACCTCTTGTGTAATTTTTTCCTTTAGTGCATCTTCCTCCACCTTTGAGAGCTAGACCATTGGCAATGTGTCTGCTTTGGTAATGTATACTTGAAACTCCTCCTCGCCACTTAGCTCTTCGGTTGGTTGTGTCTCCATCTCAGCGAATGAAACTGAGGGGATCTCTATCTATGGTTGCTCTAAAGTGCCTGCCTCTTCTTGTGTTTCCAACCGTCCCTCTCTCAATAGTTGGATGATTCTTTTAAGTTCTCCTATTTATTTCAATAGCTCGTCTTCTATTTGGACTCGCATTAAAGCCAGGTCTCTGTGCTGAGACTGCTCCAATTTCAGCTCCAGCTCGAGGTCCTTATTCTTTTTCTCTAATGATTTGTAGACCTCATATGTTCTTTTGATTGAGGCCACTGTGGGATTTTCTCTGATTTGCTGCAGGAAAATTGCTTGATCATTTATTCTTTGCTTTGAGTACTGTAGGGAGGCATTTGCTACATCTAACTGAACCTGCATCTTCTAAACTAACAGGGTCGTAGTTAGAAGTTCATTTGTAACTTCTCTCAGTTGTTCATATTTTGCTTTGCATGCATCTAACAATTTTGTAAGCAAATCACCAAGCTCCTCCATCTCTTTCTGCTGCTTATCCCTTGCGAGCTGATGTTGTTCAACTTCCGCTTTCAACTCCTACACTTGCCTTTGTACATCAGTGATGACGTTGAGTCGGTCTAACTCCCCTTGGAGTGCGTCAATCACCATCTCTAATTCTTTGGCCCTTGTGCTACGGCTAAGTGCTGCTGAGAGAAGTCGTTTAGTCATGTCCTGCATTTGCTTAGCATACTCATTAACTTGCAGGATGACCTCGTCATTTGATTGCCAATCTTCGTTTCCTGCCAGCTGACTTGATGTTTTTGCAGATTCTTGTGTATTTTTTGGTGGCGTCGTAGCGGTTGGTTGATGTTGCCCTTGTGGTTGTGGCTGATTTTTTGTCATTTTGTCATCCTGAGGCTTCATGGATGCCTCGGCCTTCTCTTGCCGTGTTGAGGTAGAGGGTGTTTCCTTGGCCTCCTATTCTCTTGGTTGCTCAAACTTCTTGTTGTCCTCTGATGGTGTAGGACTGGCTGCCCTTTCTGGCTCTTTGTCGTGCTCTTTTTGTTGCTCTTGTGTAGATTCAGCTGCCTACTGTATTGATTCAACTGCATGTTGTGTTGATTCAGCTTCTTCTCTTTGTTCAGGCTCTGTCTCCTTGCTGGGTTCAGGTTCTTTGGCTTTATCCACCATCGGTGAAGGTGGTGGACTCGGCATGGGGTGATCATGTTGTTTAGAAACAGGTGAAGAAGGGTGGGGAGATAGATCTCCTTGATCAAGTCGTACTTCTTCTTGTTCCTTAGCTTCGTCTACGTGCTTTTGCTGTTTTGCCGCCTCTTTCGCTTTCTTTGCCGCTTCTTGGGCTTCCCTTAGCTTGAAGGCTTCTGATTCTTGATACATCTTTTCCAAGGAGTCCGTCGGATCTTCAACCTACTTCCTGGTATGATGCTTGGTTCTTGGTCCTTTAAGCTCAATGGGTATCCAATTTGTTGGGTCCTTGCCTTGTACTTGGCGGCTGCATTTGTATGATTGTTTTGCTTTTTCAAATCTGGATTGCTTTTGTACAGGTTCATCCTAGTGTGCTGCCACGGCTTCTCTCTTCATTTCTTCAATTCAAGCTCTCCTTTCCTCGTTATCCGAGCGTTCGCCGTTGTGTCGTTCTGGAAAGCTCTCAGCAGACTCTTCATCAGACTTGTATGATCTCTTGGCAGATCTTGTAGCTCGAGGAGAAGGTTGTGCTGACAGTATCCAAGTGTTCTGATCTGGGCAGGCAGAAAGTTGTCAGCCATGCCGATGGCATGGTAAGAAATCCTGGTCAAAACCTATGGTGCACCCAGATATGTGATTTTCCCTTCTTTCTTTGTCCCTTTCAATGTGGACAAAACATATTGTGCATGGTCAATTGATTGCCTGGTTGTTGTTTTGAGAAATTGTGTAAAGGTCGTGGCAGCCGCATGATTTGGTGTTGTATACCTTGGCGGTCTTTTGGCAAGGAAGTGGAAATACTGATGGTACAACCTTGCGGGATCTTCCACCTGTTTGTGGATGAGGTCGGCAAATGTCGCAGCGACGGTTTCCTTGGTGAAAGTACCTACCGTCTTTCTATCTCTTGCCCTCATCGTCATTCCCTCTATTGGCAGTTTGAGTACCTCTGCCACTATCTCCTTGGTAATTACCACTTCAACTTAATTCCCTTGTGGGTCAGAGATCTGAGCGGTTCCATCTTCTTTGATCATGGACAAAAGCTCATAAGCTTTTTGGAAGTCCACTCCACACGGCTCTTGTTCAAAAAATTCTCTGAGACCAAGCCTCCTATTGGCTTCTTTGGTCTGGGGCTTTGCGACGACATCATGTACTTCTTTTGGTAGAAGTTGCAGCTCTAGCTGATGTCCCTCTTCGCTCTTTAATCTTTCGATGAACACTGTGGTGTTATGCTCTTCAAGCTGTTCTCTTGAAAGATAGGTTGCTTTGGCGGTTTTGACTGAATCGGGGTCCATTTGGTATGCTAGTAGCTCTTGCAACTTTTCTTTTTGGTTGGGCTTCTTCTTGACCTTCTCTGCTGCTTGCATGGTTTCTGTTCAATGAATAGAGTGTCAAAGTAAGCAGATTTGACATATTTTTCTCTGAAATGTCCTTCAATCTAAAATGCTGACAACTTTGGTCCAATTTGCTTCAAATCAATTTTTGAACAAGCATAGATGCATAAAAACATGTAAGGAACAAAATTATAAAGTCCAAACAAAAAATTGCAACAAAAGTAAATAATAGTAATTATTTACAGCTGGATAAATTTTTCAACTTTTTGCAAATTTGGCATTATAAGCTTGAAGTATATACCAAATAGATACTCTAAGTGAAATATGGGCTCATTTGGATGCACAGGATGAAAATGGTGCCAGATTTAGTCTTTAGGTCTCTGAAACAGTAGATGTAAAGAGATTTTGAAATTCTGAGCTCCAAATTTGCTCAAACTTGGCTAGTGGACTTAGAATATCATGTACTTTGGATGTATGATGGCAAAATTGTAAATTTCTCCCATTTTGGCCAAAAAGTAAATGATCGCGATTATTAACTTTTCTACCAAAATAAACAACTTGGTCCTAAGCATTGTATAGACCTTGTGTATGGGATATGGGGCGATTTGGATCAAAAAATGTGGCCCATAACTTAGAAATTGGCTTGCAAAGACTTCTTTGCATTTTTTTGGCAATTTTTCAAGCTATATGCGATCATTTTGGCTCATACTTGAATTTTGACATGTAATAGGTGTGTACAAATGATATATGAGATAAAGATGCAACTTTCAAGCCAAATTAGTGCAAAAGTAAATAATCACGATTATTTACAACAGTCACATTTTTCTTGACTTAAAATTTTTGACCTAAACACATTCTAAACACCTAAAACAGGTCCTTAATTGAATTTGGTAAAGTTTGGTCTTGCCGGCATCACTTTGTGCTTTGTCGACTCTGAAATCACTGATTTTTGTGACTACACTGCCTGTTGAGTTGGCCAATCACGTATAAGGCTATGGACTTGTCCGCAACATAGTTGTGAAGCAACTCATCCAATTTTGGCTCATGTGGAGTCAGTTTGACCCCGTATGTCGAATTTGACATTTTGTATACTTCGAGCCATTTTCTGCTTTTCGAGGGCTTTGCTTGATTGATTTCATGAAACCAATTATATACATTGTGTATAGACCTCGTCGGTCAGCTGTCTGTGGAGTCAGAACCCAATTCTGGCATCTGCCAAAAACCTAGCTTTTTTGGGACCCGCTCGACCCTTGCTGAATGGTCAACTGTTGATATAGAAGTGTTCTAATATGTTGGGGCATGCTACAATTCAAATCTCATTTGATTTGGTTGAGCTAACGGGCCGCTATGGTCGATTTTTGGTCGTAGGTCTTCGTGCACTGCTTGGATTCTAGGGTTTTTTCTAGGGGTTTAGACTAGCTTCCAGCCGTACAAAATGGATCATTGATGAGTAAAGAACTTACCCCTCATGTCTTGTGTGAGACGGTGCTGAAAACAGGTGACTGTGGACTCCGAAAAAGACGCGCGAAAGAGGTCGAAAAGCTCTCTCTCCAAAGGCAACAAGTGGAAATGAGGTGGTTTTAGCCTACCTGGGATATCAATACCCGGACTTCCCAAACCCTTTTTCCCCAAATTCCCATGTTAGTCCTACTAGGCCGTGAAATCTAAGTTATACTCAAAAATTTCCCCAATCGGGTTCCTGTAGCTCATTCTGCAAGATCTGCAAAAGTAGGTCTGGCCGCCTAATTTAGGCTTCCCGCTTCTATCTTCCAATTTCATTGAAATTTTTTGTGTTTGTCTGTCTTGTCTTTCCGATTAGCACCGTGTCCTCAGTGTTTCCATCTGAGCTCCTTTGCTATTTATTATTAATTTTTGACCTGTTTATTGAAAAAATCAAAGATTATAACAAAATGCGCTAAAAAAGCAAAGTGAAAATCCATTGAAAAACATATCTTTATTGTTTTTTGTTGAATTTCTCCATTTTTAAGTCTCAATATCGAGAAAAATGATGAAAAATAATCAAAAAGGACTTTTTTAATGATTTTATGATAGTATATACGTCTGAGCTGTTGGTAACACTTTTGACTGTTGTCAAGCTTTTTCTCACCATTGATATCTCGGTTTGTCTTGGCCAGAATGGTGTGGTTGAGGTTTTCGAGGCTTAGCTCTCCATTGCTTAATTGGTTTTGCAGTTTCCAGAGAAGATAAGTGCTCTTTTTCCTGCCAAATCCATTTCGTGTTAGGTTCCGTGCTCGAAGATGCTCGTCTCTGTGTTTTGACCTTTGGAATCATCTTTGGTATTTTCGATGATGTTTTGGGCACCCAGATTTGAATCGGTTTTTCCTTAAGCTGTGCCTTTGGTACCCAAATTTGCATGACTCCTTGCATGCTACCTGTAGCATTTTCTTGTTGATAGGATGGAGAAGATTGATTGCTCTGTGGTTTGCTTTGTTGGTAAGATCCTTTTCATTCCTCCTTGCTTGTTGCAATTGAAACAATGAGTTGCCCGCCTTTAGGCGATAGCTTGAGCTGATTTGTATCCCAATTTGGTACTGCTTTGTATGTCCGCAACCATGAGATTCCTAGAATCATTGTCTTATTCATGTGTTCATCTAGTAAGCATACAAACTGATGAGGGCATGAACATCCATGTACTATCATGTTTAAGTTGACTACTCTCAATGTTGGTGTTGGGTTGTTGTTGCATCCTTTGATAGATGTTATTCCTGCTGTCAATGCTTGACTTGTTGCTTTCTTGTACGTGGAATAACTGACTGCATTTACTCGAGCTCCTGTATCGACCAATGCATTCATGCTATGATTGTTGAGTTGTACTTTGATGCCAAGGTCCATTCCATCTAGCCATTCCTCATCTGTTGACATTGCATCTTTTTGCAATTCCCATTGTCGGTCATCTATTTCTAGGGTGTTGATGGAAATAGGTTGATGGTTCTTGAGAGAAGCTTTTCTTTTGATTACCCAAAGCCGAGCTTCCTCTTGGGCTTCATCAATAACCTGTTGTCTTTTTATCTTCCTCCTTTGCTTAGCTGCATGTATTCGTTCTAGCAATTCATTGGTTAGTGGCAAATTGTACTTCTTTAAATGACATTTGCTAATCCAATTAGCCATTGGTGCACCATCTAGGGTGGATAGCTTAATTGCTCCACTTGGAGATACATCTTCAATGATAAACGGTCCATTTTCCTTTTTCTTAAACTTGGAAATGTGTTGCTTAAGGGAATTGACTAAAACTAAGTCCCCTTTTTTGAATATTTTTGTAATTAGATGGGAATCAAAAAACTGTTTTTGTTTCCGCTTTTGTGCATAGATGTGAGCTACAGCAATTAGCCTTTGCTCATCTAGCTTCTCTAAATCTTCAAGTCTTTCTGACAATTCATGTCCAGTCCACTCAAGATTCTTTGCTACCCTTAGTGTCGACAATAGAAATTCTATTGGCAGTATGGCATCAAGACCATAAACAAGGTTAAAGGGTGTAGCATTTAAAGTTGTTTTGAATGAAACTCGATAAGCCCATAGAGCAACATGGAGATTCATTTCCCAGTCTGTCCTTCCTGAACTAACCACTTTGGTTAATACTGAGCTAAGAATTTTGTTCTTATGCTTAACTTGTCCATTTGCTTGTGGGTGATAGGGAGCTGATTTGTTATGGATGACCATAAATTAATTAAGCAAATACTCAATTACCTCATTGAGGAAATGAGTTCCCCGATCACTGAAAATTTCTATTGGCAGTCCATATCTTCTGAACACATACTCATATAAGAATGCGGCAGTGGTTTTGGCATCATTCTTTTGAGTTGCTTTAGCCTCAGCCCACTTGGCTAAATAGTCCGTAGCTACAATGATATATTGAGCTTGGGTTCTATAAGCAGGTCTCCTTGTTGAGCTAGTATACAACCTATGGCAAAATTGGAAGCATCTACATGTATATGAAATATCTTATTCCAATCTGGTGCTTTCAATATTGGAGCTGAAGTGAGAGATTGCTTAAGCTTCATGAAGGATTCTTCACATGCCTATATCCATTCAAAGTGTGTGATCAAGCTATACGTGGGTTTTACAATTATAGCATACATGTAAATGAACTGTCTGTAATATCCACAATGCTCCATGAAGGCTTGAACCCCCTTGACTGTTGTTGGTCTAGGAAAATCAGCAATAACATGATTTTTTTCCATATCAGTAGCTATGCCATTTTTAGACACTCTATGTCCAAGAATTTTTCCTTGTCTACCCATGAATGTGCACTTTTCAGGATTTAGGCAAATCCTATAAAGTCTACATTTTGAATATCTGTTTGAGGTGTTCAAAATGGTCAACCCGGATTGATGAATGTACGCATAGATCATCCATATAAACTTCCAAGAATTTCCTAAGATATTCTTTAAAAGCATGGCTCATCAATCTTTGAAATGTGGCAGGAGCATTAGTTAACCCAAACGGCATGACCCGATAGGCAAAAATATCCCATTTCGTTGCAAAAGCAATTTTATGCTGATCTTTTGGGTCAACCAAAAGTTGATTGTATCCCGAAAAGCCATCTAAGAAGCTGTAAGCTTCTTTACCTGCAACTCTTTCTAACACATGCTTAGTGATTGGAAGAGGAAAGTTGTCTCTAATGGTATATGCATTCACTTTCTTAAGATTAACACACACTCGTAATTTTTCATTCTTCTTGGGTACTACCACAATTGGAGACACCCAATCTGTGTGTTCAATTTCATAAATGAATTCGGCTTCCTTTAGTTTTTCAATCTCTTCTTTGATCTTGTTCGCAAATGTTTCATTGTATGTGTATGGCCTTTGTCTACTTGGTTTCGCATCATCTCTCATGGGTGTGGTATGTTGGCAGATTTCTGGATCCACACCCTTGAGATCCTTGTAAGACCAAGCGAAGATATCTCGGTATTTTTTTAGTAAGATTAGTAAAAGCTCTTCTAGTTCTTCTTCTGTTAGGTCATTTGCAATGTAGATAGGATTAGGCTCTTCTCCTATTTCAACCAAATCTATCTTTTTCGTGTTTTCAGGCCCTTCGTAGGACTCGCCCTGTTCTTGTAGTTCGCTAACAGGTTGTTCAACTGTTTGTTCTTGGAGAGTATACTTTGTGTAATGGGATAGAACACTCATTACATCTTTACCATCCCTTCTGTGGTTTCCATTTTGGTTTTATATATCTCCTTTAGAGCTTTTTTCAGCTCTTGATTTTTTTTTTCGCTCAACTCGTGTCATGGTTGACTCCTTTTCCTGTTCTTTTGGCTTTGCTTGGATATCCTTCTTTGTTTTTCTCGAGGTTTTTGACATTTTTGGATTTTTGTTTGAAGGATATCTGCCAGTGATTTTGTCCTTGACACAATCATGTGCATCTATCTGCATCAGGAACTGTGTTCTACTGGAGACTGATGGCATAGGTCTAGCTTTCACATTTTTGGTGTCTCTTTTTTGTCTATACCATTTTTTCTTCTCGATTTCTAGTTAGGAAATTCAAAAAACTTATCTTCCCCTCCTTTCATGAGTAGTTTAGCTCTCACATGTTCTTTTTCTGACCCCGAATCTTTTGAGGTAGCTGAGTGTTCTTCTAACTCATCTGTTGCATGGTAGTAGAGGTATGAAAAGACTTGTTAGCTTTCATCAAGTCCTTGGGTTACTCAATTTTATCTTCAATGTGGAGGGTTGAAATCATTTGGATGGGAATTATGTCATAGCCGTCCTCATTGCAAAATTGAGTAGGCATAGACGTATTCACACATACATCCATTGTTGCTAAAATTTGAGTCCACTCAAATGGCTCAAACAAATGTTCTGGAAAGGGTTCAGGTACATAGGCTTCATCTGTGCAATCCCTTTCTAAGGTACGTTCTTCTCTTTTTAAGCTCCCGTTTTCTGAAGCTCCGCACATCCAAATAGGAGTGTCTTTGTTTAATCAAGAAGGAAGCTTAGTTTCAGCCAAAGAGAATGCATCGAACTCTTGTATGGGCGTTTTCATGACATCTCTATAAGTGTGATCCTTTAAATTAACCCTTGTTATAGATCCCACTTGCTTCAAGTACAGATAGTTGTTTCCCCAATCTTCAATAAGTTGTACCTGTCGCATGAAAGGTCTTTCCAATATGATTTTGTAATTGGTTTCTTCTCAAAGTCTACTATGGCAAAAGTGTGTTGATATTCAATTCCACAGGAATTAACTATCACTTTTCCAAGCAGTCCTAAGGGTCTTTCAATGTGTCCATCAGCCAATTGCAATTTCATTCGAGTTTGTCTAATGGTTGGTTGTCACCAGGATTCCCATACTGCTTTCATGGCTATGGCTATGCTTGCTCCATTATCCAGTATTGCCATGGTTTCTATGTCATTATATTTCATTGGAAGGGTGGTGTTTCCTTCTTCCCCTTCGTAGTATTCTCCAACTTTGCTCATTGGAACATATCGAATCTCTTTGTTGTCCATTTTGTGTTTCAATCTTTTCAATTTTTTTACGATGAGACCTGTTATAATCACCTTCTCTAGGGTTTTCTTTAGATCATTCCATAAACTCGGTATGATTTTTAACAGTTCTCTTAAAGTAAGAGTGCATTGGATGGGTGTAGACATGATTGAATGAATGTTGTCTACTTCTAGGGTCTGTTCTGCTCTTTTTACTTGAGTGATCTTACACACTATGGATTCATCTTCGTTATCTCCCAAGTAAGAGGGTAATGTTTTCAAGGTCACTGGTTTAGATATCCCTGAAGCTTCAAATCTGCAATCCCCATACAAGGATTGTACATCCATGTCCATATCAGGAGGTAGGTTGTCTAACCAAACTTCCTCTATAGGAGACTTTAGAGTTAGGCTCCCATCATTGATCTCTCGAACTTTTTCCCATAAGTGTCCTGGCGAGTCTTCCTCTACGAATGGAATTCTGTCTAAGGCATCTTCGCTGGCCGACACTATAAGTTCTGGCTCTTTTGGTTCAAAGTGAGGTTTTACCACCACTTCGGATTTTTCTTTAGTGTCTCTTACCACAAGCTCCTCTGGTTTTGCCATACTTTCGAGCTTGGGTTTTTGTTTTTCCAACATTTCTTGCGTGATTCTTACAAAATTTTGATAAGCTTCAAGCTTAGCTGCTTCCATGTCTGGAGAAGAATAGTTCTTCCATTTGTTTTCCATGTTTTGACCTGCTTGAAGTCCCGCTTGGTAGGCTTCCAAGGCTGCATTAATAGGCTAAAAAATTTATCAACCAAAATTGATCCTCCAGAGTTTACGATTGTTTCTTTGTTTTCGCTTCTAGGTTCTTTCACCTTTTCTTGGAATAGCTTCTTTACTTTCTTCTTGATTTCTGCCTGTTATTTCTGTTTCCTCATCTCATACCTTTTGCTTCTGCTTCTTTTGGTCTTTTGAGAGGCAACTTTTGTGTTCTTCAAATCATCAGAGGAGTTATGTTTCTTTTTCTTAGCTTGGGTTCTAGTGATTACCTCGGTTCACTCTCAGATGAGCTACTAGGTATCACTTGGACTACACTTACTATTGTTTTACACTTATTTAAAGGATTTTTAGGACAATGTGTCCTCCCTTTTTGCAACATTGTATGCAATAAGCTTCAACTAGCTTGAGGTTCTTGTCAGGCTCTGGGCATTCATTTTTCCAATGATCATTTGCACCACAGTTGTGACAATTTCTCCTTCTTGGCTTAATCATGGGTCTTACCATAGGATGTCATAATAATCAATATCTAATTCTCCTAAATGATTTTCTCATGTTTAACTGATCATTAAATATGGGGAAGTGCCAGGGGAGAAAAAGCTAGAATATTGGTTTAACAGACCAGCCATAGTAGGGATCCAAAGGAGGGAAAATAGGGATCCAAAGGGGGGGCCATCTGCAAAAGAGCTATGTGCAATAATGCGCTTAAAAGACCCTAAGGTTCAGTCCATTAAGACTTCCAAAATGCTAAGGTTCCAAAATTCAAAGGCTGTGTCCAAAGGTCAAACTTTAGGGAAATTGGATGCTTTGTGTGTGCCCCAAAAGTCTTCATCCATTCCTACATAGGAGGGGGCGAGCCTTGCAAGTAGGGGATGAGAGAGAAAGTCACACACACACACACACACACACACACACACACACACACATGCATGCTCCCTTTACACAAAGGGAATGAGGGACACATGTCAGGTCCCTAGCCCAGATGCCCACAAGGAGTACTCAAATCCTATTGGATGGCCTTGGAGGTGGACCAATGAGAATTAGGTTAGAGTAAATCTAGTTTGATTAATTTAAAAACACTTAATAAAAGAACCAATAAGAATTAAGCTATGTATAAGACTATTGGACAGTCTCCCAAGGAGTCCAATGAGCATTCAGCAGCCCAATGGCTTGCCTGATTCCTATTGGCCAGGAGGCAAATGGGTCCAATGAGAGTTTAGTTGAATTATTAAATTACTTAAAGCTCTCACAAAAGGGGAAAGGGGGACACATGTCAGAAGGCTATCACTTATGCTGCTTAATTGTCATTGGCTAAGCTTGGGGAGGTCCAATAGGATGCTAGCATGAGTAATTAGCAAGGGGGGGGGGGGAGGGGGTCGACCAAGAGAGAGAGGGGGCTGATTTTTGCAAGGCATTATTGACACACACACTCACACAATCAATGTGTGGATCAAGAAGACTCTCTCTCTCCTTCTCAAGCTTTAATGGAAAGCTTATCTCCTACTCCAAGCTTGTGAGAAGGGAGGCCTACACCAACAACTCTTGGCTTTGTGATGCAAATCCAACCAAGAGGCAAGCTTCAATGCATGCTCATCTCCTCTACCATGCTAATTACTAAGCTAATTTATGCTAATATGAGTGATTATGTGAGGAGATGTACATCTTTCTCATAAGAATACTCCTTCTTCCTCTCAATCTACTCTCATACCCCGCTAGCTCTCACCATCTCTGAAGGTGTATGAGATCTTGAGTCTGAGACCGTGAGGGAATGATGTTGTGTTTGATAAGTGTTTTGCTTAGTGCATGAAGTTTCCAGCTTCATTGCACTAGCTAGTCTTGAAGGAACACAAAGAATTGTATTGTACAATGTCTCTCTTGATGGGAGAAACCATAATACAAAGCCTTTTGGAGGGGGGACTAGCTCTATGTAAATCGGGTCCTCATTTGTTGTCAATAGCTTAATTTCTCTCTCTTTTGAAGTATTTTTCATGCTATCTAACTAGGTGTTATGCTTTTTGTTGCTCTCTCCACTCAAGAACTCTTGTTATTCTCATTAGGAAGCTATTCTAATGAAATGCTCACTATGTTCATGCTATTTTCCGCTACACACAAGTTACTAGGCCATTAAATGTTACATTGGTTTCAGAGCACAAGGTTTCTCTTTTCTTGCTCAAGAAGGGAGGTCCTCAAGCTAGCTATAAATGGTTGGTATTATTAATTGCATGTGAGTAAGTAGAATAAGGATTTTTTAGCCTTGCAGTATTTCTGCCTTCATGCAGTTAACGGGGCATCACCGTCGAGAGCTATGGTCTTAATAGTGGAGTCCTGCGGGGCTTGCCTATGGCTCAAAAGGGTCCTCACAGCCTTGCGAACTCAACAAGGCCAAAGCCGCATGATTTGGTTCTGGTCAATGGCCTCCCCCTTCCCTTGCTTAGTGGCCTTGCCCACACCAGGTCTTTCCATCCTGTTGTGTAGAGAACTTTCCCACCTATCGAGCGGTCCTTCCCACAGCCATGCCCTGTCGGCTTGTCCACGACCCGAGAGAGAGAGAGAGAGAGAGAGAGAGAGAGAGAGAGAGAGAGAGAGAGAGAGAGAGAGAGAGAGAGAGAGAGAAAGCGAGATCATGCACTTGCCATGCAAAACCATGCATGCCTCCTCCTTCCCCCCTCCATCCACGAGCTCTAATACCAGTGAAAGGCCAAAGGATGGACTGGCCTAACGTTCTCCTCCCAACCTCCCTCCTTATAGCCCTTGGCCCTTGCAAGTAGGACCCCTTAACTTATGCTTGGTCCTTGGCTCCTAGCCGCACTGAGCCACTCAGTCCTTGGCCCTTGGCCTGCTACCCAGTCCTACCCTTGGTATGACAACACCCACAAGGGTCTTATATGGTTCTACTTCTATTTGGGTTTGGGAGCTCCTTGTAGAAACCCCCAAGATGATGTTATGACGATGTCTATGTTGTGTTGTTGGGGACCGCTAGAACTATTGGTGCATGGGTTGTATGTATTTCTTTTTGTTTATATAATATAAATATCTCAAACTAAGTGAGCATTGCCAGAAAAGGGAAACATATATAATCTCGTCTTTAGGGAAAGGACATGCAAAGTAAAGACAAATCAATGTCAAATAAATGGATCCCATCTTCTTGTTCACAAGGCCTTTGGGTAAGGGATAGTGAAGCTTGTTTTAGCAAGCCAAAATCATTATTTAATTCACATTTTCATAACAACATCCATATAGATGGGGAGGGATTGCGATCATTGTTGGGAGGTGTGTGGATGGGGGATGCTATGTGGTAGACTCCAAAGCAGATAGGTTAACTCCACTCATTAAATTGTGAAAGGTGAATTGGTCAGAAGAGAAGTGGCTAAAGTGTGCAAACAACATTTGGGATGAGAAATGTCTAAGTTCAATGAAGATCTTCACTTGGAAGGCACTACGAAGGGAGATTCTAACTTAGAATAAGATCCTTACAAGAGGACTTGGTACCAACACTTTCTCTAAATGCAGGATCCCTTGCATCTTTTTTAAGATAGCGCTTCCTCATAGGATCTTGCCACCAAAGTCTACAAATGGGTGCAAAAGACTAGAAGGTGCTCTTCTTTAGGAATGACCTAGTTTCAAGAGAGAATAAATTTTAGATCTAAGCAATTCTAGTGTGCACATGGCTAACCTAGTACTACTAGGATATCGTGTGTGAAAGAACTGAGCTTATTTACTTATTAGGATTTAGAGTAGGGCTAGCTACACAATCCAAAGAATAGAGTCGTGCATTAAGTTGCATTGGCTACTCTAGTTATACCCTATCGGGGAGAACAAACCACTGGTCTATGACAAGACTGGTTGGACAAGGAAAAATCAAGGTCTATTGTTGATGAATTGTACAATCGCTATTTGAAACTTGTCCCCTCAAGGCACATGTAGTGCTTGAGGTTCTTTGCATATTCTTTGCTAAGTAAATAAAACATCTCCACTCACAATTGTGAGTATGAAAAAAGAAAACTTTAATTAACGAGCAATAGGAGCCAATAAAAGTGTGTAAATATATCTATCCAAGAGTGTGTGTGTGTGTGTTTTGTTGTTGTTTTAAGACTTATCGTATACACAAAGAACATAATAGTTCAAAAAATAGATGGCTTTAGACAAAGGACAATGATTAGCACAAAAACAACTCAGTCTTTGATTCATTTTTGTACACCATAGCGAGAATGAGGTATCATTCTAGTGTTTTGTATATAAGCTAGTCAAGAACAACTTATTCTGAAGTGAAAGAGGACACATTTGATAGTGATGGACAATAGCTAAGGAAAAAAGATCCTAAGTAAAGATCCTACATCCATATAAACAAGAAAAAATATTTGTTAACTTTAAATACGTATTACAAGTGTCAACAAACCTATCGGTTGTTATCCATGTCCTACTTAAAACCTTTTTAACTTATACCAACCATCCATGTAGTGTTAAATATTAGCAAGTATCTATTCTTAGAACAACAAGCCACATATGAAAGTCACATGTGTGTGTGTGTGTGTGTGTGTGTGTGTGTTCCCACCCTAACCTAAGCACCGTACTACTCAATGAGTCGGCAGTAGGCTCATTGAGTATGGTCCTATTTCCTCAGCAAGTTGATGAGAATAGAATAGTCAAGTCTAAAGCCAAAGAGCTGTATCATATCAAAAAATCCATGAGTCGCATTGGAGCTATAAGTGACAATGTTAACAGAGAGGATTATAATCCAATCAAAGTTTTAAGGCTTTGTTAGCCACTAGAGAGTAGTATGGATGTCGTTCATAGTCAGTCGTATATATTTTTCATGCTTTAGCCAGCTTCTATGGATAATCCTTAAGCGAACCTTCCATCCAGAATAGTTTTTTTATAGGTAAAATGATCTTGAAATCATAAGAATCAAAATAATTACACAAGGATAAGTAATTTTGGATTAACATGCAACCTAAAACTAGCAGAGTCAAAGACTACAATAGCTGTGAGCAAGAATCAAATGTATAGACAAGGAAAGACCACGTCAACCTAACAAAGGAATTATAGATAGTGGGTCCATCAAAGCCCATAGACAAAAATCTCCAAAGCCAACGTCCTAGTTTCCCAGCTTTTTGGGAGGACCTTGTGTTTAGGACGTGTGCGTTGTTGTTTTAAGACTTATACTTATACACAAAAGAACATAACAGTTCAAGAGATAGCTGGCTTTAGACAAAGGACAATGATTACACAAAAACAACTCAGTCTTTGATTCATTTTTGTACATCATAGTGAGAATGAGGTATCTTTCTAGTGTTTTGTATATAAGATAGTCATGAATATTTTATTCTGAAGTGAAAGAGGCCAAGTTCAACAGTGATGGACAACATGTAAGCCAAAAAGATCCTAAGTAAAGATATAGTCCACAAACCTGTATTCATATAAACAAGACAACATATTTGTTAGCCTTGAATACGTATTACAAATGTCAAAAAACCTATCAGTTGTTATCCATGTCCTACTTAAAACCTTTTTTTTTAAAGCGCTCTGATGCTTCACATCAGCTAGTTTTACAGGATTGCGCCCACACACCCACACTCGCGTGTCGTAGGGGTTGAACCATAGTGGGCACACTTAGAACCCCTTGCCTTAACCACAAGGCCAACTCCCCTTGACAACATACTTAATGTTACCATATACATGTAGTAGTGATGTGTGTGAACACACTAGGACCACCGGGGCATTTTTTCCCTCTTTAGGAGGTTTTTTCCCCCGTGCATTGTATATACGCCCATCACTCTAGGGCTATCTATCTTTCCATTGCACACTAAGTAACACACTCTCTATTGTGTGCCTTGAGCTTCCTTCGTCTTCTCCAAGCTGTGTGAGTTTCTCTGCAACCCTAATTCCAACAATTGGTATCAGAGCAGGTTGCATCCTCCCGGGCTTAGTCTCCAGCTGCTCCAGCACACACGTGCTCACTTTCTCCGATTGTAGTGAGCTTTGGCAAGCGTTCGCAGGTCAAAAAATATTTCGGGTAAGCTTGAAGAGCTTGGTCTGCTCAGATTTTTGATTTGGGCTCATTTCGGCCTCCGTTTCCACTACAGGCAGTATTGCACAGGCTATTTCGTCATTTTGTGTAGAATTTCTGTCAGTGTCGTTTTTGCATAACAGGTGCCTTATAGTCTTCTACGGTTTGTGCTATATAGCACAGGTTGTTCCCGCTCCGTTTCTCCTATTTTCGGGCAGTTTTCACATCAGGTGCAGCATTTACCATGGCTAACAACAACAACACAGATGTGTTCAAGATGTTTGTTGCTGAGGACAGGTTGGATGGGGACAACTACCCTATGTGGGCTTATATGATGCAACATGTTCTTGTGTGAAAGGGTCTCTAGAACATTGTGCAGGGCATTGATGTACGTTCTGGTTCTGAGGATGTAGGCGATGTTGAGGATTTTGCAGGTCTTGCTACAAGGATTGTAGCCGTTAGAGTTGTTTTGCCTACAGTAGAACAAGCTCGTTGGGATGTTAAGGATGCGCAGGCTCATGCATTGATTGCGTTGTCTGTGAAGTGCACCATTGTTCCTCACATCCGTTCAGCAAAATTTGCAAAACAAGCTTGGGATATTCTAGCAGGTCTTTATGCAAGCCGCAATGAGGCTAAAATTGCTTTGCTGCATAAAGAGCTGGAGTCAAAGATTATGCATGAGGAAGATGATATGGACACTTTCCTTGCTAGTGTCAAGGATATCAATGAGCAACTTATTTCTGCAGGTGAAGTCATTTCAGACAGTTCCCTTGTGCAGACTGTTCTTGATGCCTTACCAGATTCTTACCAAACTTTTGCTAGTACTTGGAGACTTATGACCCAAGGAAATCTTGAAGTTGTCAAGTTTGATGCATTATGCACATTGTTGTTGCAAGAGTCACTTTCCAGAAAAAACAAGACTAGGAAGCATCCAGTTGAACAAGCTTTTATTGCTTCTCAAAGAAAGGGTGGTAACAGCAATGCAGCCACTTCTTATGGTTCTGCTGCGAGCGGCAAAAATTCTGTTCCTAATGCTTCTCGTGGCAGCAATTCGTCTGGAAATTTTGGTGATAAGGGCAAAAAAAGTATGCATTGCCATTATTGTAAAGCTAATGATCACTTGATCAAGTCGTGTCCTAAGTTGAAGGCCAAAGAGGCTAAGAAGAAAGAGGGTGGTTCCACTGCAAATGCTGGTTCCACTACAAATGCAGCCATTGTTGAGTCTTCTGTGAAATGAGACTCTGTTGTTGATGTTGATACAGAATGGGCTTTTAGCGCAGAGTGCACTTACAATCCTGTTGTCCATGATGCATGCTTATCAGTTGCTGCAGATTCACATGTGTGGTATTTCGACAGTGGTGCTACAAAGCACATTACCTCACATCGTGAATTGCTTACCTCTCTTGAGTGTGTCCCTCGTGGAAATTCAGTCACTTGTGCCAACAACGCCTCTTATACAGTTCAGAGAGTTGGAAAGATTGTGCTCACTACTGCTAATGGCAGCTCCTTCACACTTGTTGATGCACTTTATGTACCTGGGATCAAGAAGAATATCTTGTCTGTATCCGCACTTGCTAGACTTGGACTTGTAGTCAAATTTGTGGATGACAGATGTACATTTCATGATCTCAGTTTTGGTGATGAAATTGTTGCATATGGGCTTTTGTGCCGTGGGTTGTATAAGCTCACTTTGTATGAAAAGTGTGGACAAAATTTTGCAAATGCAAAAGATTCAAGGGCTATTTCAGATGCAAAACTTTGGCATGCACGTTTTGGTCATCTGAATTTTGCCAGTTTGCTGCGTTTGCAGAAATCTGACATGGCTGCTTCTTTGCCACCTCTTGAAGCACCTGTCAAACATGTTTGTGAAGGCTGTATTTTGGGTAAGATGCAGCGTTCTAAATTTCCAAAGGATGGTTCAGTTCGGGCCACATGCAGGTTGCAGCTTGTGCATAGTGATGTTTGTGGGCCCACGCAAACTCCATCCTTGGGCAATTACCTGTACTTCGTGACTTTCATTGATGATTACTCCAGCATGCATGGGTGTTTCTGATTAAAGCGAAGTCCGAAGTTTTTATGTGCTTCAAACAATTTCTGGCTATGGCTGAAAATGTCTCGAAATGTACTATGGGCACCCTCCATTCCGATCGAGGGGGGGAGTATATGTCTCATGAATTTAATGCATTTCTGGCTAGTCGTGGGATAAAACACCAATCTGCAGTGCCCTATACACCTCTGCAAAATGGTGTTGCTGAGAGGAAAAACAGGTCACTGACGGAAATGGCACGATGTATGGTCAAAAGTCAAGCTTTGCCGCATTCTTTCTAGCTTGAGGCCATCATGTGTACCACTTATGTACTTAACAGGTGTCCTACGAAAGCTTTGCAGTCTATTACTCCATATGAAGCATGGCATGATAGAAAGCCTTCTATTGAGCATATGCGTGTTTTTGGCTGTTTGGCATATGCTTTGGTGCCACAAGTGCAGCGCAGAAAATTGGATGATAAGGCTGTCAAATGTATTTTTGTTGGTTATAGTGCTGAAAGCAAAGGTTACAGGTTGTATCATCCGCAAACAAAATGTATTCTGGTTTCTCGGGATGTAGTGTTTGTGGAAGATTCTGTTCAGCCCTTGCTGTCATGTACTAGAGACAGTAATGTAAGCTCACAGGACATTTATGACACTTTGTTGCCTCTTTTCAGTGGTGGAAATATGAATGTAAGTTCCAATGAGGCAAATGTACAGCCTATGGGGGTGTCTGAAAATGTTTTAGATCAGCCTATTACTGATGCAGATGTACATGATGTACTTGATGAGGAAAGGGCTGAAAATGAGCAGGCTAGAGGTATGCCAAAATGGCTAGTGCACACTTTGAGTGACAGTAAATTGGATGCACCTTTTTCTAGTCATACTCGTTCAGGCTCTCGCCATGCATCTTATGCATCAGATTGTTATGCTTTGGCTGTGTCTAACTTACATGATGTTGAGGAGCCTCTGTCTTTTGATGAAGCACAGAATTCAGAAAATTGGATGGCTGCCATGCAATCAAAATATGATGCACTTATAGAAAATGACACATGGACTTTATGTGATTTGCCTCCTGGAAAAAAGGCCATTGGTACGAAGTGGGTTTACAAGTTGAAACGCAAGCCGGATGGTGAGATCCATCACCATAAGGCTCGACTTGTTGCAAAAGGTTATGCACAACAAAAAGGCATAATTTTGCTCCCACTTGTCGTATGACTACTGTACGTTTTCTATGTGCATTGGCAGCTCATTTTGGTTGGGATGTACATCAATCAGACATTGTTACTGCTTTCTTGAATGGTGACATATTTGAGGAAGTTTATGTAACACAGCCTCGCGGTTTTGTCATAAAAGGACAAGAGGAAAAAGTGTGCAAATGTAACAAGGCTTTGTATGGGTTGAAGCAATCTCCTCGTGCTTGGTATGAGAAAGCTGACACTCATTTGGTCAAACAAGGCTTTCGTAACAGTCCAACAGAAAGCACATTGTATGTAAAGCGTGAGGGTGATGTACTTCTCATTGTGGTTCTTTATGTTGATGATTTGCTGATCACAGGACCAAATGAGAGACATATTGCTGAATTTAAGGCTGATTTAAATGCTACTTTCAAGATGAAAGATTTGGGGCTGTTGCATCATTACTTGGGTATACAGTTTAAGCAGTGTGATGGTGGTATTGCCTTGTGTCAGAAAAGTTACATAGAGACATTGCTATGTAAGTTTGGACTTGAGGATTGCAAACCTATTGCCACTCCCATGGAAACAGGTTTGAAGTTGAGTCTACATGATGCTGGCGATCCTGCTGATGTCACTCTTTACCAAAGTGTTGTTGGCTGCCTCATTTATGTATGCAACACGAGGCCGGATATTCAGTTTGCAGTCTCACAGGTCAGCAGATTTATGCATAGCCCAGGGTCTAAGAATTGGCAGGCTGTCAAGAGGATTTTCCGCTACCTTAGTGGCACTTTACATCTTGGATTTTTTTATCCCAAGGGGGGATCATTGCCGCCAGACTTACATGCTTTTTCGGACTCAGATTGGGCTGGTTGTTTTGACACGACAGTGTCCACAAGTGGTTTTTGCTTGGCAGTTCATGTGTATCATGGTTGAGCAAGAAGCAACCTACTGTGGCCACTTCGAGTTGTGAGGCTGAGTACAGGGTAGTCTTCACAGCTACGGTTGAGTGTGTATGACTCAGACACCTTATGGCTGATTTGGGTGTTGGACACGAAACTACCAACACTATCTACACTGATAGTCAGAGCGCATTGGCAGTTGCGAGGAACCCAATTTTTCATGTCGCACAAAGCACATTGAGGTGCATTACCACTATGTTAGGGAGAGGCTCTCAGCAAGAGAGATCAGCTTGGCTTATGTGCCAACACAGGACAACCTTGCAGATCTTTTAACAAAGGCAATGTCTCGTGAGAAGCTTGAAGCTTTCCGCAAAGCTTTGGGCTTACTCCCCTTTGTGGACTGATCATGTCCTTAGGGCATGGCACTCCCCTTTACTCATGTGCCAGCTCTCGTTCACCGCATCACTGTAGGGGGGATTTGTTACCATATACATGTGGTAGTGATGTGTGTGAACACACTAGGACGACCGGGGCATTTTTTCCCTCTTTAGGAGGTTTTTTCCCCCGTGCATTGTTTATACGCCCATCACTCTAGGGCTATCTATCTTTCCATTGCACACTAAGTAACACACTCTCTATTGTGTGCCTTGAGCTTCCTTCATCTTCTCCAAGCTGTGCGTGTTTCTCTGCAACCCTAATTCCAACACTTAAAACCTTTTTAACTTATACCTACTTTTTTTTTTTTTAAAGGCCTACTTAAGACCTTTTTAACTTATACCTACCATCCATGTAGTGTTAAATATCACCAAGTATTCATTCTCAAAATAGTAAGACACAAATGAAAGTGACATGTGTGTGTGTGTGTGTGTGTGTGTGTGTGTGTGTGTGTGTGTGTGTGAGAGAGAGAGAGAGAGAGAGAGAGAGAGAGAGATATGTTGAAGAAACGAGTGCTAAGCTTAATTATTAGTATGGTTTTTTGGAGGTGAATAGTTTAGCATTAGAGACCAGCATCTAGAGGATCACCACTCCAAACCATCATTACCTTATCTATAAAGCTGAAAAAGCATAACCAAACACTAAGGCCTCTTCCAATGTGAGGTCAAAAACTTAATCTAGGACGAAACTATTAAGATATTACAAGAAATCTATTTGTCACTTTCTTTTCAAAAAATAATCAGATTTTTGTTTTGGCAATACTCACAAATGTAAGTAACATATAGTATATTCATTCTAGAAAGCAATCTCTTTGTCACTTTCTTTTCAAAAAATAATCAAACCTTTTTTTTACAATACTCACAAATGTAAATATTAGATAGTATATTCATTCTAGAAAGAATTACAAGAGAAAGCCTTACTTAGAGCCATGCCATCATAGATCCATACATCATAGAGAAACGACTAACAAGGGAGCCACACTAAGAGATAAAGTTAGTTGAATTGGAAGCCACCCAAGTGAAAGTGGAATACATCCAAAGGAAACAAAAAATCCGGCAAGGGGATTCCACCAAGTAAAAAGAGCTAGCACCTCCAATCCACATGTCCACGTCATTGATGCCGAGCAGGGAATTTGGACTTCATCAAAAAATCAAACCATTTCACCACACCAAAACCCCACATCAGACCAAGCTCAACCAGGCGGGCAAAAAAATTTCATAGAGTTGGAACCAACATCTCACTTTCAAGGCATGCTAGAGAATTGACCATAATGAAAGCGTGTAGCAATTTTCCATGAGAAACACCACCAATATTATCCCATCACAGAGCTACACAAAGAGCAAGGGTGACACAAAGCACTCACAATTTCCACCATGAGAATACTTGCCCTCAACTCTTATACGGCCATCTAACCCTAGTCCTTGATTTGACCCAAGAGAAAATGATTTTAAAATCTCAAAGGACTTGGATCTTCCTTTTTTTATGCTTTGCAAGGGACTATCTCTTCCAATTCTTTTCAGAGAAGTGAATGGACATCATGATCTCTTGGAGGTCTTTCGGAATGGTTGAAGGCTCGTGGCAGGATCCACCGGCCATGGTGGCATCGGAGAGAATTATTCGATGAGGTGGTTCCCCTCAAATCCTACTCTGCAAATTGGGTGTTTTTTAGAAGTGCTCTCTGTTGGCCCTTGTTTTTTCTGTTGTTCGTTTTCAGAGGTAGTGGCTCTACTTTTTGCTAGTTTTGGCATGGTAGTTCTCATTTTTTATTGCTGGTCTACTTTGTCTTATTTGGTATGGATGGTCTCAAGGTCATGTACATCTTAGGGCAGGATGACAGACCCCATGAGGGGGTGGCTTGCATGGCTTATATTCGAGATGGTTGTATATGGCCCGATGTTTGATTATGGCTAGGTGATATTTCATTAGCAATATTTCATAACATTCTGGTATGAATTCTTTGTTTGCAACGCAATCAAATAAATAATCTAATATGTATAATATTACTTAGTTGGTTAAGTATATTAACTATCTCGTACAAGACTGTCTCAAGCGTGTAGACGTGTCTACTAATCCCATTCAGGCTTTCCTTATATTAGTTTGGAACCTGCACGTATGTAATTTCTTTATGCATTTTAATAATATACATTTAACAAGATCATTTAAATCATCTCCAGTGAGTTAGATCTCTTTATGTATCTTTAGGCCCAGATGCCATGTATAATGCACCATCCTAGCGCTTATTCTACTTCCTTAAGATCTCCAAATTTTGCACCACCTCTTACAACATCTTCTTAAACGACAATGCCCAGTTTAATATACTTGTTTGGTAAATGCTTATTTTATTTTAATTCTTTTAAGTGATTCTCTTTGTAGATATGCCTAAGAGACTCTCCGGGGGTGCACTATTCAATACCCCCCTATATAATATGCGTTCGTGAAGTAATTCAAAAAACCCTTTTCAAAACATATTTGATTGAATAAAATGACCCCTTATTTTAGGGATTTTTTTTAAAAATTGAATATAAAAAATATCTTATTTTAATGTATCTTTGTTAAATTGCTTAAATTTTTTGTATTTTTAAACCTCTCTTGTTGAACTGACGTGATACATTAACATGATTACATAGTGCACTCCTCAAGAAGGGGCTACACTCAAGCAATTTTGCAACAAGGGAGAGTATTGTTGGACACTTTTAGAAGGTAGGGCGCTTTTACTTAGCTACATTACCTTATGAGCTATGAAATCAACCATTTGTAACCTCGTGATTTGTATTTGCATTGATTGGAACTACTCTTGAGATGATTAATCATTAAGTTACAAAGCTACTCACATGAGCTCAGGTGATCTGGGATAATTGACAACACTTTGTATGCACTTCACTATTCCAACTCATATCAATTTGGTGTTAGACATGTAGTTATGTTTTTTATGCCTTGCCTAGTCCACTGGTCACCTATACATAAACACGCCACTTTAGGCAGTGTATAAATGCTCATCTTGGTGTCGATTTGCCAATTTTAGGCAACAACAGTTAACCGTGTAAATTTATCAATTTAGAATCACATCAATAAATAAAAAATTCACTAGTTTAAACAATATTAAGTGCAGATTTTTTGATTTAGGCAGCACGCTGAATTGTTGTTGATTCACAAATTTAAGAAACATCAATTACAAAACCATGTTGCACTACTGTCCCTAGTATGATTTTATTAACCTATGTATATAATGGAAGTGATTTGGATTTAGATTTGGTTTATGATGATTTAATGCCGACAATGTTTATAGAATTGGACTTTGAATTAATGAAAATTGATTATTGAACAATGATTGTGACCAAAGATATTTTGATACATCAGCATATAGCATATACTGCTTATTCTCATGGTATGGGACACTAAAATATGTATTATGTGGATGACTTTAATGAAGAGGTATGTAAATGGATTTATTTATGATGCATTAACACTTAATTATTATAGATGATAGGTGGAAAAGCACACCCAGCTTATAGATGACGAGATATGATAGTATTTATGGATATTTAATTATTAAAGTGCTCTTTATGAGAATAATCAATTTATGTCCGCATAGACAGTTTGTAATCATTTTTTAGCATTAAACAATCTGTAATAAATACTTGCAAGAGAAATGTGCTCACTCTTGCACTGGGGGAGACTGTACCTAGTGTCTGTGTTCTTCTTCTCTCATATCCCCTCTCCTCTCTCCGTACACTTGTGTAGCACTCTGCTCTAGGAGGTTCACCTGCAGACGTTCTCATGCTTTCTCCCACTCTCTATCTCTCTTAGATCAATCTCATTGTGGATCATGTGTGTATATGCATCGCTAGGTATGTAGATCTGCTGCTTTTATCGTTCGTAGCATGGTATTTTGTGTATTTTGTAGGGACACCTCACCTTCCGATTGTTGCATACATGGCCTTCACAATAGCATAATATATGCTCCTTGTACATCTAATACCAAGAAACTGGTTTTGAATTTCTTAGAGCCTACCCGCCCCACCGCAAGGGTGGTTACGCTCCCCGAGTACGAGGTACGCCCTCCGCGGGGATCGGCTTCTATGGCCGGGGTATGGCTGCCGCTGTGTCGAGAAAGGGCTCCGTGGCCGACGAGCGGGGGGGGAGAGGACGAGCGCACGTCCCCCCTCCCGCGGAGGCCCAAACAAACACACGGACCTCAGATCAGGCAAGGCTACCCATTGAGTTTAAGCATATCACTAAGTGAAGGAAAAGAAACTAACCAGGATTTCGCTAGTAGCAGCGAGTGAGAACCGGAAAGAGCCCAACTTGAGAATCGCCCAGCCCCGCCCTGCCAATTGTACTCTGGAGAGGCGTCCTCTACGATGGAGGGGGCCCAAGTCCCTTGGAAAGGGACATCAGAGAGGGTGAGAGCCCCGTCGAGCTTGGAACCTTTCGCTGCACGAAGCGCCACCCGCGCGTGGGCTGTTTGGGAATGCAAGTCTAAGTGGGTGGTAGATTCCATCCAAGGCTAAATACGGACAAGAGACCGATAGCAAACAAGTACCGCGAGAAAAATATGAAAAGGACTTTGAAAAGAGAGTTAAAAAGTGCTTGAAATTGCTTGGAGGAAAGCAAATGGAGGCCGTGGGTGCACCTCAATCAAATGCGGAAGGGCGAGAGCTGGTCCGTCGCTCGACGCGAGGCGTTGGTCAGCGTGGGCTGGTGCGGTCGGACGAGAGCCGGCTTTTGTCGGCCTGTCTATGCCGTCGAGTCGACCAAGGCACGCTCGAATCGTTGGCGCTCTAGGCTTTCCATCCGACCCATCTTGAAATACGGACCAAGGAGTCTAACATGTACGTGAGCCGATGGGTGGCAAACCCACGGAGGCGCAAGTAACCTGACAGGTGGGATCCCCCTCGGGGGTGCACCAACGACCGATCGTGATCTTCTATGAAAGGTTTGAGTGGGAGCATACCTGCTGGGCCCCGAAAGATGGTGCACTATGCCTGAGCAGGGCGAAGCGAGAGAAAACTCTAGTGGAGGCTCATAGCGATACTGACGTGCAAATCGGTATAGGGATGAAGGACTAATAATCAAACCATTTAGTAGTTGGTTCCCTCCGAAGTTTCCCTCAGGATAGCTAGAGCTCTTCACAGTTTTACTAGGTAAGGCGAATGATTAGAGGCATTGGGTGTGAAACACCCTCGACCTATTCTCAAACTTTAAATAGGTAAGCGACCGGGGTTACTCTATTGAACCCAGGTGCGAAATGCGGAATGTGAGCCCGAGTGAAACGGTCCCAGGTCTTGGTAGTAGTAGCAAATATTCAAACGAGAACTTTGAAGACCGAAGTGGAAAAAGGTTCCATGTGAACAACAATTGGACATGGGTTAGTCGATCTTAAGATATGAAGCGGTCATGTGTCAAGGACGCAATGCGCGTCGTTCATCGAAAGGAAATCGGTTTAATATTCCCGGACCGAGACGTGGCGGTGGACTACAGCATGACCGAATCCAAAGACGCCGGCGAAGGTCCCGAGAAGAGTTCTCTTTTCTTTTTAAGAGCCCGTCCACCCTAAAATTGGATCACCCAGAGATAGGGTCTAGCGGACTGGTAAAGCACTGCACATCTCGCGGTGTCCGGTGCGCCCCTGGTAGCCCGTGAAAATATGGAGGAGCAAATGCCGATCACGGTTGGTCGTACTCATAACTGCATCAGGTCTCCAAGGTCTAGTCGATAGAACAATGTAGGTAAGGGAAGTTGGCAAAACGAATCCGTAACTTTTGAAAAAGGATTGACTCTGAGGGCTAGGTCTAGGGATCTGCAGTCCGACACGGAGGCTATCGGTGGTCTGTCCGAGCTGCCCTAGTGGCGAGGGCGGGCCTCTGTGTGCCCACTGGCTGACAACCGTAGAACGTCGCCCCTCGCAGGGCGGCCCTCCCTAGGCGGTGAATAGCTGTCTCAGAATTGGTACGGACAAGAAGAATCCAATTGTTTAATTAAACAAAGCATTGCGATGGCCCTCACAGATGTTGACGCAATGTGATTTCTGCCTAGTGCTCTGAATGTCAAAGTGAAGAAATTCAACCAAGCACGGGTAAACGGCGGGAGTAACTATGGCTCTCTTAAGGTAGCCAAATGCCTCGCCATCTAATTAGTGACACGCATGAATGGATTAACGAGATTCCCATTGTCCCTATGTATTATCTCGTGAAACCACAGCCAACGGAACGGGCTTGGAAAAATTGGCGGGGAAAGAAAACCCTGTTGAGCCTGACTCTAGTCCAACTTTGTGAAATGACTTAAGAGGTGTAGAATAAGTGGAGCCTTTGGCGCAAGTGAAATACCACTACTTTTAACGTTATTTTACTTGTTCTGTGAGGTGGAGGCGGGGCTCTGCCCCCTCTGTGAAAAACACAAACCATGTGGTTGTTGTCCACCCAAAAACGCAATTGCGAGGTGATGAAAACTCTACTGTCCCCAGCGATTTTTAGCGTGTTCGTACGCTCCTGACAGGGTCCGGAGCGGTGCAGAGGGTGTACCGCGAGCAAGGAATCAAAGGTAGCAACCCAAAGTGGATTGAAAACAGACAAAGCAGCAGTGGAGAATGGCTAAAATCCGATGGAAATGGAGAGGATACGGACCATCAAGGCACCAGATGCCGAGCAAGTGTGTCAAAAGGCAAGATCGGGGGTAGGAAGCCCCGCGCTCCCCCTCTATCCTTGCTGTCCAAAAAATAGCAGATCCCAAAAAACGCAGATCTGGCTGAAAATGCAGATGGAGCAAAGGGGTTTTCCGGTGAAGAAAAGTCCAAAAAAGGATAACGATGCAGCTAGAAACAAAAACGCAGGTGTTGAGACGAAAACGCAAGTGAAGGTGGGGTCCTCCGTGACAGAAAACTTCATAGTCCATTGCGTGCTTGGCTTTTGCAAAACGTTGGCAGATCTCCAAAAAAAAAACGCCAATTGATCTGACCTTCTTCTTGGGAGAAGAACCTCTACAAGTGAAGTGCCAGAACGTGAAGAGCCTCAAGCTCTGACACCATGTGAGAGTGCGCGTGTGAGGAAGCGTGAGAGAGAGAGAGATAGATAGATAGATAGATAGTTCTATTATCGTCCTGGGAGGTCAAATATGACCTATGGGACCAAATGAACATGTCACGTGGTGTGAGTGGAGTTCATAAGTGACTCTCGATGCTCAAAAATGGCGGAAATGAGCGTCGCAATAGAGAGTCCACATCGTGGTTGGGAGAGGAAGGTATGTAGGGAGAGCTCATGGCTGAATATATGGGGAAAAGAGGACCTAATGTGGTCAAAAGCTGAGCACTCAAGTAGTGTGTGGTACTCACTCTCTCGCACTTGACGAGGGCATAAGGTGCAAAGTCGATGACACTCCTCGCCAATGCCCCAACGTCCTGTCTCGCAGCGTAGAGAATGGGAGCTAAGACGAATGGAGACAATGGTGCGGATCGCACTCAACGGGATGGGCTCAAGGATGTAGGAATGGGTTCGGTTACCTCGTTCCGAGAAGAAGAGAGATTTGTAGTTTGGGGCAATGTGTGTGGTGTAATGGCTGAAGCGAGAACCTCCGGATTTCTCCCAAGCCATGATACATTGGCGTTGTAAGAAGGCCTCATTAACTTGGGAGTCGATCGACGCATCCTTGACCAAGTGACATGCATCCCATCTTCCAAACCATTTCTTGATATCAAGCATCCACCCCGAACTTAGTATTTTGCTCTTGTATGTCTTTTGAACCTTTTGACTTGCTTCATATGCGATTCTAGGAAGTCGATGCAACGGGCTACATTGTGTCTTACGCATGTACTCCACAACCCTTTCCATGCCCAAGACCTCAATGGGAAGCGATCCGGACTCAAGAAGTAAGAGCATGTAGGGTGTTTGTGTCTTGACTTGAAGAAAGTTGGTGAGAAAACGCTTTTGGACATTCTCAAACTCTTTCCAAGTAGACTTCCCGATGCTTCCACCCCACACCTCCACTCCATAAAGAAGCACCGGTGTCACCAATGTGTCAAAGAGGTACTTTTTGAGAGCCCAACACTTGGTCTCTCCTGCATTGCACATGTTCTCAAATGCATAATAAGCCCTCTTTCCGGCTTCGAAGCGACGCATTGCACAATCCTTCCATTTATGATTGGATGGAACCTCAAGGCCAAGGTACTTGAAGTGATCTACCACTTCAAGTTTCTCATTGTTGTATACAATGCATGGATTTTCATCATTGAGGGTCTTTACAAGCATAACCTTGGTTTTGGATCCATTCACGATCAGCCCGCTATGTAGGCAAAAGCGTTCCAAAACACTCATAAGCTTTTGTGCATCTTCTAAGGTATGTGCCAAGAGCACTACATCATCGGCATAAAGCAAAAGCATGATCACCGCATTTCCAATCTTAACCTCTTCTATGCCTTCTTGCTGCATAAAATCAAGAACCATGTATTCCAATTCATCAATGAGTAGCCCAAAGAGGGTTGGGGAAAGTGGGCATCCTTGTTTGACACCAATAGTGCTTGCAAAAAATTCTGAAATTCCATCTCCCATACGTAATCGACATATCACTTTTTGGTAGATGCGAAAGACTGCATGCATAAATTCTCTCGGCACTTGAAGGCTTTGCATACGTCTCCAAAGATTTCCTCGCGGTACCATGTCAAAAGCTTTCTTGAAATCCACAAAGCAACAATACAACTTTTTTCCTTTCAATCGAGACGCTTCCATAAGAACTCGAAGAGTGACAAGGTGATCAATAGTGCTATGATGCTTTCGAAAACCTGCTTGGCCAAGCGCACGTTTGCCATTCTTTTCAGCCCATTCACTTATCTTCATCTCCATGATACATCCAAATAACTTTGCCATCAAAGAACCAACCATTATAGTGCGATAGTTGTTCACATTGTTTACATCTCCTCCTTTGTGCAAAGGTTTGATCCAATTTGCACTCCAATCATGAAGCATGCCATACTGAAGTGCAAGGTTAAACATATCGCATATCCAATATCGTGAGAGAGAGAGAGACTGATATGGTGAGGAGGGGATGATAAGATCACCCAATACACAATAACCAGACGATGTAAGTGGGTACCCCCCTAGCCCCATAAATAGGTGCCCAAGAGGAGGTAGAGCAAAGCGTGGAAAATTCTCCCACGACCCAACAAGAAATAAATGAAATATGAGGGCGCCCAAACAAGGTGGGCGGGCGGTCCCAAACTCGGGCGGTCGGACCAAGTACAACCTAGACTGGGTAGACATACTTGCCGTACAAGTATGCCCTAGACCTATGTGAAGCAGCAAAGTGGTGTAAGTCTAACACCCCACTTGTAATTGAGGCGCTCATCAGATGAGTCTCCTTTATACACCGCTTGTGGGACCTTCCTAGAGACAGATATGCCCGGCTAGCACTTGAGCCCTCTCGACAGTTAGCTATGCAGGCAGATACAACATGATGGTATGAAGAGATGACATCATGGTTTCAGGCACATGGGTCAGCATGGACAGATTGCCCCCCTTCCGATACTCATTGGATGCACCCTCTCAAACTCTTACAGAGTCCGAGATCACTAGGCTCATCCGCCAAGACCTGAATCAGCTAAACACCAGGAGGACTTGGATGCAGTTGCCACGGGAGCTGGGCACGAAGATGGCTTTCTACAGAGAGCATCTTCTCCAGCTAAACACCAGGAGGACTTTCTACATACTGCTTTGTGACGAGACCCAGATACATGGACACCTACTTGTCTCCTGGGATAAGAATGATGTGATGTCAGCCATATACGCACATCTTCACACGAGCTTCGGGTCGAGACTAGAAGATACAGCGGAGTGCCAGCAGAGGCCAAGACATGCCCCCTATGCCACATGGAGCCTGAGAAAAAGTTGCATTACACATGCCATTGCCCAGTCTACTATGAGATACGAGGCCGCTTCCACTGCCTGTTCAGAGAGGGCTTTGGACCACTCTCTAGTGTCATGGGGTACGAGAATCAGAGATTCCTGGATTGTTTTTGCTCGAGCTATGCAGACATAGAGAGAGACTCGTGAGTAGAAAGGCTAGCCAGTCCCAGAGACGGATCACAAACTTCATTAGAGCAAACACTAGACAACCAGAGGAGCTACTACCCACAGCAGAGCCCTCATTCTCCTCACACCAGAGGCATGTTGATGGACCAAGCAACTGAGTTAGGGAGATCCAGACGCCCGCGACTTCGAAGGACTACACAGCATTGACGAAGGTTGCATCAGAGGATTCAGATCACTTTGGCCCGACATGCAGACGCCCGCGACTTCGAAGGACTACACAGCATTGACAAAGGTTGCATCAAAGGATTCAGATCACTTTGCCCGATCTGACTACTGACGATGGAGGAGATTGATGAGATCCGCCAGCGCGACCGATGATGGATCTCCTGTGATTTAGCCCTTTTTGAGGATACACCCACATTGTGTTGTCTTGGCCCCCATTCACTTCACCCCCCCTACTAATCCTACACAATTCCAGCTAGCTGCTTAGCTCACATCTAGCAGCTTAGGATTCTATAGTACCCCCCCCCCCTTTTTTTCAGCACCCCTTTTATTTTTTGTGACTCAGATTTTGTATCAGATTCACCACATTGTAGCTTTCTGGTCTCATAGGTCACTTTGGCCTTTTGAAAACGTGAATATAATATTTCAATCCATTTGTCTCTCTCAAATGGTATAACCTTTCTATCACCCAAGTATGGTAGATTGGTTATGCCATTTTCCTCTTGAATAACAAGTCTTGAGTCCAACTCTCCTCATCGAATAGATCTTTAAGGTCTCTTGGGATAGTTTCCTATGATGTTAAAATTCTCTTCTTCTTCTTCTCAAACGCTTCCCATTGTCTACACTATTGCATCGTCCACTTTCCATGCAAGAGTTCAACCCAAAGAACCATACAAAGATTTCCGAGTAACAATGCCAAAAATTAATAGGACCTCAATGAAGGATTGGTACTACTACCTTCCCTAATTGAAAAGAATTGTAGCACCAACATGAGAAAAAGACGGAGCTGCTCTTAAACTAGTACCACTTGGAAAGTGAATGACAAGGTAATGGCTTCAGAAATTGTAGCACGCTCTCAAGTGCATTTGAAGCAATAGCTTCTGAAGTTACAATCATTCAACAAAAGCCTCAATGTTAAACAAACTCAGCTTAAGGGGCTTCAAGAGTCTACAACATTGGAAACTAAAGAAATCTTGCCAAGGTTTTTCAACATCACAAGTCATGTATCAAGCATCTTAACACGAAAGAGTTATTATTGGACATGAGCGAATTGTGACATACAGACAAAAGACAAAAACTACATTCCAAAATCTTTCCTAGCACAACAGATCAAATTCCCAACTAACCATTTTTACCACGCTAGCCACATCAACAAACTTGCTCACTCAGTGTTGTGATGAGGTTTAATACAAATTTGTAGTCGTGCTCATGCATCTGTTTTCGTTGATTATTGCAAGCGAAAAAACCTAAATTTAACAAAAACTGCACACGTGGCTACCCACAGACAAGCAAATCAATGCAGCTTCGGGCAAAGCTGCCCACCATCAAGATTCCCAAGATGCTCATTCGAGAAAAACTTGACACGAGAGGAACACTTATTCAACCTCCATATAGCATGCAGCATCTTTTGTTGCACATTCAAAAAAAGCGACCTCTTTGGTGGAAACAAGGTGAAGCTTTGAGTGGGCATTCAAAATCAAAGAAGAGCACATGTGGCAATAAATATGAGGCCCTTCACGTCCTAAAACCACAGCCCAAGGAAATTGTATGCCTTGCTTTCTTCTCCCCTAGGGCATGTGTTATCATACCATACCATAAATAAACATCACCCAAATAAATGGGTTTCGCAACAATATGCCAACCCCTTATGGACCAACCAAATATTGAAGCAGATAGCCATAACTATAACATATCACCCTCGGGCCCGATTTCCATATTCTCAATTTATGCACATACAATGAGTAATGCTCACCACCAATTACATCTCCATGAGCAAAACTTATCATCCCCTACACTTTTGATAAAACAATGCATGCACTCATACTCCTACAATCCTTACATGTTCCAGATTTGCAGTAAATATGCGATGTGGCGATAGACATGTAATGGAGGATTGTCCAAGGGAAAAATGAACGTAAAATTTTCCTTGAAGGAATACTTCCTTCGTACACTTTTAGAGTATTACTCGTTCTTTAAGCACTATCACATGCTCTTTCATCCACTGCTCATTCCATATAACCACTTCCTCCACCTAAATCATAGTTAGCCCATACGGACGCACAGGCACATGCAACTTCAAACAAGAAAAAGTAAAAACAACCTGAACCAGAGGACAGAGGTTGCAAAAGGAACAAAGTTTCCATGACACGTTTCAGTAATCGTCATTGATATGGGCCAGATTCCATGTTTTGTTCGTGCTATGGCTAAAAACTTGAGCAGAGCACATTAACCACCCTGGAGATAGCACAGTACTCTCTTGCTGTAACCTACAAGGTGCTGACAGAATGCCACTTCTCCCCATGCATGGGCGCTCCGGCTCTATGTGTCATATACCTCTCTGTCTTTCTCAAGTAAGTTTGATGTTAATAAGGTGCACCGATTCACCCTCCTCTTTACTGCAAAGGTTCTCTTCAGAAGTCCCAACATGGGGTCTGCTGCTAATGCACACACATATGCACGGCAAAATCGGTGTCAAGGGGATATATTAGCCCACCATCATGCACCTTATTTTGTCAAGACTTTGTATTTTGTTACAATTCTTTGGTCACGCTCACTTTTTTTTTAAAAGGAGAGGCCATTCATGTTTGGAAGACAAGAGCCCACTATGTGAACCTCCAATAAGCGTGTCGGTTGTGTTACATGAAGCTGCCCTGCTGCTGCTGCTGCCGTTCGCACCATTTTCGAGCATTTTGAAACATTCGCATCCATGGACTGGGGCCTGCAGGATCCATTTCATGCCAATCCTTAGGGTACCATGGATATTGCCACATAAGAAAGCAGCGCTCAGGATGAGGCATCATGGCAAGGTGCCGACCATCAGGAGAGCACAACGCAGCAATACCCAAAGGTGAACCAGTTAGGATTGAAGGGGTAGTAGCGCTGTCATCACAATATCTCAGAGGGGCAAGATTGGAGCTGATAACCTTGTCCATAACTGCCTGATTGGGAAATAGTGCCCGTCCTTCTCCATGTGCAACCCAAATCCCTGTGGTTGTACCCGACATATTATAGCAGGGGAGTCTCCTATACACACAGAGCTAAACCTGCATTCAAAGCGACCGGACTCGTTTTGGATAAACCGAGGTTGTGAACTATCCATATTCTTGACCTCCAACCCACTGCCCACAATTCCAGGTACCCAGCCAAGGAGAGCCATGAGCTGGCATCCATTACACACGCCAAGACTGAAGTTTGTAGAACTCTTGAAACTGCAAAACGGCACCTTTAATAAGTGTATGATCTCATGCTAGAAACACCTGATGCAACAGGGACTCCTTAAAGCGAATAGTTGCCGCCCAACCTTTTCCAGAGTCTAAAACATCTGCATAGCTAAATCCCCCAACAAAAGCAACCCCTCTAAAATCCTTAAGGTTGACTCTATTTTTGAGAGAAGACCTGACATTGAAATATCCCATGGTTCAAAACCAGCAGCATGTACGACCGCCGACATTTCTCTGTCCCCGTCCCCGTTGCTTCCTTCCTCTCTAATGATAGCAACTTTAGGTTTCAAAGTACATGATAAAAACTTATCTGATGTCTTTGTGGGCATAAAAGAAAGTTTCCGTGAAGGCGCTTCTCTGCCTTTCATTCCAAGTTGCTCTGGAGCCTCTCTAGCATAAAGCTGGTCTCCTCCCAAACATCTCGTAGCTCTGGCATTGAAGCCCGAATACATTCATGACCACTCACTGAAATATCTATGACTGGTGAAGCTGTAACATGACCAATCACAGCACAAGACACACCAGCCGCAGCAAGTTCGGCAATCACTTCTTCCTGCTTGTGCTGATCAACCTATAAGCATCGACAGAGTCAATAATTTATTTTATTTATAAAATTTAAAAAAAAACTGTCTTTTATAAGTGGACGCACTCCTCTCTATGGTACATACCTCAAGAAGGAGACCTAACTCTTCAGCAAACAAGACTTCAAACAAGGGACGGCCCTTTAGTTGAACCTTTTCAGATGCTTCTAGACAGACCTTTAAACCACAATTACCGGAAAATTGCCATCTCCAACAATGCAACCACGATACCACCATCACTTACATCATGTCCCGCAGAAATAAGTTTCTTGTCTAGCAAGCACTGTAAAAAAAAAGTTTGAGATTAATGCATGGAAATCAATTAAAAGTACGGAAACAAAGGAGACCGGATCTGCTCTAGCTCAGGTCTTTGATCAGGTGATAACATCTCCATATTTATGCAATTAATTCCTGGTTTGGCCAATGTATCCTTAGTGTTCGGATTTGTTTCCAGATTGGTGATGATTGTCCCGATTTGGATGATGTTCCATACCTTGGAAAGGCTTTCTCTGCTGTGCGGATGATTCTCTGCTGTGCAGGTCTCCAAGACGGCGCTTTCCTTTTGCCAAATCAATAAAGAGGATTGCACCTTTGTCTCCAAGCTTCATAAAATGCAAGACTAATCAGCCCCAAAAATATTGCACTTTTACGGATATAAACAGCAGGCACTAACCTTCAAGTCAGGTGTGACAGTTTTGGTTATATCTGGGCATGGTGCATACACGCTTATAACAAGATCACCTGGAGCTTTCACCAGTTTTCCACCTGCTTGGGCAGCCATGGATAGGCTGTCTTTTCCACCATCAATGGCTAATTTTAGGTCAATCATAGCATCTCGGAGGGCAACCGCAGCATCATACATGCATGCCCCTTCACCCCCCAGCTTCGCAGCATACATCCAATTCCCACTAGCTTTCACATCCTCTAATGCGCTCACCTGCCAAAACGTACGAAATAAGCAAAAAAGATACCCAAAAAAAACAGTGCAAATTGCTGTAGCTCACCTTTGCCCACACAAGGTTTGTCAACGCCTCACCCACCGCCAACCTAGCCATTGCCTTAGGGTTGAGTAAGCCCTAAGGATGGAAGTAAATGAGTGAACACCACTCTTTCAAAAGCAGGTGCAGTAAAGTTCTGCATTGTGAAAATTCTGACCTTGACAGGCTGTTCACCAATAGCACAAGCACCACCAGTGAGACCTGTATATGACTGCAGCACCCACATACAGAATCAAGAATTTACCACCCCAATCGAACCTTCATTAGTCTTCAGTGTCAAGACTAATGAGCATATCCCACACAAAGTCGACTAGAAAATCCTGGAATATTACAGACCTGAGCAATAACTGCTACATCTGTGAGAGAGAGAGAGAGAGAGAGAGAGAGAGAGAGAGAGAGAGAGAGAGAGAGAGAGATGAAATGAAATGAAATGTTATATTAACGTCTTCATAAGGCCAGAATGACCTATGAGACCAAACTGATACAAAAGTGGAGAATCTGTTACAATGTCTAGGTACCTTAGTACTGAAGTACTAAGTGTGAAAAGTGTGAAATTTAAATGTGAAACTAAAAACAAAGTATTAAATAAACTTCTTAGGATCATTCTGGGTGTCTAGCTAGAATGCTTCTAATCCTTTGTTGTAGTCTCCTCCGGTGAAGTGTGCTTCTGCATCTTGGTCGTGGTCGTCTCGATTTCCTAAGCTCAATTGCTCTGTCAATTAGGGTGCCTTTGGTATGAATGTGGGTACTCCTTTGTGTTGGCTGCTGGCCTCTTGCTTCCCCTTCCACTCCTGCTTCTCTCGATCCGAAGAAGTCTGTGATCTACCTCTGAGGCTGTAGTGCTCTTTGTCTTCTCATTAGATTATCCCTGTGCCGATGTAGTTCCAGTAGGTACAAGCCTAAGCATCTTTGATCTTGGTATTGCATGATTCTATCTAGAGGTCCAAAGCCTTCTTTAAAGAGGCAGTGAAAATGCCCACGTATCTCGTAGTATACTGTGCAGTGGCATATATAGTGTAATTCTGTCTCCGGCTCCATTCTGCATAACTTGCAAATTCTGCTCTCAGGTGGGATTCCCCTAAATCTGCCAAATTCAATTTCCAACTGGTGTGAGGATGTACGAATCTGACCAATAGCACATCTCACCCCATGAGACAAGTGGGTATCCATGTAACTCGGGCGAATCACAAATCCATCTTCAGATAGTTGTAGGAAGTTTTCTTTGTAGTCGGCCATCTTCGTGCCCAATTCTTGTGTAGGGTCTACCCATGTCCTCTTAGTATCCAACTGTATAAGATCCTGTCGGATGATTTTATTAATCTCCTTTCGTGTAATTGCCAGTGATGGAGCCTCAAGAGAGTATTGGAAGGGGGGCAATCTTTCCATACTGAACCCGTGTCTCTGAAACCACGAGGACAGTTGCGCATACCAGCATGATGTATCCCCTTTCATTGCCAATTGTCGAGAGGATTCGAGGGCCAGTCTAGTATATCGGCCATTATTTGTATCCCACAAACCATGTATAAAGGACACTGATCTGGTAAGAGCTTCAATTTCTATCGGAGGGGCCGCTAGTTCCGCTCGGGTAATCGCGTGTGGTACGGAGGCCTTGGCTCTAATCATTCGGGAAATCATAGATACCAAAGGTCTCTCCATTGACTTCCAATTATCCTGATCCACACATGGTCCCCAAATCTGGACCCCATAAAGCATAGCCGAAGCCACCACAGTATCAAAGAGCCAAAGTTTTGTTCGTGGTTCCTGAAACTGCACTTGTGAACACATCCTCTCCAACCCTCCCAGGGCTGCAGAGGCTCTGGATAATCTAGCATCCGTTGCTTTCTTAAGAGTAAACTTCGGTCCTGCAAATACCACCCCAAGGTATGTGTATGCATCTGTGTACTCTACTGTATCCTGGCCATATGCAAATGTAGGTGCCGATCTCCTAACCCACTGCGGTGTGGTGTTAAACACCATAACTTTGGTTTTACCCAAGTTTACCGACAGTCCACTGTCCTCCGCGAATTTATGTAAAGCATCTAGCTGCCTCTGCATTCCATCTGGTGATTCTACTATCAATACAATATCATCTACATACAACAGCAACGGGATCCATGACCCTGCAAGTTGAGCACCTCTGTCACCTTCTCTATCAATGTAATCTGATACCTCATCTATGTACATACCAAATAAAGTTGGGGATAGTGGGCATCCTTGCTTTACTCCAACGGTGGAGTGAACAATGTCGGAATCCCCTTCTGGAGTACGTACATAACCAGTTACTGATCCGTATAAGGCCATGATCCCCCAAATAATCTCTTTGGGGACCCCTAACTCTTGCATCCTGCGCATCAATCTGGCCCTTGGTACTGTATCAAAAGCTTTCCGAAAATCCACAAAGCAACAATACATTCTTCTCCCATTTGCTCTTCCTTCTTCAATAATGGCTCTGAGCGTAAGAATATGATCTAAAGTGGAATAACCCCTTCTGAATCCAGCTTGTCCCGTTGCCCTTATGCCCTGATTCTCTGCCCATCTACTCAATTTTTGTTCAAGAATGGATGCGTACAGTCGGGTCAAAGTGTGACCTACCATAATGGTACGGTAGTTCCCGGGTATCATAGGATCCCCTGACTTGAAAATAGGTACGATAGTAGATAATTTCCAAGATTCAGGGAATCCTTCACACATGACCCGATTAAACAGACGAGCAAGGACTTCTGAAAGTAGATCCCTGGCATGGATCAGATGTTCTGCTACTAAACCATCATGATCATATGCTCTTCTTGTCTTCATCTTATCAATGGCTTTTTCCACCATTTCCGTAGTAAAGAAAGTACTAGTAGCAGGGCATGGCTCTAGTGGATCTGGTAATGGAGGCTGTCCAGATACCATATATAATGATGTTACATATTGACCCCATATCTCAGGAGAAGTAATCGTCGGAGGCGGTGAGTGCTCGTGAAATAAGCGCCATGCCTCATGTGAGTCCTGACTCAAGAAGAGCTGATATAAATCCTTCTCCAGTTTGGCTAAAAATGCCCTTTTCTTGCGACGTACTATACGCCGAAGAGCAATCCGAGACTGCTTATATGTGATGATCCCAAGTGTAAGCTCTTTCTGGACCTGGGTTCTCGTCTCTCTGCATTCCTCGTCATACCAGCTGTTTTGAGGCATGTTCCCAGCTCCTCTCTTCTGATCAGGTTGAGTATGTGGGTATGCCTCTTGTGCTGCTCCATGTAGTATCTCTGTTAATTGAGAAGTAAACTCCTCTACAGTATATACCGGCTCGGCTGTCCACATCCTATTATAGATCTTTTCCACATAGACTGAATCAGTTTCTGGCATGAAAATATATCTTGCGTGTGTCTTCTTCCTTTGTACTTGAGAGGCATTGTATTGGAAGGAGATTGATAAGGTCAATAGAGCTTGATCCACTGCAATCCCAACCGGTCTGGGTCCCACCTTAAATTCCTTATACTAGAAATAAAGCTCGGTGAAGTCATGACATAATCCACTATACTGGCCCCATGCCTATGTGGGAAGCATGTGAATCCCCCCGATAATGGGAAATTCTCTAGACCATTAAGTATGGCCAAACCATGTATAGTTGCCATCTCCATGAGATGTCTCCCATATTCAGTGTGTTCTTTATCCTGTGAGTTTCTAGTAAGCCCCCTCTGTGATAAATCCACTTCTGCAAGCATTTCCTCAGAAGTATCATAGAATACTGCTTGAGAGTTGGCCGTTCTGGCATTAAAGTCTCCTAAGAGAACGATGTCTCCATCTCTAAGAACTCCCATATGTCATTATTCAATATGGAGAAAGGGGATTGTCCTTTAGGTGAGGAGTAGACTGAGGTATTCGGAGGGAAGTAGCATATAGCAATGTATAGAAATCTACCTGCCTCGGCTCTCATTCTCACCCACATATACCTTGCTTGCTCATCTTTCCTGATAATCTGTAGTAGTGGTTCAGCTCCTCTTTAAATAAGAATGCTACTCCTCCTGAACCCCGGCTACCCTGTAGAGATCTCTTGTCTGGTCGACCAGCTGTTTCCCATAAATAACCCTTCACATGTGGCATACGTTGTCCCGGTATCTGGTGTGTCTCTGAGTAGAAAACTATGTCTCTGTCCCTAAAGCTGTCTTCAAAGGCACCTACATCTAGCCTATATGATCCATTACAATTCCACGCCGCTATCTGTAGCATCGTCCCATAGGTCTCGCACCATCATGCTGAGCGCTTTTCCAAAACCACTACTTTCCCTCCTCTATAAAAGGCGATTTTCCCCTTTTCTCGTGCAGCCCTGATCTCTGGCATCAACTCTTGCATGTGTGCCACTTGTGCCAATGTAAGGTCATCTCCCAGGAAAATACCGGTTTTCTTAAGAGTTGGCCTCTTCTTTAGAAATTCTTTCCTTATTTCTATATTCGGGAAGCGGAGAATAAGTGCCCTATCCTTTACGTTTCCCTTCTCATCAATTCCTTTCTTGCCCACTCTCCATGCACTCATGTGAGTGGGCTCTGTGATGCCCATGCGTTGTAGCAGTTCCTTCACTTCTTCATCTACATTCTCTTTGTCTTTGACTCTTGTTACCCGCACATGCAGAGCCCGAGTCTTCCTTTTCTGCTCTTCCTCAATTGTCATATTAATAATGGTGGAGGTAGGTGTGGTCTCGGGCATCTGGGTCTTCCCTTTCTTCGCATCCTCAATCCATTTCTTTGCTTCATCAACCTTTTCTTGTGTCTTACAGAGACGTTCCGCCCATGAAGATGCCGTTTTCGATTTCTGTTCATCTCCTTCCCGTAGAGCTTTCATTTGATCCTTCATGTCCTCAAGCTCCTTGAGCACCGAAGATTGGTCGTCTCCCTTCTCCTTAGTTGTAGATTTGCAGGCCGCAAGTTCTCCTTTTAGCTCCTCGATTATTGCATCTTTTTCCCTCATGTGCTTTTCCATATTTGTTCTCCATGCTTCGAAACTTGCTACTGCCTCATCGAGTTTCTTTTGCATAACGCATTCTATTACATTTACTTCGGCCTTGATTAGGTTTCGTAATTCTGTTTTCAAGATCTGAATCTCCTCATTTTGTATCCCCCGGGTCTCTCCCCTTAGTTCTCTCATCATGTCTCCATACATGGAGTTCCTATAGCTCTCCGCGCTTGCGTGCATTTCCTTCCTGATGTCATCTCTCATGTGGTTTTGCTCTGATTTGAGCATCATCTGGACCTTCTCCATCATTAGTTCATCACGTACCTTGGACGTTTTCCCCACTCGTAATGATCTTAGTGATAGTACAGTCTCTCTGTTTCTCCGCTTAAATGTGGCTGTTGTTTTTTTTGGGGTGGTGTAGCTATCTACACCCGGCCCTTCCTCTTCGGTAAGCGGATCCATCGAACCCGCCCCGCAAATGTGGGGTAGGGTACTAAGGTAAGGGACCGAGAATAAGGCAAACTTTCAGAGTTTATTTTAAAGCTTAAAAGCCTTTGAACTTTAAGAGTTTATTTCAAGGCTTAGAAAACCTTTAAACTTTAACGTAGAGGACCCACAGTCTGCTGTTGCGCGACAAGACCGGTTACACATCGGTCCACCTATCATATAGAGCAAGAAAGTTTCTATCAATGGGATTTTGGAGGCCAAACTCAGCCTATGAGACAAATCAGTGTACAATGTTAGTATCTCCACTGTCATCCCAAACAAAAACGAGCTTACGAAGTGTAATCTGTGTGCGTTTTTCCCTTCCCGCCTGTCGCGGAGGGTGTGTGTGTTGGAACTTGGAGGGGAGGATGATGGTGTCAGGAAGCTTTTTCTTTCTTTGTCATTGAGAAAAAATTAATAAGCCTAGTGGTGGTGTCTGTGAGGGTGCACAAAGATCCAGCTTTGATTCCTTGCGCAGTACTGAAAAAACACCACATAAGAGCACAACAATAACCTTTGTTGCAAGGAAACCCTTCGAAGACACAGATGGTAGATGTAGTACTCGTCTCAAAGCATCCATGACAGTGACTCCGGCTGCAAGGTCCAATGGTTCACACAAGGGTTGCTGCAAACCTTTTCCACGGCATGTCACCCAGCACCTACAAGTTAAAACGAGATCACTAAACTTTCACAGGTTAAAAAATGTTTGTGGTGAAATAGCAATTGATAAGTCATTGTTTGGTGGTCTGCTAGCAAAGTTGTGAATGAATAGAATCTGCACGTTAACTAATGCCTAACATCACTGGAGTTTTAGGTGGCCCTTCTTTTGAAGCAGCAAATATTTATTTTGCCTTTGATATTGACCCTTCAGGTTCCAGACAACAAATCCCATACCGGGCTTGCAAACTGCCCTATTTTCTTTCGACAAGTCTGACATAAATGCCCTCACCTATTATCTTAAAGAGTGTACAATCATCACTTATCAGCAGAGAAAGACAAAACAATACTTTCTCAAGATCCAAATCAACAGCAGGATTTGGTGCAGGAAGACGATTTGCTGCAGCTTCAGCAATTGCCTTTGAATCCACCAGAGTAATCTTTCCGCTCCCACTGAACCACAAAAAAGGTGGATTTGTGACAGCAGCTCCAGCACGTATAGCAGTATCCTCTAAGAATTGAAAATTGAGCGAACCTTATGCTCCCTATCACAGCCATGGAGACCCTTTCCCGATCACAGACTGCACGCAGAAGCTGCTCATTTTCAGGCTTGATTAATAAAGCATCCTGTGAAGAGACAAGCCAAACCAACAATAAATATCTAGCAACAGTCCAATAATATTGAGAATCCCAAATGCTTGGTCAGACATCGAGTGATCAATTTCAAATACCTGCTCCTGATATTCGGCACCCCAAATCTCTAACACTGACAGAGTATTGTCTCCCACAACAACTGATCTTATATCACTTTCAGCACCCTGCAGAAACAAAACACAGTTGACAATGAAGACTGTAACCACCATATTGCTTCAGCAAGCTACATACCACTAATGTAAGGGGTTACAAACTACTATTCACCTCGGGGTAAATAATTTCTTTCACAACATTACAATTCCCCTTGATCATGTATGCTTATGATTGGATTATTTTTACCCATTTCTACACAAGCCCTTATAACTCGATAAAGCTTCTGAGCCATCTCTGCATCTCCCCTCTGAACAGCATTAAAATCCAGCTGTGCATCATTTTGGCCGCTGACCTGAAACAAGTAAAGTATGTCATCAGCTACAATGACTAAGATATGGGAGAGACAAACAAAAAATAATACATTAGCAACCTATTTCAGCATCTTCAAGAAAACAGACTAGCCTAGAAAACCAAAATGAGCAACGAAACAAGTAATGTTTTTCGATTTGAAACAACATAATTTAGATCCGATGGGGTGAGATGCTTTTAACAAAATCAAAGGTTGCTTTTTCCATTTACCTTTTTTACTTTGCACAAATAAAGGACTACACAACAGTGCACATGGCAGGTTCAGGGTTGCAGGACTGCACAGGAGCTTGGAGGAGAGTAAGGACAAAAAGCACCAAGCCATCCCAAGTGTATTCACACATATCGCGACCATAATATGATGACAAATCCCCCTTGAAAGTTGCAAGGCCCTCAACACTGTGATCAGGCTCATCTCTCCAGCATGAAGTCAATCCCTGACATAATGATAATGCATTTTAATGTGCTTGGTGCTAGCATGGAACACTGTGTTGCTTGCAGTTTCCAATGCGCTCAAACTGTCAGTGAAACAAAAACAAGGCCTTTGAGATAAACACAATCAGGCACCACTGTGAAAGCTGCCCCATACTGTGACCCCAATAGGCTACTTCTTGCTAAACCACTAAATGCATGAGCTGCCAAGCATGAAGCAAAAACAACTCATGGATAGCGAAACATATGCTTAACCGCATACCTATGCTAAGTCGACGTGCTACATAAACATCTCCTCAAGGTGAGACTGCAAGCTTAATCCCTCGACTATGCATAAATCTGGTTATATGCCAGACTACAAATTGAATGTCTAGCCTTAAACAAGGCACCACCAACAGCCTCCCAATACACAGTGGCACAGAAAAAGTTTCCAACGTCAAGGAGACTGAGCTTCACCCCCATCTCCATAGAAGTAGAGATAGGCTTGCAGACCTTCACCGCAATGTCTCAATACACCAATTTTGACACAATGCAACACCCTCTCCTATTCTAAACAGTGCATCACATTTGAATATTCCCCATTTGAGAGAGAGACATTTATTTTCCTCCTTCCTCTTGATCTCTTTCGCACACAATTTAGGAAAGCTCTTCAGGACATGATCATTGACCTTACAATACTTGTAGAATCAATAAACATTATCCCTACGCCTTCTTATGTTTGCCAATTTTCCTTGGTCTAAACAGCAGCAACTGAGTTCCCTTACCATGTGAAGCGATTAGCCACTGAAGCCAGTAAAAAGCCTGACCTAAATCATGCGTTATAGGTCCAGATTGCTCCTCTTGAAGCAAAACAAAAACTAACTCCTCAAATGAAAAGGACATTGGACTACCCTTCATCACAAGTGTCAAAATGGATGCAAAACTCTAATAATAATCAGAAGACCATTCAAGACAGTTTGCACAATTAAACTAATAGACGAAATCTTGTTTGCAACAACTTTAATCTTTGTCAAAACATTGTTCATAGAATCGCTTGCATTCATCTTCTTATGCTAAGCAAGCAACACGAGCTTCCTTTCAAACCTGATACTACTTTGCGATTGTATCCCAGCATCCATTTTGCAGCCTTCTAAAACCTAGTAGGTGGGATAATGGTATGTTTCGCAGAGCACGATCGAAGTAATAGCATGCACATCTCTACAATCCTATCTACTTTGTCAGTGTAGTCCAGTCGAGGTGGTTCAACTCCATTAGAGCTAAAACATGAGCTATAACCAGCATAATCCTCTAGTGTAAATACAACATTTGCAAATATGCAACAGACGCTCCACCCAATACATGACACATCATATGTTGGTTCGACCAGCTTATCCTCGGCCCACCTCAGCGAACGTACGGAATATATCTTCATCGTCAACCATGGCCATTGACTATACCCAATGAAAAACAATATGTGCTACCTAGTACGGTTCATAACAGACTTCGAAGTACCTGCCTCCCAAAAAAAAAATTAGGGGCAAAAAACTTAATTGTACAAAAGGAATATATTGCCTGTGCACTGGTGCCAGTGGTGGAAACAAACCTAGATCATAATTATCACAACACTTGGCTCTACAATCTCTCCCTAAGTATTTTTCTCTCATTCCCTCTTTTATTGTAGACCCACAATCAAGGGTGATTGATTTGACTTTAGACGACCATATGTGCTCGGTTTCAAGGTTAAACTTTTTGTGTACGGCCAAAGAGGAAATTGATCCTCACCGTTTCTCTGACTAGTCAGAGCTAGAGAGATGGTCCATGCCAAAATCTCTTGGCATGTCTTATATGACCTCTCCCACTCGCTGTCCATAATAGATGCTCTTGGTCCTTGTACATCTCTAGTAGAAAGCGGCCAAGCACCCTTGACAGATAGACCAATTACGAAGCACCCTCCAAGCCAAAAGGCAAAGATGACGGTGGCTGTCACGTGTACACAACTCTATGTGCCATGTGGACATGCTTCATTAACTTCCAGAGCTAGTTCTCCCTTCTTCCTAGATAGGAGTGTCTAGAATCCTAGGAGGATTCTGTAGCGCGGATAATGTGTCGTGCTCTCTACAGTGGGTGGTCCTCAGTGCAATGTGCGTGACAATCTCACTCAATAGACTGAATCTCCCTCACACAGACTCAATAGAAAGGAAACAATAGACGCCAACAGAGCTCACAAAGACACAACAGCATACCAGAACATATGACTCGACTATCTCAAAGACTGATACAGACTCTAGCGTGGCAGCACACTCAGCTCCAGCCCAGGACTCACAGGTACAATGGGGGTGTCGAGGCTCAGATGTGCCGGGATGGTGAAGACGTGCTCTGTGTAAAGACCCACTCTAGACGACTACGTACAAGATAATGCCACTGGCCCAAAACGACTACTCATATGTATCACCATAAAGAGCCACCAACGGCTCATAAATGACGGTACCTAAGTCTATCTCCCTGAGTGGTGGTGGTGACCTGGCCACGATGTCCACTAGACCACCGTATCCCTGCCACGTGTCACTGCCCAGCCCAGCCCAGAGAGTCCGTCCAGTGTGAACCAGACCAGACCAACCGTACTAACTGAGTGTCCTGTGAAATTGACACTGTAGCCTGCTACAGGTTGCCCTCCACAAGACCGCTCACCGTCTCGGTGAGAGGAAATATTGAAATAACTAGGAAATACTGAAAAAATGTGAAATAAAACCAATAGGTACTGCATGTACATCATTCTTGAAGCCGGTGCTTGGCCCACCCATGCAAGAAATGATTGCAGCTGGCAAGACAAATCAACACTTGGAGGAGGAGGTTTCTCTGCTCGAACACATGGTGGTGGATTCTTATGCAGAGATGATGACAAAGAATTTAAAGAAGTTCCAAGTAGAGTGTGAAGAGTTGCAGCAAACTCTTGGCACTTCTCGAGCTGAAAACCAATGAAGTGTAGTTACTCTGAAGGAGGCCTATCAGAGGCTCTTGAAGGAGTTGCAGAGGCCAGTCGTAGTTGTTGAGGAAGAGCATGAAGGGTTCACGAAGCAGATTGAAATGCAGATGTAACCGGCCTATTAACTTCAAAAAGGACGGTAGACTTTACTTCAAACCTTGATTTAGCTTTCACCCATTATTAGTCGTCTATTCTACCTGTGTTATAATGACACAAGAGAGGGGAATGGGATACAGATGCTAGAATGCATCTATATGCAAGTCAGACACCAGACTGGCCCCTAAATTAGGCGCCCCTTTCGGTATTTCTTTATTCTTTGTTAGAGGGAATAAAAGCTATGGTTCCCTACAAGCTGCCCCGCACAATCTTGGCTGAATTTCCACTATTCCGGCCTGATTTCGGCAACATAACTGTACTAGAACCCTTCACAGTCAGTATTCCCACGCATTGGATGACTTTCTCGACGCATACGGACACTTTGCAAAACCTGGCGAAAATCTGCAGCACGCTGAATTCTCTGTTTTCTGCCCCGAAAATGCGCCAGATCACCTGTACAGCGGTCCCCTTGCGTCCCCGAACCTCATGGGGGTATTAGGGTCTATTTAGGGCCAAAACCCTAAACCTGCAAAAATACACAGCAGGCTGTAATTTACTGTTTCGGGCTCCGTTTCGCGTGCCGATCGCATCTGTAGCAAGCCCTCGAGCTCCCGCACCTGTAGGGCTACTCGCCCTTTGAATCGGACGAGATTTTGCACGTGAAACCTCTCCGAATCACCTGTACCTGCGGGGGATTAGCCGCTAGCTAATCCAGTACCTGTGCAAGAGGCTCTTGCCTCGGCAATCGCGCATGAACCCACACAACTGTACATGGTCAATCTGATGAGCCCACTAGAGGGGCATAACCATAAAGAATAGGGGAGAGAGAGAGCAGTGAGAGGTATGCAGGTCAGGATGAAACCGGCCCGTAGGGCGGTAGGCGTTGGCTTTCACCCGAAATTCTTTACTTTAGACACAAACACACAGAGCACTTTGCAAAGAGAACCTGCGACGGGAATTAACACTTGAATACATACAACTCGGAAGCTAGAATGCTCCGAGTAGACACCGACAACCTGTAGGCCCCAAAATTGGCGCCCCTTTCGGTATTTCTTTATTCCTTAGGAGGGTAAAGTACAAAGAAGAGTCCTGGGAATCCTTTGACTATATCACACTAGATACCGCCTGTTTTAGCCAAATTTCGGCAACATAACAGCCCCAAAACTTGCGCGAAACCAATTCCCCTGCTTGAACTCGCTTCTACTGGCATATACCCTCTGATTCCTGTCCAAAAATAGTAAATTCAGCACGCTGTATTTACTGGTTTTTGCCCTGTTTTCAGCCCCAAACAGTCCCCTAACTGTCCTCTGCCAATGGGGCACGATTCCCAATGGTCCTGGCGTCCGTATGGCTGAAAAACAGTGAAATTACAGCGCATACACAACGCTGATTTTGCACCTATACGGTGAGGTTATGACCCTCACCAGTGCCTGCTTTGGAGCAGCAGCTAGCTACCCCTGTTCCTACTCAAGGAGGATCTTGCCTCAGCACAAAAGCATGAACCCACACAACTGTACATCAGTCAAATGAGTAGCCCTCTTGTGGGGCATCATATAACTGCACGTAGGGGAGAGAGAGAGCAGTGTGTAGTGTGCAGGGCATCACTCCTAGCACCACACTGTATATGAGAGGGAAAGGAAGCACTCCATAGCTCTTAACCTGTGACAAATGCTGAAATGAGGCCTCTCCCAGCTTAAAAATCGGCGCCCATTTTTTTGTATGAGGAAAGTTCACGAAAATGTGACACTTGGCGCATTTACAAGCATTTTCCCATTTCGGGTTCGCCGCTTAAAAATATCCTGACCGGTTGCCCAGTTGACTTCGCGGCAGAGTTGTAAATTGTTCCCCTAGTCATACCGGAGGTAATGACCCGAACACATTTCACGGCCCAAAATAGCAGTTCCCTAAATTTTAGGAGATGCTTCTGTTGGGCGGCCACTGGTCTTCTGACCATCTATCCTCATTGGGACCGCATCCAAAAGTGCAATGTGGCCCAAGTGTCGGATACTTTTTGTTGGTAGTCCCACCTTGACTTTACGCCTTAATTGAGTTCACTTCCTAGTATCCACCAACTTGCTAAGTGCGACGGGGGGAACTATATGATCTTGCTCTGAGCCTAGACATCCTCTTACCATACGAATTCCAGTGCCGACCACTTCCCGTCTACGGGTGAATCTACCATTCACATTGGCCATACAATGTCCGACCGTTTGCTACTTCAAAAAGAGGGTCTCAAAACAAATAAAATAAACCCCATTGGAAAGAAACCAACAACCAAGGTTAGCAGTTGCCACATCTCTGTGACATGGTTAATAACTGCCACGTCCTCGTGACATACCCCCCTCTTGAAATCGCAAACGTCCTCGATTGCATACCATAAATACACGCCACTGATGATCTTGTGCTATCAACACTCTTTTATCATCGCATGTATCCACAAGAAAGGTCGTAACATACATAGATACAAATGACTTAATGAGGCCTTCATACTTTTGCAATTTCTATCTATGGCACTGAATTCATATGTACATTTGATGTACTAGCTCTATCATTACCCCTCCTTTGCACACGTTGGGTTGGGGCATAAGTAGGCTGTAACCCAAAGGCTTCAAGGTAAAGCTGCAATACATTTGGTGACTCTGACAGTTCATGCTCTTCCATCCACTTTGCATCCATAGGTGGATAGTTCTTGAACTTCACCAAATAGCGTCTTGCAACTTGTCCTTTAACTTTTCTGTCCTTATGTGCCAAAACTTGCTCAGGTACCAGGATCTCATCAAGTTCCTCAACTTCTGGCTGATCCTCCACTGGCATATCTTCTGGCACATCACCCACGAAGGGTCTTAGAAGACTCACGTGAAACGCATTATGAATCTTCCATGCATCCGGCAATTTCAGCCTGTAAGCCACATCGCTGATCTTGTCAAGCACTTGAAAAGGCCCATAGTAACGCATGCTGAGCTTAGGAAACAGCCGTTCCTTGCCCTTCATTTTCTTTAACCTTGACTTTTCGAACCTTAACAGAACCCAATCACCAGGTGATAGTAACAATTCACGAAGGTGACGATCAGCAGCCTTTTTCTGCTTTGCCTGAGTCTTCTCCAAGGCAACTTTAATCTTCTTATACATCTCATCCATGTTCTCAACATATCGATCTGCCTCAAAGATCTTGTCCTTTGTATGCAAAATGGGAGGAACCTTTTTGCCGCCTTCGACAATCTCAAAAGGTGCTTTGCCAGTAGACGAATACACCGTATTATTGTACGCATACTCAAGCATAGGCAAATACTGTTCCCACTTGCCCTTATTATCTGAGACATAGCATTTCAGCAGATCTAAGACAGTAGAATTAGCCTCTTCTGACTGTCCATCAGTTTGTGGATGAAACGAAGACAAGAACTTGAGCGTAGTGCCCATGTTCTCAAACAATCCTCTCCAAAACAAACTGGTCATGCGAGGATCACGATCACTGATAATCGATTGTGGCATACCATGGTACTTAAACACATTGTACATGAACAAGCGTGCCATATGATCAGATTTTATCTTCTTCCTGACAGGGATAAAATGGGCCTGCTTGCTGAACCTGCAGATAATGGTCCATATACCATCATTCCCTGTTGGCGTCCTTGGAAGATCAAAGATAAAGTCCATAGCAATGCTTTCCCATGGCTTATTTGGAATCGGCAGTGGTTGTAACAACCGTGGTGCCTTTTTCCTGTCAAACTTGACCTTTTGGCAAACTATGCATGCTCGCATCCACATCTCTCCTCAAGGTAGGCCAATAGAAGAATGTCTCTACCGCTTTAACTGTTGCATCAATGCCACGATGCCCTGCATACGGTGGGACATGACTCTCTTCCATGACCTTATGTCGCAGTGGCCTAGTGACACAAAGTCTGCCATGCATCATCATAAAACCATCTCTGAGGAGGTAGTGCTCGTGATGTTGCCCCTCTTGTAACTGTTCAAAGATCCTTGCAAAATCTTCATCAGCAGTATACTGTTCCTTCATGTCATCTAACTCATGATGATAAGGAATTAACACAGCTCAAATTTGTGGCTTTCTTGATAATGCATCAGCCACAACATTCTTCTTGCCTTCCACATGCATAATCTGGAAGTGGAACATGGAAAGAATGTTTGCCCATCGCATATGCTTTTCGGATAACTTTGACTGTGTCAAGAAGTATCACAAGGTCCGGTGATCTGTTTGGACAACAAAATCAGCACCTAAGAGGTAGTGCTTCCAGCTAGAAAGCGCATGAATCACGGCCAAGATCTCTTTCTCATAGACTTGCATAGTCCTCTCTGGCGCTTGCAAAATGCGTCTTTCATAAGCTACTACCCGTCCATCTTGCATTAGCACTGCTCCGATGCTACTGCCACACACGTCACACTGGACCACAAATGACTTCTTGAGATCTGGCAAAACAATAACTGAATCTGAAGTCAACTTTTCCTTTAAGAGACTAAAAGCTGAAATCTCTTTTTGGGTCCATCTGAAAGTGACCTCTTTCTTTTGCAATGCGTGAAGAGGCGATGCTATCTATGCAAAATTTCTGATAAACCTTCTATAGTAGGAACACAATCTCAAGAAGCTTCTGACATCGTGCACAGTCTTCAAGTGTGGCCATGTCTTGATAGCTTCGACCTTTGCGGGATCCATTCTAACACCATCCTTTGAGACTATGTGGCCCACAAAGTGGATCTCTTCGAGGAAGAATTCACTTTTCTTAGGATTGACAAGTAACCTGTGACTGCGCAGCTCTTCGAACACAATGGTCAAGTGACGCCTATGCTCCTCTTCATTCTTCGAATACACTATCATGTCATCGAAGAACGTTCCAGCAAACTGTTGATGCGAGCGGAAAATCCGGTCCATCATTCTGTTGAACGTGGCAGGAGCATTTGTTAGCCCAAACGGCATCACTAGAAACTCATAAAGACCAAATGTCGTTCTAAACGCAGTCTTGTGCACATCCTCTGGCCTTATACGAATCTGATGGTACCCACTCTTAAGGTCTATCCTGCTGAAAATTGCAGCACCCTCTAAACGATCGAGAATATCATCAATTCGAGGAATAGGAAACCTATTCTTGATGGTATTCTTATTCAATGCACGGTAATCAATACACATGCGCCATGAGCCATCCTTCTTCTGCACTAGGAGCACTGGGGAGCAAAAGGGTGAAGAATTAGGTTGAATCAGCCCCTTCTCTAATAACTCCTCAACCTGGCCCATAATCTCTTTCTGCTGCGCCGCACTAACCCTGTAGGGAGTTCTATTTGGTGGGCTACACCCTGGTACCAAATCTATCCGATGGTCCTCAAGTCTCTCTGGCGGCAATTGCGACGGTAATGAATCAGAAAAACAGTCACTAAACTTTTGCAAAAATGCTGACCTTTCTTTATCTAACACAGATAAATTTGACTGATCACTATCTGAGACATCACGTGCAAAAATCAAGTACACAGAAAGATGATTCTTTATTACAGAAGTGATAGCAGAAGCAAATACAATAGGGACTGACTCTCCTTTAAGCTTTACATCCAAGATGTGAGTTTTGCCCCTATGCTGTACAGTGATCTTTTTGTTGTAGGCATCCAAGACTCCATGCACTCGGAACATCCACGGGATCCCCAACAAGGCGTCGCAACCTTCCAGCGGCATGATGTAAAACTCTTCAGTGTCCACATACGACTGAATATGCAGACGCAGTTTTCCAATGATGGGAGTAACACACTCTGAGTGGCCAGGACATGCCAATCCTGTCTCTGCTGTGTACCCCATCTCTTCAGCTCTGATGCCCAGCTTCATAGCTAACTCTGGTGAGATAAAGTTGGCTTTGGCACCTGGATCAAAAAAGATGAGTGCCGTATGATCCCTAACTTTACCCCATGCCCTGCATAACTCACTGGCATCTGTGATGGGCCTATCACCCACCATGTCTGGCACTAAACCTGTCGTGGGTTTAGGCTTCTTGCCTTTCTGGTCTTCTTTATCCTCTGAGTCAGCTGGCCTTTTCCTTTGTAGAAAATTGATAGAAAAGTGACCAGGCTTCTCGCATATAAAGCATTTGTTCTCAACCATTAGGACTTTCTTTTCCTCGAGCGACTTGCGCACAAAAGGCTTCCTTTTTTGTTTCTTTGCCTGCACTCCAGAAGTCCCGGGTGAATCCTTGTCTTGGGTAGCCTTTTCTGACCCCTGTGACGCATCAGGAGCCGTTTTCACAAAGGGCTTCTTCACTGAATTTTTCTTTTGCTGCCCTCCTTTGTCACTGCTCGGAAATCCACTGTCCTCTCCTTTCAACAAGGCAAGACCAGTGTTCGCAACTTCCATAAGCTGAGTAAGGGTAGCCACTCTGTTCTTTGTACAGTAATCGCGAAGCCCTTTAGGCAGCCCACAACAGTACTTCTCTATCTGCTTTGTCAGTGGCACAAATCTGAAGGAGGTCACTAAGAGTAACGCTTTACAAAACCTCCTATTGTACTCCAGCAAGATCTTGCACGAAGCTGAAGTAAGCTGGTGCCAATCTGTCAGGACGTCGGCTTCAAATTCATTTGATAGCCAAGCAGATGCAAACATTTGCTTGAAGTAAACCCAAGTGGTGGGTGCCTGTCCTTGCATTAACAATGTCGTCCACCATGTAAGCGCATTGTCCTTTAAGAAAGTGGCAGCTTTCCTGACCTTCGAGGCCTCTGTAAAATTCCCTCCCACATAAGCTGTATCAAACTGCTGGAGGAAAGTGAGTGCCTTTGTCTTATCCTCAAAACCACTGAAGGTACTGAACTTTACCGCTGCACCACCTTCTTTGTAAGCCTTCGGCTTCTCTAGTGCCCCCAAGTTGTCATACGGAATGGTCTACAACATGGGCACTGTACTAGGCATGATCGGCACGCCTTGGCCATTCACATTTTGCGTCAAAGGTGCGATATCTGGCTGCTGTTCAGAAAAACCAGCCATGCCAAAATGACCCTGTGGCACCCCAAACTGGCCCTGGTTGCAGTGGAAACCTTGCTGCATGCCGATACTACCATACATGGGGTTTGGCATGATGCCTTGCATACCCCCGAACACTCTTCCTGGCATGTACGGCTGATTTCCAGGCGCATAACCAGCCATACTTTGGAACACTGATCCACCCCCGAAATACCCAGGATGTACCGTGGGTGGTGGAAAAACTGAGTGCATAGCCTGGTATCCAGCTCCCTGTCCATTCAAGACAGCATGCTGGCTCTGAAAGGTGGCTGAACTGGCATAACCTGTGGAATAGGCGTTCTAGCCACCTGTTCAAGCATGGGAGGAACCTGCTTTGGAGCCCCCGACTCCGCAACATGCGAGTGTTCCCTTTCCTCCTGCGCCACATGAAGTACCTGGGCTTGAGCTTCAACAAGCTCCGTACGCGGCGTAGGTTGCCTATTTTGCTGTTGCACTGGTGGCGCTTGCAAGAATTCCATAAACCTCGGATTCTGCACCAGCTACGAAAAGACATTCACCGCGGCAACTAACTGAGTCTTAAACGCATCATCCTCAAGTTGCCCTGTCATAAAGCCCTGTACTACTGGAGGGACATTCACGTTGACAGGAGGTACAGACTGACGTGGCCGTGAACTCTCGCCAATCTCAAAAACCATAGGAATCTCCTGCCTATCCTTTGGAGAGGAACCCTCTTCCATAATTCCCTTCCCCTTGTCGGCCATAGTGTAATCCCCGCGTTCCTGCACTCTGTGTCTTTACCCTGAAAAATCCAGGCTTACTCTTTGAGGAAAAAGTGATTGATGTCCTAGCAACGGAACCATGAAACCGGCCCATAGTGCGGTAGGCGTTGGCTTTCACCCGAAATTCTTTACTTTAGACACAGACACACAGAGCACTTTGCAAAGAGAACCTACGACGGGAATTAACACTTGAATACACACAACTCGGAAGCTAGAATGCTCCGAGTAGACACCGACAACCTGTAGGCCCCAAAATTGGCGCCCCTTTCGGTATTTCTTTATTCCTTAGGAGGGTAAAGTACAAAGAAGAGTCCTGGGAATCCTTTGACTGTATCGCACTACATACCGCCTGTTTTGGCCAAATTTCGGCAGCATAACAACCCCAAAACTTGCGCGAAACCAATTCCCCTACTGGAACTCGCTTCTACTGGCATATACCCTCTGATTCCTGTCAAAAAACAGTAAATTCAGCACGCTGTATTTACTGGTTTTTGCCCTGTTTTCAGCCCCAAACAGTCCCCTAACTGTCCTCTGCCAGTGGGGCACGATTACCAATGGTCCTAGCGTTCGTATGGCTGAAAGACAGTGAAATTACAGCGCATACACAGCGCTGATTTTGCACCTGTACGGTGAGGTTATGACCCTCACCAGTGCCTGCATTGGAGCAGCAGCTAGCCATCCCTGTTCCTGCTCAAGGAGGCTCTTGCCTCAGCACAAAAGCATGAACCCACACAACTGTACATCAGTCAAATGAGTAGCCCTCTTGTGGGGCATCACATAATTGCACGTAGGGGAGAGAGAGAGCAGTGTGTAGTGTGCAGGGCATCACTCCTAGCACCACATTGTACATGAGAGGGAAAGGAAGCACTCCATAGCTCTTAACTTGTGACAAATGTTGAAATGAGGCCTCTCCCAGCTTAAAAATCGGCGCCCATTTTTCTGTATGAGGAAAGTTCACGAAAATGTGACACTTGGCGCATTTACAAGCATTTTCCCGTTTCGGGTTCGCCGCTTAAAAATATCCTGACCGGTTGCCCAGTTGACTTCGCGGCAGAGTTGTAAATTGTTCCCCTAGTCATACCGGAGGTAATGACCCGAACACATTTCACGGCCCAAAATAGCAGCTCCCTAAATTTTAGGAGATGCTTCTGTTGGGCGGCCACTGGTCTTCTGACCATCTATCCTCATTGGGACCGCATCCAAAAGTGCAATGTGGCCCAAGTGTCGGATACTTTTTGTTGGTAGTCCCACCTTGACTTTACGCCTTAATTGAGTTCACTTCCTAGTATCCACCAACTTGCTAAGTGCGACGGGGGGAACTATATGATCTTGCTATGAGCCTAGACATCCTCTTACCATACGAATTCCAGTGCCGACCACTTCCCATCTGCGGGTGAATCTACCGTTCACATTGGCCATACAATGTCCGACCATTTGCTACTTCAAAAAGAGGGTCTCAAAACAAATAAAATAAACCCCATTGGAAAGAAACCAACAACCAAGGTTAGCAGTTGCCACATCTCTGTGACATGGTTAATAACTGCCACAACCTCGTGACACAGGACATCCTGCACCTCACTGTACATAGAGGGTAAGCCAGCACTCCATTGAAGCTCTTCCACCTATGACAGCACTCAAAAACGAGCTCACAGCTGAAAATCACGGTTTTGCCTTCTCTTTAAGTAGTAAACTGGCCTCAGAGTGCCAAGTGTCACTCATTTGTGCATTTTCCCGCTTTAGACCCTCGGGTCAAAAAATATCTCACCTGCAGCCTCTGTTGACTTGGCCACAGAGTAACAAAATGATCCCCATGTCAAATTGCACGTAATGACGCGAAGACATTTTGTCGTCCAAAATAGCAGTCCCTAAAATTTAGGAGTTTCTGCCATTACATTCTTCTAGGTCATCTGACCCTCTTTGTACACTACAGCCACACCCAGAACTGAAATGTAGCCTATGTAGCAAAGAATTCCGCTTTGGCTGGCCAGTGACCCCACTTTGGCTAACCATAGTCCTTGTCCAACCTTAGTGCTCTTTAGTCCTCGGGCTTGGACTCTCTCTGAACAGTTCCACACTGGCTATGCAATGCAGGGCAGTTAGATTTCCAGAGGGGTGTTTCCAAAAGGTAAAACAAACGAAATTCCCCAAAGAAAGAGAAAATAAACAAAAATGGAATTGCCACTAGCTAGTGACAGCAGACTCCTTGACGAGAATTTCTGGGGAATTTGCAAAGGGAGCTTGAGGCTACTGAAGATGATCTTGTTTCTGATACCTACTCTGTGGGTTCTGAAGATGGAAGAATCAAGGTTGAAGCGCATCCCCGGCTGTTTGCCTGCTAAATAGTGATGGGAAAGCTTAAGGCTACTGAAGGCCCAATTTGGATCAACGGGGTGGTGGAGCTGACTGTGAATGACCAGATGATACCTCACATCCATACGTCTCTACTGTTGTTCTTCCAAGGAATGACTGCTCCAACAAAAGCATTTGCAATCCTCAAAAGCTCCCTTGGGGAGGCCTTGAATACATTCTATCCATTAGCTGGGCGCTACAGAGACAAGAGCGGCAATCAAGAACTTGACATTGTGCAATGACGAAGGTGTCGTCCGCCAGGAAGCGTGGGTGGACTACGACTTTGAGAGCTTTTGCCTAAGCGCCGATTTTCCCCCACATTTGATCTACTGGTGCCTTAGATTGATTTCTCTGCGGATGTGTCTCAAGTCGCACTTGTGCTAGCCCAGATACCACATTTTCAGTGCTGCCACGTCTTCCTGGGCTTCTGCTTGCATCACAAGGCAATGGACGAATACTCGCTGGACCAACTCTTGATGCTAGGGGGGACTGGTTAGTGGCAAGGGGCTGGGTAGGGGCGAGGGAATGAGAGGGGGAGGGTAGGGGCGAGGGGGAGTGGGGGACTAGTTAGGGGCGAGAGGGAGTGAGGGGTGGGTAGGGGTGAGGGTGAGCTGGGGTGGGTAGGGGCGAGGGTAGGGAGAGGTGGGTAGGGGCGAGGGTGAGTGGGGGACTGGTTAGGGGCGAGAGGGAGTGGGTAGGGGGAGGGCGAGGGGATGAGGGGGAGGGACTAGGGGCGAGGGTGAGGGTAGGGCGAGGGCGAGGGCGAGGGGGTGAGGGGGGAGGGTAGGGCGAGGGCGAGAGGGGGAAGGGAGGGTGAGGGACTAGGGGCGTGGGGGCAAGGGGGAGGGTAGGGCGACGAGGTGAGGGGGAGGGTAGGGCGAGGGAGAGGGGAAGAGAGAGACTAGGGGCGAGGGGGTGAGGGGGAGGGTAGGGCGAGGGTAGTGAGGAGGACTAGGTGAGGGGGAGGGGGAGGGGGAGAGGGAGAGGGGGGGGGAGGGTGAGGGACTAGGGCGAGGGGTAGGGGGCGAGGGCGAGGGTAGTGAGGGGGACTAGGCGAGGGGGAGGGTAGGGCAAGGGCAAGGGCGAGGGCGAGGGGGAGAGGGGGGAGGGAGGGTGAGGGACTAGGGCGAGGGGGTGAGGGGGAGGGTAAGGTGAGGGGTAGTGAGGGGGAGAGGGGGATAGGGTAGATAGGTGCAAATAATGAGCACGCAGCTACCATGAGCAATACAGCGATCATGATCTTAGAATTCATCTTGCAGGACGGGCTCTGCGAAGGGAGTTTGCTATACACAAAGGAGAGCTTTGTTCTGGTCGGAGAAGCAGACACCAAAGGTGTTTGTAGAGGAGATTTCTTATTGCTTCTATACTGCTTCATAGGCTCAGGTGGCTCATTTGGTGTAGTTAGTGTGGCACCATTTGAAGAGGGTGTACCTTCATGCAAAGAGTGAATAGAGACTCCATAACAAGGCATAGATTTGGTAGTCTCCAACCACTCCAACAGATCTTCATCTGACCCTTCAGGTGTAGTAGGCTGTTCTTGTTCAAGTTTGGTTTCCATTGACAAAGAAACTTGTTGCACCACGGGATCCATACCACCTTCTAAGAGAATGGGTTGCATCGAGGAGCCAGAAGTATGTATCCACATTGCGTCGTTTCCCCAATCATGAAGTGCTTTAGTGTGTCGCAGCCATGGTCTTCCAATGAGCAAAGGAAATCCGCCCTCAACCTGGGGAAGACGAACCACAACAAAATCCAAGTTAAAAGTAAATTCTTGTACCTGCAGAGGCACATTGTCCACTATGCCCACTGGGTAGACTGTCCGCTGGTCGGCCAATGTAGCTGTGAAGGGAGCAGGGCGAGTAGGCTGTAGACCTAGAGCTAACATAGTGAACTCGGGCATCAGGTTGATGCCAGATCCACCATCCACTATCACTTCTGAGAATTGTCGACCCAAAACGGACACTGTCTAACGAGGGCTTCTATAATCAGTGAGTGGAGCAACGGGATTGGATATCATATAGGACTCTGATGGTCGCACTGGGAGGTGCCCGCCACTAGGACTTGCTCCAGGATAAAGTGACTGAATAACAGCAAGGGTGTCACTTCTAAAATTTGTATCTAGTCGCAGCATGTCATAGAGGGACACTTGTTGGAAGGTGCTCTTCAAGACAGTCTCTGCTGTAAGCTTTTCCTGTTCTACCAGTGGTTTCTCGGGTACCTTGATCTTTTGTAGATCGGAAACTACTTCGAAGAAAGCTTCATCAATATCGGAGGGCAAAGATTTGGATTCTTTCATGGCACTGGGAAATGGCTTGTTAAGAGATGCAGGCAGGGTATCCATTGGTGTGAGACTGTGTGGGGAAGTTGAACTTGCTGGAATGCTAAGATCGAGTGCGGCTCTCTGGGCCCGGGTGAGGACGCCCGATGGCTCCTCTGCCAATTGCGGCGGCTTATTTTGAGGTGTAACCGCGTGGGTAGAAGGGGGCGGCTGAGAAGCAGTGCTAACTGCTATGAAATTGAGCTTGGAAAAGGCAAACTCAGTCTGGCTTTGACTTGGGTTCGAAGCCGTAGATGCACGAATTTTAGGGCAATCCTTATTGTAGTGATCCTTCATATCAGGGCAATGACGGCAGGGAGGAGACCCTTCGGGCAGAGGGCATTTGCTTTGGTAATGACCATATTCCCCGCATCTGTAGCACAAAATGGGCCGATTCACTGGACGAGTCGAAGGACGAGGTGGTCCTTGCTCCATGGAGTTGGAGGTGGAGGCATAGAAGCTATGAGGTGGTGAGGGAGCATGGGTATGATAAAAGCTCTGAGAGGGAAAAGTGCTTTGCATACCTTGCATAGGAGGGGCTGTCAGCAAAGGTGGCATATGGTGTGGATGGCCACAGGGAGAAACCATGTTGGATGCAAGTGCTGGCCCTTGCTGAAGAGAAGGACCAAGACTTTGTTGTATTTGTCGCAATCCCTTGAGGTAGTAACAATCCTTGTCCTCATGTCCAGATTTTTCACAGAAGTGGCAGTAAACCCGAAGGGGGCATTCTTGTGGAGGGTGCCCTGGAGAGCGGCATGAGCTACACCAAACCGTAGCCTTAGTCTCTTGCTGACACTTGAGCTCTTCTAGCTCGCGTTTAATTTGTTCCAATGCCTCATGATGTGGAGGCTTCTCTTGTCTAAGAGAGAAGGACCTCTCCTCTTGAAGAGCTCGCTATAACTTTAGGGCTTCCAGTTCCCTGCGTAAAGAAGTTAAAGGATCAGAAGGACTTTCCAAAAACACAAAGGGGGTCTCTATGTGAGGGGGGTTGGTGAACAGCTTCCTAGCCCCCTCTATCCTCGTAGCAGCAGCGATGAACTCCTCCAGAGTGGCGTCGGGTCAGAGACTCTCTCGTAGTTTTTGCTGAGAACTTTTGGGAAGTGCCTTCTCTACTCTCAAGCTCTCAAGTCTACATGACACACGTTTGTCATAGTAAGACTGAATGGTCTTCAAATCAAGTGTTTTGTGAGTGTTAAGAGTCAAAGGACTCTGATACTACTTCTATTCAATCACAAAGAGCTTGAAATTGCATTATTTGGGTGTTTTTATGCCTCTCGTTCCGTGCCGTTCCCGTTCCGGGCCCCTCCCCGTTCCCCCGTTTCGCGGGGGATCCCATCGCCATTCCCGTTCCGCGTTCCGGGTAACTATGGGCTCGATGGGCTGCCGACGTACCTGACCTCAAGAAAGGGGTGAAATCTAAAAACGCTGGCTGGCTGTTGAAATCTGCAAGCGCTAGGGCTGATCTGACAATGCAAGGGCTGGCGGTTGTTGTAGAAAATGCCAAGCTGATCTGAGTAAAAATGTTGGCTGCTGGCTGCTCCCTTTGCTAGCGCTATCTGCAAGTCACCAAAAACGTTAGGCTCCTTGCTTCCTTTTTGGGATAGGAATTTGGTTTATGATTGTGCTAAGGGCTAGGTAGGGCAAACTGTCCACCAAACCCAACAAATAAATGGTTTATTAATAAGTTTTTGACCAAGGCTAAGTTTTGGGTGAAAGTGTCGCTCATCTGCCGATCTGGGAATCAAATCGACGCGGGGAATGGCCCATTGGATTCTTCTAACCTAAAACTACATGTATGTCATGCCAGATACCCACATAGTGTAATAACATCTGTCAAAATGCGTGTACGAACCATTTATGCAAGAGGGTTCTAAAACTGGAAAACGTAATCTAATAGACTAGTCCGGACATGCAGGTTTTGTGAACAGGCTCATAAAATTAATGGTACAAATCTGTAGCAGGCTACAGTGTCACTTTCATAGGACACTCAGTTAGTATGGTTGGTCTGGTCTGGTTCACACTGGACGGACTCTCTGGGCTGGGCTGGGCAGTGACACGTGGCAGGGATACGGTGCTCTAGTGGACATCGTGGCCAGGTCACCACCACCACTCAGGGGAGATAGACTTAGGTGCTATCATTTATGAGCCGTTGGTGGCTCTTTATGGTGATACATATGAGTAGTCGTTTTGGGCCAGTGGCATTATCTTGTACATAGTCGTCTAGAGTGGGTATTTACACAGAGCACGTCTTCACCATCCCAGCACATCTGAGCCTCGACACCCCCATTGTACCTGTGAGTCCTGGGCTGGAGCTGAGTGTGCTGCCACGCCAGAGTCTATATCAGTCTTTGAGATAGTTCAGTCATATGTTCTAGTATGTTGTTGTGTCTTTGTGAGCTCTGTTGGCGTCTATTGTTTCCTTTCTGTTTAGTCTGTGTGAGGGAGATTCAGTCTATTGAGTGAGATTGTCACGCACATTGCACTGAGGACCACCCACTATAGAGAGCACGACACATTATCCGCGCTACAGGTGCTCTCATTTTGGCGATCACGGTGGGACCTCAACTGAAATCTCACTCTGTGAGGTGCAAATCTTGAAGCTAGTTGGGTCTATCTAGCTTCACCTACCTTGCCTAGCTTCACCGACCTTGCCTTGCACTGTTCTCCTCTCGCCTGGTCCAACTGGTCTAGTCCTCTCTCGCCCTAGTCATCTCTCGGCCTGGTCCAACCTGCCCTCGTCTCTGGTCTAGACCTCCTCTTTTAGTCCTCCTCGTCCCTGGTCCGGCCTGGTCTAGTCACTTGCCTGGTCTAGACCCTGGTCTAGTCCTCCTCGTCCCTGGTTCAGCCCGGTCTAGTCACTGCCTGGTCTAGTAGAGTCTAGACCAATCTTCAGTCAGTCCAAGGTTTTCTTGCCCAAACCTTGGTTGATTTGGTGGTCGCTGCATGACCCATACAAGGCGGTCAGTCGAGCGTCAAAGCGCACTCCTGAGTCCTTTGAAGTACTACAACAGAAGACGACCCTTGGAACCTGTTAGAAGTCCATCAACCTCATCACCCATACCTCCACATACGGCATCACCCATTCCTCCCTCCGGTTCCACATCTTCCAGATCACCTTCTCCAGTGAAGCTCTCTCCTATTCTACTACAGCAGGCTACCGAGCAACATGCTTAGCAAGGGGCCATGGAGCCATTGGCTAGCGTTTTGGCTAAGGTAAACATCAAGTTCCCTACATTCAAAGGTCTCTCTTCAGAAGATGCTGACGACCATGCAAGGAGGTTTGTATCTCTTTGTAAGGGTCGTGGTCTTAACAGGGAAGATGCTTATTTGGTACTCTTTCCACCCACCTTGGATGGCTTAGCAGACAAATGGTACAGCTAGTTTGCAGAGAACCATTTTGCAACCTGGGTAGTCTTAAGGCAACAATTCTGTGCAGCTTTCAGGCCCGGTGACTACCAGGAGAAGGTGTTGGATGAGTTAGCCAACATGGTGCTCTAGCTAGAGGAGACTTTTGCATAACTTATGACGAAAACCAAGTCTCTGGTTGCCAAGCTTCCCCAGCAACCAGGTGAATTTATGGTTAAGAAGTGGGGGAGAGAGGGAAGGGGGGAGAGACTCTAGAGAGAGCTTAAAGTTGAGAGAGAGAGAGGGAGGGAGCTTGAGAGAGAGGGGGAGAGCTTTTAGCCTTGTAGAGTCTAGAGTCTAGACTTCAAAGCTTGAAAGAGGCTAGAGCTTGAGAGTCGAGAGTCAAGACTCGAGAGGGTAGAGCTTTAGCTTTGGCCCTTGAAAGCTTGTGTGCATAGTGAAGGTAAGGGGTGGGGGAAGGGACATTTAACAAGGGAAAGGCTCACAAGACAAATCACCAAAATCTGAAAATCTACCCATTCTCAGCCGTTCCGAGCCTGCCATTCCAGTACCAAAAGTCCCTGCGGAACGTCTGGCCATTCTGGGCCGTTCCGGACCATGTAACCCCCCCAGAACGCCGTTCCGGCGTTCCCTGCCCATGGGATGGCGTTCCCCGGTAACTCTGATCGAGCCTCCCCTCGGCCATTCCCGCACTGTCATCGAGTGCTCCCATTGTTGTCCATCACATTAGATGGCTGCCTCCTCCATCCTCAAATTCGGGGGGGAGGGATTTGGTTGGCTATCATACCGTCTTCAACCAGAGGTTGTACTTGGATGCACACTGACCCTACACAAGGCATCACAACTTGGCTGCAAATGTACAAACATTGCTGGACTAAACTGGCCCACACCACTTGTCACGTGCACATTTCATTTGAGCCACATGGACAAGCTATTGCTACAGGGTAGCGTCGGCCTTAGATAGCTTCGGATCTAGCGTAGCACTTTGTGAGCTTCTCCGAGGACATGCATGATCAGGTAGGTCAATAGTTGCATGCCCTCAATTGCACAAGCATTCATAAAGTCACTCAGCATGTGAACAGTCTCTAAATGTCAGCTAAGCCAATTCAGTTCATAAAAACCTCATCAAAAGTGAAGCCGTGGGATTTCATGCACTGCTCGACCCCTTTTGGAAATCCTCCCTCGGTAGATCAGAAAAGCAGTACCAAGTACCCAGATCAGCATTTTCAGCCAGCAGCCCATCCATCAGCATTTTCAGCCTCGTCGCCACCAGTATTCAGCCCTGGAGATCAGCGTTTCAACATTCAGCAGTATCTCCAGCATCAGCACCCGCAGTACCAGAATCATCCCTAGCGTTTTCAGATCAGCATCATCCACTATCGTTTTTGCTATTCATCAACATCAGCATTTTAGCCTTCAGCATCGTATCACCATTTGTGCAAGTAATCAAAGCAAGTACTTGATCTAGCAATAGAGTAAGGGGGCCCTTGAGGGTGGTTGGACCTGACATGCAGTGTCATCTCTCTTTTCTCTCTATGGGGTTCAGATTTGGGGGGCCTCAGTGGACCATCAGGGCAGATCTGGTAGCACTGATGGTTGGAGATGTATGGAAAGGCCTCTAGTCTCTATGATCTCTAGGATAATTCAGGCTAAGGCCTCAGTGCCACATGAGATTATTCGAGATGAGCTCCATGCCCCCCTTCTCGTAGTTGAGACCTTACTAGATCAGTTTTCTTCATGAATAATTTATGGACAGATATGCTCGGCTAGCCCTTGAGTCATCCCGATAGCTAGCGCTATAAGAGATGACATCATGGTTTCAATCACATGGCTTCAACATGGATAGATTGCCACCATTCCAGTACTCCTTGGATGCACCCTCCCTATCTCTCGCACGGACAGAGACCACTAGACTAGACTCATGCATCAGGATTTGATTCAGCTAGATACCAGGAGCACATGGATGACTAGTCTATTTGGCGCTTGAGAGCCTAAGGTTGCCACAAGCATGTCTGCACATTAGTCCTATCAATCTTCCATAGTAGAGTGACAAGCTCTACTTGGTGTTCGGGAGACGTCATCTCTGCAAACTTGATCTAATCATGCATACTAGTTCATTTTTGTGCACAATAAAAAAAAAGAGAGTCTTATAAGACAAAAACTTTGTTCATTTTTAACATTTGTACATTTGCTTACTCTTGGGAAGCATTGTAAGCATTGACAAGGTTTAGGTTATACTTTAATTGCATGCCTTGCATCCATCTAGCATCTTCAAAAGGATAATTCTTAAACTTAATAAGATATTGTCGGATAGTCTTACCACCTCTTAGTACCTTGTCTTCATGTCTAAGAATAGACTCGGGTTGCAGCACCTCTTCTTGGTCCTCGATCTCCGGTGGGTCTTCAGTAGTTAGTTGTTGAGGTGGCTCTCTTTGTAAGGCTTTAGTAGGCTTACATGGAAAGCATTGTGTATGAGCCAATGACTGGGCAACTTGAGTTGATAGGCCATCTCATTGATTGGCCTAAGAATCTGGAAGGGACCATAGTACCTTTTTGCTATTTTAGCATAATACTTTTGGTGTTTTGTAGGATTCTTGCCCATCGTGTGCCTTAGTCGAGCCTTGGGAAATTTTAATAAGACCCAATCATTTTCTTTAAAGGCTTGGAATCTTTTGTGCTTGTCAACAACAACCTTTTGCCTTTGCTGTGAGATAGAGATAGCATCCTTAATCTTTTGAAAAGATTCTTGTAGGTCTGGGCTATACTCATCTGCAGCGAAGATCTTCCCATGTACCTTAAGTAGAAAGGGACTTTTTGATCTTCCCTCAATTACCTTGAAAGGTGCTTTTCCTGTGGAAGTATGTACAATGTTATTGTAAGCATAATCCACTAAGAGTAAGTACTTCTCCCATTGGAATCTTTGATCTACTTCCGTTACATAGACTTTTAGTAGATCGTGAATTGTTAGGTTATCTATTTCACTTTGGCCATCCGTTTGTGGATGATAGGCCAAAGAGAAGTTTATCCTTGTCCCTAAATTCTCAAAGAGACCCTTCCAAAAATTAATGGTGATTCTAGGATCTCTATCCGACACTATGGACATTGGCAAGCCATGGTACTTGAAAATTTGTGAAATGAAGAGGGTTGCCATTTGATGGGCTTTGATAGTCTTTTTGACAGGTATAAAATGAGCTTGTTTACTAAACTTGTCTACTATCGTCCATATTCCCGTATTCCCATGGATAGACTTAAGCAATCCAAAGATAAAATCCATGGATATGCTCTCCTATGGTGAATTAGGGATTGGCAAGGATTGAAGCAATCCAGGTTGCTTCCCTCTATCAAATTTTGTCTTTTGGCATACCACACATTTACAAACATACTCTTGTATGTTCTCTTCATGGTAGGCCAATACAAATATGTTTCAATTCCCTTTAGGGTAGACTGAATCCCTTTATGCCCCGCATAAGGAGGAGCGTAAGATTCATACATTACTTTCTCATGGAGTGAGTTAGTAACGCATAGTCTATTGCCATAGAGAAGATAACCAGCTTGTAAAGTAAATGGTTCCTCTTTCTTCCCTAATGCAAGGGCTGAAATCACATCTCTAAATCGGGATCAATAGCATACTCATCTATCATTGAAGATAGATCATTGTGAGTTGCTATGGAAACCGCATTCACTCTCGGCCGTCTTGAGAGTGCATCGGCTACTTGATTATGCTTGCCAAAAATGTGAGCAATATGAAAATAAAATTGCAAAAGGAAATTTGCTCACCTCATTTGTTTATCGGAGAGCTTGGTCTGCATCATGAAGTACTTAAGACTTTGGTGATCCGTTCACAGAATGAAAGGAGTCCCCAATAAATAGTGCTTCCATGAGTCTAAGGCATGTAGAATTGCGAGGAGTTCCTTTTCATTATGCCTAGAGCCTTCGACTTTCATAGCCTATGGCGTACCCTTCTTGGAGCAAAATAGCTCCAAGGCAATCACCACAAGCGTCACATTGGACCTCAAATGGCTTGGAGAGATTCGGTAGTGTAAGCACAGGTTGAGAGATAAGCTCTTCTTTAAGCTTCTCGAAAGCATTGTTCTCCTTAGCAGACCATGTATACCTAACGCTTTTCTTTGTTAGGTCATGTAATGGTCCCGTAGTTTGTGAGAACTTTTCTATGAAGCGTCTATAGTATGCCACATACCTATAAAGCTTCTTAGTTCATGAAGATTCCCTGGTTTAGGCCATCCTTTTATTACCTCTAACTTTGATGGATCCATTTGGATGCCATTTTGAGAGATAATGTGACCTAAATACTGAATCTCTTGCAAGAAAATTCACTTTTCTTTCGATTAACATAAAGTTTATTCTCTCTTAAAACTTGAAATATTACCTGGAGGTGTTTCTTGTGTTCGTCTAATGAATTAGAGTAGAAGATAATATCATCAAAGAATACTCCAGTGAAGGTTCGGTGAGGCCTGAACAGCTTCTCCATCAAGCGGTTGAATGTGACTGGTGCATTGGTCAAGCCAAAAGGCATGACAATGTATTCATAAAGACCAAACGCAGTGCAAAATGCGGTCTTTACAATGTCTTGATCAACTATCCTTATTTGATGATAGCCATTTTTTAGGTCAATCCTACTGAAGTAGGTGGACCCTTGTAGCTTATCAAATAGGCCTTCTACCCATGGAATGGGAAACCTATTTTTGATAGTGATCCTATTTAGTGCTCTATAGTCGACACACATACGATATGTGTCGTCCTTGTTTTGCACTAGTAGAACAGGAGAACAAAATGGAGATGAGCTAGGCCTAACCATGCCCTTCTCAACTAACTCATGCACTTGTCGCATAATCTCCTCTTGTTGAGCTTGAGAAACTCTATAAGGAGGCTTCTTAGGTGGTGAAATTCCTAGAAGAATTTCAATTGCATGGTCATCATTGCCTTGTTTAGGAGGTAGTTCACAAGGGATGTCGTCAATAAAGACATCTTGAAACCGCTTGAGAAAATTGGATAACTCTAATTCCTTGTGGTTTCTTTTATTTTCTTCTCCTAAAGAATTAGGTTCATTTTGAGAATCTTTAACAAAACTCATGTACACGGAAATAGAGCTCTTTATTGACTTGCTGAAAGATTGTGTATGTACAATGTGTATAGTGTTACCCATTTCCTTAGCATCTATGTACATCTCTTTTCCCCTGAACTTAAAGGAGATTCTCCTTTCAGGGAATTTAACATTGGCAGCCATGCGATCAAACCATGGTGCCCCTAGGATTACATCCTCATGCTTGAGAGGAGAGATAAAGAATTCCTTTTTGTCCACATAGATTTGGACATGGAGCCTCGATTTCCCGATTAAGGGAGTGACTGAAGCCTCTTGCCCCTTGAAAGCATCGCTTGCAGGTAGGACATCTCCCATCTCATAGCCTTGTATGCATAGCTTGGTGGCCAACTCTATAGATATAAAATTGTGAGTAGACCAGGGTCAAAGAGAATAAAAGCATCATGTTCTCTTACCTTTCCCCAAGCATGGCATAGAGGAGATCCTTTGTGGTGAGTTTTCTCCTCTTGGATTTCGACCAAGGTAGCTCTAGGAGGATCATGGCAGGTGTTCTTTTGGGTACAAGTGCGGTACGAATGCCCTTGTTCGCCGCACTTGAAACACCGGTTATCCTTGTGATAACACTCAAGCTCTTCAACAGAGAGTTTGTTTTTGCCCTTGTAAACTTCCTTCTCCTTAGCATTGTTGGAATTGGCCTTAGGAGACTTTTGGACATTGTCCGTCCCCTTAGGCTCATTGGAACCCTTATTTTCCGTGGGCTTAGAATTCCTCTTAGCCCCTGTTTGGAAATTGATTTGAGAGGCCACCATATTATGGTGTATTACCACCGATATGGTGCGTGGCCTTTGGGAGTTGACATACTCCGCCATTTCTTCGGTTAAGCCTACACAAAATTGTTGCTTTTGTTCTCCAAAATCCAACTTTTTGAAGACAATGGCTTTGAGTTGTAGGTCCCAAAACTTGTCTACATATTTGTGGATGGATTCATAGGGAGAGAGCTTCAAGCTTCGCCATTGAGTGAGTACTTTGTCTTTGGCATCGGTGGCCAAAAACTGCTTCATAATGGAGTCTCTTAAAGCTTTCCATGTTTGTGGAGCTTCACCGTTGGCCCATAGACTAGACCACCATTGTCTAGCGAACTTTTGAAAGTGCATAGCTACATGGTGTAGCTTAGGGGACTCCATGAAGCCCTCATCTCCGAACGCCGCATCAAATTGTTGGGTAAAGGCCAAGACTTTGTCCGTAGCACCAAAGGTGCCATCATAGGTAAGGAAAGAGATGCTCTTCCCTCCCTTTTTGAACTTCTTGAGCTTGGATGGCCTCTTCCATGCGGCATAGGATTTCCTATGGCCTTTTCTTGCAATGAGGATGGCTATGACAATTTTGTAAGCAAATCACCAAGCTCCTCCATCTCTTTATGCTCCTTATCCCTTGCGAGCTGACGTTGTTCAGCTTCCGCTTTCAACTCTTGCACTTGCCTTTGTAGATCGGTGATGACATTGAGTCGGTTGTCTAACTCCCCTTGGAGTTCATCAATCACCATCTCCAATTGTTTGGCCCTTGTGCTACGACTAAGTGTTGTTGAGCGAAGTCGTTTAGTCATGTCCTCCATTTGCTTAGCATACTCATTAACTTGCAGGATGACCTCATCATTTGATTGCCAATCTTCATTTTGTGCTAGCTGACTTGATGTTTTTGCAGATTCTTGTGTATCCTTTGGTGGCGTCATGGCGGTTGGTTGATGTTTCCCTTGTGGCTGTGGCTGATCTTTTGTCATTTTGTCATCCTCACGCTTCATGGATGCCTCGGCCTTCTCTTGGTGTGTTGAGGTAGAGGGTGTTTCCTCGGGCTCCTATTCTCTTGGCTGCTCAAACATCTTGTTGGTGCAGGACTGGCTGCCCTTTCTGGCTCTTTGTCGTGCTCTTTTTGTTGCTCTTGTGTAGATTCAGCTGCCTGTTGTGTTGATTCAGCTGCCTGTTGTGCTGATTCAGCTGTTTCTCTTTGTTCGGGCTCTGTCTCCTTGTTGGGTTCAGGTTCTTTGGCTTTATCCACCATTGGTGAAGGTGGTGGACTCGGCATGGGGTGATCATGTTGTTTAGAAACGGGTGAAGAAGGGAGGGGAGGTAGATCTCCTTGATCATGTTGTGCTTCTCCTTGTTCCTTAGCTTCCTCTACGTGCTTTTGTTGTTTTGCCACCTCTTTCACTTTCTTTGCCGCTTCTTGGGCTTCCCTCATCTTGAAGGCTTCTCCTTCTTGATACATATTTTCCAGGGATTCTGTGGGATCTTCAGCCTGCTTCCTGGTATGATGCTTGGTTCTTGGTCCTTTAAGCTCAATGGGTACCCACTTTGTTGGGTCCTTTCCTTGTTCTTGGTGGACGCATTTGTACAATTGCTTTTCTCTTTCAAATCTGGCTTGCTTTTGTACACGTTCCTCCTGATGTGCTTCCACGGCTTCTCTCTTCATTTCTTCAATTCAAGCTCTCCTTTCCTCATTATCCGAGCTTTCACTGTTGTGTCGTTCTGGCAAGCTCTCAGCAGACTCTTCATTAGACTTGTATGATCTCTTCGCAGATCTTGTAGCTCAAGGAGAAGGTTGTGCTGACAGTATCCAAGTGTTTTGATCTAGGCAGGTGGAAAGTTGTCCTTGAGGAATGACATCCAAAGGGTGCCTGCTTGCTCTAGCTCATGGAATACTTTGATGCAGGTGAGCAGCATCTGACAGATTTTATATAGCATAGCACAAGATAAATCTGGTAGACTTTTGAAAAATGACATGGTGCCCGTTAGGGTTTTCACCATGTATTCTTCAGTCGGTGGTCCCTTTGCTGGAGCACGAATTATGGGGTAGTTCAACCAAGTTGGCCACTTCTTTGTTAGTGCCTCATGTGCTATACATGTCCTTACTCTTGGTACACGGTAGAAAGTAGGATCCTTTTGTAGGGCCGCAGGTGCTCTTGTGAACAGAATCAAATACCTTGGATTCTTGTTCAGCCAGCTTAGCCTCTACTTCGGGTGGTCTTGATCTGCGCCCTCGACTTTCATGTCGGTGTAAAGCCTTTCTTTAACTTGTAGCAACTCCATCTTTATTAGAGGATAGGGTACGGATTGTTGGTGCCATTGCGCATTGATTTGATTGGGAGTGAGTTGTGTGACGTTGATGGAGTGAAGTACTTCAATCAAACTGAGCCCACAAACATGGCCAATCTTCCTCAAAATTCGAAGTGGTGGAAGAACCTCACTTTGAACCAAAAGAGCTAAAACTTATAGTGCCGAACAACGAAGATTCCTTAGACGTAATTCCATATGTAGAGGAAGATTGGCCAAGACACTTATGGGAAAAAGGTTGAGAGATCAATGATGGGAGCCTAACTCTAAATTCAGCTCCTATAGAGGAAGTTTGGTTAGACAACCTACCTCCTGATAGATTTCCTATGGGCCAGTCTTCCTGAAATCCGAAGTGGTGGTAGAACCTCACTTTGAACCAAAAGAGCCAGAACTTATAGTACCGGACAACGAAGATGCCTTAGACAGAATTCCATTCGTAGAGGAAACTGGCCAGGACACTTATGGAAAAAAGTTCGAGAGATCAATAATGGGAGCCTACCTCTAAAGTCAGCTCCTATAGAGGAAGTTTGGCTAGACAACCTACCTCCTGATATGGACATGGATGTAAAATCCTTGTTTGGGGATTGCAGATTTGAAGCTTCAAGAATATCTAAACCATTGACCTTAAAAACAATTACCCTCTTACTTGGGAGATAACGAAGATGAATCCATAGTGTGTAAAACCACTCAAGTAAAAAGAGCAGAACAGACCCTAGAAGTAGACAATATTTATTCAATCATGTCTACACCCATCCAATGCACTCTTCCTTTGGGAGAACTATTAAAAATCAGACCATATTTATGGAATGATCTAAAGAAAACCCTAGAGAAGGTGATAATAATGGGGCTCATCGTAAAAAATTTGAAAAGATTGAAACATGAAATGGACAACCAAGAGATTCGATCTGTTCCAATGAACAAAGTTGGAGAATACCACAAAGGGGAAGAAGGAAACACCACTCTTCCAGTGAAATATAATGACATAGAACCTCCATTCGGATTTTTAGGACAATCTTCTGGGAAGTGTCCTCCCTTTTTGCAACATTGTATACAATAAGCTTCAACTGGCTTGAGGTTCTTGTCAGGCTCTGGGCATTCATTTTTCCAATGATCATCTGTACCACAATTGTGACAGTTTCTCGTTCTTGGCTTAATCATGGGTCTTACCATAGGATGTCATAATAATCAATATCTAATTCTCCTAAATGATTTTCTCATGCTAAATTGATCATTTAATATGGGGAAGTGCCAGGGGAGAAAAAGCTAGAATATTGGTTAAGTTAGCAGACCATCAATAATAGGGATCCAAAGGAGGGAAAATAGGGATCTAAAGGGGGGGCCATCTGCAAAAGAGCTATGTGCAACAATGGGCTTAAAATACCCTAAGGTTCAGCCCATTAAGACCTCCAAAATGCTAAGGTTCAAAAATTCAAAGTTTGTGTCTAAAGGTCAAACTTTAGGGAAATTGGATGCTTTGTGTGTGCCCCAAAAGTCTTCATCCATTCCTACATAGGAGGGGGTGATCCTTGCAAGTAGGGGATGAGAGAGAAAGTCACACACACACACACACACACACAAGCTCCCTTTACACAAAGGGAATGAGGGACACATGTCGGCTCCCTAGCCCAGATGCCCACAAGGAGTACTCAAATCCTATTGGATGGCCTTGAAGGTGGACCAATGAGAATTAGGATAGAGTAAATCTAGTTTAATTAATTTAAAAACACTTAATAAAATAACCAATAAGAATTAGCTCTCTAGAAGATTATTGGACAGTCTCCCAAGGGGTCCAATGAGCATTCAGCAGCCCAATGGCTTGCCTGATTCCTATTGGCTAGGAGACAAAGGGGTCCAATGAGAGTTTAGTTGAATTATTAAATTACCTAAATCTCTCACAAAAGGGGAAAGGGGGACACATGTCAGAAGGCTATCACTTATGCTGCTTAATAGTCATTGGCTAGCATAGGATGCTAGGATGAGTAATTAGCAAGGGGGATCGATGAAGAGAGAGAGGGGGCTTACTTTTGCAAGGCATTATTGACACACACACTCACACAATCAATGTGTGGAGCAAGAAGACTCTCTCTCTCCTTCTCAAGCTTTAATGGAAAGCTTATCTCCTACTCCAAGCTTGTGAGTGGGGAGGACTACACCAACAACTCTTGGCTTTGTGATGCAAATCCAACCAAGAGCCAAGATTCAATGCATGCTCATCTCCTTTACCATTCTAATTACTAAGCTAAGCTATGCTAATATGAGTCATTATGTGAGGAGATGTACATCTTTCTCGTAAGAATACTTCTTCTTCCTCTCAATCTACTCTCATACCCTGCTATCTCTCACCATCTTCGAAGGTGTGTGAGGTCTTGGATCTAAGACCGTGAGGGAATTGATGTTGTGTTTGATAAGTGTTTTGCTTAGTGCATGAAGTTTCCATCTTCATTGCACTAGCTAATCTTGAAGGAACACAAAGAATTGATTGTACAATGTCTCTCTTGATGGGAGAAACCATAATACAAAGCCTTTTGGAGGGGGGAACGGCTCCATGTAAATCCGGTCCTCAACTGTTGTCAATAACTTAATTTCTCTCTCTTTTGAAGTATTGTTCATGCTATCTAACTAGGTGTTATGATTTTTGTTGCTCTCTCCACTCAACCACTCTTGTTATTCTCATTAGGAAGCTATTCTAATGAGATGCTCACTATGTTCATGCTATTTTCCGCTACACACAAGTTACTAGGCCATTAAATGTTACATTGGTATCAGAGCACAAGGTTTCTCTTTTCTTGCTCAAGAAGGGAGGTCCTCAAGCTAGCTATAAATGGTTGGTATTATTAATTGCATGTGAGTAAGTAGAATAGGGATTTCTCAGCCTTGCAGTGTACCTGCCTTCGTGCAGTTAACGGAGCATCACTGTCGAGAGCTATGGTCTTAATAGTTATGGGACGCATGTTTAACCTCACCATCCTATCTTATTGCAGTATTAGCGAGAACCACAATTAATTTGGCAAACCATGGGACGAAGATGACTCGACTAGTGCATAGAGGCTACAAGAGGTTGTCAATCTCTTGGAAAACAACTAACAACTCGCATCTATTTCAAGCTACACTCAAGTGATTGAAATCACCAAAAGCCAATCGCTCATCAACAAGCAAATCACATCCGTTACAGCATCAAATGACATCCAAACAAACGCAACAAACGCATTGAATCCACACATCCTATGGCCTCAAACCCCACTTTAGGTCAAGTTCCAAAATCGCGATTATTAACAACAGTGGATTTTTGACCTGGTCTTTTTCAACCCAGAATGCATCTAAATGCTTAGCAATGATGCCCCAATCCCTTGCCTATGCTTAGTTTTTGTTTTAAAAGTGTAAATTCCTAGCTATGATGAAATTAGACCGCGGGTCGGCGACGCCAAAACCTACAAAATATTGTGAATGGCTTATGTCAACGCGTAGAGCTCTTACCTACGGTTGCAATGCAGCAAACGCATTCGCAATGTGACAACCGGGGAGGGAGTAGGAAGCGCAAGAAGGAGAGAAGTGAGAGCCATTAGCTCACACTGTGTATTTCTTATCCAATAACTTGTAAAAAATTTACAAAAATTTGCTTTTATACCTTAGCCAAGGTTTTTGGGTGGTCAAAAGTAATAATCTGGAGTTCTAACAAAGCTAGAAATTGAATGGCTGATACAGTGTAGAAGCTTGTAGCCCCGGCTCATTAATTACAAAGTTTACCAAGAAATTAGGAGTTACAATATTCCCGATTTATCAAAATAATACTTGTTCTTACAAGGAGAACTCCCAAAAATGGTGTCCACGTTAGCTTGCTGCAACTACACTCAAGTGTCTGAAATCACCAAAAGCCAATCGCTCCTCGGCAAGCAAATCACATCCGTTACAGCATCAAATGACATCCAAACGTAATGAAACTTCTAGGACAAGTTTATAGGACCTAAGTTTATAAGGCCTCAAACCCCACTTTAGGTCAAGTTTCAAAATCGCGATTATTAACAACAGTGGATTTTTGACCTAGTCGTTTTCGACCCAGAATGCATCTAAATGCTTAGCAATGATGCCCCAATACCCCGCCTATGCTTAGTTTTTGATTGAACATGTACATTTCTAGTTATGATGAAATTAGGCCGGGGGTCGGCGACGCCAAAAGCTACAAAATACTGTGAATGGCTTATGTCAATGCGTAGAGCTCTTACCTGCGGTTGCAATGCAACAAACGCATTCGCAATGTGACAACCGGGGAGGGACTAGGAAGCGCAAGAAGGAGAGAAGTGAGCGCCGTTAGCTCACGCTGTGTATATCTTATCCAAAAACCTCTAAGAAACTTACAAAAATTGGCTTTTATACCTTTGCCAAGGTTTTTGGGTGGTCAAAAGTAATAATCTGGAGTTCTACCAAACCTAAGAATTGAATGGCTGATACGATATGAAAGCTTGTAGCCCCGGCTCATTAATTACAAAGTTTACCAAGAATTAGGAGTTACAATATTCCCGATTTATCAAAATAATACTTGTTTTTACAAGGAGAACTCCCAAAAATGGTGTCCGCGTTAGCTTGCTGCTAGCATTTCCCCCCTCCTCGCCTGTGTTGTCCCTTGACACAACTTTATGGGCTGAAGTAATCTTTGGGTTGATGGCAGGCGAGGTGGTCCTTCAGTGCTTCCAGTGCCTTTTTGTATCTGATTTTGTGTTCTTTGTCTGGCACTTGCAAAAACTGTATGGTGACTTTGTTTTTCATTTCCACTGCGGAGTATCCAACAAATCTTGCGGTGAGGTTGCTTATCACCAGCGCAAATATCTTCGTTTGCCAGGTGAAGAAGCCAGTATAAAATGCCTCCTCAAAATCTAGCATATTTTGCGAGGGCAGAAACATGCATCGGGCATAAAAGCCATAAAGAACTTCCTCTGAGGGCTGCCCACTTAGATCATAGTAGAGCCCTTTGTTTCCTTCTGGAAAAATGAGAGCCATGGGGCTCCTGTCTGCTCCAGATCATTGAAGACCTGTATGCACGTGAGTAGCATCCGGAAGATTTTATATAGCATGGCACAGGAGAGATCTGGTAGACTTTTGAAGAATGTCATGGCGCCCGTTAGGGTTTTCACCATTCTGTTGCTTGGCCTCTCTCTCGAGCTAGCAGCCTGGGAAAGTTTAGCCATGTTGGCATCTTCTTCTGTAGTGCTTCGTGTGCTTGCCATGTCCTTACTCGAGGTACATGACAAAATGTTGGATCTTTTTGTATGGCAGCAGGTGCTCCGTGAACAGAATCAAGTATCTTGGATTCTTGTTCATCCAGCTTAGCCTCCACTTTGGGTGGTCTTGATCTGCGCCATCTTCTTGCATATCCCTATATAATCTTTTCTTTACCTGTAAGAGTTGAACCTTGATGAGAGGGTATGACAGGAATTGTTGGTGCCATTGAGCATTGATTTGATTGGGAGTGAGCTGTGTGACATTGACAGAGTGTAAAACTCTCAACTCCCAATCCATAGTTGCATTCCCATGCTCATCTACCTCCAAGGCGATCTTCTCCTTCAGTGCATCTTCTTCAGCCTTTGACAGTTGGACCATTGGCACTGTGTCTTCTTCTGTGATTTGGACTTGAAAATCTTCTCCCCCACTCGGCTCTGTTGTAGACTGCGTCTCAAAGTCAGCAAATGAGACCGAGGGGATTCCCACTTGGGGCGGCTCTGAAGTGCCTGCCTCTTCTTGTATGTCTGGATTTCCATCTCTGAGGAGTTGGTTCACTCTTTTTAATTCTGCAATCTCTTTAAGGAGCTCCTCCTCTCTTTGGACCCGCATGAGCGCCAGGTCTCTGAGTTGTAACTGCTCCAGCTTCAACTCTAGCTCTAAATCTCTGTTTTTCTTTTCAAGTGCTTTATACACCCCATATGTTCCCTTGATCGAGGCCACGGCTGGATTTTCTCTTAATTGCCGCAAGAAAGTGGCTTGATCATTAATTCTTTGTTCGAATACTGCAGAGATGCATTTGCTACATCTAATTGTACTTGAATCTTTTGAGTTGACAAAGAGGTGGTAAGAAGTTCATTTGTCACTTCTTTCAATTGCTCATCTTTCACTTTGGAGGCATCAGATAACTTAGTCAGGAGGTCACCCAACTCCTCCATTTCCTTCTGTTGGCTGTCCCTGGCTATCTGATGTCGTTTTGCTTCAGTCTTTAGCTCTTGTACTTGCCTTTGGAGATCTGTGATAGTAGCCATTCTGTTGTCGAGCTCGCCTTGAAGAGCATCGATGACCATTTCTAATTCTTTGGCTTTAGTACTGCGGTTAAAGGCTGCTGAGCAGATTTCCTCTGTCATGATCTGCATCTGCCTTGCATACTCGTTCACTTGTAGAATGACTTCATCATTGGACTGCCACTCCTCTTGTCTTGCAAGTTGAGATGGGCCGGCAGCCTCTTGTGTTTCTTCTTGCTGTGTTGTTATTGCCGGTGTTTCTATAGAGATGGTCGCTTCCTGGCCATCCTGGGGTTTTGAAACCTCGGTAGTTTCTGGCTGAGTGGAAACAAGCTGTGTGGTCTCAACCCTTACAATTTCTTTAGTTGTAGGCCTTCTTGCATTCTCAATGTCGGTTTCTTCCTCATGTGGAGTGGTTTGCTCCTTTTCTTTATCTTCTTCTTTATCAGCTTCATCTGCCGGCTTGTGAGTTTCCTCGGCTGTCTGTTCTAGTTCTTGTTCAGCTTCCTTTTCTTCAAGTTGTTTGGCGTGGTCAGCTTGCTGTGTAGCTTCCATTTGGTGGGTGAACTCAGACTCTCATTCCTTGTCAGTCTTGGCTTCTTCAGTGGTTTCTTGGCCTGGCGGTGATGATGGTGGAGTGGTCATGGGCTGGTCATGTTGTTCTGGTGGTGGTGACGTGGATCGGGGAGATGCTTGGACTTGCTCTTGAGTTGCTTCTTCCTCAGCTTTCTTGGCTGCTTCTTCCGCCTCTTTCAGCTTCAAGGCCTCTGCCTCTTGGTAGATTCTTTCTAAATGATCCTTGGGATCCTCGGTCTCTTTCCTCGAATGTTTTTTCGTTCGAAGTCCCTTCAAGCCGGTGGGTACCCACTTTTCTGGGTCTTTTCCCTGCGCTTGCCTAGTATGCTGATACGCCTGTTTTTCTCTTTCAAATCTTGTTTGCTTTTGAATTGGCTCCTCTTGGTGGCAGCATAGCTTTTCGCTTCATTTCTTTCCTCCTAGCTCTTTTTTCTTCGTTGTCAGAGCTTTCACTGCTATGCTGCTCGCATGAACTGTCATTGGATTCATCACCTGATTTAAATGATTGCTTACCAGATCTTGTAGATCTTGGAGAGGGTGGAGCTGCCAAGATCCATGTGTTCTGATCCGGGGCAGGTGGTAGGTTGTCGGCCATGCCGATGGCATGATAGGCTATTCGGGTCAATACTTCCAGTGCGCCCAAGTAGGTTATCTTTCCCTCCTTCTGGTGGCCTTCAATGTTGTTAACACATATTGCACGTGGTCCACAGGTTGTGTGGTGGTTGACTTCAGAACTTGTGTAAAAGTGGTGGCCACGGCGTGATTTGGTGTCGTGTACCTTAGTGGCCTTTTTGCGAGGAAATGGAAATGTTGATGGTACAGATGGGCTGGCTCTTCCACCTGCTTGTGGATGAGATCGACAAATGTAGCCGTAGTTGTTTCCTTTGTAAACGTGCCCGCTATTTTCCTATCTCTTGCCCGCATGGTCATCCCTTCAGTGGGAAATCTGAGTGCCTCTACCACTATTTCCTTTGTAATCACAACCTCTACCTATTTCCTTAGTTGTCTGAGAGTTGGGCACTTCCGTCTTCCTTGATGGTGGATAGAAGCTCGTAAGCTTTCTGAAAGTCTACTCTTCACGGCTCTTGTTCATAGAAGCCTCTTTGGTTTCTGGCCTTGCTGTGACATCATAAACCTCTTTGGGTAAGAGTTGCAACGCCACCGGATGCCTGTGCGCATATGTCACACATATCAATGCAAGGTACTTGCCGATACGCCGTGTGCGAGCCACAAATGGCTCCAAGCACACAACAAGCCTAAACTAGTAAGCTCAAAGAAGGCGATGGTGTGTCACTCACCGCTCTACGCTTGCTTCGTGGAGGATTCCTCACTGCGAAGAAGAAGGAGCCGCCGCTTCGCCGTCGTGCCGTCGTTGCAATGCTCGATAGCACTCTCTCTCTCTCTCACGCATACACACACACACACACAAGGAGATGAAGAAGAAGAAGATGGAGATGGAGCAAGAGCACTCTTCTATTGCACAAATGAGAGAATAAGTGAATTTTAGGTTTAGTTCACTTTTATATGAGCTCGCGCCATTCACACTTAGGCGCCCATGCTTAGCCAACTAATCCCTTGAATGTTCCAGTTAGAGTGCGCCTCTCATCGGCGATCACTCTTACCCTTTTCCTATTGGACCGACAAGCCCGGTACCTGACTCTACCAAATAAATAATACAATGTCCACCGTAGGTTACAACGTCCGTCGTAGGTGATAGGGTGTCGGTGAGCCGTGAGGGTTAACATGCCCCCCTTGCTGATGTAGATTCCGTCCTTGGAAGCTATTGAGTTGAAGCTCGTTCATCGAGGTGGAAGAGCATTTGATATGAATGTCCTTAGCCTTTTTCAGTCACTACAAAATCAAACAACATTGGCACAGTAATTGCATTCTCATAAGCGATTAAAAAGCATATGCAGTTTTAGGCAGACAAATTGATTGGTAACAGAATTTTAAACAATTTGTCAGCAATAAACATTAAATTGCAATGTAACCAAATGCATAAACAGATGTAAAGGTGAAAAATTAAACAAGTATGGGGTCGCTAATTTAACGATCGAAAGCCACTAGAGATTGACTATTAATACCATGGGTAAGCTTCTTAATTTTCTCTAGTCAATTAAGTTGTTTAATCGCGAGAGCCAAGTATTTCATGTTCGAGGGCTGACTAGAGGCTATACCTAAAAGACCTTGTAGTTAAGCTACGATAAAAGGAATTTCTCATGAAATCATCGCTTGACTGATTACTTTTTCTTTGACCCGCCAATGTCTTTTCACAGTGATTCAATTTTAATGTGTGTGCTTATTTTGTATGCCTTGGGTTTTTTGCTTTTCAAGGAAAAGCGCCCACACTGGGAACCTCTAGGGCTCTAGCTGAGATTTCTCTTCTAGCTAAAGATTTTACATTGTGGCACTTTGATTTGTTTTTGTTTGTTCGTTTTCAACATTTTAATTTTGTAACTTTTGGGGGGTCATATATCATTGTTACACCTCCCCAGGCTCATCACACTAGTAAACTCCCTTTATAATACTTAAACTAAAGGTCAATAGGGACTAAACCCACTAGAAACCCCTAGTACATTTCACACAATGCTGCTTAAATTGGATTAAGAACCTAAGTAACCATTGATAATTGGGAAGGCATTCCCCATGGTATTAAGAGAAGATCTCTAACACCTAGCTTGGTCAAACTAGCTTAGTCGGACTGCTTGATTTTTAAATCTAAACAAGTGATTATGACAAAAAATTACATTGATTTAATTTTTGGTACTAAGCAAATGCGATGAATATTATGCTACCAATCACAATCAAAGCAGACAAACATGGATGCAAAAAGATAAGGGGCAATGCTAATGGATAAGAAACACCTGTTTGTGTCGATGGTCCTGCTTGATTTGAAGTGTGAACGAGAGAAAGATTCCATGAATGTCCAAATCCTAACCACAGCAACACGTTCCTGTACACACTAAGAAACACAAAGAATACCTCTAGGAGACACATCAGTGGGAAAAAGGACTTTGCTAATCACTCAACTCTAAAACAGAAACACTCCTATCGTACTAATTCTACCTACCCTCCATCACTCGAGTGATGAAGATCAAAGGTGTTTTATGACATAGGTTTCTGTTTCAGTGTATCGGATGTGAATGTGTAGTTCTGGGTCAATGTTTTGACTTTTATTGTGCATACTCATTTGGTAATTGACTCTCTTGAATAGCCTTGGTGAGATCTGCTAAAGTCATCTTAGATATCTTTGGCTCCTTAGCAATAGGCTTTAGGGTCATTGGCTGATGCCCCGATGCTTGTGAGCTAATAGATTTAGACTCAACATACACTCTTTCTCCTTGAATCATTAAATTATCCTCCGATTGGATCGCATTGGTGGTGACTGCTTCCCAAGTGGTGATACCTCTAATGACTAGGCCATTGTAGATATCCTTATGCCGTAATCCCCTAATGAATCTATCAAGAAATTGGTTATTGTTGAAGCGCTCATTTGGATTACAACGAGGATTCAAATGCTTCAAGCGACTTATAAAGTCTCTCACCGACTCTCCTTCCTCTCGTTGGGCTTTTTGGAGGTGAGAGGCTACACCCCAAAGCACTCCCTCTCGTATGTATTCTTTTAAGAACAGTCCCTAAGAGTAGGGTAAATTGTTTTTCCTTCCACCCTTAGGGTTCTATACCAATCCCCAGCCTTTCCACTTAAGGTTAGGCTTAAAGCATTGCTCTTATGTAGGTCATTGTGTTCTCCTAGAGAATCGCATATTTGTTCAAACACTTCGATATGCTTTCTCACATCCCTATCTCCACTAAATTTTTGTGTGAGCTTGGCTATTTGTACTACCTTACTTCTAGGCTCTCTATCAGGCGTGTTACGCATATTCTCAGCAATAGATCAACCAATAGCTTGAGCAAATGTTTCCAAGTCACCTAAGTGAGCAGGCACCGTGGGTGAAGGTGCTCTAGAGACTACATGTGGAGTAGGTATTGGCATTGGGCTTGGCGCATAGAAAGCCCTTGGGTTCCACGTTGGGTACAATGTTGTGCCATGTGGTGGTCCATAGTTCATATGGGTGGCCCTAGGCATAGCAGATGTCGGTTGTGACATGCTAATGCTAGCCGGTATAGTCCCATGGAAATAAGAACTTGTGTATTGTGGTTGTGGAGCATAGGTTGTTGAAACAATGGGAGGGGTAGGGACTACATGACTGTGATGACCCATAGGTGCATACGATTGGTACACCCTTGTAGGTACTGTTGCAGGCATTGAGCTACCATGTAGTGGTGCTTTACTAACAAATGAGGTCCATGGCATGTTTCTTGGCATGCCCATCATTGGGGTAGGCATGGTAGCCGTGGTGTCATCAAGGGAAAGATGAGCTAGACTTGGAAAGGTGAAGCTATCACTTGTGGGCTCAGATTGCACTGAGACCCCTGGAGACACAACATATGGAGGATCCATCCGACTTACCGAGGGAGTCTCCATTTGCGATAAGGTCGGTTGTTTAGCCTTTACTGTATCTAAGAATCTCATGAGACCCGTTGAAGGCATGTTGATCCCCTTGTTCTGTCTCTCTAACTCAATCACCCTATGGATGACCTCACAAACTCTTTGTTGTTGATCCTCCACACTAGTAGCACCCATTGTGGATTGTAGGACATCTAACCAACCCACGTGATAGGTGTGACCTGTGTATAGGTCGGTCAGAGTCTATGTTTGTAATTCGTACTCCCAGTTCTCATTTAAGAACACTCCATCTAGGATTGAGGTGCTAGGGATGTCCTTTGAGCTAGATGCAATGTTGCTTTCTAGGGGTTGGCCCTTAGCGGTTGCTAAATCAGGAGCACTTGATTGCTCTCTTAGCAAGGATATTGACATAGGAGCTTTCGCTTTTAACTCTCTTCGTTGCTCCGCCTTGTGTAATCTCTCGACTTCCTTTTCCCTCACTGCAAGGATATATCGCTCAACCTCTTGCACTTCGGCAAGGCTTCTACCATCGGGTAATATGACCTTGGAGGAAAATAACTCTGAAGAGTCAGGAGGTGCAGTGAATGAAGTATTCACGTGCACATTCTCTAACGGTATAGGGTCTACGTTTGTCACGAATGGAGAATTTACTTCCCCACCCCCCTCATTTACATCATTAGCTCCAGGTTCGGAGCGAGTGTCTCTACTAAAGGTTTCCTTCAGGCGGCTAAGCACGCTCGGACTGGATCGAGGACCCATGGCATGCATGTCTTGGCTCGAGCTATCGGGATTAGGCATTGGGAAACCCTCCGTGATGTCGTAGTCAGAGGAAGAGTCACTAGCCGCTATGTTCGGGTCTTGGTTTGTACTACCTTGGGTCTCCGCCGAGGGTCCAGAACCTAAAGTAGGTGGATATTGAGAACTCACGTAAGTCAAAATTCTCTCTAGTTACTCTGTCTCTAGCACACGACCAGAGCGCAGATGCATGTGCCTTTGGCACCCTACAAACGTTGGCGAATAACCTCGAAGGTTAACCGCTTACCTTTTTTAAGCGTCCGTTTTCACTCGTGTTTTTTATGTTTTTAATGCTTGATTTTTTTTTATTAAAGTGTGTGATAGCTTGAAATGAGCGTATCACTTAGAGGGTCGCTGTGTGCTCAGCACAATTTTTGGGCATCTGACGTTCTGTTGGTCCTCAAAAAATTGATTTTTAGCTACATGTGCAGCTAAAATTCGTTTTTTTAAAAGGCGACTGAGGCTTAGGCATGAGTGTGAGCTTGGGCTTGGGTCTGGGCTTGGGTCCGGGAGATATTCCCGATCCCGGTCCTACCTTTATTTATTTTTTATTTATTTTTATTTTTTTCTAAAGGATAAGGTCGTCGCGGCCTGCTGCACGAGAGCACACACACACTCTATCTACCTGCTTCTAACTAATACACCTACTCGTACACACTAACACACTCTATTAACTCTCACTAATCTACTTCCTACTTACTGTACACAAAAAACTAACTACCTTAATACACAGAGAATAAACACAGTACCTTTGAAATCTCCATTAACAAAGAAAACTAACAACCTTAATGCACACAGTACCTTTGAAAAATCCATTAACAAAAAAAACACACAGTATAACACCAAATCCCTCTTCTCAACACACAGACACTCCTTCCCTACCTTTCCTATAATTGAAATTGCACCACGGAGAAGCACAGAGTGCTGCTCGAGCTTAATGCACGGCATTCCCCGGCAACGGCGCCAAAAATGTGCGCGTATGTCGCACATGTCAATGCAAGGAACTTGTCGATACACTTCGGTGCCCATGCTTAGCCAACTAATCCCTTGAATGTTCCAGTTAGAGTGCGCCTCTCATCGACGATCACTCTTACCCTTTTCCTATTGGACCGACAAGCCCGGTACCTGACTCTACCAAATAAATAATACAACGTCCGCCGTAGGTTACAACGTCCGTCGTAGGTGATAGGGTGTCCGTGAGCCGTAAGGGTTAACAATGCCCTTCTTCACTCTTAAATCTGCCCATGAAGACCATGGTTTGGTGTTCTTCTAACTGCTCTTTAGAAAGATAAGATGCCTTTGCCGCCTTCACTGACTCGGGGTCCAGTTGATACGGGGGCAGTTCTTGTAGTTTCTCCTTTTGGTTTAACTTCTTCTTGGCCTTCTCCGCGGCTTGCATTGCTCCTGTTCAGTGAATAGAGTGCAAAGTTAGCGGAGTTGTCAGATTTTTCTCCAAAATGTCCTTTTAGACTGAAATGCTGATAATCTGGGTCCAAATTGCTTCAAATCAAATTTTGAACAAGCAAAGATGCATAAAATCATGCAAGGAACAAAACTATATGGTCAAAACAAAAATTTTCAACCAAGGTAAATAATTGTGATTATTTACAACTGGAAAATTTTTTAAGTTTTTTGCAATTTTGGCTTTATAGGCTTGAAGTATGTGTCAATTACATGCTCTGAGGGAAATTTGGGCTCATGTGGATGTACAGGGTGAAAATGGTACCAGATTTTGGCTTTAGGTCTTTGAAATAGTAGATATAAAGGAAATTTGAGATTTTGAAATCCAAATTGACTCAAAATTGGCTAGTGGGCTTATCACATCATGTACTTTGGATGTATGATGTCAAATTATCAAAATTATCCCATTTTGGCCAAAAAGTAAATAATTGCGATTATTAACTTTTCTTCCCAAATTGACATTTTTTGGCATAGACTGGTTCTAGGCATGGTATAGACCTTGGGTATGAATTATGAGGTGATTTGGATCAAGAAAAGTTGTTCATAACCCAAATTTTGGCTTTCACAGACTTCTTCGCATTTTTTTTTGGCAATTTTGCAAGTAAAGGGTGGTCATTTTAGCTCATACTTGATTTTTGGCATGTAATAGGTGTGTACACATGATAGGTGAGGTGAATTGACAATTCCATGCAAAAATGTTGCAAAAGTAAATAATCGTGAATATTTACAACAGTGACAAAAACTTTGCATTTCACATAAATTTTGACCTTAACATGTTTCATACACCTAATACAAGTCCTAAATTGAATTTGGTCAAGTTTGGTCATGCCGGCACCACTTTGTGCTCTGTCGACTCGAAATTCACCGTTTTTTGTGACTACTCTGTCTGTTAGGTTGGTCGTCAACTTTGAGGCTTTGGACTTGTCTGTAACCTTGTCGTGAAGCTACCTGTCCAATTTTGGCTCATTTGGAGTCTGTTTGGCCTCGTATGTCAAATTTTATGCTTTGTAACCTTCGAGCTATTTTCCGCTTTTCGAAGGCTTTATTTGATGGATTTCTCCAAACCAATTATATACATTGTATATTAGCCCCATTCTGGCCTTTTCCAAAAAACCCTAATTCTCTACTGAGGACCCCCTTGACCCCAGCCGAATGATCATTTGATGGTATGGAAAGGTTCTATTATGTTAGGGAATTCTATGGTTCAAATCCCATCCGATTTGGTCAAGCTGGCAGGCCGCTATGGTCACTTTTAGGTCGTAGGTCTTCGTGCACTGCTCGGCTTCTAGGGGTTTTTCTAGGGCTTTAGACTAGCCACTGGACATACAAAATGGATCATTGATTGGTAAGGAACTTACCCCTCATGTTTCGTGTGAGACGGCACTGAAAAAGGTCAACTGTGGGCTCCAAAAATGACGCACGAAAGAAGCCGAAATGCTCTCTCTGCAAAGCTCCAAGTGGAAATGAAGTGGTTTTAGCCTACCCTGGCTATCTATATCTGGACTTCCCTAACCAATTTTCCCCAGATTCCCCCGTTAGTCTTATTAGGCCGTGAAATCTATGTTAGGCTCAAAAACTTCCAAAATTGGATTCATGTTGCTCATTCTGCAAGAATTTTGCAAAAGTAGGCTTGGCCGCCTAATTTGGCCTTCCCGCTTCCATCTTCTGATTTCGTTGAAAATTTTTGTGCTTGTCCACCTTGTCTTTTTGATCACCATAATGTCTTCCATTTTTCCATCCGAGTTTCCATTCTATTTATTATTAATTTTTGACCTTTTTATTTGAAAAAATCAAAGAAAATAGAAAAATGCTCTAAAAAAGCAAAGTGAAAATCCAGTAATTAAGAAAATCCCTTGAAAAACAGAGCTTTATTGTTTTTTGTTGGATTTCTTCATTTTTAAGCCTCCTTTTCAACAAAAATGATGAAAAATGCCCAAAAAAGGACTATTTTTGATGATTTTCTGATAGTATATACACTATTTACACTCATTGGGAAGATATGATCAATGAATTTTCTCTCGTTGATGAATTATAAGGGCATTTTAGGTAGTTTTTCAAAAAATCACACGTTAACATGAAACTTTTTCCTCCCTCTTCAAACATTGCCCTTAATTACTTAGTATTTAGTAGTACCCTTCCACCCCTCCTAGATGGCATTCTCCGGGACGACTGCGTGCATGGGTCGAACAACTGTGTCTATGCATAACTGTGATTGGCTCTACCATGATATGAAGATCAATGCAATTCAACTCAATATGCTATACAAGAGCTGGGTCTTGAGTAAATAACTCAAGGGTTTCCGATGTCGAGGTTTGTTGTTGATGTCTTCCAAAGAGCAAATCTTGTAGCCTCTGTGCTCTCTATTTGATAGTACCATCAGGGTGTTTAAGCACGCTGATTGCTTGAGTTGTGGGGAGCACTTTAGACGGTTGTCAAGCTTTTTCTCGCCATTGGTAGCTCGGTCTGCTTGGTGCATGGTTCTTGAGAGTCTGTTGAGACTTAACTCGCCACTATTTGATTGGTTTCACGTTGTGTGGAGAAGATAAGTGCTCCTTTTTCTTCCAAACCTTTTTCATGTTAGGTTCCTTGTTTAAAGATGCTCAATTCTGTGCTTGAATCCTTAGAACCGTCTTCTGTTTCTTTGGTGAAATTTTAGGCACCCAGATCTGATTTGGTTTATCCACAAGTTGTGCCTTTGGTACCCAAATTTTCCTGACTCCTTGCATGCTACTTGTAGCATTTGTTTGTCGAGGGTATGGAGAAGATTTTCTTCGTGGATTGGTACTCTGATTGCATCTTTTCCGTTCCTCTTTGCTTGGTGCAATAGGAACAATGAGTTGCCCTCCCTTAAGTGATAGCTTTACCTAATTTGTATCCCAATCTGGTACTGCTTTGGATATACGCATCCAAGGAATTCCAAGAATCATCGTCTCATTCATGTGTTCATCTAGCAAGTATACAAACTGATGCGGACATGAGCATCCATGTACTACCACGTTCAAGTTGACTACTCCCAATGTTGGAGTCATATTCTTGTTTCATCCTTTGCTTGTCGTTATTCCTGCGATCAATGCTTGACTTGTTGCCTTCTTGTATGTGGAATAACTGAGTGCATTCACTCTAGCTCCTGTGTCTACCAAAGCATTGGTGCTATGATTGTTGAGTTGTATTGATACGGAGACCCATTCCATCTAGCCAGTTGTCATCTGTTGAAACTGTGTTTTTAGGTAATTCCCATTGTCGATCATCTAGTTCCAAAGTGTTGATGGTAATCGGTATCTGTTGATTCTTGAGAGCAGCTTTACGCTTGGGCACCCGAAGTCTAGCTTCCTCTTGGGCTTCATCAATAACCTGTTGTCGCTTCATCTTCCTTTGTTTGGCTGCATGCATTCTCTCTAGCAATTCATTGGTTAGTGGAAAATTGTATTTCTTTAAACGACATCCACTAATCCAATTAGCCATTGGTTCACCATCTATGGTTGACAATTTTACTGCTCCACTTGGAGATACATCTTCAATGATAAATGGTCCATTTCCCTTTTTCTTAAACTTGGGAATGTGTTGCTTAAGGGAATAGACTAGAACTAAGTCCCCTTTCTTGAAAATTTTGGTGATTAAGTGGGAATCAAAAAACTATTTTTGTTTCCTCTTTTGTGCATAGATATGAGCTACAGCAGTTAGCCTTTGCTCGTCTAGCTTTTTCAAATCTTCAAGTCTTTCTGACAATTCATGTCCAGTCCACTCAAGAGTTTGTGCTACCCTTAAGGTCGGGAATAGAAATTCTATTGGCATTATGGCATCAAGACCATCAACAAGGTTAAAGGGTGTAGCATTTAAAGCCGTTTTGAATGAAACTCGATAAGCCCATAGAGCAGCATGGAGATTCATTTCCCAGTCTGTCCTTCATGAACTAACCACTTTGGTCAGTACCAAGCTAAGAATTTTATTCGTATGCTCAGTTTGTCCGTTTTCTTGTGGGTGATAGGGAGCGGATTTGTTATGGATAACCATAAAGTCATTAAGCAAATACTCGATTACCTAGTTGAGGAAATGAGTCACTCTGATCACTGACAATCTCTGTTGTTAGTTCATACCTTGTGAATATATACTCATATAAGAATGCAGCACTAGTTTTGGCATCATTCTTTTGGGTTGCTTTAGCCTCGGCCCACTTGGTCAAATAGTCTGTAGCTACGATGATATATTGAGCTTGGGTTCTATAAGTGGGTGGCTGTATTGGTCCAACAAAATATATATCCCATTTTGTGAAGGCTCTAGCCACCATCATTGGTCTTAAGGGCATGCTGTCTACCCGTGTTGGCATTTTTGCTCGTTGACAAGCATCACACCTTCAAACATATTCTTTGGCATATGCAAAAAGTGTTGGCCACCATATGCCTGCCATTAAGATTGCTCTTGCGGTGGTCTCACTAGAAAAGTGACCTCCAGCTAATCCAGCACGTGCTTGTTCTATAATCGGAATATACTTGTTTTCATTTGCACAAAGATGCAAATGTTGATCCGTACCTCTCTGATACAATTGGTTTCCAATGAGAGCATATTCTCTTGCTTCCGTTTCAATTGCTCTTTGACGATGTTTACTCATATCCTCAGAAAATGTTCCGTTCGATAAGTAAGTAACCAAATAGTTACTCTACGTAGGAACAAGTGACATTTGAAACAATGTTACATGAGGAATGGATGGTTGTTTCTGACATTGAGGGTAATCTTTTACAAAAGATCGAACATCTCTTCTCATAGTCAGCCAGAATACTTCGAGTCTTAAGATTCGTTGCATAGTTTGGTCTTCAACAAAGTGAAGTCCTACTATGGTAACATGTGCTTGACTTACATACTGATACCTTTCTTCAGGGTTGATGCATAAAAGCAATATCCCGTCTCGATTCTCTTGTATAGCCTCCCAACTAGTAATTGATACATAGCTGATTGCTCGATTAAATCAACTGTGATAGGAAGTGGTGAATCCACTTGAGGTATTGTCATCAATGACACAATTTTTTCAGACCATCTAGGTATCATTTCCATGGAGAACAAATAGGCATCTGGTAGATCATCATCTACCCCTTTAGGTGATTCCCCTGAAACGATCCTGGAAAAATGATATGCTCTTTGATGTGTAGTGCCTTTTTTTACAACCACAGTGAAATCAAATTCGAGAAGAATGATGAACCATCTCACTATTTTTCCTGTGCTGCATGGCTTGTTGACCAAATATAACAAAGCTTGGTTGCCCATAAATAACACAAACTTGTTGGCCAATAGGTAATGTCTATACTTTTTAACAGCATAGATCATTCCTAGTCCTTCTCTTTCAGTGGTGATGTAATTATTTTTTGCCATAATCAGTTGACGTCTTGCATAAGAAATAGGAAAGTCAATTTACCCATCTCCTGGTTGGGCTAGTATACATGGGCTAGTATACAGCCAATAGCAAAGTTTGAAGTATCTACATGTACGTGGAATACCTTATCCCAATCGGGTGCTTTCAATATTGGAGGTGAGGTGAGAGCTTGCTTAAGCTTCATGAAGGATTCTTCACATGCCTCGGTCCATTCAAAGTGTGTAATCAAGCTATACATGGCTTTTGCAATTATACCATACATGTAGATGAATCGTCGGTAATATCCACAATGTCCCATGAAGTCTTGTACCCCTTTGACTGTTGTTGGTCTAGACAAATTAGCAATGACATGAATCTTTTCAATATCGGTAGCTATGCAATTTTTAGACACTATGTGTCCAAGGATTTTCCCTTGTCTTCTCATGAATGTGCACTTTTTCGGGTTTAAGCAAATCCTGTAAAGTCTACATTTCTCGAATATCTTTTTGAGGTGTTCAAAATGATCAGCTCGGATTGACGAATGTATAGATAAATCATCCATGTATACTTCCAAGAATTTCCGAAGATACTCTTTGAAAGCATGGCTCATCAATCTCTGAAATGTGGCTGGAGCATCAGTTAACCCAAACGGCATAACCCGATAGGCAAATATACCCCATTCTGTTGCAAAAAGCAGTTTTATGCTGATCTTTTGGGTCAACCAAAAGTTGATTGTATCTCGAAAAACCATCTAGGAAGCTGTAAGCTTCTTTTCCTGCCACTCATTCTAAAACATGCTCAGTGATCGGAAGAGGAAAGTTGTCTCTAATGGTAGCTGCATTTACTTTTTTGAGGTTAACGTACACTCGTAATTTCCCATTCTTCTTAGGTACTACAAAAATTGGGGACACCCAATCAGTGTGTTCAATTTCGTAAATGAATTCGGCTTCCTTTAGTTTTTCAATCTCTTCTTTGATCTTCTTGGCAAATGTTTCGTTATAAGTGTATGGTCTTTGTCTACTTGGTTTCGCATCATCTCTCATGGGGATCGTATGTTGGCAGATTTTTGGATCAACACCTTGAGATCCTTGTAAGACCAAGCAAAGATATCCTGGTATTCCTTTAACAAGCTTAGTGTTGACTGTTGTGTCAACAACACAACATAACTCAAGTTTTGTACCAAAGTCTTATCTTTTGCGAGTTATGAAATGCTGCAGATTATGGCTATAAACGTCATTTGTAATGAGTAGTTATTCTAGTTTCAGAAGCCAGGGTGAAATGGCACTTCCAGATTGTAAATACAAAGCCATTTGACCCTTTCAACCCCATTTTTGGTTAAACCTAAGGTAGCCTTAGTATATAAGGTACCTAGGTCATTTTGTCAGAGGACTTTTAATCATAATCAAAACATTAGCGTTGCCGTCTACTGTGTGTGAGAGAGAAAGAGAGTGAGCGTGAGCTTTATCCTCTCGCTACACCCAGCTTGCTCAACACATTGGAGATCCGACTGCACCATTGTTGTAGGCTCGAGGAGAGCTACGCGACAACGCCAAGCATTCCACGCGAGACAAAGCGCACATGCCGACGCATCTATGAGCTATTTGTGGGCGTAAGTGTATCAAACGATGTCTGTTTTCTGCGTGCTAGTAGTCTATAGAATCGTGGCGACATAAGCTACACATAGGTACTCATAAATTTCAGTTTCGGGCACTTTCAAAATTCTACTCTGTCATCCTAAGCGTTTTCCGCATATGGGTTTAGAGTGAGGGTTTTGAGTGTAGAATCTTAGGGACAGGTGTATCCTAGTGAGGGGATGGTGTTCCTTAAGTTTTGTACGAATCTGGCATGATTAGGTGAGTTACCTTTCGTATGTGTGTATGTGGCTAGGTGGTGTAGTTGAGAGCAGTGAGGTTCCTGATTGTGGTATAGTTGGCCTTCCAGAGTGTTGTATGTGTAGGATGGTCTCAGCCTAACAAGCTAAAGAGATTTCCTCCGTGTGCCTATCGTGTCATCTGTGTCCTCTATTGAAATTATGTTGATCTAGGCAGTGTTTGCATGCACTTCATGGGTGTGTGAGTTGCTTCTGTCCAACATTGGCGCCGCTGCCGGGGACACAAGGACCTAAGTAAGTTTCCTACTAACACTCGTGTGATGATTGCTTGATTTAGTTTCGGCTAAAGAAAGCGTTTTTCTTAAGTGGATCCGGAAGAGGATATTCCACGATCAAGTGGATAGCCAGGAAGCGTGTCTTGCCGAGGATCTACGACTAGATAGGATTAGTTAGGATCTGTGGATTAGAGTAGTTGTTGGTGGTCAAGTGATTTGTGAGGTGATAAAAGCGTTTACTAGTCCGTGTGTGGCAGTGAAGCGTTTTTCTACTCATAGATGCAAAACCCCATATGATTTGTAGGAGTATCTTTAGGTAAGTGATCCGATTCTGATCTAGAGCTATTCAGCATTGAGTTATTTGCTAAAGTGCTTGATTGCATTTGAAATCACGAAAAAGTGTGCTTTTGAGGGTAAAAATGCATTAAACAAGCTTTTGTGGATATTTTTGTATGACTGACTAATGTTGTGCATATAGAAGAGCATTTGCAAGGGTTCTGTGAAGAAAACGTGCAATTCAGTAAACATAGACATCCTACGCGTAGGATGTCTCAAGGGGGTTCTGGAGACCAAATGTGAAAATTCTGACTGCACCAGTGTGTTCAAAGGGTAGGTTTTACCCTAGTAACATATTGACTTGAGTGCTTTTTCCTATTTTTGTTGACCAAAAGCTAGAAGGCGGAGTCGGAAGACGTAAAATTTCAGAAAAGGCTTAAATTGAGTGATTTTTGCATGTTTTTGCAATTGTGAAGCATACTTGCACTTGCTGAGAGCATAAGGAAGCATCACGGACACTTCAGTCTAAAAAAATAAGCAGTAGACATCCTACTCGTAGGATGTCTACAGGGTGATCTGGGCACTTTTTGGAAAATTTGAGGTTATCAGTGTGTTTAGAAGGTAGGTTCTACCCTATTTTCACATGGAAAGTGGAAATTTGATCAAATTTTGACAGATCAAAGCCAAAAGATGAGAATTGCCAGACATCCTACCCAAATTGTGTCCAAGGCCTAATTTTGAGACCAAACCATAGGATGACTCCAAAGGCATGTTCTAAATGTTGTATTGAGTACATGTAATAAATTTCATCTCATTTGGGTCAGTGAAAGGAAGATTGAACAGACTTTAGCATTTTTGACTGAAAAAGGCAAGAATAGCTAGTTTTGGGGTCTTTTCACATCCAAACTCAAATCTAAGCATACCAATGTGTTTTTGACATCAAGGGGAAGCTTTGGGTCAAGTATGGGGTCAAACAAGCCAAAAAGACATCCTACGCGTAGGATGTCATATGTGTGATTTTGCACTCCAAACTTAGTTTTGAGCATACCACAGTGATCAACACCTTAAGGAGAGTCTATGGTTCAAATTTGGAGCAAATCTGAGCAGTTAGACATCCTACACGTAGGATGTCTAGGGCATGATTTAGAGGCCAAATTCAAACTGTGGACATAGCAGGGTGTTGTATAGCCTTAGGAAAGCTTCCTAGTCAATTTTGGTCCAATTTGGAGTTGATTTGACTGGTGAATTCATCAGAACGGACATCAGGCTTCTGGAACAGATTCTTGATCATTTGACTAGCCTATAGGTGTCAGAATCAAAAAGTAAAAATAGCTGTGAGTTTAGCACATCAAGGGGAAGCTACAGTGCAAGTTTGAGCTGAAATAGAGCAAAAAGACATCCTACGCGTAGGATGTCTCCAGGGTCATAAAGTGGTCAAAATTCTACTTTGGCCATATAGGGAAGTTCTAAGTGTCTCAAGGATTCCAGAACTTTTTTCAAAAGTGATTTTGGACCTTGTTTGGCCTATTTACCAAGCAAAGACAAGAATTGTTATACATCCTACTCTTGGAGTGCACTAGAAGCTTATGCAGCCCAAATCTTGACCTATTGGCATCCAAATTCAAATCTAAGCATACCATTGGGTTGCTGAGCACTAGGAGAATCTTGGGATCAAGTTTGGACAAAATCTGAGCAGTTAGACATCCTACGCGTAGGATGTCTCCAGCTTGATTTAGGACTCCAAACCAACCTATGAGCACACCACTGTGATCAGCACATCAAGGAGAAGCTGGGGTGAAAAATTCAAGTCATTCTGAGCAAAAAGACATCCTACGCGTAGGATGTCTCAAGGCCATTTTCAGGTCCAAATGAAATTCTGAGCATACCATTGTGTTGCTAGACTTAAGGGGAGTCTCTGGACCAAATTTTATTAAATTCTGAGCATATAGACATCCTACGCGTAGGATGTCTCTAGGCCAGTTTTAAGGTCCAACTGTAATTTTGACCATACAGAAGTGTTCACAGTGTCACAGAGATCCCAAATCTTCTTTTAAAATTGAATTTGGACTCATTTTGACCGTTCTAAACTGCATTTCACTGTTTTGGCCATAACTTTCACAAACGGTATCGGATCGGAAAAGTTTTTATATCAAAACGTAGCGTGAGAGTGGCTCTACAGATCTTAGAGCAAAACATGAAGTAAATGTATGCCCACGGCAACCATTTAGTTCAACTTTGAAAAAAACATCGTTTGAGGCCTCAAAATTCATCCGAAAGTCAGGGGCGTATAAAAGCGACAATTTGCGAGAATTGTGACGAAATGGTTGCGGTTTTGGACATAGTTTCGACTTTTCCCTAACCAAAGCTTGAACACAGTGGACTAAGTCTACTTGAACCAAGCAAAAGCTCTTAAGCCCAGAAATCATGTCTACCCTAGATTCAAACGCAGCTTACACAAACTTGGAGATCTCGACGATAGAGGAATATCCTCCCACAATGGATCTTCCAAACTTGCAATTGATAAAGATTCATCTTGTTGAGAGAGTTTGGATGATTGGTCATGAGAGTGAAGGACTATATAGATACATTGACGACAATGAGGTCAATCTTTATAGGTGCTCAGATCCATACCTAGAAGAGATAACGGATTACAAGCTCTTATATGTCTACACATACGGAGTCGACTATCAATGGAGATCTATAGTTGTCGACAAGTATGGACGAGAATACAGAGTTGTAGAAAGCACAAATCCACAGACTGTACTAGAAAGAGGTGGATATTTGGTCAATGAAGGACCACAAATGCCTCCACCAAACACGAGAATTCCTATAGGAATTCCAAGAAGAGAGCCACCAGGATTCCCTTCAAGAGCGATAATGAGAGAAGGATTGGGAGAGTCTCTGGTTAGACTTGTAGACAATCGACAAGTTAGACCATCCCAAGTCCAGAAATGGGTAAACAGAAAATACTCTGAAGATAAAGATCCGAGAGATCACATAACGGCTTTTAGAAGAGTGATTAGAGTAGAAGAAGTTTCAGATTTTGCGACACAGTTTGCGGGATTTGGATTGACTCTAGAAGATGATGCAGCTACATGGTTTGACTCGGTGGAAAAATGGGATTTTGAGACCCTAGATGAGCTGTTTGAGGAGTTTATTGAAGAATTCTCGCCAAAAGGCATTGCTCACAACACGGTCTCGCAAATCCATAGATTCAAACAAAAAGAGGATGAATCAGTATGCAAAGCATCATTACGGCTCAAGAGATATGTTAAGCTCTGTCCGAGAGCGGAATTACCTATGCAAGCATGACTGATGCTGATCTTTATCCAGGGCATGAGACATGCGGGCCTTCAGAAAGATCTGCATATGATAAGGAGGATGACGCTAAACGAGTTGATCAAAGAAGCTCTTTATCTAGTGGATAACTGTGAGGCATACAAAGAAAAGGACTTAAAGAGTCAAGGAGATGACACATCCTCTCAGCACAGTGTTTCACAGATAAGTGAGTCCATTGCCAAGCCAACGGCACCTATTGATCAAGAAAAGCTTATCGACGACTTGGTCAAGAGGTTGATTCCTCTTGTAAGGTCTGATTTGGGAGAGCCGAAGTGGTGTGAAATTGAGAGAAATTGGACGAACCATACGGGGGAAGAGTGCTATTATAGCATGGAAAATGCTAGGGAGAGGTATGTACAACCTGTTCCAGAAGCACCTACTCCACCTAGATACATTGTGGGGAATGCGCTAGGACCAGTAGGAGTTTTAAGGCCACAGCTTGTCTTAGGACAACAACCTCCGCTGCCAGGTGCTAGAATGCCGGTAGACATGAGATACATGCCAATGATGGAAGCATCAAATACAGCTACAATGTGGTATAGCAACCAAAGTGAGTACTACCCTTCGGAGCAACAAAATGTGAGAGAAACACATGGAGTGGTGAGGCCAGTACAACCTCCACCTCCTGGGTTTCAGTCGAAAGAAAGAAGGTATGAAATGGACGAAAAGACATTGCGATTCATTGCAAATAGCGGCTTATCTAGGTCAAAGCTTGCTTATAGCCAAGAGGAAATGCTAAAAGAATCTCCTCAACCAGAGACAGATTGTCACAAAAGTCGTGAAAACCACTTGGTCAAACAATGTCCTCATACGGAGATCACTGAAGTAAATGCCTATTTTCTTGAGTGTGGCATCACTCACTTGATCCCCGATTGCCCGAAAAAACCAAACCAAATCAAAAAAGCACGACAAATGTATTAGGGATTGTTCAGCTACCTAGTAGCTCAGAAAATGAAAATGTCGTACCAGTTCAAGTGGTTACGAGAGCACAAGCCCAAAAGAAAGTTGATGAGAATCCAGAGACAAAGAACATGGAAAGTGACACGAGTCCAAAGACAGATGATGGACCAAAGACAGACGCACCAAGTCAGAAAACCAAGAGCAAACGAAATAGTTGGAAAGCTAGAAAGACTAGGATGAAAGCACGCAGGGAACGAGAGCAAAAATCCCTAGCTGAGAAGCTTACCGAAGCTGAGGAGAAGATAAAAAAACATGAGGAAAAGGAGGCACCTTCTCTTACAGAGATGGTTAAACCTCTAGAAGAACCATCCACGGATGAGAAACCGAGAAGTGCTAGTTCAGGAGGATCTGTGTTGGTAGAGAAGGTTAATGAGATATTAGATGCCCTCTTGAAAGCCTATGATGTGAGGCTCAAAAACATCCAAACCCAAGAACACAGGTGGATGACATATCCCTATGCGGAACTAGAAAAGCAAAGGTTTGAAATGTGCCAGAAAATGATTCAAACAGCCCAAGATTTACTAGAACCACCAGTTGCAAAACCTGAGGATGTGATCCGTGTCATGCCTACACAAGTAATCCCACCAAACCAGGAACTAAAAGAGCTAGATTCTAGTCATAAGAACAGACCAAAGCTCAAAGACCCAGCATTAGAACCAAGGATAGTACTGAATACCATGGATAACCCTTTCGAGGGATTTCACCAAGCTATACCTGAGGATTGTAAAGAGATAGATGGTCTTGACGAATTGTGGAAAGAAGTCAGAGAAGCCAATGAAGCCGATGACCTAAGAAGACTAGTAGACAAGACTGGTGATGAACGAGGAGTGTTTCTACCACCAATAGAGGAATTTGAGACTGGATCTCAAATGAATCTAGACGTGCAATCGTGTTGGGGCGACAAAGGATCTGTACAATCTATGGATAGTCAACCCCATTCTATAAGAACACTACCGTCCTACATGGGAGAGTACAAGACCAAGTCAGATGTGGTTACAGTCCCATCAAAGAGACTGTCTCCCAACAAGGCCATTGATTCAAAGGGGCTAGTAGATATTCTATCTACCCCAGTCACCTGTACAATAATGTTAGCCGAGTTGCTCAGAATAAGACCAAACATGTGGGCTAATGTGGGTAAATGTCTAGAGAAATTTGGTGTAAAAACCCCAATGAATCAAATCGAGGAAGGCATCAAAGATCTTGAAATGCCTCAACTAAATACTAGGCCAGTGCCATTAAACAAAGTAGGTGAGTATTACGAGGGAGAAGATGGAAACACCACCCTTCCTATGGAATTCAATAATGTAAAAACCATGGCAATCCTTGACAGTGGACCTGGTGTGGCCATTGCAACCAAAGAGGTTTGGAAAAAATGGGGAAAACCTGCCTTGAGATCCACACGAATGACCCTGCAGCTTACAGACGGACACAAGGAAAAGCCCCTAGGATTGCTAGAAAAAGTACTTTTTACTTCTTGTGGCATTGAATATGAACACACTTTTTCTGTTGTTGACTTTGGCAAGAAGAACAACTATGACATCATTCTGGGAAGACCATTCATGCGACAATTGAAAATGGTCCAAGATTGGAGTTATGACCATATATACCTGAGACATATGGAAACCATAACAAAGATAAACTTGAGGGACCATAGCTATAGGGATGTGACGAGAACACCGGTAGAGGAGTTTGATTCCACCACAGTAGCAGGATCAGAACTTCCAGCTTGGTTAGGTAAGCCTAAAGAACTGTGGATGTGTGGAGCTTCACAATGTGGTAGCTTGAAACGTGAGGAATGTATCCTAGAGTGGGTTATAGAGGATAAGGACTATATCCCAGAACCATTTCCTGAAGAAGAGTTAGAGCCTTTTGGATGGGAACACATCTTGGCTACTCTGGACGTGTGCGCCATGGAGGATGCTCCCACAACAAAGTTTTGTGATGAAAATGGCTATGATGTCGTTCCTTATTTTGCAGTGAGTGTAATCCAGGAAAACGAAGAAATCCAGACATCAACAAGCTCTCGAAATAAGGATCAAACAAAGAAACGTGGAGAATCAAAAGATGAAGAAGACGACAAGTTATATGACTCTGTAGAACACTTCGATCTTCAAGAAGATCAACGACCCGAAAATCAATGTCATCGCTACACGAATAAAGTGCATCAAAAGTGGAGACACAGCCACCACAATCATCTTCATACATGGCTCCTAATAAGGATGCAAAGACTCAGCTAGGAGGAATACGACCAGAGCAACGAGCTAACAATGCTCTAATCAATGGGCTAGAAAAGTCCTCCAAGAAACTACCACCCACGAGCAAACAGACAGTAACTTTCCACTACCAGCCAAAAAATCAAGGGAAAGTACAAAAAGTCAACCTTGTTGAGGATAGTAGCGATAGTGATGAATCTTACGACATCCCCTATCATCAACTCAGGCCATCACTATCACCAACCCCTTCAGCAACAACCATGACAGGTCAAAAGAACAGAACAACAAGTCAAAGCCAAAAAGCTCGACAAATCTGGATACCAAAAAGCCAGATCGGCCAAAAACAGATATGGATCAAGAAGACAAAGATCTCTAATGACAAATATCAAATTCCAACACCAAAACAAAAACAAGGAAAGCGTGCACGAACGGGTAAGAATATCACAAAGTTGCAAGCTTTCACAACTCAGGTTTGAGCTCCAAAGAAGATGATTCAAGCATGAAAAAGTCAGGAATTCATTTGGATTCCATAACAACCACATTATCAACTTTCAAAGCCTAAATCCCGTCAACAACCAAGCGTACAAGGGCTGAAGCAAAGACCACTGTTGACTCACACAACAAAAAGGTGGATCCCAAAGAAGTCTCTTCAAACACAAACGAGGCACGGGCAAGTATGGGTTCCCAAATGAGCATCAGCAACAAATCGCAAAGAAATGGGTCCCAAAGAAGAACAACAAAACTGCTGTCAGTGCATCACCGCTTGAATTCTTACAATTCTTCCTACGATTACAGTACAGTTAGAAGAGAGCAAGTGTCTTCAATCAAGCAACGATACAGGAGCTTCAAAGACAATTACATTGCTTAGAATAAGAAGCCTCGCCAACAAATGCCAATAAGCAAATTGCTTATACCCACATCTTGCACAACATAAATCTTTCCCATGCATTGACTGTGTATGCATAATAGGGCTACATTACACGGCCTGCATAGGCACAACTTTTAATTTCCTAAGCACAACACATAACCTTTGCAATACCCTGTCGTAAAGGATGACTCCAAATAGGAAGGGGGGAGGCATTCTGAATGCGGACCTAACATTATGACTTTTAGAGGGCAATGTTTTGTGATATGCATTGAATTTTTGTTTTATTGTGATAATTTTTTGACAAAATTTAGAGTATACATGCCCTCATAGTAGTGTTACAGAGGAGTATGGGGACAAAATCCATATATGAGCCCCTAGGGACATGTGTATAGTGTACATAGCATTAAGATTTCTATTTGAATGATTTTTCTTTTGTTGAGTTGTTTTAAGATTTTCTTTGTTTATTATTAAGAGAAAAAAAAAATCCATAATCCACAAAGAAAAGACTGACGAGAGACCTGAGCACTACAAAGAGAAGAAGGTACAGGAAAACGATGAAACTTCACGAAGTATGTCTAAGTAGCCACTACAACAGCCGAAGAACTTGTCACAAAGCAGTGTCAACATGCAATCGACAAGTCATACAAGTCAGAGTCGAGTAGCTAAGCCACAAAATGAGTGAGGTGTTAGTCCCAAAGCTTCAAGTAATATTCTCTGTGGTCTTAGCGTCTTAGCTATTCTAGGTACTGCTCAAGCTGGAAGAGTTGAGCATATTTACGTTGTGTCGCTCATGCTGGTATAGGTGAGCAAAAGAGTCGAAGTCTAAGTACTTAAGTCTGGTGAAGTGAAGGAGAAGGTCCAAAAGACACTCACGTACTGAGCACAGTGAGATACGAGTGGAGAAACTTCTACATCAACAACCCTTCTTGGAAAGGTGGAAGCTATTGAGACATCTTTTGATGTCACATGTGCTACATTTATTCCTTGAAACACCCATCATCTCCTTCTTTCACATTGCATGCTTTTGGTGACAAATTTTCTCATATGCATATAGAGTGTCCCATAATTGGCACTTGCATCAGGCACTCTTTTCGTGTTTCACCCAAGCACTCACCTTTCATGAACATGTACTTCACGTTCAATTGCTCAACTCCAATAAGAGCGTATACCAAAGGAATTTTTTTTCCCACCGGGTTTTTTTCCTTTGGTCATCCAGGTTGTAGACCCTAATCTAAAGACACCTATCACCATCCTCTTGTACATATTCCTTCTACATCAACAATAAGGAAATGCTACTCAAATCAATTGACAAATGAATTGGAGTACCAATTTCAGATCATAGCATACTTCTCCTCAATGGCGAGTCGAAGAATGGCCTACAATGACAAAGCTGCAGACAACACTAACAACATGATTGCACAGGAACAAAGAAGTCCCCAATGAAGAAGAGCAGACATGTAAATCACATCCGTTATAGCATCAAATGACATCCAAACGTAATGAAACTTCTAGGACAAGTTTATAAGACCTAAGCACACATGCCTATGGCCTCAAACCCCACTTTAGGTCAAGTTCCAAAATCACGATTATTAACAGCAGAGTGAATTTTTGACCTAGTTGTTCTCGAACCAGAATGCATCTAAATGCTCAGCAATGATGCCCCAATACCCCACCTATGCTTAGTTTTTTATTTGAACATGTAAATTTCTAGTTATGATGAAATTAGGCCGCGGGTCGGTGACGCCAAAAGCTACAAAATACTGTGAATGGCTTATGTCAATGTGTAGAGCTCTTACCTGCAGTTGCAATGCAACAAACGCATTCGTAATGTGACAACCGGTAAGGGAGTCGAAAGTGCGAGAAGGAGAGAAGTGAGCGCCGTTAGCTCACGCTGTGTATTTCTTATCCAAAAACCTCTAAAAAACTTACAAAAACTGGCTTTTATACCTTAGCCAAGGTTTTTGGGTGGTCAAAAGTAATAATCTGGAGTTCTACCAAAGTTGAGAATTGAATGGCTGATACAATCTGGAAGCTTGTAGCCCCAGCTCATTAATTACAAAGTTTACCAAGAAATTAGGAGTTACAATACTCCCAATTTATCAAAATAATACTTGTTTTTACAAGGAGAACTCCGAAAAATGGTGTCCATGTTAGCTTTGCTTCTAACAATAGTGGTGTCCTACGGGGATTGCCTATGGATTAACCACTATTGAGCTATTAGAAGCTTGACAGGAGCCGGTGTTGTTTTGGTGTTGAACAACCCTCTCTTCTGTTTCTTGCAATTAATGGTATTCGAGCCACGGGTACAGTAGCTTGAGTGCTTTTTCAAAAGGAGTAAAGAGGAGTAGCAACTAGGGCTTGAAGTACCAAAGTACACCTAAAAGTTGTTAGAATGGCTGACAATAGTAAAGAGAGTGAAATTAATGTTGATAACTTTGATTTTGCTAATGGGCAGGCTACTATTGATGCCCCGATGCTTGTTAATTATCTTGTTTCTAGGATTCAACAAGCCATGGGAAATCCAACCCTCCGAAGTGAAGTGCAACGGCAGATTCATGCTCATGGGATTCTCCAAGCTCCCCACCATGACGAGAGAACACCTAGGAAGCCTCCTTGTGAGACTTCCAAAAGAGGCCTCTCTCCGATTCAGGAAGAAGAAGAGAATCCATACGAAGGGCTCAAGAATTTACTTCTTGATGATGCATCTCCTTCCCAAAGGAGAACTCAAGAGCCTCCACCGAAGGAACGAGAAAGAAGCGAGTCTCCCGCCACCTCGGTGGAAATGGCTCCACGAAGACGGCGGGCTAAACGCTCTCCATCACCTCCAAAATGGAGAAGACCATTGCACACTTCTCCACACCATAATTCAAAGAGGGATGACAAAAAGCAAGAGAAGAAAAAGGCGGGTGCAATGTAGTCTTACTGATTGATTTATTCCAGTCATATGCCTGGATTAAACTGCAGTTAAGTGGAAGTGTTTTTGTTAACTTTACTACAGCAGATAACAAAACAAAGAGATGGTATTTTCTCTCCTTCAGTTAGTCATGGCCATGGTGGGACATCTGCGTGCGTTGTATCGTCTCATTCATTATGTTACTATAAGCTTTCATTCACTATCGTAGGTTTAGGATTCTGTTTACTTTCCTATTGTTGTGCAGGTTAAAAGTTGAGCTATTGAATGGGTTTCTAAGTGTTCATTCAGGCTTCATGCGAGATCTATACATATTGAGGCTTCTGTTAGCTTTTAAGATTTGATGAAGGAATCTAGTCGTTATGTTGAATGTCCTTAGTGTGCTAGCTTCTCACAATTCGTGTTAAGTGGAAAAAGAGAGATGGACCTATGTATTGTTTTCAATTAAGTTTCATCTATTTGCACAAGAGCAAAGAAAAGAGATTAATGTTGTTTTTGGTTTCATGTTCTTTTTTTTAGAGGCTTTTGTGGGGCTTGATTGTGCGTGCTACAGAGGTTTCTCACTGGTTTTAAAGTTCAGACTTCTTGTAAGCTTGTGAACATTCATGTGGGATTGCTATAGAGTCATAGATCAAAGAGGGTTGGTGACAACGAACATCCTTGTTTAATCCCAATAGTGCAAGAAATTCCTCTTTCCATGCGCGATCGACATATCAAATTCTTAATCGTAAGCATAAACTTACTTGGGACTTTAATTTCTTTCCTCCTTCACAAATTCAAAGGCTTTCTTGAAGTCCACAAAACAACAATACAATCATTTGCTTTTCAATAGTCAAGGGGTTCAAGCCTTCGTGGAGCATTGTGGATATTACAAACGGTTCATTTACATGTATGATATAATTGCAAAACCCATGAATAGCTTGATCACACACTTTGAATGGATAGAGGCATGTGAAGAATCCTTCATGAAGCTTAAGCAAGCTCTCACTTTAGCTCCAATATTGAAAGCACCAGATTGGAATAAGATATTCCACATACATGTAGATGCTTCCAATTTTTCCATCGGTTGTGTACTAGCTCAACAATGAGACGGGAAACTTGACTTCCCTATTTCTTATGCTAGCTAACAATTGAACATGACAGAAAAGAATTATACCACAATTGAAAGGGAAGGATTAGGAATGATCTATGCCGTAAAAAAGTATAGACATTACCTATTAGAAAACAAATTTGTGTTCTTTGTGGACCACCAAGCTTTATTGTACTTGGTCAAGAAACCATGCAGCACAGAAAGAATAGTGAGATTGTTTATCATTCTTCTAGAATTTGATTTCACTGTGGTTGTAAAAGAGGCCACCACTCGTCAAAGAGTAGATCATTTGTCCGGGATTGTTTGAGGGGAATCACCTAAAGGAGTAGATGATGATCTACCAAATACATATTTTTTCTCCGTGGAAATGATACCTCGATGGTCGGAAAATATGGTATCATTGACCCATTAGGGGAATTTTGAGGTCATTTTTGTGCCTTTTAGCGTGTAGAGAGAGAGTGGTCTCAACCAATGGTTGAAGAGCTTCCGCTACGGAACCTCTATTTTTGAAAACTCACAAAAAAGCAAATATTATATCTTTACCGCAACTTTGAGCTGGTAAATAGCAATGTAAACAAGTAAAAGTGCAAAGGCATTCAATAGCTGTCGCTTTTAGAAAGACGTACTTCTCATATTATATTGTTTTCATTTTGCACGTCGTCATCAGAAAACAACGTTTGGATTCTATCTCATGATCTTTTCCAGATTTGAACCGTTTTTTGCACATTCTGCTTATTCTTCTCTTGAGCTCAGACTAGACTTCTATGCTCATTTCTTTTTTCACCATGGAATCTTCATCACGATCAAAACGACCAAGAACTTCCATTGAAGCCATTGTCACTTACAACACGACTGATCAAAATGGACAATGGATTCCAATAACTATACACAAAGGAACGTGGATACTGATGCAACAGAACAAGAGAATAAAGTCTTCCACCAAAAACTCTTTCTTGGCGGGATGGAAGGGTATTGTTAAAGATTTCAGCTTTGGCAACAACAAAAAATCAATCAAAGAGGTGCTGGTGCAGCATGTGTACATGCATAAAGATCTGCATATTGACTCAGAGAGTTCTGCTTTGCCATTACATAGACCAAACTGTAGGTCTCTTAACTTAAATCCTTATTTGTAATGCATGTTGTATAAGGTTATTTGTTGTACAGATTTGTATCCTTCAAACATTATGGAATGGCAGCCAGTAGAATGTGTTATAAATATTATGGATGTGTGTCATGGATCAATTGGTGAAGAAATATACAAGGGAAGGACTAAGGGTTCACTGGCAGAAGAATGGAATATTCTTCTTTGACCATTATTATGTTCCACCTGTAAGGACTGGAGAACTTGGAGCCACAACCAAGCTAGACTTGCCCAATTTCAAAAGTGGAGAATGGTCACTCCCTAGCTCAAATACAAGTGAGGGCTACATGTGCAAACTATTTTGTGAGATTCAAAAGTGTTTGAAAGCAAACATAGTAAAATTTCTATATTCGTGCCCGTTACAGTTTTGGTAGACTTCTTCTCTAATGCTGAAGTCAGAAAATCTAGAACAATGTTTTCAATGAAGACTTTAGACTCAGCAAATGTACTTGAATTTGTGGATGAGGGTTGGAACACCAAAACAATGAATGGAATCATTTGTAATGTGCAAGCTTGCTCAAATGATTGCAAATACATGATAGGGACACAAAACTTCATTATGTCATTTTATTACAGAAGATGGCACTATGTTGGTGGTCAGATAACTCCACTTGATCAAGACATGGAGGACTTCATTGACAGCCCAATAGAAGACATTGATATATGGGTAAACAATGAGCATCTGTCAATTGTAAAGATAAGAGGCAATTGTAGCTTACAGCAATTGAGATTGGACCTGCAAAATGATGAAATTGAACTACCCACAACATTCTGCTTTCAAATAAATGGTGGAAAGGTAACTATTATGCCTAAAAGTCTCTTGTTCTCTTATTGGTTCTTTATTTAACTTGGACTGTTTTTGTAGGTATCAAAATGGAATGAAAAGAGGCTACAGTGCAAGGACATCTTGGATGGCATTGTACATTTGGTGCCTTAAACATCCTTCAAGCCAATTTTGTAACACATGCCCTACAAGGATCTTGTTTTGTATCACATGACCTGCAAGGATCTTATTTTGTATCACATGATCTAATAGGATCTTTATTTTGTTATTGAAATGAAACTTTTCCAAACATCAATGAGTTTACTTTTGATTTTACTTCAATGATTTGATTTTGTAACAGAGTTTTAAAACAAGTGATCAAAATGTATTCAATTTCAAATATTTGCATTGACATACAAGGGTCCATACAAGAGCCAATTGGTTACAAGTGGGCTATAGAATAGACAATTGGATACAAGTGGGAAGCTTGATACAAGTGGGCTACAATAAGCTAGAATAGTTTTCTGCCAGGAGTTTTCCTATCCCTAGGGGACTTCCTTAATGGGGTTGGTGCTTTTGCAGGGGATTTTCTTGTGGGCTCTTTGGCAGTGGGCTCTTTTTTCCTGGGAGATTTTCTTGTGGGCTCTTTGGTAGGAGGGATTGAAGGCTGCTTTCTCTTTCTCTTATCATCCATCTCTTCACTTGCCTTTTCCTGCTCACCACTCTCTTCTTCCTCTTCACTTCCCTTTTCCTCTTCTAGCTTTGCTTTCCCCTTTACCTTTTCTAGCTTTGCTTTCCCCTTCTCTTCAACATCATCATCTTTAAATACCTCTTGCATTTGTCCATTTGCTTCAATCATATACTTGATAATCCTTGCTCTTGTCAACCATACATGGTTCTCACTATAGCACTCTCTGTTGATCTATACAAGGCAATAGAAAGCAAGTTTTAGGAACAATAAAATGAGAAAAAATACAGCTGGCAAATATGAAATATGCTATACTTCTATATCCTGTTTTTCATTACAGTATATGAAGTCCCAGAGGAGCTTGGCATTTGTCACTACTCTCCATCCACATGAATGGCTTTCAGGCTGGATTGGAACCTACAATTAATTACATGTATTTATGGGAAAAAATATTTGAGGATAATCCATTGAAGTGAACAAAGCATAAAGAATTCCAACCTTCACAAATGAAAATTGGATTTCAGTCAGCATCTTTGGCATGGGTGGACAATTCTCCAGTGTCTCTATAAATCTTGTAGTAGCACTGTCCAAAATTCTTTATAAATGAGGTTCTGCTTTACTAAAAGTATGTGCTTGTGGTTTACAAAATGTGTCTGCTGCTATACTTACAATTTTGCTTGACCATGTACTCCAGCAAGAGAATTGACAAAGTAGCATTTTCTTTTCACAATATCAATTGCAATTAAACTCCAATGTGAGCTATAAAAACAAGCCTTAGTTAGCCTTCTAACATGAATTAATAAATTCTCTTCATGTAGGTAGGAAACTTACCTCTCATGATAAGGAATCAAGAAAATTTCACAGATTTCCAAGTCCACATGAGTCAACCACTTTGTGAGCTCTCTAATATCCGTCTCTGTCCTGAGAAAGTGGGAGATAGAAGGGTCTAAAAATTCCACCTTTTGTTGAAGGTCTGGCTCATATGTATGCATCATTAACCTAGTACAAGATATTGTTATATAAAGAGTTCTTGCTATAAACAAAAATACAGAGGAAAACAAAAACAACCTGAGGCATGTGATAAGGAGTGGAGAATTGATCTCCTTGGTCCAGTCCTTGAGAATTTTCAAGGTCTCAAAGTCAAGTGAATTGTAATCCTCCCTAGGATCCTCCTCACTGAATAGAGCGACAACAAAACCAGTAGGATTGACACTCCTCAAGAGGGGCACTAGCTGAGGTTCCAACAGGACAAGCTCCTTTCTCTCTGCAATTTCCTTGTCTTCCTTGGCTCTCTTTTTCCTTTCCTTTTCCTCTTCTTCAGTAATATCAACTACTCCTACTTCAGGCTCCTTGGGCTTCCTCCATGGAGGAATGTTAAGAATATTGAATGCCTTAATATCATGCATAGGGACAGGCTCCAACATTTTTGAAAACCTGTATCTCAGCCTCCTGAGAGTGATCATGTCTTTGTCCATCAAAGTAACCCTATGGGCATGAGCTGCACAGATATAGGCATCTTGGAAAAGCTCAATCATAAAGTCCTCAGAAGCCTCCTGGATACATGCCAATGCAGTTCTAGTCCACCTCATGTCAATCTTGTACTCCTCTGCAACTTGTCTGCATAGTCTCTAGAAGGGGAGTTTGGGAATTGCAAGATTGATGGCCTTTATGGCCTTCCTTATCTCTCTTAAACATTTGACCCCCTGCTTGAACTTTCTCTTTGTAAGGAGAGGCTTAAGCTGCAGAGGCTTGGAAGCTTTCCTTTGATGTGTATTTTTCCTTTTGCTTGGTTTAGGGTCAGGTGTGCTTGGTTTAGGGTCCTTCTTCTGAGATGTGCTCTTCTTTGTGCCAGCAGAGGTTGGTTTGGTAAAGTACCAGCTGAAGCCTTGCTAGGCTGAGGAACTTCTTCTTCATCTTTGGATAGAGGCTTATCAACCTTCCTTGCAGTCTTCTTGGTCCTTGCCATCTTCAAAAGGGATCGGAATGATTGCTACACAACAAACAACAAAAATTAGTAAAAAAAGTAAACGATGTATATTTAATTTTTACTATTACCTTCACAAACCACAATAGAAAAGCGTCTGTCTACCACTTGTCACACCGTGCGCGATAACAATAGCACTGAAAGTTTTCACCATCCAAGCGGCTCGCGCACAGAGTGACAAGCGGAAGACAGAGGCACACATTGCATGTGACATGGTAAACTCCTCCTTGTGGACATAGTGGCACACATTGGATGGGGACATAGTGGCACACATTGCGGTACACATGGTAAACTCCTCCTTGTGGACATAATGGAACACATTGCGGTGACACCCCGTACGCGAAATCACAAAGGGACCAATGCCCTCACACTTTAGATGATCACGCACGGGGTGGCGGAGTGACAAGCTGTAAACAGAGGCACGCATTGCATGTTACATGGTAAACTCCGACATAGTGTCACACATTGGATGTGGACATAGTGGCACACATTGCGGTACACATGGTAAACTCCTACTTGTGGACATTGTGGAACACATTGCGGTGACACCCTGTACGCGAAATGACAAAGGGTTTAATGTCCTCACTCTTACGAAGATCGCGCACGGGGTGACGGTCAAAGCGCTCGAAGGATCGGGTTTTCGAAGCGCGAGAACCGGGTAAAACCTCCTTCAAAATGCGCTTAATTTGGGTTTTGAGGAGATTCGTGGGCTTATATAGGACGCTATGCGCAAGTCCCTAGGCGCATACTAGCTATTGGGCACACACTTTGAGGTGGAAACCGCTTTGCACACCCCCCGAGGCGGCGTTTTTGGCCATAAAAACAACCTACCCAACCCGTTTTTTTTGCTTATTTTCATTCACAAGGCTTCTAAATAAAGCCTCCAACCCTCCAAGCGGCACCCCGCGACACCCCGTGCGCGATTTTAGGAGCTGTCGACCTCTTCTTTGCAATAGGAAATCGCGTAGCTGACTTTCTCTTAACCCTCACAGCTCGCATAGAAAGTGACAAACTTAGCATGTGACACAATTTTATGTAATTCTTTTTTGCTTGCTTAGATTTACAACTTGCATACTTGTTTATAAACCATTATTAGTTTTTTCTATTATGAAGGAAGGGTGGTTTATTTATATATTTCTTAATGTCTTGATGGACTTCTCTTTTCTCTTTTTCAGCTGAACATTTGTGGATTGTCATAATGGATACAGAGGATATACAAGACACCGTTGATGACAGGCTGATGTCTTTTCTTTACAAAGTTAATGAACTTACAAGATTTCAAAGTGTCAAAGAGATTTTTAATGCTGCCTTTGATCTTCAAGCACTTGTGGATGGCTTCTCCACACAAATTAGTGACTTGAAAGAGATATATATAGCATTGATCAGAGATCATAGGCTTGACAATCTTGTTCATTTTGTTGATATATGCAAGCAGGTAGCTTGTCAAGGACAGGTATTGCAAAGAAGTGGTCAAGCTTTCATCCAGACTGGCAAAAGATCATAAAGCCTTGCAAATTTCATGGTAATATGCATTGCCAGTTGGTAGATTATGACCTTGGACTTATCATTTTCTTCAGTGTACTCCCAACACCAGAGGGCAAAGAGATTCCAAAGCAGATTTCTCAGGCTGAGGAGGACCAGGAGGAAGAGGAGATAGAGATGGAGTTCCATGAAGAGGAAGAGAAACTACAAAGCACTGAGATGCTGGACATTGCAAAATTTAAAGCAGAAAACATCACTAAAGTGGAGAATGTTGACATTGAGGATGAAGATGTTGATCCTCTGCATTGCACAACAACATTTCCCACATACAAAGTTAACAAAAAGGAATATGTTTTGCTGAATGACATTCAACATCTTTTTGATCTAAGGGAAGATTATGCTTTGGCAGTTTTGGCTGAGTGGGGATCTAATGACATAGGATTTATTGATTACTCACCTTGCCCCTTAGCAGTCTTGGACACAGAGGCATAAAATTTTATTGACAGCTCAAGTGTTGGAAAGCATGTGCAGGACATTGTTCTGAGATATGAGCAACAGGGTGTACCTTCTGAAGAGGAGTTCAATGAGATCCAGAAAAGGCTTAAAATAGAGCATATGGGAGAGGAAAAGACCAGAGATTATGAAGTAAGGCCAACTAGATCCATTGATATATGGGAACCTGCCTTGTTTGAGGAGGATAAGTCTCCTAAGGTATGTTAATAACCATTTTGCTTTGTCTTATTAATGTGCTGAACAATTAACAAAGAAATATTTTTGCAGATTGAAATACTGGACACAGACAAATTCCTTGGTAGGGGGAAGGGTTCCAGACCCTTAAAATTAGGAAGGACACAGAGCTTGGGACACTTTATTGGAAAGCTCAACAAAGAGACTGTCATTATATTCCATAAAAAGTTTACAAGAGAACCATTGCTACCAATGCTTGCAATTAAAGCACTTGCAAAGGTTGTTGGTTCATATCAGCTTCCTCCAGGGTTAGAGAAGTTAATATTGGTGGAAAAGGAGGAAGCCATCAGAATTTTTGGATTCTTCCCTGGCCTTACTGGCTCTAGAGCTGGTTATTTTGCAACAATGGAATCCTATGTGCTTGCCCACTCTGGGGACCTCAAGAGACAAATGATAGGCTACAATAAGCAGAAGTTTCTGAAGTTTAGGGGTGAAGTTGATGTACCTTCATCACAAAACTGACTTTGCTCAAACCTGTACTTTGGCCCACTTTCTACCTTGTCTCTCTCTTGTAGCTAGCCATTGTAGAATTTTTCATTTGCAGATGAACTATTATATGAATTTTTTCTTTTTTGTTTGTTCCTGTGTAAGGCATTTGCTAAATCTGAGTTCAGTAGTGCTTTCTTTGTCATTTTTGATCTGGTTCTATGCCATATTTGTCTATAGAACCATTGGAAAACCTCAAGCAAGCTGTTTGCCTTCAGTGCACCTCCCCCATGTCTTGTATGCTTGAAAAACTTGGTTCTTGCTTGATAATGGGATTTCTCCATGCCTTGTGTAGACCATATGGACAGGGAGCCCCATCTCTTTACAAACCAGGGAGTGTGATTGTAAATTATATGCTGGCAAAGTAAAAGTGTGTCAATAATTAGTAAGTATGAGATTAATCATATGCTGCCAAACTAAAAGTATGTACATATTAAAAAGGTAAGAAAATAAATAAAAAACTTACCATGTAATGTGTGAATTCCTGATCCCAAGCATCTTTCATTGCACTTCTGAAGTTATTGAGCACTTTCTTGAAATTTGGCATATCATTTTTGCCCCAGGATGTCTTATCACAGTAGGAAAATACTTTGTCTAGTGATTCCCATACCTTTGCTTTTTTATTTCTTGATATACCTTCAAGACCATGATCTTTGATGGCATTGTGGAGAGCTTTCCACTGGTTATACTTCACATTGGATGAACCCTTCTTGGCATTTACCTTTCCTAGTTTTCCATGAAACCCTAGGAAAGCTCTGGCCTTCACACCACCAACAGATACCTTTTTAGGCACATTGTTTCCATTTGAAGACCTCTTCAGGTCTGTTTCAATCTTAACCTTACCAGTGTGAAGGCCAATTTCTAATAAAACCCTTTCAATACATTTGATTGCAGCATCTCTAGCTGCTTTTGGCTGTAACTTCCAGGCAAACCCCACATACAGATGTACAATTTTCTCCACAATTGTGCAAAGAGCATGCAGAGTGCATATGTGGACATTAGCAAGTGGAATATTTAAAACTGCTTTGAAGTTTGGATCTTGAGTATGCCTATTGGGTGCTTTGTTCCAATTTGCAGGATTACATTCTTTTGCTGATGCCATACAATACAGACAAGGGCTCTTTGCCATAGCTCCTTTGGAGACATTGTACATACATTTAAGGGTTTTAAGGTCTCCTCCCATGTGCCATTCCACCTTGTAACTTCCAAACCCTTCTATTTCAAGCTCTTCCCCTAATTCTTGTGCATTAATGACTTCGGGTATGGTTGTTTGATGGAAAACCCAATCCAAAACATCAAAGTCTTCACTCTCTACTTCAAAAGCACCTAGCCACCAGACATTCTTCTCTGATTGCACGCTGAAGTACTTGGTATCCTTCGGTTTCAATGCTCTGTTCATTAAAGTTATGGAAATCCTCTCAATTTTTCTGTTCTTAACAATCTCGCATTCATCAAGCTTTATCACAAAACTGACAACACCATTTGCTTCTGTATGCTCCAGCTCATAGAATCTGATCATTTCCTTCTGAAGTGTCTTCAAGTCAAGGAAAATATTATTGAACTCGTGAAATTGAAGATCCCTCTTTTTACCATGATAGGTACCATGAATGTGGTGAGGCTCACCCAACATCTCCATTATCCTCTCATTGATCTTTTTCCTTGCCTGCTGCACAATGGATGGCTTTGGAAGCAAAGAGGACTTGACTTTACATTGCTTTAACCTCGACTTCATATTTTTGAACAGCTTGCTATAACCATCTCTGCTAATGCCTACCTTATCCATAGTATATTTCACATCCTCCTTGTCCAAGCAAGAGCTCTGCAAAAAACCCTCAATGCACTGCTCCTTTGCCTTTTTAAACTTCTTCTCTGTGAAAATATTTTTGGCAACCTTGGGAGGTAAAACATCACAATAATGTTTAGCTGCCATTTCCATGTTTGATGCAGAGTTTGGTTGTAGCAAAGTCCTAAATCAAAAGGTACAAAATTAACTGATTATTGATCTTGTCCAAATGACACCAACAAAATAAACAAACAATGATCAACTAAATTAAAGTTAACTGAATATTAATCATTTAATAAAGAACAATAGCATAATAACAACCTAATAAAAAGATTAACAACCTAACATAAGCATAATAATATGGAGCAGAATCATAATACAACTTAACAAAGAAAAGTAACCTAAGCATATTAACAAAGAATAGTAGCAACTTAACAATATAAAATAAGCATGTATACCTTGCTGCTCTGATTCTCCTGCTGCAACCTCCTCCTCCACGTCTCAAGGCTTCAATGTTCTTTAACTTCTTTCCTCTTTGTCTGTTTCCTAACATTGTATTCTTTCTTCTAGCTTGTTTGAGCTAAGTTTGTAGCTTTTCGTTGCTCTCTTTACATTCCTCAAGCTATTGTTTAAGAGTATTTATCATTTCTTTGGTCAAATGATCTTCTAACTTAAGAATATCTCTCTTTGCCGCAAGACTCTGTGTATAACCCAGCAACCCTCTTTGACCATCACCCACAAATTTTATCAAAGATGAACAATTTGAGAATGGGGGAGTGCTCTTTGTCATTGGGTCCACTGGATACAATCTTCCATCAGTCCAGAGATCAATGTGTTTTTTTTTATCTTGCCGCATTGCTTCAAATATGGACGAGGACACCTCTGCACATTTGTTTCTCTTGCGCACTGGACAATATTCTTCATTTAGCTCAATGTGTAGATGGTATAAGCTTCTCTTCTCCATGGAAGTCTATTAACAGTATTTGTCAGAGATAGTACTATAGGGAAAAGCTCTGCAGATACGAGGAAGAAGACGACACAGAAAAGGTTTGTTTCAGCTTTTGGAAATTTTGAATTTTGGGCGAGAACTGACGTTTTCGTTAGTTTTGGAGGGAGTATTTTTTAGAATACTAAAGATCCTAGAAAGATTTGACAATGACATATTTCGGTGGAGGTAAAAAGGACACAAACTCACCTTTTTACAAACATTTCACTATTTTTAAATAAAGTATATATTCTCTCTCTACATATTCTTTCAGGGCACAAAAGTGACCTCAAAATTCCCCTAATGATAGCTCAAGTGGATTTGGAAATACCACTTCCTATTACAATCGGATTAATTGAGCAATCAGTTATGTATCAATTACTAGCTGGTAGGCTATACAAAAGAAACTGAGATGGAATATTGCTCTTATGCATTAATCTTGAAGAGAAAAACAAATACCTAAGTCAAGCACATATTACCATAGTGGGACTTCACTTTGCGGAAGACCAAATTTTGCAAAGGATCTTGAGACTTGGAGTATTCTGGCCAACTCTGAGAAGTGATGTTCGCTCTTTTGTAAAGGATTGTCCTCAATGTAAAAAACAAGCACCCATACCTCATGTAACATTGTTTCAAATGTCGCATGTTCCTAAGTGGAGTAACTATTTAGTCACTTACTTATCGAGCCGAATGTTTTCTGAGGATATGAGTAAATGTTGTCAAAGAGAAATTGAAACTAAAGCAAGAGACTATGCTCTCATTGGAAACCAATTGTATCGGAAAGGTAAGCATCAACATTTGTGTCTTTGTGCAAATGAAGACGAATATATTCCGATTATAGAACAAGCACATGTTGGATTAGCTGGAGGTCACTTTTCTAGTGAGACCATCACAAGAGAAATCTTAATGGCAGGCATATGGTGGCCAACACTATTTGCAGATGCCAAAGAGTATGTTCGAAGATGTGATGCTTGTCAACGAGCAAAGATGCCAACATGAGTAGATAGCATGCCCTTAAGACCAATGATGGAGACTAGAGCTTTTGCAAAATGGGGCATAGACTTTATTGGGCCAATATAGCCACCTGCTTATAGAACCCAAGATCAATATATTATTGTAGCTATGGACTATTTGACCAAGTGGGCCTAGGCTAAAGCAACTCAAAAGAATGATGCCATAACCACTGCCGCATTCTTATATGAGTATGCGTTCACAAGATATGGACTGCCAAGAGAAATTTTCAATGATCGGGAAACTCATTTCCTCAATGAGGTAATTGAGTATTTGCTTAATGAATTTATGGTCATCCATAACAAATCAGCTCCCTATCACCCACAATCAAATGGACAAGTTGAGCATACAAACAAAATTCTTAGCTCGGTATTGACCAAAGTGGTTTGTTCAAGAAGGACAGACTGGGAAATGAATCTCCATGCTGCTCTATGGGCTTATTGAGTTTCAATCAAAACAACTTTAAATGCTACCCCCTTTAACGTGTTTTATGGTCTTGATGCCATACTGCCAATAGAATTTCTATTGCCGAGACTAAGGGTAGCAAAGAATTTTGAGTGGACTGGACATGAGTTGTCAGAAATACTTGAAGATTTAGAGAAGCTAGATGAGAAAAGGTTAACTGTTGTAGCTCATATCTATGCACAAAAGTGGAAACAAAAACAGTTTTTTGATTCCCATCTAATTACAAAAATATTCAAAAAGGGGGACTTAGTTTTAGTCTATTCCCTTAAGCAACACATTTCCAAGTTTAAGAAAAAGGAAAATGGATTGTTTATCATTGAAGATGTATCTCCAAGTGGAGCAATTAATCTATCCACCCTAGATGGTGAACCAATGGCTAATTGGATTAGTGGATGTCATTTAAAGAAGTATAATTTGCCACTAACCAATGAATTGCTAGAACGAATGCATGCAGCTAAGCACAGGAGGAAGATAAAAAGACAGAAGGTTATTGATGAAGCCCAAGAGGAAGCTCAGCTTTGGGTACTCAAAAGAAAAGCTTCTCTCAAGAATCATCAACCTATTTCCATCAACACCCTGGAAATAGATGACCGACAATGGGAATTGCCAAAAGATGCAGTGTCAACAGATGAGGAATGGTTAGATGGAATGGACCTTGGCATCAAAGTACAAATCAACAATCATAGCATGAATACATTGGTCAATACAGGAGCTTGCGTAAATGTAGTTAGTTACTCCATGTACAAGAAAGCAACAAGTCAAGCATTGACAGCAGGAATAGCATCTATCAAAGGATGCAACAAGAACCCAACACCAACATTGGGAGTAGTCAACTTAAACGTGATAGTACATGGATGTTCATGCCCTCATCAGTTTGTACGCTTACCAGATGAACACATGAATGAGACAATGATTTTAGGATTCTCATGGATGCGGACATACAAAGCAGTACCAAATTGGGATACAAATTAGCTCAAGTTATTGCCTAAAGGTGGACAACTCATTGTTCCAATTGCACCAAGCAAGGAGGAATTGAAAGGATCTTACCAACAAAGCAAACCATGGAGCAATCAATCTTCTCCATCCTATCGACAAGCAAATGCTACACGTAGCATGCAAGGAGTCAGGCAAATTTGGGTACCAAAGGCACAGCTTAAGGACAAACCGATTCAAATCGGGCTGTCCAAAACATCGTGGACAATACCAAAGACGGTTCCAAAGGTCAAAACATAGAGACGAGCATCTTCGAGCAGGGAACTCAACACGAAATGGATTTGGCAGAAAAAAGAGCACTTATTCTGCAAACTGCAAAACCAATCAAGCACTGGAGAGTTAAGCCTCGGAAACCTCAAACACACCATTCTGACCAAGACAAACCGAGATATCAATGGCGAGAAAAATCTCGACAACAATCAAAGTGTTACCAGCAGCTCAGAAAATCATCGTGCTAAAGCATCCTGATGGCACAATCAAGCAAAGAGCACACAAGCTACAAGAATTGCTCTTTGGAAGACAACATCAACAAACCTCAACATCAGAAATCCTTGAGTTAATCACTCAAGACCCACCTCTTGCACAACATATTGGTTTGAACTACATTAATCTTTATCAGCATGGTAGATCCCAACCAAGGCTATATATAGACACGATTGTTCAACTCGTGCACACAGTCATCCCGGAGTACGCCATTTAGGAGGGGTGGAAGAGTACTAAGTGATTAAGGACAATGTTTGAAGAGGGAGGACAAAGTTTGATGTTAACGTGTGATTTTTGCAAAATTACCTAACAATGCCCTTATAATTCATCAACAGGGAAAATTTAACTGATGATATCTTCCCAATGAGTGTAAATAGTGTATATACTATCTGAAAATCATTAAAAAAAGTCCTTTTTGATTATTTTTCATCATTTTTCTCGATATTGAGACTTAAAAATGGAGATATCCAACAAAAAACAATAAAGCTATGTTTTTCACTTGATTTTATTAATTATTGGATTTTCACTTTGCTTTTTTAGTGCATTTTGTTATAATATTTGATTTTTTCAATAAACATCTCAATAATTAATAATAAATAGCAAAGGAGATCATATGGAAAAATTGAATACGCAGTGGTGATCAAAAAGACAAGGCAGACAAGCACAAAAGATTTCAGTGAAATCGGAAGATGGAAGCGGGAAGCCTAAATTAGGCTGCCAAACCTACTTTTGCAGAACTCTTGCAGAATGAGCTACAGGAACCCGATTGGGAAATTTTTTGAGTATAACTTAGATTTCATAGACTAGTAGGATTAATAGGGGAAATTGGAAAAAAAAAGGGTTCGGGAAGTCCGGGTATAGATATCCCAGGTAGGCTAAAACCACCTCATTTCCACTTGTTGCCTTTGGAGAGAGAGCTTTTCGACCTCTTTTGCGCGTCTTTTTCGGAGTCCACAGTCACCTTTTTTCAGTGCTATCTCGCATGATACATGAGGGGTAAGTTCTTTACTCATCAATGATCCATTTTGTATGGTTGGAAACTGATCTAAACCCCTAGAAAAAACCCTAGAATCCGAGCAGTGCACAAAGACCTACGACCAAAAATTGACCATAGCGGCCTTTCAACTCAACCAAATCAGATGAGATTTGAACTGTAGAATGCCCCAACATATTACAACACTTCTATATCAAGAGTTGACCATTCGGCAAGGGTGAGGGGGTCCCAAGTAGAAAAGCTAGGTTTTTGGCAGATGTCAGAATTGGGTTCTAACTCCACAAAGATCTTACCTACGAGGTCTATACACAATGTATATGATTGGTTTCGTGAAATCAATCAAGCAAAGCCCTCGAAAAGCAGAAAATGACTCAAAGGCTACAAAGCATCAAATTCGACATACGGGGTCAAACTGACTTCACATGAGCCAAAATTGGATGAGTTGCTTCACAACTATGTTGCGGACAAGTCCATAGCCTTAAAAGTGACTGACCAACTCAACAGGCAGTGTAGTCACATAAATCGGTGATTTCAGAGTCGACAAAGTACAAAGTGATGCCGACAAGACCAAACTTTACCAAATTCAATTTAGGAGTTGTTACTATGAAAACAGGGCGAGTCCTACGAAGGGCTTGAAAACGTGAAAAAGGTAGATTTGACTGAACGAGGAGAAGAGGCTAAGCCTGCCTACATTGAAAATGACCTAACAGAAGAAAAAGAAGAGCTTTTACTAAGCTTACTAAAAGAATACCGAGATATCTTCGCTTGGTCTTACAAGGATCTCAAGGGTGTTGATCCAAAAATCTGCCAACATACCATACCATTGAGAGATGATGCGAACCAAGTAGACAAAGACCATACACATACAATGAAACATTTGCAAGGAAGATCAAACAAGAGATTGAAAAACTAAAGGAAGCCGAATTCATTTATGAAATTCAACACACAGATTGGGTGTCTCTAATTGTGGTAGTACCCAAGAAGAATGGAAAATTACAAGTGTGCGTCAATCTCAAGAAAGTGAATGCATCTACTATTAGAGACAACTTTCCTCTTCCAATCATTGAGCATGTGTTAGAACGAGTTGCAGGTAAAGAAGCTTACGGCTTCTTAGATGGCTTTTTGGGATACAATCTACTTTTGGTTTACCCAAAAGATCAACATAAAACGGCTTTTGCAACAGAATGGGATATTTTTGCCTATTGGGTGCCGTTTGGGTTAACTAATGCTCCTGCCACATTTCAAAGATTATGAGCCATTCATTTAAAGAATATCTTAGGAAATTATTGGAAGTTTATATGGATGATCTATGTGTACATTCATCAATCCGGGCTGACCATTTTGAACACCTCAAAAAGGTATTCGAAAAATATAGACTTTATAGGATTTGCCTAAATCCTGAAAAGTGCACATTGATGGGCAGACAAGGATTGGGTTAGTATGAAATATGTTTTATAGTCAAGGGCTAAAATCCCTCATGGATTATGGCTGTGATTTTGATTGTGAAATCTTGGATTTCTTTTTGGGATATGGTCATGCTGCCATGTTATGTGCTAAAGTTGTTTTTGCAAGATTGGATGTCTATCACCCGGAGTTGGGTGGAGTGATCATCTATGTGATGAGATGTGGTTATGGTTTGTGGTTCTGGATTTGATCATGAATTGGTTTTGATGGTTTATAGCGGATGTGTAAGGGTAGAGACCCTATACAGTGTGATGCTCGGAGTGTTAGGAAATAAGACGTAGCTAAATAGATATTTGAGTAGATTACTTAATGGAGAGAGATAGATTTCACACACAAGAGATTATAGAGTAGAGAGAGAGAGAGAGAGAGAGAGAGAGAGAGAGAGAGAGAGAGAGAGAGAGAGAGAGAGAGAGTACACACGATATACATGGTTCACCCAATGTGGGCTACGTCCACGGGAAAGCAGCCACTCAATGGATTTGGCACTTCAAAAGAAGAAGTAGTTTATAAAGGGATTAAACCCTTAATAGAGCTCCCGCCTTGCTTCACTCTCACCACCTCACACTCACCTTGTTGCATCAACTTCACACTATGAAATGTGTGTAGAAATGGCCTCCTTTTATAGGCCTAAAGGGTTGCCCTCTTTTATGAGAGGCAGCCATGTGTAGCCGCCCTTGTGTGAATAAGTCCAAATCGGACCCTCCAATCCGCCCATGTGTGGCCGCCCTTGTGTAGACAAATCCGCTTTTGAATTCGGCCACCGGCCACCGGCCATTGACTTCCGACCACTGGCCACCGGCCATTGACTACCGGCCACCGGCCAGCCGATCGGTTGTTTTCCGACCACTTTCCGGCCATAATATTCCGGCGAGGGAAAAAAAAGTCTCGGGGGCCTCCGCCCTCGAGGCCCCTAAAGTTGCCTCTGATTCTTGTCCATGAAAATTTTGGTTTCCGGTGAGTGATTTTCCTTCACGCACGATGGCTTCTCCTCATAATGGGGGCCTTACAAATGTGCGCTTTCACCACAGAAAATTACAAGGGTAAATCAGGCTCCATACTTAACATGGAGAAGATCGTTTGTGCATATGAAAGGTGATGTTGTGATTGTACTCATGTGCTATGTTTGTCATGGCAGCATCGCTACAAGACTAGGATCACCTACATCACTTAGCCTTAGATGAAAGGTTCGACGTGTAAGGCTAGAGATCCTGTGCAGTCTGATGCTTGGAGAATATTGTTTGTGCATATTGAAGATGCTATTGTGATTGGACTCATGTGTTATGTTTATCATGGTAGAATCGCTACTGAATAGGATCACATTATCACTTAGCCTTAGATGAAAGGGTCGATGACTTGGGACTTTGTTGGATCGGGTATGTTTCCCAGGTCTTTTTTTTTTGCCCCTAGGTCTTCTTGGAATATTATAGTCAGACGACGGCCAGAAAGTGGTCGAAAAACGATTGGTCAGTTGGCCGGTTGGTCGATGGCCGCTGGTCGGAATTCAATGGCCGGTGGCTGGTGGCCGAATTCAATGGCCGGTGGTTGAATTCAAAAGCAGACTTGTGTTCCCAAGGGCGGCCATACATGGGTGGATTGGAGAGTCTGATTTGGACGTATCTACACAAGGGCGGCTACACATGGCTGCCTCTCATGAGAGAGGGTAGCCCTTTTGGCCTATAAAGGGAGGCCATGTCAACACACATTACATAGTGTGAAGTTGATGCAACAAGATGGGTGTGAGGTGGTGAGAGTGAAGCAAGGCGGGAGCTCTATTAAGGGAATAATCCCTTTGTAACCTACTTCTTGTTTGAATTACTAAAGCCATTAAGTGGCTGCTTTCCCGTGGATGTAGCCCACATGGGGTGAACCACGTATATCATGTGTACACACACACTCTCTCTCTCTACTCTATAATCTCTTGTGTGTGTAAATTATCTCTCTCCATTAAGTAACCTACTCAAATATCTGTTTAGCTACGTCATATTTCCTAACACTATTAAAAAACATTAATGGATGATTTTTTATGCATATAGTAAGGGTATGTATTGTTAATGAAAATGTTTCATTGTTTGTCCTTAGATGTGATTTATTTCTCAAATTCTATTATGGTTCAAACATGTAAGCACATCTTTCAAGCGATTGCAATAGAAGAAACTATTTAGTTCTTTTCATGAAGCTATTTATCCTCCTCTTCCACATGTGTTATGAGCATAACATTGTTCATAAGCATTGGCAATCACTATCATAAAAATGCAAGTTTGGATCAATTTTTTGCTAAATGCAAACACACTAGGTGTTATGGGCCCTAGTATTTAGCAAAGGTAGATTTGGAGAGGCATGAAAATTCATGAAATTCATAGATTATAAAGAATTCTTCACCGAAGATGCAATATCTTTATGGAAATCCGTGTGGATCTACCAATCTCCATACAAGGTCATGGCTTAGTATGGGTGCTTGTAGATAAGTTGACTAAACTTTGTAAAGTTTATTTAGTTCACTATTCAATCTATTAAGTTGACCAAGTTGGTTGTTTATAATTTGTATTGATTATATAGATTACTCAAACATATTGGGAGTAATTGGGACCCACGTTTCTAGAGGAGTGTTATAAATAGTTGGGGAGAAACAAATATGAGTATTGTCAGTCATCTAGAGATGGATAGGTAGTTTCCAAGTGTTAATAGCATGCTAGAGGATATGCTAAGAGCATATGTTAGTAAAAAGAAATCGAATTGGAAAGGTTATCTCTCTAGTTTGGAGTTTACTTACCATGATCCAAAGCATGTTGCAACTAGGTTTAGCCCTTTCATAGATTGTCAACCTTGATCACCAGTTATGGTGGTGTTGCCTACTGATTGAAAATGACAGTAAGTCAAGTACTTAATCTATGTTGATGGCTTATGTCAGCATGTCACTTTCATGGAAAGTGGATAAGAGGTATTCTTATATATTCTAGCACCTTCAAAAAGTTTGAGACTTGATTATTCATTTAGACATCTCTTAGTTGTTGTAACTCATTAGAAGTACTCATATGAGTTATAAATAAGAGTGCATATTGTGTTACATACAAGCCAGTTACACAAACAGTTCCAAATGGAGAACAATGTGGAAAATGAAGATGTTTTTCTTAGTTTCATTGAACCTCCTACTGAATCGTGTATGAGTCAGATGAACAACTGGACCCGTGAGGGGTGCCACTGTGGAAATCAATAGTGTTCTAATAAAGATATCAAAACTTTATTTTTGAGGACGAAAATGATTCTCTAAGGAGGGAGTAATGACAGACCAAGGGCTAGGACTCACATGCAATTAAGGGATCTATATATAGCAGATCAAGGGCATATATATTGGAGGGTTGGATGGAGAACTTCATGTGATTGTCCCCCGTCTCATAAGCACTCATTGACAGCATGCAAAGCAAAAGATGAACAACTGAGAGAATTTACAAATGAACTTCCAACTACAACCCTGTTAGTTCAGAAGATTCGAGTTCAGTTAGATGTAGCAAATGCCTCCCTACAGTACTCAGAGCAAAGAATAAATGATCATGCAATTTTCTTGCAGCAAATTAGAGAAAATCCCGTAGTGGCCACAATCAAAGGAACAGACAAGGTCTACAAAGCATTAGAGAAAAAGAATAAGGACCTCAAGCTGGAGCTTAAATTGGAGCAGTCTCAGCACAGAGACCTGGCTTTGATGCGGGTCCAAAGAGAAGACGAGCTATTGAAAGAAATAGCAGAACTTAAAAGAATCATCCAACTATTGAGAGAGGGACGGTTGAAAACACAAGAAGAGGCAGGCACTTCAGAGCAACCACAGATAGAGATCCCCTCAGTTTCATTCGCTGAGATGGAGACATAGCCAACCAAAGAGCTAAGTGGCAAGGAGGAGTTTCAAGTATACATTAGATATTACACATGCAATCATGTGATAAATCACCCGTCCATTGGATAATTTCCGGTTTGATACCTTGATGATCTCCCGCTTTGCAAGGGCCCAACTTTCCAAGCTTGCCGCACATGTATTCAATGCTAAAAGCAAAGGGTCATGGAAGTGAACCATAAAATGGCAAACTTTTGGTAGATGGTTTCTCATATAGTTGCTCAGAATGCATATATGTATCCATAAGACTCAAGTTACTAGTACTCTCAACCCACTTTCCTTTCAAGTTTCTCCAAAATCTTTTATATACACGTGTCTTTTCTTGAACTTGAAAAGATTAATGCTTGACTTTTCATGTTCTTCTCTTCTTTTGAATCAATGCTTTGTATACATGTAAATGATTTTGATAGTTATCTTTATCTATAGTTGCATTTCTTTGGAGCATTTTGACACTCCTTATCAAACCATCTTTTTCATGATCTACATTTGTTGATACCATGGACATGCTTTATGACAGAGCATTCTATGGCACAAGAACAAATAACCTTTCTTGAAAGCTTCCCATTTCGTTTCAATGGTGTGTCATATTGGAATTTTTTTATCCATAACTTTTGCTCAACCATTTCAATATACATTTGTACCTCATGCAAAGAGATAACTTTTCTTTACTTTGGTTGGATTTTCATGCTTAGTTATTTCTCTACATATAAGGTCAATACATAAATTTTGATGGTCTGATAGAGAGAGTCTCTACTTGCAGGCGCCAAAGCAAAAGATCTTCGGCCACACTCAAGAGAGTTGCAAGTAGTATGTGAGTGGGGACAGAGTATGTGTGTAGTGAGTGCGGGAAGAAGAAGACATATAGCATGTGGTGGAGTCCATTCTTCTCATCCACTCCTTTTATTATTCTATTAAACAAATAAGTGAATTGTGTTAGTGATGGGTTAAGTGAGTGTCTGGCTTAGTTATCATGAAACCCCAACAAACTCCCACGTGAAGGTCAACGTGGCTCAAGTGGCTTATATATGTATAGAACTCTACAATTGTGGAGCATGCATGTGGATTCACCCTACACCCATCATCTCAATGCAATGTACAAACCGCTATGAGGTGAAGCTCTTTGTAAGAGCATCTCCAGGGTTATCATTCGTACGGACCTTGATTAACTCAATGTTTTTGTTAGCAATATATCTTGTATCACATGATACTTGACCTCTATGTGTTTCGACTTTGAGTGAAACATGGGGATCTTGGCTAACATTATAGAAAATTGAGTATCACAATGTAGCATTGGACACTAATGAATGCATAGATCCTCCACTAAATGAGCTAACCATACAACGTCCTTTGCTAGCACTAGAAACTGCAATATACTTTGCCTCTATGGTGGAAGATGAAGTGCAATCCCAAAGACATGACCTCCACAAAACAATTGCTCTAGCAACATTAATATACAGCTAAATGAGGATTTTTATTTTTTATACAACCTGCATAATTTGCATCCATGTAACTTACTATGGACACATCGCTATTCCCAAAGATTAAGCACTTGCTCATTGTACCCTTAAAGTATTTCAAATTGTGCTTCATTTCCATAAATATATTGGGGTGTATGACAAACGCATTTCATTGTACCCTTAAAGTATTTCAAATTGTGCTTCATTGCAGGATTTGCCATAAATATATTGGGGTGTATGACAAACGCACCACCAACTAGTGGAAACCCCCTTTACTTTGGAAGTCTATACTTTGACATCATCGATTATGTCATTGGATGCTCTCTCCCTACTCCATATAAAAAGCCTAAGCTACGCACTTTGTATCATGCATTTGCCCCATCATTTGAACTACTTTGTATCCACTATTTTCATTTAGTTTATCATTAATTAAATCCATGTTTTTCTATTTCCATTAGTGTTAAGCTCTCTCTCTCTCTCTCTCTCTCTCTCTCTTACTCCTAGTTTACTTACTAACTATGCCATAAATGGTCCACTCTCATTTCTGCCATAACCCAATTTCCTTTCATGTGGTATCAGAGCCGATGGTTCAATTACTAAGCCTATAAATCTCTCTAAGCTAAACCAAGCGATTCCTCTTCTTGCTCATCTTGGTTGCATGATCAATACCCCTTTGCACTTTGTATTGATTATACTCAACATACTTTTCATCTCTCTTTAGCATTATTTGTGCTATTTAATAAGCCTTTTGATGCTTGCACTTAGTTAGTTGCATTTGCAATTAGGATTAATAACATAACAAAGCCTCATTTTGGCATCATTTTGGTTCATGTTGGAGATAGTCCTCTTTCACAGCTCTTGGATGAGCTTTTAATTACCAAAAATTTGAGGTTGTTAACACATTCTAATATCTCACTAGGATTAGGTGTGTGGCAGAGAGTTTGCTTGTTGAGCACGTAGGTCTTCTCCCTATTGGTAGAAAAAGTTCCTTTTTTGAAAGATATGATGAAACTGAGCCCACAAACATGGCCCTTAGAACATGAACTTTTTATGCATAAAAGATGTTTGACCAGCAACTAAACATGATATCAAAATCCAATTTTAACAATGTATAACCATGCATAAGTGATGCACTATGATTGCAGCTCACCCCCTAGCACATAGAGCTAGTTTTGACCTAGAATGGAAAAAAGTAATTTATTTACACATGCACATCACATGACATCATCCCATCAAGATAATCATGATGAAAAACAACCAAGTCACTTTGATGAACCATATAAGCAAAGTCACTTTGATCAACCATATACCATAACATCACACATATGCGAAAAAAAACTTTTTGATATTTTCAAGTGCAGGTATAACGTGCAAATGAAAGTAAACCAATACATCAATCTCAGCTCCATAATATAGATTAACACCTTATCACATCACTTTGTCCATATGAGACTCATGTAACAAACGGTAACACCGAAAGAAAGCCGCCTTATTCATCGTACGATTCAGGATGACTAACCATATATCCCCATATAAGTTTATGAGTATCAAACACATGAAATAAACTCATCAAAACAAACCATAAAACATATATAAATATTTCATCCAACTCACAACGTCATATGATACTCCCCCTACATTATGGCTTCTACGCTAGGTGTATGTTTTTACCTTCTCACAATATGCTGGCGTTTGAGGGAGCATTCTACACAAGATTCTTCACTTGGAGAACGAAAATATTTGGGCTAGTGATCAGCAACCTAACATCACGGTTTGCAAGCTACTCAACAATGGAGCTCAAAAACAGAGTCACTATGTAGTTCTTGCAAGTGCCAGATAAAGAGAAGAAAATCAGATACCAAAAGGCACTAAATGCGCTTAAAGACCGACTCGCCAGCCATCAACCTGAAGACTACTTCATCCCATAAAGCTGTGTCAAGGGACGACACATGCGAGGAGGGGGGGAATGTTAGCAAAAAGCTCACACGGATACCACGGATACCACTTTTGGAGCTCTCATTATAAAAACACTTATTATTTTTGATAATTTGGAAATATTGTAACTCCTATTTTTTGGATAAACCTTGTAATTGATGAGCCGGGGCTGCACGCTTCCAGATTGTATCAACCTGTCATTGTCTATCTTTAGTTAGAGCTCCCAAATTATTAGTTGTGACCACCAAAAATCTTGGCTAAGGTATAAAAGCCAATTTTTGTAAGTTTTGGATAATGAAATACAGAGCGGGAGCTAACGACACTCACTTCTCTCCTTCTTGTGCTTCCTACTCCCTCCCCGATTGTCACATTGCAGTTGCGTTTGTTGCATTGCAACCGCAGGTAAGAGCTCTACGCATTGACGTAAACACTTCACGATATTTCGTAGCTTTTGGCGTCGCTGACCCGCAGCCTAATTTCATCATAAGTAGGAATTTACACTTCAAAATAAATAACTAAGCATAGGTGGGATATTGGGGCATCATTGCTAAGCATTTAGGTGCATTTTGGGTCGAAAAGGACTAGGTCAAAAATCCATTGTTGTTAATAATTGCAATTTTGACACTTGACCTAAAGTGGGGCTTGAGACCATAAGCATTTGTGCTTAGGTCTTATAAACATGTCTTAGAAGTTTTCTTACATTTGGATGTCATTTGATGCTGTAACGGGTGTGATTTGTTTGCTGATGAGCAATTGGCTTTTGATGATTTTAGTCACTTGAGTGTAGCTTGAGTTAGATGCGAGTTGTTAGTTGTCACTCTGAGATATTGACAACCTCTTGTAGCCGCTATGCACTAGTTGAGTCAGCTTCGTCCCATGACTTGACAATTTAATCGTGGTTCTCGCTAAAACTTCAATAAGATAGGATAGTGAGGTTAGACACACGTCCCACATCCTTCAAACCAAAGATTAAACACATCATTTAGAACATTTTCTCTTAGAGCGTCATGTGAAAATTTCGCACGAGCAAAGATTTATAATCAAAATACCGCTTGTTGTCCACTGCATGGCAAAATTTTTGGACCCTAGGCTAAACATGAATGGATCCAAAACCAAGGTTATGCTTGTAAAGACCCTCAATGATGAAAAGCCATGCATTGTATACAACAATGAGCAATTTGAAGTGGTAGATAGCTTCAAGTACCTTGGCATTGAGGTTCCATTCAATCATAGATGGAAGGACTATGCAATGCGTTGCTTGGAAGCCGGAAAGAGGGCTTATTATGCATTTGAGAACATGTGCAATTATTGAGAGATCAAGTGTTAGGCTCTCAAAAAGTATCTCTTTGACACATTGGTGACATCGGTGCTTCTTTATGGAGTGGAGGTGTGGGGTGGTAGCATCGGGAAGTCTACTTGGAAAGTGTTTGAGAATGTCCAAAAGAGTTTTCTCACCAACTTTCTCCAAGTCAAGTCACAAACACCCTACATGCTCTTACTCCTTGAGTCTGGATCACTTTGCATTAAGGTCTTGGGCATGCAAAGGGTTGTGGAGTACATGCTTAAGACACAACGTAGCCCTTTGTATTGACTTCCTAGAATCGCATATGAAGCAAGTCAAAAGGTCCAAAAGACATGCAAGAGCGAAATACTAAGTTCGGGCTGGATGCTTGACATCAAGAAATGGTTTGGAAGATGGGATGCATGTCACTTGGTCAAGGATGTGTCGATCGACTACCAAGTTAATGAGGCCTTCTTACAACGCCAATGTATCATGGCTTGGGAGAAATCTAGAGATTCTCGCTTCAGCCATTACACCACACACATGGCCCAAAAATACAAACCTCTCTTCTTCTTCGAACACGTTAACCGAACCCATTCCTACATCCTTGAGCCAATCCCATTGAGTGCGATCCGCACCATTGACTCCATTCATCTTAGCTCCCATTCTCTATGTTGTGAGATAGGACGTTGGGGCACTGGCGAGGAGTCTCATCGACTTTGCACCTTATGCCCTCATCAAGTGTGAGAGAGTGAGTACCACACACTACTTCTCTCTCTCTCTCTCTCTCTCTCTCTCTCTATCTCTCTCTCTCTCTCTCTCTCTCTCTCTCTCTCTCTCTCTCTCTCCCTCCCTCCCTCTCTCTCTCTCTCTCTCTCTCTCTCTCTCTCTCTCTCTCTCTCTCTCTCTCTCTCATGTGAAGTTGCTACATGAACTCATCGCAGGCGCATACGCCATTTGTTTTCCCAACTGGATGAGGCTCCACGATCTGCAGGAGTAGAAGGAGCACAACCATGGACGTCATCTTGAAAAAAATCATGTGCAGCAACTAGATGTTGCAAAAATCCGAAGCTGGACTTGTGCACCCACCTCCCCTCCCCCCCCCCCTCTCTCTTCCTCTGTGTGCAGATTTTCATTTCCAACGCTATATTTCTCTTTGTGTTTTGAGTGCTTGCCCTCCTAGTCCAAGCATGGTTCTCCCATCATGCAATCTTGCAGTAAGAGTAATGCAGTCGAGCTCGAAGGATGATGAGGAGCACTCGTGCACCCACGAAGAGAGAGAGAGAGAGAGAGAGAGAGAGAGAGAGAGAGAGAGAGAGAGAGAGAGAGAGAGAGAGAGAGAGAGAGAGAGAGAGAGAGAGAGAGAGAGAGAGAGAGAGAGAGAGAGAGAGAGAGAGAGAGAGAGAGATTGTCATGGACCTAGGTTGAGCAAGGTCTCCAAGGCTCTTTATCAACTTCCCTTCCAACCCATGAATCCCCAAAAAACAGTCCGCATTAATGCGAACTGCTTTTTGGGGATTCATGTTTTGGAAGGGAAGCTTGGTAAGGAGCCTTAGAGGATATAAAATATTAACGCGGACTGCTTTTTGGGGATTCATGGGTTGGAAGGGAAGCTTGGTAAGGAGCCTTAGAGGATATAAAATATCATGAATTATTTAAAAAATGAATTTGGTTTGAAGCTTGAAGGCGGGGTTGGGGGTTTGGCCAAAAAGAACCGGTAGAAGAGGGCCCTGCCATGCTCCGCATTCATTGTCATGTACCTAGCATACTATCCAAATTCCACCTTGATGGGATATCCGAGCAGGGCCACCACGCTCTCCTCATCCCTACCATGCTCCGCATCCATTGTCACATACCTAGCATACTGCCCAAACTCCCCCTTGATCAGCTATCCCAACAGGGACAGAAAGCACCGATAGAAGAGGGCCATTGTCACGTACTTAGCATATTGCCCAAACTCCACCTTGATGGGCTATCCGAGCAGGGCCACCACCCTCTCATCCCTGCTACCCAATGTTTCTTACTGCTACACCACCTCCTAATGGTCCTCCATTGTAGCCCCTTGTGCTCTCCCACACTGCAAAAGGCGTGTATGCATGTCCATCAACCATTCAACCCCCGTTATTTCGCTCTAAAATCCTCAGCAAAAGGAAGAGATGCGTGCCTGCATACATGCACATATTTATATATATATTTAGACATGAAGTTTTGTGTGTGTCTTGCAAGTTTGTTCTCTCAAGGTAGTGTGTGTGCATGTACATGTATGTGCACATGCATGTGTAGACAATTTTACACACCCTTCTAGAATTGCTTGTTATAACCTATGTGCTCCATCACATCTCAAGTTTCAGTTTGCAGCTTGATTAAGTGTCATGATTCAGAGACAAATTTACCTCTTCCACAACATTGGTGGCACTTTAGTAGTGGCAATCCGTATCTTTGAAGCTAGTCTAATAGCAGCTTTAGTACATATTTCAGTGACAATTGTTGTGAGGGGTACTATCTCGATACTATTGCAATGGTGAGCAGGGCTAGTTGTCATCAAGGGAATGGACTTTCCCATGTAGCAAAAGGTAGTAGCTTCAAGTGATCATACACCTGAGCAGGTGCATGCATGTGCAAACACACATACGCATGTAGACACGCATGGGTGCGGGTGCATTTAGGCATGCATGGACCCCCACACCCATAGACACACAACTTGAATCCCATGACCCCATGAATAACACTATTGTCATTTGACATGACTTTTGCAATCTGTGTTGCCTTTGATTTAATGTCAAAGTACTCAACATCTTGGTATAATACTATCATCAATAGTCTGAATCTCAATCGATAGACTTGTTGCTCTGCCATGTACATCCAACTTGTGGTTTCTAGCAGTGCCATCAAAATCTTTGTTTAGTCATCCTAGTTATCCCCATAAGAGCAGATCATCCCAGAGACACCTCTCTCTCTCTCTCTCTCCCTCTCTCTCTCTCTCACACACACACACACACACACACACACACACACACACACACACACACACACACACACACACACACACACATGCACTTGCACTTGCACGCACACACATGCAAGGGTCATAGTTTAGCACATTATTATATGGGTCATGACAAAAAGTAAGGTGATATCTTTGATGGAGGAGATGAACCAGATGATATATATATATGTATATGTATATATATATATATATATATATATATATATATATATATAATATATATATGGGGATGGTCTAGTCTAGGAGATGATTTAAAATATTGGGGATCTAGTTTTGCAAAGCGGTTCACGATATAGGGTGACTCCTCCCCCTAAGAGTTGAGGGGCCTTGGTTAGTGACGTCATCTTCCTATTTGTAACAAAAAACCACTATACACATTTCACATTTATTTTCCATCCATAGTTGCCCTTTGGAGTAGATAATATGGACCTTAGCTTGCTTTTCACCAATCTCATCATTGCACACTCCTACACCAAGTGGTCACAATGCTTTGTATGCTTTTTTCTATGTCACACATAATTCAATGATGACCTTGTAAAGGGAGCATTCTTACAATTTCCTCTTTCAAGAACTCATCATATAATGCATGTTTATCTTTTCTCTTTTCCTTTCTCTTGTGTGTGTGTGTGTGGAGGATGGGTAAAAGACTAGTGCATGTTTATGTTTTGATAAGTGTGTGTTTGAGGTGCTCTCTCTCTCTCTCTCTCTCTCTCATATCAATCAAATAAAATTTGATTACATACACGAATATCATTGAAACATGCATGTTTACATTTTGAGAAGCATGCGTTTGAGGTGCTGTGTGTGTGTGTGTGTGTGTGTTTATGTGTGTGTGTGTGTGTGTGTGTGTGTGTGTGTGTGTGTGTGGAGTCTTACCAAACGGTGAGCAAACATTCTCGAGCAAAGAAAAAACCGAGCTACTTTCTCACAAACATTGAGCTTTGTTATAAGCAGCATCTCATGTGGCATTCTATCAGTATTGCAGTCACAAAATATTTTATTTGAGTTTTTTGGGTTTTTTTCCCTTGGAGAATTCATAAAAATAGAGTTAAATTGTAAAAAATGCCGATTAAGGGGAAAACTTTCCTAGGCTAGAATCTACCATAAAGGGAAATTTGTATGATTTTCCCTGGGAACATTGATGCCAACTCTCTAGACCAATCAAGTGGATGGATCTACTTCCATACCAAAATAGTTCTTTTTACCAATTATGACTGTTATAGCAACAATCAAGTGGATGGATCCACTTCCATACCAGAATATAAAAACCTTAAATTATACCATAAGAGACGTCTCCAAAAGACATTAGAACTACCATGGAATCTAACCATGACCCCAAACCACCTATCCTACCATGAAGCTCTCGGCTTTCTATAGTACAAAGTCGCAACAACGTAAAAAATTCCTCATTATTTGCATGAGCCTAGACACGGGTTCTTTATCATCACTCCACATCTCTGACTTGTCTTCATTCCCATGAAGATATTGCCAGGTGCCCTTCTCCCGCTTCTTCAAAATAATGTTAATCCGAGTAGGCCTAACAATGACATTACATTTCTCAGGTACGATAGCTTTACACAGACACAACACAACCACACGATAATCACCCAGGCGATAGTACTTGCCATCAATATTATGGACCTTCAACTCCAAGGATCTTGCCTTAAAATCCACATCAACGTCAATTTTCTCCTTGGAGGCCCCCTTGAAGAGAGAAATCTAGATTTTTTACTTTTCAACATCCTGATCCTAGCTAAAACTAGACAAGCTTTGTAATGAGTTCATGATCTTTGACTTTTTGAGGTGTGAAGTAATGTGGCCTTCCCTTGATATTGCACAGACAAGGCTGCTACCATTTCTAATGTCTATATCTGAGAGGATATAAGACTCTACACATGAGTTCCCCAACGACGTTGTGTAGCTTGGTCAAGCTGAGCTTTGAGCTCTACCAAGTTCTCTAAAATATCGGTAGCCATTGTAAGCTCCACAAGTCTCTCTCTCTCTCTCTCTCTCTCTCTCTCTCTCTCTCTCTCTCTCTCTCTCTCTCTCTCTCTCTCTCTCTCTCTCTAAAAAAAACTATTGAAAACAGTCCGCGCTGGCGCGAACTGGTTTTAGTAGTTTCTCTCTCTCTCTCTCTCTCTCTCTCTCTCTCTCTCCGCGTCGGCATAGGACAAGAAGGGCGGACACACTGGAGCTCTTGAGCGCAGAGCCCAAAGATGCGGACAGCTGCTTGATGCAGCCGCAGGCGGTGACACGGTCTGCCCTCACACCCTTGGTGAGGGAGTACAATGACTTTACCCTGCCACAGCACGTCGATGTCGATGAATGCGTCGATGTGGTTCCTATAAGGTAGCCTGCACATGAAAACAGTTTGCTTTGCACTATCCTGCACGAGATTGCCGCCTCCTCCTTCTTGGCAAGACTGCCTGCCACCACCAAACATTTCCAAAAAAATATTCATGCACAGATGACAACAGGTACAACACTCTCAACCTTAGAGCATATATCAAGCAGTTGAACTAAATAAACCCTTGACTAGCTATAGCTGTTGAAGCCAATCACACAATTGCATTTGCAGCACTTGCAATCCTTGGCCACAAGTCTGTGCACTCCTTACCAATAGGACCAGTAATTGCAGATGCTTTCATCTCGCCCTTAGGGTTTACTAGTATGGCAGCTCAATTTTGAGAAAATAGTGAATTAGAGGGAAAGATCCGTTCTCTCTTTAGAATTTTTTGCTAGGGGTGCACGTGTCCTCTCTTTATTGGTAGTGCAGGCAGCACCCTCTCGTGCCCTCCCACAAACTTCTCAGACACGTGGTTTTGCAACAAAATGAGCGAGGGCAAGCCTCCTCTCTCGTTGCAAGACCACAGAGGCTGCGTGTATGTGTGAGAGACGCTTTGCTGAACAGCATCTCTCTCTCTCTCTCTCTCTCTCTCTCAACAGTGCAGTGCTTTTGGCACCTTGGTAGTGCTGTAGAGTTGAAAAGGAGCGAGCCAAAAACTCACAAGCCCCATATCTTCTCCTTGCAGACCGCCCATGCAAAGATTCCTCGAACAAGCTCTTGTTTGCCTTGCTTCAATCTTGCCATCAGAAAGAGGAATCTTTGCACGTCTTCATGGCATAGAGGCTCTGTTCTTCAAGTTGAAGGGGAGCAAGGGAAGTGCAAGAAGGCCGTGGGGGAAGGAGGTGGACACGCGTGCACTCGCGACAGTCAAGTCTGGGAGTTTTTTGGTGGGATGGGAGTCCGGGAATAAAGGGGAGGAATTGACTTTCTTTTTGAGTGAGCTAGTATGATGGCAAGCATAAATTTCTTACGGAGATCAGGCTCCTTTCTTAACAGTGGACATCACCATGTCTCCCACATGCCCTTGACGGAGATAATGTACAGGTTCTTGGCTCCTTTGTTGTCTGCATAGTTGCAACTGCTCCTATAGGAAGACCCACGAATTGAGCTGGGTGGCAAGCACACTCTGTTGCACAAACTTGTTTCCTGACGACCCTCTGCGCCCTCGCTTCGACATGGTCGCTGTGGCACCAGAAAGAACAAGAGACTCTCTCTCTCTCTCTCTACCAAAAGATTTTTTTCTCTCTACCAAAAGCTTAAAAAAAAGCTGCTGAAAGCGTGGACTGGTTTCAACAACTTTTTTTTAGATCTTTTGGTGTAGAGAGAGAGAGAGAGAGAGAGAGAGAGAGAGAGAGAGAGAGAGAGAGAGAGAGAGAGAGAGAGAGAGAGAGAGAGAGAGAACTTTCCCTCTGCGCCCTCGCTCTGCCATGGTCGCTGCGGCACCAGAAAGAAAAAGAGAGTCGACGACCCTCCGCGCCCTCGCTTCAACATGGTCGCTGCGGCACCAGAAAGAATTCTCTCTCTCTCTCTCTCTACTAAAAGTTTTAGAAAAAAGCTGCTGAAACCAGTCCGCGCCGGTGCGGACTGGTTTTAGTAGCTTTTTTTTAAGCTCTTGGTAGAGAGAAAAAAAGCTTTTGGTAGAGAGAGAGAGAGAGACTTGGTTCGACAGGTTCTTGCCTCGAAGTCCGAACCAGCCAAAGATGTTGGTAGTTCCTCAAGTAGCGCAAGCCGATATGCGGACTCCAACAACCCAGTCACAGAGTAGTTGACTTTCAGTAAGTATGATGGTAAGATGGATGCTACGGTTATTCATTCTTAGTTGCATCAATTTAATGCTTATTTTGTGACAACTAAGAAGATAGGAAATAGCAAGGTTTTGACGACAGCTATGTACCTTGCCGGTGATGCCATCAATAGGTACCACGCATGGCAAGAGGCACAATTAGCCGCGCACCTAGAGGAAGCCGATGAATTCACGACCCTTTCCTTCAATTGGGCTGATTTCCAAGACAATCTCAAGGCTCGGTTTATGCCACCTCAATACCTCGCACGATTGAAGGACGATTGGCGCTGTCTCCAGCAAAATGGTATGCCAGTTATGTCTTTCTCTAATCGTGTTTTGCAACTAAGTACCCAATTACGCAAGTCAGATGATGAGCGCAAAGAGGCATTTCTTTATGGATTGGACGAGTATATCAAGTATGATGTCGTGGTTCTCGATCCAATCGATCTCAACAAGGCAGTAGCAATTGCTCTCGCACAGGAGATGAAGCACAACAAGGGAAAGCCCAAGGAAAAAAATACTTCGACAAGTATCTCTCAGACTTCTCAGAACCCTCAGAATGGTAAGAACGGTAACTCTTCTAACCAATCTTCCAACAGTCTCTTAGAAAAGAACTCTTCCAATGAACCTAAGGGTAAAGCTAACACAATTGCTAAACCTAAGCTCACTCCAGATGAAAAGGTAGCACAAGGAATTCTAGGAGGATACATCACGTATGAAGAGCAAAGCACTTATTCTAAGGAAGGTCGTTGTTTTCATTGTCACATTAAGGGTCACATAAAAAGAACATGTCCTAAGCTTGACTCTAATGAATGTAATGCATCTACAGAACCCACTTCCTTTGTCAATGCAATCAATGACAACACGAGTGTGCCCCAAGTTTCTCTTGACCCTCCCATTGATGAGTCTCTCATTAAATGTTATGGTCATATGACGGGGCAGCGTTTTGTTATATCGTTTGACCCAGGCAGTATGCATGATGTGATCAGTCCCTCTCTTGTTGAGAGAGCCCGCCTAGAGGTTAGTCAGAAATCTCCTCTTGAGGTCTCTGGCTTCTCCCGGTATGGACTCTCTCATCACGAAAGAGTGCCTTGATGTGTTGTTTATAGTTCAACAAGCTGCTTTCCGAAGAATATTTTTAGTCTCTCCTCTCTCAGGATGTGATATGATTTTGGGCATTCGATGGTTTCGTGAGCATAACCCTCTCATTGATTGGACAGAAAATACATTCACTTTCAATGCCAAAAGTGACTTTCCCATTGTCATTCGTGGAGAGCAAGTTGTTCATTCTCCATCTCTCATTTCTAATGTCCGGTCGAAGATTGAAAGGATTCAGGAGAAGGAGACTCTCTCGGCCACGTCCCTGCCGGGTGCTGCTAGAACTACCTCTGCTTGTGGTCCCATCCGATCGGGTGTAATCTCGAGCCGCGCCGCCAATTCATGTAAAATGAAGTTGGCCATGGCTCGTCCATGAAAGAAAATCAGGGCTTCTTGATCTTTCACTTTGCCCCAAGCTCGGCAAAGTTCTGTACTTTCATCAATCGTGCTTGGGTCACTTCCCATGCAATTTGGAACCAGTCGTGCTTTCATCTTGCCTTTTCGTCCACTTTCCTCAGCTGCTCTCAAACTCTTTGGCATGTCTTCATTCTATTCTTGCTGTGCCTTTTTAGGGCACTTCGCGGAGACGTGCCCATGTTCTCTGCATCCAAAATAGTTCCCCTCTTTGATGTACTTGGCCCTCTCCCGTAGAGTGAGCCGGGGCCGTGAATCCTTATCTTTCTTTCCTTGGGGACTCTTTTTCTTTCTACTTTCATTATTAGAAGTCTGTTCGATTCTCTGAGTCAAGATCTCATCTATGGGGTAAGTCAGATTGTCTGAATGTATGGCAAAACCCCGTTTCGCATGACCCATCAATTCTTGAATAGAATCCGAATTTTGTTCAAAGCAGTGATCTCGGATCTTTGTAGGCAAAACCGCTCAATCTGTTCTTTAAACGAGATCTTCTTAAATGAAGAAGTTGGTAGAAAAAAGCTCTAAAATCTCTCGTAATACGCGTCCAGAGAATCTCTCTTGGTCATCTCAAGCTATGTGTTACGGGTTATGTACGCGAGCGAGAGAGAGAGAGAGAGAGAGAGAGAGAGAGAGAGAGAGAGAGAGAGAGAGAGAGAGAGAGAGAGAGAGAGAGAGAGAGAGAGAGAGAGAGAGAGAGAGAGAGAGAGAGAGAGAGAGAGAGAGAGAGAGAGAGAGAGAGAGAGAGAGAGAGAGAGAGAGAACCTATACCCATGATATGCCATTAGCCTTTTACTTAATGGACGTAGCCCATCATCAGGATGGGAGGATGCATGCTGGAACCAGTGATCCGTGCAGGCGAGACGATTTTTGGCACGTTCCACAATGGTGGAGACATGGGAAGGGGGGTGGCTACATCCCATGCTACACAGTAGAGGATAAATTTGAAGCAGTAATAGCGCGTGTCTCTCATTCCTTTGCGGTTAAGTAGCATGTGATGTCTCATTACTCCACATTCAAGTATTGATCACTAATATTGTTACTCCATAACGGTTTCATCTAGTTGCTCATTTTCTTTGACCATCTGCTCCGAAAGGCATGTGGTATATGCTCCTTTTGTGTCCAAAATTTTGGCTTTGGCATGATGATGACACTGGTCACCCTTTTTCCATGGAAGCATCTCTCCTTCACAATGCATCATCCCTATCATGCATAGCGCAAGCTTGAGCTCCATCGCCCCATCTCCAGCTACCCAATGCATTCTGCTTCCACCCTCGTCACTAGCATTGTATTCTTCGCCTAATGATGGATTGCATGAGCAACGGTTTTCTACTACACACATAGCTATCAGGTCAACATTTGGATAATGATGGTATCTGCATTGGAGTGTTCATTGTGCTCATCTTTGTCGCTATGCTGGCTCAACTCCAGACGCAAATCTAGGAAAATAGAAAAAACTCTCTCTCTCTCTCTCTCTCTCTCTCTCTCTCTTGATTCCCATTGTAGGAATACCACCCGGAATTCCTCAAAGAGGCCTCGGCCATCCATTCGACGGTGCACCAGTTCATATTGACAATTTTGTTTAAAAAAATGGTGGTTCAGGCAAGTCAAAATATTGAAAAGGATGTGGAAGATTGGATACTAGAGTAAATCATGCAATTAGTTGGGCTTCAAAGTCTCCTTTCTTTGGTAGCTTGTTGGTAGAAAGGTAACATGATTGCTGGGATGACTTATCTATGCCATCATAGAAAAATTCAACGAGAAAGCATGAGAGCTCATAGAAGCCTACATGTCGCAACAAAAAAGAACATGCCTATTAGCCTCATAAGAAGGTCCTTCATGTCAACCCCTAAAGACTTTGCACTTCTATAAGGTTCTAACATGTAATGCTTTTTGTTGGTCAGTATGCATGTTTTTTTTCCACTTAATGCAAGGAAAGAATTTCACGATTAGCCAAGCGTCGGTTGATGAGGAAAGGAATTTGAAATGAGAGGGCAGGAGACCTTAGCTATCTTTTGTAGAACTATTGCTTTGGGCCAAAGACTGGAGACACATTATTGCGAGGTCCTTTCACTTTTTCAGGAGAGCATGGAAAGCTTTGGCACATAGAAAATAATATGGGAGAGCATGTTTATGCTATTTATCATGAGTTTTCTTAGTTCTACAAGGTTGTTATATCTACTTCCAATATAGAGCAATGTTTGCTCCAAAATCTCACCAGTATTTATCGAAGAGGATCTCTAAGACAACATCCATCACTAGATAAGTCTAGTTGATATCATTAGATGCCTACCATTGCATACCAACATTACCATCGCGCTTAGTCAACCTCAAAAATACAACATTTTTGTGAGCTTCCATTACAATATGATGGATATATTGCTTTTGAGATGCCACCACAATGTGAAAACTCAAGCATGTATGGTAAGGAACAACAATTTGATGGGAACTCTTGGACAAAATATGTGACTTGCAATAGGGACTTATTTAAAGGTGTGATACGCTTTAATAGGTGTTGGGTAATTTCCTTTTGAGTTGAGGTGTTGGGTGGTGGAGTCCAACAAGTCATGATTATTTTCTTCAATATAGCTTGCGCTTGCATCAATTTGTCAAGGGTGTTTCTCATGTTTTCTCAGAAATTAGCTTTGCTCGGTTTTCTTTGCTCGTTGATTGGAAACCCCCTGTGTGTGTGTGTGTGTGTGTGTGTGTGTGTGTGTGTGAAGTGTGCATTGTAACCAATATATTTGCTCGATTTTGGGTCTGCTCAAAAATATCCGCTCGATGTATGGTATGACTCCCGCTTGGTAAGCCTCCAAGGCTGCATTGATTGGCTGAAAAATTTTGTCAACTAAAATTGGTCCTCCAGATTTCACTGTGGTTTCCTTGATTTCACTCCCCGTTTATTTCACTTTTTCCTGGAATAGTTTCTTGGTTTTCTCCTCAATTTCAACCCTTTGTTTCTATTTTCTCATCTCATACCTATGGCTTCTTTTTCTCTTGGTCTTTTCAGAGGAAATTTTAGTATTCTTTGAGTCATCATAGGAGTTATGTTTCTTTTTCTTAGCTTGGGATCTGGTGATTACCTTGATTGGAACAATAGGCTCATTCTCCAATGAGCTACTAGGTATCACTTGGACTATGTTCACTACTACTTTACCCTTGTTTAAAGGATTTTTTGGACAATCTTCAAGGAAGTGTCCTCCCTTTTTTCAACATTGTATACAAAAAGATTCAACTGGCTTAATGTTCTTGTCAAGCTCTGGGTATTCATTTTTCCAATGATCATCTGCACCATAGTTATGGCACTTTCTAGTTCTTGGCTTAATCATGGTTCTTACCATCGGAGGTCTAGCACCTTGATTAGATAAATAGTACATTGGTGCAAGCTTTGGTGCAGCATAAGTGACAGGTTCTTCCATTGGTGGTGGTTGTGAATTATACCACTCTCCTTCTACCATTACTGCAAATGGACTAGGCTCAACATGCACTAATTCTTGTTCATCTATGATTCCCACTGAATGCATGTACTTTACAAGCACTACATTATGTCCAGGATATGGAGGTTGTTGACCCAACATGGGCTGAGGTCTTTTCATACCCATCGGTGGTCTTTGAGCTAGGGCCATATTTGTGTGTGCTCTGTCGCACTGTCAATTCAAGGGACTTGCATACATGTGAGCCACAAATGGCTCCAAGCATGCAACTAGCCAAAACTAGTAAGCTCAAAGATGGCGATGGTGTGTCACTCACTGCTCTGCGCTTGCTATCATGGAGGATTCCTCGCCGTGAAGAAGAGGGAGCTACCGCCGTGCCGCGCTTAGTCACCTCGCCGTTGTTGTGCCTTCGTAATGCTTAATCGCTCTCTCTCTCTCTCTCTCTCTCACACACACACACACACACACACACACACACACACACACACACACACACACACACACACACACACACACACAAGGAGAGGAAGAAGAAGGAGAAGATGGAGATGGAGCAAGAGCACTCTTCATTGCACAAATGAGAGAATGAGTCAATTTTAGGTTTAGCTGACTTTATATGAGCTCGCCCATTCACACTTGGACACTGGACACTCATACTTAGCCAACTAACCCTTGAAGGTTCCAGTTAGAGTGCGTCTCTCATGTGATCACTCTTACCTTTTTCCTATTGGACCGACAAGCCTGGTACCTGACTCTACCAAATAAATAATACGTCACCTATCGTAGGTGACAGGAATGTGCATGAGGGTTAACATGCCCCCCTTCCTGATGTAGATTCCATCCTTGGAAGCTATTGAGTTGAAGCTCGTTCATCGAGGTGGAAGAGCATTTGAGATGAATGTCAGCCTTCAATCACTGCAAATATAAAATTGGCACAGTAATTGCATTCTCATATACAAATAAAAAGCATATGTAGTTGTAGGCAGACAATTTATTGGTAATAGAATTTTAAACCATTTGTCAGCAAGAAACATTAAATTGTAATATAATCAAATGCATAAACAATTGTAAAGGGCAAAAATTAAACAAGTCCGGGTTGCTAATTTAACGGTTGAAAGGCACTAGAGGTCAACTATTAATACCATGGGCAATCTTCTTAATTTTCTCTGGTCAATTAAGTTGTTTAATTACGAGAGACAAGTATTTCATGTCTGAGGGCTGACTAGAGGCTATACCTAGAAGACCTTGTAGTTAAGCTACGATAAAAGAAATTGCTCATGAAATCATCGCCTGATTTATTTCCTTTTCTTTGACCCCCCAAAGTATTTTCACAGTAATTCAATTTTGATGTGTGTGCTTACATTGTATGCCTTGGGTTTTTTGCTTTTCAAGGAAAAGCACCCACACTGGGAACCTCTAGGGCTCTAGTACCATAGGTGATACATGTGAGTGAAGTACCAAATCAAGCTGAGATTTCTCTTCCAAATTAAGAATTTACATTGTGGTACTTTGGATTTTTTGTTTGTTCGTTTTGAGTATTTTAATTTTGTAACTTTGGGGGGTCATATAACACTGTTATTCTCCCCAGGCTCATCACACTAGTAACTCCCTTTATCATACTTAAGCTAAAGGTGAATAGGGACTAAGCCCACTTGAAAGCCCTAGTACATTGCACACAATGCTGCCTAAATTGGATTAAGAACCTAAGTAACCATTGATTATTAGGAAGGCATTCCCCATGGTATTAAGAGAAGATCTCTAATGACTAACTTGGTCAACTAGCTTAGTCAGACTGCTTGATTTTTAAGACTAGACAAGTGATTATGACAAAAAATCACATTGAATTTAATGTTTGATACTAAGCAAATGCAATGAATATTATTCTACCAATCACAATTAAAGCAGACAAACATGGATGCAAAAAAGATAAGGGGCAATGCTAATAGACAAAAAACAGATGTTTGTGTTGATGATCGCACTTGATTTGAAGAGTGAATGAGAGAAATATTCCATGAAGGTCCAAATCCTAACAACGGCATACGTTCTTGTACACAATAGGAAACACTAAGAATACCTCTAGGAGGCACATCACAGGGAAAAAAGAACTTTGCTAATCACTAAACTCTAAGATAGAAACACTCCTATTGTACTAATCCTACATACCCTCCATCACTCGATTGATGAGAATCAACGGTGTTTGATGACATAGGTTTCTGTTCTTGGTGTACCGGATGTGAATGTGTACGTATGGGTCAATATTTTGACTTTTATTGTGCATACTCGTTTGTTAATTGCTCTTGCTCTTTACTTTTTTTGTTGTTTGTGAGTATATGGCTATATATATACACTCCCTAATATTTAAGATTGAGACGTTAGGGAGGAAGGTTGAGAGGGAAGCAAGTGAATGATGGATGTCAACAAACACTCCTCCCTTCCTTGGGTAGATCATACCTTTTGGAATGATCTCATCACCTTTTGAAACCAATTGCTCCAAGTTGTTATGGGAGAAGGCTTTAACCAATAGTTTTCGATCGCCCTATGCGTTTCATCTAGTTGCAATGGTGGTAAGGTACTCTCCCATGATTTTATTTGCAACGTTGTTGTAGGTGGTGAACTTACAATGGGAGGTGCAAACTTTTTCTTGTTTGTATGGATATGTACAATGGCAGGTGGAGGTTGTGTAGAAGATTCTATTTTCGTATAGGAACTACATGAAGAGCATGAATCTTCATTTGACTTCCCTGTTCTTGAGCTAGGTGGAACAAATCGTTATTTCTTTGGTACCCAAACTAGCTCTGCAACGGGTGTGTAGCATTCTGTGATTTTTTTATTTCCGCGGTCATCAATTCGTTTTTGGAGCTACAAGATTGGGCTTAGATGGGTCAGGTGACAGGTAAGAGCACAACTTACGTTTTGGCACCCAGAGTTGATCATTTCCTTCATAGTAGCCTTGGGCTTCCAATAGTTTTTTAGGAATCCAACACAACATTTTCTTACTTTTCTTGGAGCGAGTGCGACATTTCTTATAAGGCTTCTGTTTTTTAGCATCATCCATGGTTGCTAAAGAAGATTTAGGGACCCACTTGTATGTTTTCTTTGTTATATTAGGATGAGTCGTGTCAGAAGCTATATGCATTGCTTGTAGCATATTTAAGTGTACGAGTGATGGAATTTCATCCCCCTCAGGTGTTACTTAGGTCGTCCCCCTGTTTCCCCAAGTGTCTATGGTTGCTGCTAGGCGGACCCAATCCACATTGTCCAACTAAGTCATCCCAGGTAGTACATCCATATAAGGAGAATCTTTCCCAACATCAATGTCCGCTTTACACGTGTAACAATACTGCAATGGGACCGAGTGAACTGTGGTGTCAAATCTATGATCAATCATAAACGAGTTTCCTAGAGGATGTGCTTGACCAGTTACAAGATCCACTCGAATGACAGAATCTTGGAACTGCAAGTAGACATGGTTTTTAGACCAGTCATGCACCATTTTTGCTTCCCTCATGAAAGGACGTCCTAAGATCATCTCAGATGCCATAGTGTGCTTGGAGAAATCCATAACAATGAAGGTAACTCTTAATCTATGCCCAAATACCTTGATCTTGAGGTCTTCTAGCATCCCAATAGGTTTAACAATAGACCCATTGGCCATAAGTTACTACTATGGTCGTGGTTCCAAGGTGAGGTCTTCCCATAGTTTCCCAGTAATTTTTAGTCACAATGCTAACCCCAGTGCCACCATCAAGGATTCCCTTCACAGTTAATCTGTTGGTAGTGATTGGTATGGTTGCATTGGATTCATCTCCCTCAAAGTATTGTCCCAACTTATTAAGAGGTATTTCTACATAGGGTTCTCATCTAGGTTGGATTGTGGATCTAAGTGTTCCTCCTCTATTGGCATCTCCCTAGCTCCATCCATCTGTTCAAATTGTGGTAGCCCGACCTTTAGTTCTCCATTGAGAAAAGCACAAAGAGCTAAGAATAGCTCAGGGTCTCCATATAGTTTGGACATGATGGTGGTTCTAACCTCTGAAGCCATGAAATCCATCAATTTGGACATATTTAACGGCACCTTTTGGGCTTCAATCCCTTAACATGGGGAAGATGGGATCTCCATTTCTTCGATAGGGTCAAGTAGTCCCTCTGTAAACATTCTTTCCAACAAGAAGTGAGTACGCCCACTTTTCTATGACTTTAAGTCACTTTCTTCTTGGATGACACTAGGTATGGCTAGGGGTCTATGGACTTTGTGAGGTTGTTGCGTCGTAGGGAACATTGTGTTTGTAATCTGGATTTGCCTAGGTTTGGCTCTAGATCCCTTTGGGTATCTTCTACCAAACTCCTTACTTGCTTGACTCGATCAATCTCCATTATAGGGTGTAGGTAAGTTCCTATCTTCTTCTTGAATCCTGGCCATTATGGCTCATGACAATCTTCCTTGTTGGTTTCTTGCCTAGTGGTCGTTTTGGTCTCCATGGTTTCACCTGAATCAAAATCCTCTTCACCGTCGTTCATATATACGGGGTAATCACCAATCCCTATGTTGGTCTTCGAACTGGGGTCTCACTTCGCTACTTTTTGCGATCTCCTCCTTCGTGTTTTCTTATTTTTTTGAGATTGGGCAATTGAAGCCATGTCTCTTTCTTCAAGAATATAATTTTTTTTTTGGAGCATCGATCGTGTGAGTACATGTACTAGTACCACAAGTGTACTTTATGATGGCTCCTTTGTAACCTCAATCCAGTTTAATGGCGTGATCTTCGGTGCATTTGGATTATTCGAACATTGGGCAATCAAATGATCTATGCCACATCGATTACACATGTGTATCAACATTGTAGACGTGCTCGCTTGATTGGTTTGCATTAGTGTGGCGTTCTTGTTACCATATACATGTGGTAGTGATGTGTGTGAACACACTAGAACCGCCATGTAATTTTTTCCCTCTTTAGGAGGTTTTTTCCCCCAAGCATTGTATATACGCCCATCACTCTACGGCTATCTATCTTTCCATTGCATACTAAGTAACACACTCTCTATTGTGTGCCTTGAGCTTCCTTCATCTTCTCCAAGCTATGTGCGTTTCTCTGCAACCCTAATTCCAAAAATTGGTATCAGAGCAGGTTGCATCCTCCCGGGCTTAGTCGCCAGCTGCTCTAGCACACGCCTGCTCACTTTCTCCGATTTCAGTGAGCTTTGGCAAGCGTTGGCAGGTCGACAAAATTTTTGGAAGTACTCGAAGAGCTTAGTTTGCTCAAATTTTTTATTCGGGCTCATTTTGGCCTCCTTTTCCACTACAAGCCGTATTGCACAGGCTATTTCGCCATTTTGTGCAGATTTTTTGTTAGTGTCATTTTTTGCATAATAGGTGCCTCATTGTCTTCTACGGTTTGTGCTATATAGCACGTGTTGTTACTGCTCCGTTTCTCTTATTTTTGGACATTTTTCACATCAGGTGCAACATTTACCATGGCAGACAACAACACAGATGTGTTCAAGGTGTTTGCTATTGAGGACAGGTTGGATGGGGACAACTACCCTATGTGGGCTTACATGATGCAACATGTTCTTGTGTCAAAGGGCGTATGGAATATTATGCAGGGCATTGATGTAGGTCTTGCTGCAAGGATTTCTGCTATTAGAGTTTTTTTGCCTACGGTAGAACAAGCTCGTTGGGATGTAAAGGATGCGAAGGCTCATGCATTGATTGTGTTGTCTGTGAAGCGCACCATTGTTCCTCACATTTGTTCAGCAAAATTTGCAAAATAGGCTTGGGATATTCTAGCAGGTCTTTATGCAAGCCACAATGAGGCTAAAATTTCTTTGTTGCCTAAAGAGCTGGAGTTGAAGATTATGCATGAGGAAGATGATATGGACATTTTCCTTGTTGGTGTCAAGGATATCAATGAGCAACTTATTTTTGCAAGTGAAGTCATTTCAGACAGTTCCCTTGTGCAGACTGTTCTTGCTGCCTTACTAGATTCCTACCATACTTTTGCAAGTACTTGGAGACTGATGACCCAAGGAAATCCTGAAGTTGTCAAGTTTGATGCATTATGAACATTGTTGTTGCAAGAGTCACTTTCCAAGAAAAACAGGACTAGGCAGTGTGCAGTTGAACAGGCTTTTATTGCTTCTCAAAGAGAGGGTGGTAACAACAATGCGGACACTTCTTATGGTTCTGCTGCGAGTGGCAAAACTTCTGTTCCTAATGCTTCTGCTGGTAGAAATTCATCTGGAAAATATGGTGAAAAGGGCAAAAAGAAGATGCGTTGCCATTATTGTAAAGCTAATGATCACTTGATCAAGTCGTGTCCTAAGTTGAAGTCCAAAAAGGCTAAGAACAAAGGGTGGTTCCACTGCAAATGCTGGTTCCACTACAAATGCATCCATTGTTGAGTCTTCCGTGAAAGGAGACTGTGTTGCTCATGTTGATGCAGAATGGGCTTTTAGTGCAGAGTGCACTTAAAATCCTGTTGTCCATGATGCATGCTTGTCAGTTGCTGTAGATTCACATGTGTGGTATTTTGACAGTGGTGCTACAAAGCACATTACCTCACATCGTGAATTGTTTACCTCTCTCGAGGCTGTCCCTCATGGGAATTCAGTCACTTGTGCCAACAATGCCTCTTATCCGGTTGAGGGAGTTGAAAAGATTGTGCTTACTACTGCAAATGGAAGTTCCTTCCCACTTGTTGATGCACTTTATATACCTGGGATCAAGAAGAATCTCTTGTTTGTATCCGCACTTGCTAGACTTGGACTTGTAGTCAAATTTGTGGATGACAGATGTACAGTTCATGATCTCAATTTTGGTGATGAAATTACTGCATCTGGCCTTTTGTGCCATGGCTATAAGCTCACTTTGTATGAAAAGTGTGGACAAAATTTTGTAAATGTTGTTACAGATTCAAGGGCTATTTCAGATGCAAAACTTTGGCATGCACATTTTGGTCATCTGAATTTTGCCAGTTTGTTGTGTTTGCAGAAATCTAATATGGTTGCTTCTTTGCCACCTCTTGAAGCACTTGTCAAACATGTTTGTGAAGGTTGTATTTTGGGTAAGATGCAGCGTTCTAAGTTTCCAAAGGATGGTTCAGTTTGGGCCACATGCAGGTTGCAACTTGTGCATAGTGATGTTTGTGGGCCCATGCAAACTCCATCCTTGGGCAATTACCTTTACTTTGTGACTTTCATTGATGATTACTCCAGGAATGCATGGGTATTTCCTCTTAAAGCGAAGCCCAAAGTTTTTATGTGCTTCAAATTTTTTTTGGCTATGGCTGAAAATGTCTCGAAATGTACTATGGGCACCCTCCGTTCCGATCGAGGGGGGCATTATATTTCTCATGAATTTAATGCATTTCTGGCTAGTTGTGGGATAAAACACCAACGTATAGTGTCTTATACACCTCAACAAAATGGTGTTGCTGAGAGGAAAAATAGGTCACTGACGGGAATGGCACGATGTATGGTCAAAAGTCAAGCTTTGCCGCATTCTTTTTGGCTTGAGGCCATCATGTGTGCCACTTATGTACTTAAGAGGTGTCCTATGAAAGCTTTGTAGTCTATTACTCCATATGAAGCATGGCATGATAGAAAGCCTTCTATTGAGCACATGCGTGTTTTTGGTTGTTTGGCATATGCTTTGGCACCACAAACACAACGCAAAAAATTGGATGATAAGGCTGTCAAATGTATTTTTGTTGGTTATAGTGCTAAAATCAAAGGATATAGGTTATATCATCCGCAAACAATGCGTAATCTGGTTTCATGGGATGTAGTGTTTGTGGAAGATTCTGTTCATCCCTTGTTGTCATGTACTAGAGATAGTAATGTAAGCTCACAGGTCATTTATGACACTTTGTTGCCTCTTTTCAATAGTGGTAATACAAATGTAATTTCCAATGAGAAAAATGTACACCCTATGGGGGTTTCTAAAAATGATACAGATGTACATGATGTACTTGATGAGGAAAGGGCTGAAAATGAGCAAGCTAGAGGTATGCCAAAATGGCTGGTGCACAATTGCGTGATAGTAAATTGGATGCACCTTTGTCTAGTCGTACTCGTTCAGGCTCTCGCCATGCATCTTATGCATCAGATTTTTATGCTTTGGTTGTGTCTAGCTTACATGATGTTGAGGAGCCTCTATCTTTTGATGAAGCACATATTCAGAAAATTGGATGGCTGCCATGCAATCATAATATGATGCACTTATAGAAAATGACATATGGACTTTATGTGATTTGCCTCCTCGCAAAAAGGCCATTGGTACAAAGTGGGTTTACAAGTTGAAACGCAAGCCGGATGGTGAGATCGACCGCCATAAGGCTTGACTTGTTGCAAAGGGTTATGCACACCAAAAAGCCATAGATTATAAAGAGACTTTTGCTCCCACTTTTTGTATGACTACTATGCATTTTCTATGTGCATTTGCAGCTCATTTTGGTTGGGATGTACATCAATCAGACATTTTTAGTTCTTTCTTGAATGGTGACATATTTGAGGAAGTTTATGTAACACAGCCTAGTGGTTTTGTCATTTTGTCATAAAAGGACAAGAGGACAAAGTGTGTAGATGTAAGAAGGCTTTGTATGGGTTGAAGCAATCTCCTCGAGCTTGGTATGAGAAAGATGACCCTCATTTGGTTAAACGAGGCTTTCGTAACAGTCCAGCAGAAAGCACATTGTATGTAAAGCGTAAGGGTGATGTACTTATCATTGTGGTTCTTTATGTCGATGATTTGCTGATCATTGGACCAAATGAGAGACATATTGCTAAATTTAAGGCTGATTTGAATGCTACTTTCAAGATGAAAGATTTGGGGTTGTTGCATCATTACTTGGGTATACAGTTTAAGCAGTGTGATGGTGGTATTGCCTTGTGTCAAAAAAGTTACATAGAGACATTGCTATGTAAGTTTGGACTTGAGGATTGCAAACCTATTGCCACTCCCATGGAAGCAAGTTTGAAGTTGAGTCTACATGATGCTTGCGATCTTGCTGATGTC